>NW_026294749.1:12552016-13152016 GCF_026119805.1 Tympanuchus pallidicinctus | reverse complement strand
CTTTTCCTGACCGTTAGAACTTACTTCCAAAGTTTGCCTTAAGGTAATAATTCTGTGAGAACAGCTCCAAAACTGGAAGGCTTTGCGTTACTTTCTGTTGTTTAGATTTCCCTGATGTTACTGCATGAAGTTTAGGCCACTGACCCCCAGAACCACATCTCAAAACCTTTTGGAAGAATATAATTTAACTGAAAAAAATATACCAATCATATTGTATTTACTATATGAAGCATGTTATGGAATGCACAACTGAATAATGTCCAAAACCCTGTGGAAATAGTGGGAAGTACAATTACTTTTGGCTGAACTTACTCAAGATACAACTAAGAATGCCTTCTGCTGACTTCCAAGAAACCTGTAGTTCCCCTTCTTCCAGCTATTTATTTTGATTTTAATACTCAAAGAAGGCATAACATCTCATTATAAGCTGTTTTAGAAAAAGAAGAGGGGAATGGGAGTGCAGAGACAGAACTCAAAGCTCTTCTGCACCCACCACCCTCAACTGATCATGCAGCACCTCCTCACACCTGCCCTTGGTCGCAGCAATTCAAAGCGAGCAGCCAGCAGACTGCAGGCCAGATGAACCAAGGCAGCAGGTTTGTCTTTGTCACCACAAATTCGGTGCTGCAGTGCTCTTCAAACCCAGCAGCACAGAACAGCTTCACCAGATTGCTAACCACCTCCCACTTCCACACCAGTAAGGCCCTAGCCACCCCTCGGGTATTTTAACAACTGATCGTGAGCAAGAAGGCAGAGCTAACTCTAGCAAATACAGTAAGACATCTGCTAAACAGAAATGGTAATTGTTTGTATCAAAAATGCAGAAAAAAATTATAGACTTTTTGGAGCTTGTCACGCACTTTCCTACATACAAGCACTACAAAGGTGTGCTGTGCACAGCAAAGGGTCTCACATTAGCAAATGGAGACCCCACTGTGTTGTGCTGTAGGCACAAAGTATCTATTTTTCATATTTATTTTTTTTTTAATCCTCTTTAAAGGGGCCAAAAACTTAATATACAGTCAACACATTAGACCTAAAGTTAGTAAGCTTAAACATCCGTTCTTTCTTCTAAATGAAAGCTGTGTGTACATCTTGCAGCTCAGTCCCCTCCCACTGCTGTTCCACAAAGTGATAGCATTAAACTCATGGTTGGAAGAGAATCAGGCCAAACATGTGAAAGCAAAAGCAAAAATCTCTTCCAAAAGAAAGCTTTGAGCTACTGTGAAACACAGAAGCACAAAAAGTGGTTTAGTAGACAGCATGTCACTGTCATCACCAGCAAATACAAGTTCCTTGAACACACCCCAAAACTAAAGGCTTAGATGTGAAAGAGAAGCAGCAGTGCATCGGCGTTTTCTATCTTCAAACACGGCTTACAATTGTGAATAATGCAATCAGAGAAGGAAAAATGCTCAGAGGAGATAACTGGCCACAAGGCTGTTATCCTGGCTCTTGGCAGTCCCTTGTTCACTGGGTACCATCACAGCACTACTACTGCACTGCAGTAGCTGCAACTGTTTGTCTAAACATCTCTTCTCAGAGAGGAAAAGTAATTTCACCCACCACACAGCAGATGATTAAAGAAGAAAGTTAAGTACAGTTTTAAGTACATGTGGAATCTGCTTGTTCACAAATAGGAAAAGAGGGAATTGCCCCACACGTGAGGTGAACAGAGCAGAGTAGAGCCATAGGGTGCGACTGGATGCCTGGACACCTGTTGTGCCTCAGAGATACAGAAAGATCAGCACTAATGGAGAGTGAAAACACACAGGAAACACCGTCTAAAAGGCAGGAGCTGTCTGCCTCTTTGCACTGCTTGTGTCTGAAACACGCAACGCCTGACTGACCCTCCAATGCAACTAGAAAAAATACCAAATTGAGGAAAAATCTGGAAGGAACATCAGAAATGATCACTGACTGACAGAAACGTTCCTGAAGTTCAATAAATACATAAACTGCCATTAAAGGAAATAACCACGGCCTGCAAAGCAACACTATTAGAAATGGAAAGTTTTCAAGGCCTACACCTTAAGCACTTCAGGGTGGAGAGAAAGTTGTGATGGCACAAACCATATCCATAACAACCAAGAGCAACAAAGAGAAGCTAAAAATCAACTGAAAAAAACAGACAAATATCAATAAAGATTTCAAAAGTGAGATCTAGATGGAGGTCTGGACTGGTTTGATAAAGGAAAAGACTTGCCACAGCAAGTTACTGGTCAGACAGGGGAAAGTTTACAACGCAAAACAAAACAAGTTGTAGGAACAGCTCTGTTCCAGCACAACAGGTGTTTAGGTTTACATTTATGGAATAATTCAAAAGTTCCTGTTTCCCTCCAATGACTTTTAGGTACATTGCTTACATGAAATTATCCAGAGTGCTACACATCCAATAAGGTACATGCCATCAGCTGCAGATGACATCAGACAACACAAAAACTGCACTGCCAAGCAGCTTTGTCAGCACATTTCAAACACGCCCACATAAATTAGAGGCTTTTGTTCTGCTACCTTATTCTATTCATCGTACTGTCAATTGCTGTGGACCAATAGGGATACCTAGTCTTTACAGAGAAGCTAAATATTCTCTTAGTCAATGTCGAATCATCCTTACGCAAATCTTTTTCTTCCAACAAAACAATCAGAAGGGCACAGAGTGGTTTCTGCAAGCTCATGCCTGTCGTGGAAGTGGCTGCACCACAAGCCAGCAGCACCCCTTACATTGCCACACAGTCAAGACTCCTGCTCCTGTCTGTGCATGTGCTGCACGGAGCCACTCAGCATCAACAACAAGCTCTGATATGACCAGAGCTCACACAGACCTACTATGTGTCAAGGATATTATTAGGTGGCTTAGATACACACAGATTGATTTTTTTTTTAATTAGTCAATATAACCACATTCTTCTTCTTTTGAAATGTGTAAGGTTGATATAAAACATAACTTTTTCCATCATCTATAGTACTTATTCTTTTGCCTATCTCTTAGTTACACGTACCTACAACCAAGTGAAAATAAGTTTTTTCAGTTCTCTCAAGTACACTCAAGTCTCATTTAACAGATGCACTCTCCTGGGTTACCTAGAAACTGCCAGCAACTCCACTCAGGTGCAAATTTGATCCAGAAACTCATTGCCCCCACTCCTGCCAGCTCCTCTACCTTCTTTTTGCCCTGTGCTGCTTTCTCCAACTCCTGTCAGATTCTCTCACAGATGCTTTCTTTCTCAAGATAACAGCTCTAATGTTAACAACTAGCTCCAACACTGCAATGTTTCCTCAGTTCAACTGCTAGTTGTAGTCTCAGGAGAGGGTCCCCAGTGTTTCCTGCTCCAGCACAGTGCTTACATGCTGCATTTTGCTAAAGATTACTCCAGGAAGACACATACACTTCAGAAGTCTGAGAAGCTTTAAAAAGAGATAAAGCCAGCGGCAGGAAGCAGCCTGTTGCCTGTCAGTTCATTACATTCTACAGAGCAGCACATTACAACCAAAGCGTTCTTAGAATAACTGTTCTCTTTGCAGCCACTTCCAAGACTTTTCCATCTTTGGGTTCTGAAACACATTCCCTCTGTCGTATCATTCCCCTACTAGAGGTAATGATACATACCCACATATATAGGTATATATAATGATATATAATCTACGTATCATTCCTCAATACTAGGAGTAATGAGGAATATCGCAAGTAAGTGAAGTTTACCCACAGAAGTCATGCTGTAACAAAGTTTTCTTTGTTCAGCAGCACAGACCCTAAACATGGAAACAAACCTGCCCTTAGATGTTGGGGAGTACGCTGAACACAACTGTGAAAATACCCCCCACCATTTACCTGCTTATCAAAAATACGGATCTGCAGCTGCAGCTGTGCATGGAGCTCTGGAAGCGAAGCTCTTTGAAGCCAGCTGGCATCTCGGAAAAATGCTCAAACATCTGGCAAGCATTCCAGCAGTTTTAACACCACCTGGATGCTGAAGTATGCGTGCAGAACCGGGGCCTTCGCCCAAAGAACGCAGCTTCGAGGGCAAGGGAAACACAAACCACAGCAAGGAAAAGCAGCCCTGGCTTCAAACAAGCCTATTTACCAGCGTGTGAGAGAGCCCCGTTGGGGACATCAGAGCTCCGCCCGGCAGCTCCGCGAAGGGCAGCAGTTCCTTCAGCCCGAGCAGCCACACACCGGACGGGGCGCGCCGAGCTCTTCGGGAGCGGGGAAGAAGCGCGTCAAGGCCGTTCCTTCCCCAGCCTCCTAACTAAGAGCCCGGAGGCCGGCAGCAGGGAGGAGCCGCTCACCAGAACAGTATCCGCAGGATGTTGGCGACCAGCAGCACCAAGCACACGTAGGTGGAGAAGCCCTCGGCGTTCTGCGTCCGCCTGATGTCGCGGTACTGGGGCACATAAGGCACCACGCCGCCGAACACCATGGCCGCCGCCGCGCCCCACGACGCCAGCTGCCGCATCGGGCCCAGCAGCCACTCCAGGCCGGCCGCCTCCATGCCGGGCGGCGGCGGGAACGGGGGAGCGCCGCGCCTCCTCCGCCGAGCTTCTGACGGCCGCCGCGCCCCGCCTCAGCCGGCCGGGACCTGCGGGCAGGCGGGACGGTCAGCGGCCGCGAGGGGAGGGGAGGGCATGGGGCGGGAACAGAGCGCCCAGAGGGAAGAGAAGGGGCGGGGAGGCGGGAAAGCCGAGGGAACGAAAGCGGACGAGAGAGCGGGAAAAGAGCCGCGGCTCCCCGCGGGCCTTCGTGGCCCCCCAGCGGGCCGTCGGCAGGGATCAACACCCGCCCCCGCCCCTCCTCCCCTCGCACGCGCGCGCCCCGACCTGCCGCCCACGCGCCGGCCGCCGCCATCCCGCCATTCCGCTCCGCCGCGGAGCTACGGGAACGCGGGGCCGCCCGCCGTGACTCCGCGCTCAACGGCCGCGTTCCACCGATGAACAGCGAGGCCGCCCCGCCCCGGCGGCGGAGGGAGCTAACCGGATCTCGCTCTCACCGCCGCTTTTTTCTTTCAGAGGAACGCCGAAGGTTGCGCAGCGGTGACTTCAGCGATTGCTGCTGCTCCGCAGCGTAAAAATACCTGCAGCCTGCGCGGCGGGACGCAGGAACCAACCGGCCGCGTTCAGCCGCGTTCGACAGCGAAGCCGCTTGTTCCCAGTTGGGGCTGGTTTTTGGTGGTGGGTTCTTGGTTGCGATGGGATTTTTTGGGGGGTTGCTTCACAGCTGCAGCAACGGATGCTGCACGTCTTCTAACTCGTCTGTCGTTCTGTCCATTCATTTTAAAATCTGAGTGCTGAAATGGTTTTGTCTTCTGCGTTAGGCAAATATTGCTGTGTCATCCGAAATTCGGGAATAAACTCAGTAACTCCAAGGTGTTTGTGAGTGGCATTCTGTATCTGTGACCTGAGGTGTGCGGGGGATGTCCCCAGGCGATTACAGAAAATGTATGTAGCAGTTAAAACCCTGAAAAACTAAGGCCTCTAACGAGGAAGAGAACAGTGGATAGCAAGGAAGAGCAGAGTGCTATTTTAAATATAATCACTGCTAAGCAAAAATTTGTCTTACATTTCTTCTTTGGTTTTCTGAACTTTGGAACTTTCCCAACTTTCCCATAGCTATTTTTTTAGCTCTGCAAACACTTTCATAGAATCACAGGATAGCCGGAGTTAGGAAGGACCAGTAAGAATCACTGAGTCCAGCTCCTGCCTCCACAACAGACCACCCAAAAATCGGACCATTTGTCTGAGAGCATTGCTTAGATACTTCTTGGACTCCAGCAGGCTCGGTGATACGGCCACTGTCCAGGGGAGCCTGTTCCAGTGCCTAACCACTCTCAGTGAAGAATGTTTTCTTGATATCACAGAAACATAGAATCACAGAATGGTTTGGGGTGAAGAGGACCTTCAAGATCATCTTGTTTCAACCCTTCTGGTATAGGCAGGGACACCTCCCACAAGACCAGGTTGTTCCAAGTCCCATCCAGCCTCTAAATCCAGGCTCTAAATCTACCCTCTTCCAGTTTAAAGCCATTTCCCCTTGTCCAGTCATTACATGCCTTTATAAAAAGTCCCTCCCCAGCTTTCCTGTTGTTCTCCTGCAGATTCTGGAAGGCTGCTGTAACCCCGAGAGCCTTCTCCAGGCTGAAGAGCTCCAACTCTCTCAGCCTGTCCTGGTAGGGGAGGTGCTCAAGCCCTCTGATTATCTTCATGGCCCTCCTCTGGACCTGCTCCAACAGCTGGATGTCCTTCCCAAATCCATCCTGAACTTCCTCTGTCACAGTTTCATGCCATTCCCTTGGGTTCTATCGCTGGTCACTAGAGATCAGCACCTGCCCCTCTGCTCCCTTCATGAGGAAGATGTCAGCCACAACGTGGCCTCTTCTTATTCTTCTCTTCTCTGGGCTGAACAAAACAAAGGAGTTTAACTTCTGCTCACAAAGTTTTCTACTCCATACTATTCAGCATCTTTTAGCCCTCCTTCATGTCCTTTTTGTACCGTGACACCCAAACCTTCACATCAGGCCACACGAGTGCAGTGCAGCGTAAACTAGGACAGTCACTTCCCTTAACCAGCTAGCAGTGCTGTGCTTGATGCACCTCAGGAACTGGTTAGCCTTCTTGGATACTGTTCAATTTGCTTCCAACCAAGACCCCCAAATCCTTTTCTGCAGGGCTGTTCTGCAGCATTGCATCCCTCAGTCTGTATGAATAGCCAGGGCTGCTTCTTACAGGTGCAGAATCTGGCACACGCTCTTGTAAAACTTCATGTGGTTGGTGATTGCCTAGCTCTCTGATTTGTCTAGATATCTCTGCAAGGTCTCTCTAACCTCAATGGAATCAACAGTTCCCCCAGTTTAGTATCATCCACAGACTTGCTGAAAGCATCTTCCAGTCTTACATACAAGTTATGAAAACTTTAAAGAGGACTGGCCCTAAAATCAAGCTCTGGGGAAGCCCACTAGTGACTGGCTGCCAGCCTGATGTAACCCCATTCACTACAACCCTTTGGGCCCGACCCGTCAGCCAGCCGCTCATCCATCACATTATGTTTTTCTCTAGCTGTGTGCTGGGCATTTTGTCCAGAAATACACTGTAGGAAACAGCATTAAAAGCTCTACTGAAATGCAAAATAACATCAGCTGGCTTTCCTTCATCAACCAGATGGGTGATCTTGTCATAAAAGCAAATTAAGTCAGTTAAACAGGTTGACATTCCTGTCATGAACCTATGCTGGCTGTGACCAACAACTTCGCTGTCCTTCAGGTGTTTGTCAGTAACTCTAACATAATTTTCTCCCTTATTTTACCAGGCACTGAGGTGTGACAGACAGGCCTTAGTTATCAGGGTCTTCTTTCTCATCCTAAGATCACTAAAAGATCATCAAGAGGTCCCTCAAAGCTCTCAGAGTATGTTGGGATGAATCCCATCGGGCTCCATGGACTTAATATAAACCCAAGTGGAACAGCAAATCCTGCACAAGGTCATGGTTGACTGGGAGTTCATCATTACTACAGTCACAGTCCTCCATCTCGAGGTCAGAGCCCGTCATCAGTGTTGAAGACAGAGGCACAGAAGGCATTAAATGTCTCTGCTTTGTGTATGTCCTTGTCTGTAAGATGACCGTTCTCATCATGTAAAGAACCAACGTTCTCTCTGGTCTTCCTTTTGTTGTTAATGTATTTAAAGATTAACTTTTTATTGGCTGCCACAGTATTGGCCAGCTTCAACTCTAACTGACCTTTGGCCGCAGTATTTTCTCCCCTCTAAAGACAAACAGCATCCCTGTAGTCCTTTCATGCCACCTGACCTTGCTTCCAGCAGCCATACACTTTTTCCACCTAAGCTCTAGAAGTTGTCTGGCCAAGCCAGCTTCTGCCCTGCCTGTACTGGGGCCAGGCCTATTTCATATCTTTACTGATGATCTGGATGAGAGTTCCTTAAAGAATAACTCATCAGTGTCATCATCCTGACATACTGGCATTTCCACTCCATAAAACCAGCTTTGTACTATTAGCCTAGCACAGCTTTGTATTTGAACTACGAGAGCCATTTCAATTAGTTATACACGACACGTAATAGAAGAACCAAACTAGAACAGGGCATGGGGTGGAAGGATGGTGAATATTTCCTTTATTTTTCAATCTGCTTTGTAATTTAATTGCCCTTTTTCCTTTGCTATACTGGCTTGACACCATATTTTTTTCGTTCTGACACTACCAACCTCACAAATAAGGAGAACTAATTGGACTCTTACCTAGCCACTGCTTAGCTGCTGTTCTACAGAGATGTGGCACAGTTCTCACTAGCTGGTTAGTTGGGTACTGGTTGCTCCTCCACATTTTCAGCTGTTTCTTCATGCCTGCAATCTCTTCACCACAAATAGGACACTGTGGCCTTATTCAAGATATTTGGATCCAAGGAGCCAGAACCATTTCAACTGCCTTAAGCAGAAAATATGACTGTGAGGGGGAAACTTCTGTAAGTATTCGGGCAGGAAGGAAAACTAGCAAGACTGTTATCAGGAGTAAAAAAATAATGCAGAACTAATACAGCTCTACTACCTACTCCTAAGGGAAAGAAGGTAAGCAACTAATAAACAGGTAAGAAGCAGCAATTATTTATTATCTCTGCCTCAAAATGAAAAAGCTACATGGATGCAACTGGTGTCTATATACAAAAGCAGAGCATATCAACACAGAATCATAGAATGGTTTGGGTTGGAAAGGACCTTTAAGATCATCCAGTTTCAAATTCCTGCTGTTGGCAGGGACACGTCCCACAAAATCAAATTGCCCAAAGCCCTATCTCCCAAGCCTGGCATTGAATGCTTGCTTCCAGGGAAGGGGCATACATTGCTAGATTACTCAGACTGATTTTTCTTCCTTTTCTTGTTTCAGGAAGAAAACAAGTAGGAAAATCTGCAAGAGGGGGAATATGAGGATGCATAGAAGAGATGCCATGATTACAAGAAGCAGGCAGCAATGGGAAGGTCTGCTCTGATGCCAGCATCTCTCCACATGGGTTTTCACCCCTTCCTAAATCAGGTAGGAGAAAATAAAGAGGAAAAACAATTATGTTTATGAAGAAAGATACAAAGTGGTAGACGGACAAGAGATAACCTTTCCAGCACTTGAGGTTATTAGCTCAGGAGATAAACTTATGGATGAAAGCAATACTACATGCTTGTTGTATCTGCAAAGCAATAGACTAAGGGAAGCTATTGCCTCACAGTAATTCTTCTAACTGCACAGGCACTGTTATGCGGTGTTACTACAGAGATCTTTGCAGCAAGATGTACCAGGAGCTTTTGATGCTGCAAAGCTGAAAGCTGCGGATGGCCTACATGTTGGCAGGATGCAATTCCTGCTGATGCTTTTGGTCCTCTGCTTAGAAATGCAGGCACAGTGCATTCACACAAGAGCAGGTATTTGTACCGCTCTATTATGAAGCTAATTACAAGAGAAAAAAGAAACTTAAAAACAAACAAAACAGCTTCGGCCTTGTTGTCGGCAGACATTTTTGTTCGTTTATCACTTAAGTCCGTGTAATTCTAAGACCCCTGAAGATCAAACCTTAATTACCAAAGCAAAGGTAGGTTATTAAATGATGCTTTAATCAGCAGTTGCTTAGAGAGCACACAAACACCTGTGAGACTGTAAGTTCCACCGTACTTTTCAAGATCTGGGCCAAGAACCACGTGCAGAACCACCAGCCGTACCTCCAGTGCTCCACCAGTGACTGCACACGGAACGCAGCTCTCCCGGCCTTGCCCCGCAGCGCTCAGCCGGCCGTCCTCCCAGCGCCACTCAGCGCAGCTCTGAGCGCGGACACAGCCGAGCGCAGCCCTACAGCCGCCAGGGAAGGACGGCCGTCCCGCTCTCAGTCGCCGCAGTGACGCCAGCAATTCGGCAGGCAAACAGCAGCCCAGCCGCCTCCATGTTTCCCACGCGACCGGCGCGCCCGTGCCAACTCCTCCCGCGCCGCCGTCCGTCGGCACGGCAGCCTCGCGACGGGCAGCGCACGGTCGCGAATTGGCAGCGCTCCGGCGGGGAGCCGCCCGATATCGCGGCGACCGCCGTCCTCGGGCCGAGCCGCTCCCGCGGCAGCGCCGGCTCGACTCGGCGTCCCGCCAGGCCGGGCGGCTTCCGTCCTTCGCCGCTTCGCGACCCACCTGAACGCAGCGCCGATGGCGGCCGGGGAGGCGCCGGGCGCGGAGCGCCTCTCGCAGCTGGTGAGCTCGGCCTTCGCCCTGCCGCAGGCGGGGCTCGGGGGCTCCGCGGCTCGCCGCTCTTGGAGCTTTCCCCTCAGCCGGGTGGGAGGTGAAGGGTGGCGGGCGCTGTCGGGAGGGTGAGCAGCGGTCTCCCTATCGTCGCATTCTGTTGTTTCCGTAGGCGGAAAATCTGCTGTATCGGCTGCAGGAGAATTTTCAAGCTCTGGCGGAAAGGATAACGCTGAGAAATATCCTTAAAAAAAAAGAAAAAAGTAGATCCAGGTTATCGCTCCTGTGATGGAACCTCTGTAACTGCAGGAGCTGCGGTTCCTCCACACGTTTGGTTTTGCTTTCCCTGCTGTGCGCTGCCAACAGATGCAAAGCGGTTTTTTGCTTACTTAAATCAAGGTGTTTCTTCTTTTTTCTGCTTTTTTTTCTTTTATTCCCTGATCTTCAAATGGAGATGTAATGACTGACGTTCTTAAACACCTATGATGTAAAGTCAGCTGCAGTGGCTCCCAACACTGCTCATCTTTTCCCTTTACTTATAAAGAAAGCCTAAAAAAGGTTTTACCAACAGCACTGTGCATCCCACTGGTTTCTGTACAGCAGTTCTAGGTTTCAAGTAAAGTAAGCAACGCATTTTGTGGAACTGTTCTGAAGGCACATTTAAAAGTGCCTGTCTGTGGGTCAGAAACAACTCTTTGCGGGCCGTGAGCATGGGAAGGGGAGCCTGCAAATGACAGTGAGCTCTAAGCGTCTGTCCTTGCTAGGCGTGGTGAACAGGAGCTCTCTCTGCTTTCTGAATCTGCAGAATTGGCACGTTCTGTGTTTTTTCTGACACGTGCACATCCCCGCTTTCAGGACTTTGCTTCCTCGGAGATAATTAATGCTAAAATTGATGTTTATCAGCAGTTATATTCTGATTGCTTTCTGATTATACATGTTGACCGAGTGCTATCACTAAAATAGTTCATTGAGCAGAGACAGTATTTTACACACAAAATAGTCCAGTGCACTCGTGGGCAGATAGGAAGCTGTTTGTAAATTAGAACTTGAATGCTTCGGTGTTGCAAGAGAAATTAGGATTGCCTTGTTGTCATACAGTCTTGTGCTACAACTGCGAGATTCATACTCTGTTAGTGTTGAACTTAAGTAAAAGGCTGAAGCATCTGAAAGAAAGCTTTGTATTTTTCTCACAGGAGACAAAAACGTACAATGATAACAATTCTTACTTGTAAAAGTTGTCTTTAACTTTTTACTGGAAGAAATGGGTGAGCGCATCAGTGACCTTGAGAAGCACGTTGCTGACCTAATGGCAGAGGCTGGAATAGAGAACACTGATGATGGATTGAGAGTAAAAAAACCTTCAGTTCTCTTGTTTTTTGTTTTTAATGTTGCTGCTTAGTTCAGAATAGTTTCTATTTTTTATCATACCTTGCTTTGCTTTGGTTTTAATATATACTGAGGATTTATTTTAAATATCTAAACTTACCCTGGATCTATTTTTGCCAAGAGCCAAAAAATGCTACCACTTCTTCAGAAGAGCCAGAACTACAGCCTGCTGCTTCTGTTCCAGCTGTCTCACGAATCTAAGGGCTTGTGCAAACTAAATATGTAAACAGGCTGCATATCTGTAAGAAAGTATGTGTGGCTTGAAGTGCTCCTGTCTGCTGCTCGTCTCCCTCGACTGTACTAACAGGATAGGCTGAGGATTCTCTCTGCTCTCAGTTTATGTACATTACTTTTAAAAAACTGCTACAGCCTCCTCTTGTGGCTCAGAACACACCTCATAAACACCTTTGCCCAGACCAGAGCAGTGATTCATCCTTGTGGCACTGAGATGCAGGGTTGAAGTGGCAAGTATTGTTAGGAGATACTAGCAGTGATCATGGGATGCGTGGGTACCCTGCGTGATTGCACATCACTGTGTGTTGAAACGATCCCACAGATGCTGTCGATATTTATTACACATCACGAGGTAGGCGTTTGTGTTTCCTTCTTGCTCTTCTTGCAAGCTTTCCTTGTTTAAAGGACAGAGACTGCTTACTCAGCAAAAGACAGGAATGTTTCTAATTATGCTGAAGTAATTCAGGCGTCTGTTCATTCTGCTCTTTTCCTGAGGATAAGCTGTGTAATTATTTTTTACAAAAATAGAAGGCAATCTGTTGAAAGTGTATTAAAGTGTATAGAGATCTTCCTATTTTACGCTGAATCACGTCCATGCATAGTTTAACCACTACTTTTTCACTGTTTCTTTACAGCACTGAAATAAGCATGTGAGCGAGAAAGATAAGGGGAGAGCAGCTCTGCACTGACTCTGGAGCGTCATCGCTTACAGTCAGCGCCTCTACTCACAAAAACCATCAGTGAAAACAAATACACTTGCATCACGTCGTGATAGAATCTCCGTTTTTCTTTTCCTTTGAATTATTGTCCCAGGAAAGGAGTAGAAAGCTAGGTTTATTCATGTAAATGGGACACTATTTCCTATAATTGGGAATAAACCATTAGTCTCAGGGGAGGAAAAAAAATACGGATAAAAAGCTGTCCGATACAGTAGTGAGCTTACCCAGCCACAAACTTTTTCAATGTAACAAGTGTATTTCATATTACTGACATTAAAATTTCCATCACACTTCTTTGTTGCCTTTTTATGTGTTCTCAGAATACCTGTGGAGATACTTCTGCAGCTGTGTGCCGTTTTGATGCTGTTTACATTTCCTGCATTGGAACGTTCATCCACCCCTGCCGAAAATACACCATAGCTAATTTACTTGATGTTACTATGAAAACGCCTTTGCAAAGCTTTTATGAATAGGTCCACTGAGCATGAACAACTTTAAGCTAAAATAGTGATAGTACTTCCACAGAATACAGTTATTTCTATGGTAGTAGAATCCCAGAGTATCTTGTGTTTACATATCCACCCTTCTAAATATTGCAGCCCCCTCCCGTGCGCAGGTACGCTTCCCCCCATGTCAGGTTGCGCACAGCCCCATCCACCCCCAGCCTTTAGCACTTCCAGGTTGGGGTATCCACAGCTTCTCTGGGCAGCCTGTGCCAGTGCCTCGCTGCCCTGTGAGTAAAGATTGCATTAAAGATTTTCTTCACAATATCTGATCTAAATCTGCCCTCTTTCTTTTAGCTTAAAGCTGTTGCCCATTGTCCTGTGGCCAGAAGCCCTGATAACGAGTCCCTCCCCAGCTTTCTTGTAGGTGCCCTTCATGTAGACCGCTATAAGGTCTGCACAGAGCCTCCTCCAGGTCGGACAAATCCAGCTTTCTCAACCTGACTCCATAGATGTTTCAGCTCTCTGATCATCCTTCAGAATGCATTCCAACACCTCCACGTTTCTTGTGCTGTGGGCTCCAGACCTGAACATGATGCTCCCCATAGGACCTCATTAGGGTGAGCAGAGGGGAACAAACGGCCCCCATCCTGCTGGCCACCCCTTGTCACGCAGCCCAGGATACCATTGGCCTCTTGGGCTGCAAGCACATGCTGAGTTTTTCATTCAGCACCCCCAAGACCTTCCCCATAGGGCTGCTCTCAGTCCAGTGATCACCAAGCCAGTATTCATTTTTGGGATTGCCCTGGCTCAGGTGAAATAAAATGAGTAACATTTGAGAGGTTGATAAATTTATCCTAGCTAAAAGGACATTCCAATGAACTAAAAGCTAACAACCAGTCGTTGTTTTTATACACCAAAAAACCCCAGAATTTTAGGCAGGGAATATTTTGGTGGGAACTCAAGAAATCTCTTTCAACGTACGCAGAAACTGAAGAGCTACCAGCTAAACAGAACACTTCAGCTAATGAAAGATGTGTTTTTAAAACTGGCATTTGTTAATGCTTAGTGTCTACTACAAATTACTTGGTCCATATCAAAATCTAATTCTAGTCAATGCTTTAAGCAGTGTAGGTATGCAAGCACGGTCAAACCAGGAGGAGAAGTTGGCTGCTTTTCAGATAAATTGATTGATAAGAACCTCATGAAGTTCAAAGACAAGAGGGCAGATCTCACCTCGAGGACAATAAGCTTGTGCCACAGCTCAGCTGTGAGGAGTTGGATGACTGGCAAGTAGGTTTGCAGGAAAAGGGGGGAGACTGGACACAAGGGAGAGGCACAGGAGATCCCAGCTGGAACACTTTCCAACTGTGAGGGATGTGCCTCTCCAGAAAGACCGAGGAATCTCAATCCATGTAGGTATTCAACACTGCCCAAAGGCAAGCCAAGCAAGACCTACTTCGACTGGGAGACTAGACCAGAATTTAAGCGGTGCCTTCCACCATAAAGCAAACATTGGGAACATGCAGCGTGCTTTATTCACTCACAGTCATCCTTTGCACCTTCTGAATTCTCTAAAAATTAAAAGCAAAGCGCAATCTACTTCTGCTTTAACTGATCAGACATACGAAGGTAAGGCCTGTACAGCAACTGAGGATAAATACAGACTAACTGTTATGCACTGCACTGAGACACGCTGTTCAGTGATAACCCAAATCAGTTTCTAAAATTATTTCAGAAGCAACCTCTCCCAGACGTTGACACCCACATGTTGAAGTGGTTTATGTCATCACCAACACATGCATGGGTAACACGCAGCAACTCGTTGCATAAATCCAGATCCAGAAATCCAAATTGATCCAGATCACGCTGCAGGTCAGTGCTGGGAAGATAGCAAGTAAAAAAACCTTTGTTCTTACAAACACGCCTTCAAACAACTGGCAATAAAGAACAGGCAAATAAGTAGTTAATGAATTGTATGTGCTCAATTGGTAACAGCTTTTTTAATCAGTTTCATGGAAGTAACTATGAAAATAACTAGACTTCCTACTCGATGTCACATAAAGGAATTGAATTACAAGGCTGCTCTGAAAGTAATGCCTTGTTTTACTACATGATGCCAGAGGTGGATGTTGGTGGTATGGCAGTAGAAGTTGAACTTTCTACCTTTCTGCCAATATTCCATTACGATTTGTTGCTGTGTGACAGAAGGCAGCAGGGCAGTCTGACAACAAGCATCTGATGTGGAAGTGCAGACGAAGCAAAGGTGTGTCACTGAATTCCTCCATGTGGAAAAATAGCACCAACTGACATTCATGGACGTTTGCTGAATGTTTCTGGAGACCAAACAGTGGGTGCAACACAGTGAGGCAGTGGGTGGTGAGTTTTGGCAGTAGTGACAGCAACATGAATGACTGCCACGGTCTGGATGGCCATGCACAGTTGTCACACCACAAAACAAAGCGTGACAATCAGCTCATCCACACAAATTGGCAGATTATAACCAGAGAATTGTGTACAGAACTGAATATTAGCTTCAGTACGCTGGAAACTGTGGTAACAATGCTGGAATACTGCACAGTTTGCACTGGGTCCCACAAATGTTCAACAGGAACAGAAAGAAGGCTGTATGCAAGTTTGTCAGCACGTACTGAACCAATATAAGGCTGAAAGTGACACTTTCCTCGTTTGCATCATTACCTGTGATGAGATGTGGCGCCACATCTGTGAGTTACAGTCAGAACAGCAATCCTTGGGATGGCTACATTGAATTCCCCTTGAAGAAAAGTTTCAAGACACAGTGCTCAGTAAGTAAAGTGATGTGCAGTCTTTCGAGATAGCAAAGTGGTGACCCTTCTGGATTTCCTGGAACATGGACAGACCATCAATTCTGACCACTACATCGTGATGCTAAGCTGAAGGCTCAAATCTCCAGAGTCAGGACAGACAACAGGACAGTTTTCCTCCTGTAACACAGGTTAACTCCAGGCCCCACACCAGTTAGACTCTGGAGCACACTGCCAGTATTGGCTGGACTGTCCTGCCATACCCACCACACAGCCCCAATTTGGTGCCTTCTGACTCCCATTTTGTCCGATGAAGGATGGTCTGCGTGTGCAATATATTCCTAGCAACAGCACCATCAAAGCAGCTTCTATTTTGGATACTCGGCCTTGTGACAAACTGGTCTTAAAAAACAGGTACCTCCTTCTGCACAGTCTGACTTCCTTTCTGTTAGTTCCATAAACACGCATGTATCAGTTAGAAAACAAACAAAAAAACCAAAACAAAACAGCACTGGGGCCACTACTGCAAAGCAGACATCACCAGAAATGCATGTGAAACTTCAAAAGCCATACAAACGCAGCACCAATCCAAGTCTCATGAGCATATTAACTTTTTGCTCCGCCATGTGATAAACTGGAGCTCACACTACAGGGAGAAGTTTCCCCTTCAAGCACCGACTGTGCAGCCAGCTCCATTATTACCTTTTGGAACTACTCTGTCCACTACAAAGTATTTCAAACTGAATAATCACCACGAAAAATAATCTCCACCATCACACCCAATTGGATTTCCTAAAGGTTAGCTGTGAATCACAGATGTTTTAATTTAGTTTCCTTAAATATTAATACATACACCCTCATAAATTCCTATTTCTCACTGTATACAAAGACCAAGATGCTATGCAAGAAAATCCTGAAAAAAAAAAAAAGTTAAAACCCTTTCTCTTCAAGGTTATGATTTCGCATCTGATAACATCTGTTTTCATTCCCAACTTTAAAGAACATCAAGGCAAATAAGTGGAACTTGTTTTATTCTTTAGGAAAAAAAAAAACCTGAAAAAAACTTATATTGCAGTTTTCCCAGCTTTTTGTGTAGCAAAATGTCTCAGTTTCAGCTGGGACAGAATTGTTTTCTTCAGAGTGCCTGGTATGATGGTGGGTTTTGGTGCTAGGAGAAAAACAATGTCAGTAACACAGTGATGCCTACAGCTGCTGCTAAGCAGTGTTGCAGCGTTTGTTTTTTTTCTTAATTCTCTCTGTCCTCCTACTGGGAATGACTGGAAACAACTGGGGGCACTCAGCCACCTGCTGCATTAAAGCACAACACAGAAGTAAGCAGACAGCTGAGATGTTTTTCTACAAACAGGCTTTTTTTGTACAAAAATACATCATACCAAAAGTCCTGAAAGGAAAGTCTGAAAGAACAACACCTGAACAAAGCCCCAACCCTGCTGCAGTCATACAGTTTGAGGCTCTGTGTCCTTTCCTTTTCCAAATGGAATCCAAAGTTTTTCAATAATCAACAACGCGCTCAACACTGAAAGACTGATTATTTCTTTTTTAATATGCATATGTATGTACACACATACAGAAAAATAAATTTAAGTGGAGAAAGGGTTACAAAAGAAAAGCACAGCCCCAAGGAAATGTCAGTATCTGTATTTAGTAGAATAATCTTTTGGTGATACCACTAAACCTCGACCTTTGCGGGCTCCTCTGTAAACAGTTTCTATAATGTCAATCATCTCTTGTTTATCTTCCATTGCCCAGTTGATCTTGTTGTTATTACCTGTACCTAAATCAATCATGATGTGTTTGTTCCTTTAAATGGAGAAGAGAAAACAGACAGGTTAATAGCATAACAATAATTGAAAAAAAGAGATAAAAAAAATCCACCCCCATCCACGCCTCCCCCAGAACCTCAAACCTTCATCAATCCCCCCCTTCAAGAATCAATCTCCCTTTGTAGGTTTCAAAATAAATGTTCAAACAGGAAAAGGTTTGCAAAGAAGCCCCAAAGAAAGTTCCAACCCCCTTGCTGTGGGCAGGGCTGCTTACCCCTAGATCAGATTGCCCCAGACTGCATCCAGCCCAGCCTCGAACACCTCCAGGGATGGTGCACCCACACCTCCTTTGATAAACCAGCCCCTCACTACTCTGAGTAAAGAATTTCCTTCTAACACCTCAGCTAAAACTACTACTTCATTTTGAAATTATTACCCCTTGTCCTGTTGTTACACTCCCTGCCAAGAGTCTACACTTTTCTGGAACAAAGGCTATATAACCACCAGTACGCTGAGATGGAGCTGTAGTCCTACTAAAACACATTCAGTTGATTATATTCTAGAACCACCGTGTACCTGAAGAAAAACATGACTGTGCAGGGATCATACAACTCATACATCTTGTTGAAGTCTGGTACTTCAGTGATATCCACAAGATAAATAACAGCAAAGTTCTTTACCTGAGGAGAAGGAAAAAGAAAATACAAAAGCAATATGTCAGGCACGTGCAACCTGTGGACCACGTGCAGCCACTCAGAATGCAGCCAGGACAGCTCGTAATGAAGCCCACATCCCACCATGGCAGAGGCTCTTGTCAGCCAGGAGGCCTGGCCATATACAAATCACACAGGATCAACCAAACTATGGTGCAGCACTCTCCTTTCACAGCTAATGTCTTAAACCCTGAAAGAAAATAGCTTTGCATTCTTGTTTTCTACCTGGAGCCATTCGTGGCCATTTCTATTTCACATGAAAGATATCTAAGAAACTCAAGAGGATGTTCAAAATGAACAGTTCTACTAAGAACCCACTGGTGGGTTCTGGTTCTGGTTAGCCTCAGGGTGCAAAAGGTGGGTTTCAGACAGTAATCTGAAGTTTCCATTTTAGAAACCAGAATCACAGCTCAGGAATGCTGTAGCTTACCTTCTGAAACTCAGGTATCTCGTGCAAGTCTTAGCCAGTCATTTAAGGAAACTCACTTCAAGGGGCCGTTTCACTCAAATCGCCTTTGCACACACACAGGTTACCACCACAGTATCTCAGACATTAACTGAATCCTTCTCTGCTACGTGTGAATAAAAGAGCTACTCATCTAAAGAAGTGGAACCGACAACAGGGTGGCTGCCCAAAGCCTCGTATGATGTCCAAAGTGGACCTCAGAGCTAGAGAGAGAGGACTGCTCACTCTGAACTCACAACTGGCTCGAGACCAGGACACAGGTACATGCTGGACCCTTAGCATCAGGAAGACCTTAACGTACAGATTCTGTAGATCCTTGGTCACACTTCGGTAAATAGGAATCACAGAAGACCACAATTGGCTGGTAAACAGGAAACACAGAGGAAAAAATCACATACCAGATAGTTCTCATTCCTCCTTCCTGATAGTCTTCGTTAGCAGTATCATTCCTGCTAATTTCTTGCATTCCTACAAATCAGATCACCACAGCAGTATGACCAAAAGCTGGGAGGAACAGTAACAGTGGCACAAAGCTTCTTTTCAGTTCTGGTGGAGGTGAAACTATTTTTGTCCTTACGACTTCAACTCCCTGGAAAAAATAAGTCTTGCAATGGTAGCTGATGGCCCAAACCATTCACAGCAGCTATCAAAGGAAACCTGATGCCAGAACCAAGATTGCATCTTCTAATTTGCCTAGCAAGTTTCTACACAAAGTCAGGTTTTCTTTGTTTTTATGTTTAGATGTGCTATGCATAAGGAAACTGCAGGAAAAAAAGTAAAGGAACTGAAAATAGCTTCTGCAGCAATTCAAGTTCAAGAAGCCCAGCAGAGCTGCATTACAGAAATGAAAGGCTGCAAAAACAATGAAGCAGGAAATTTCAGGTCTGTTGTCATTACCTGACATTTTTTTAAATTCCAATTATTCTGTAAGTTCAGGTGATTTTCTCTTCTCCCATGTAAATTTAACATAACTCTGCTAAATGCAATGGTAATAACTAACAATTTTGCTACTGCTAACAGAATGGCCAAGCATTTACCAAGACAAAGACTAACAGAAGGAAGAAGCCTGCTTCAAGGCCTGAGGTGCCTCTGCAAAACTGCTTCTCAGTTCTACAGACTGAGAAAGAAACAGTCAAGAGGTAAGCCCTCAGAACTGAGTAAGGCAGCCAGACCAGCTCCCTGATGCATAACTACCACAACTAAGGAAAAGCAATGGGTGACAGAGGGGGGTGATTCTCTTCTGAGAGGTAGAGAGCACGAGGAACAAGCAAGGAGCAGTTACAAACGTGAGCGTGCCTACAGGGTGTAACACTGTGATGCCATGGAAAGTACAGCAAGAAGAACAGGGAGGCAAAGTCTTCAGCTGCAGCAAACGAGGACGAGCCCAGATGCAACAGCTGTGGATGCAGAAATGAAGGAAGAAAGTTTGCTTACCTCTGGAAGGCCTCAGGTAGGCAGGCTGCCCTGGGTTGACCCTGCCTTCCCACCAGGTGCTCAATCACTGTGTCAAGTTGTGACTTAGCATTTCCACTACACTGGGCTATGCTGTCACTGGCATCACTACGATGTGGTGGGATGGCTCTCATGATTGGAATGTAGAAATAGATGGGTATAAATTCTTTAGGAAAGACAGGGAAGAAAGAGGGGGTGTCAACCTCTACAGCAATGGCCAGCTGGATTCCACAGAGCTCCATCTGGGGATGGATGAGGAGCTGACACAGCTTATGGGCTAGGGTCAAAGTGAAGGCAAGGGAAGGAGACATCGTAGTGGGGTCTGCTACAGGCAGCCTGACCAGGAAGACTGAGTGAATGAGGCTCTCTATAAACAGACAGGAGTGGCTTTGCATTCACAAAACATGGTTCTCATGGGAGACTTCAGCCACCCTGATATCTGTTAGAAGGACAACACAGCAGAGCATCAGAAATCAGAGATTCCTGAAATGCTTGACAACGATTTCCTCTTCCAAGTGGTAAAGGAATCCACAAGAAAAGGTGCTACATTGAAATCTGCCCTCACCAGCAAGGAGGGGCTGGTGAGTAATGTGAAGCTTGAGGGCAGCCTTGGCTGCACAGTTCATGAAATGGTGGAGTTGAAGATCCCTAGGGCTTCAAAGAAGACGTGCAGCAAGGTTGCTGCTCTGGGCTTCCACTTCTTCCAGGTGGAACGGTGACATGGGATAAAGCCCTGGAGGGAAGAGGGGTCCAGGAAAGCTGATCAATATTCAAGGACCATGCCCTGCAAGTCCAGAACACTGCATCCCGAGGAAGATGGACAAGAACACCAGGAGGCCCCTGTGGATGAACAAGGGACTCCTGGACTTAATTGGGTGAAAAAAAAAAAGTCTGTAGGAAGTGGAAGCAAGAATGGGTTACCTGAGATGACTACAAAGAAGTTGTTTGAACAGCCTGAGATAGGTCAGGAAAGCTAAAACGCAGACAGAATGAAATCTAGCCAGGGACATAAAGGGGAAGAATAAGGATCTCTACAGGTATATCAACAATAAAAGGAAGGCTACAGAAGATGTGGGCCCTCTCTGGAAGGAAAACAGAGATCAGGTCACAAGGGGTACGGAGAAAGGTACTCAGTGACTTCTCTGCCTCAGTTTTCAACATCGGCCGCATCGCCCAAGTTGCAGAAAGCAAAGGTTAAGAACTGGGAGAAGGAACATCTGCCCACTGTAAGTGAAGATCAGGTACGAGATCATCTAAAGGACCTGAAGGTGCACTGTGCAGCTATGGGACCCAATGAGATCCATCCACGGTCCTGAGGGAACTGGCAGATGAAGCTGCCAAGCCACTTTCCATCATATTTGAAAGGTCATGGCAGTGTGGTGAAGCTCCCACTGTTTGGAGAAGGGGAAACACTATCCCCATTTTCAAGAAGGGAAATAAAGAAGATCCAAGCAACTACAGGCCAGTCAGCCTCATCTCTGTGCCTGGCAAAGACCTACTAAGGAAAATAAAGATGAGGTGATTGGTGGTAACCAATATGGCTTCATCAAGGACAAATCATGCCTGACAATCTTGGTGGCCTTTTATGATGGAGCTACAGCATCAGTGGATAAAGGAAGAGCAACTGATGTCACGTACCTGCACTTGTGCAAAGCATTTGACACCGTCCTGCATAACATCCTGGTCACCAAATTGGAGAAAAATAGATTTGATGGATGGACCACTCACTGGATAAGGAACTGGCTGGATGCTTGCACACAGGGAGTCGTGGTCAGTGGCTCAATGTCCAAGTGGAGACTAGTGACGAGTGGTGTTCCTCAAGGGTCTGTGCTGGGACCAGTGCTATTTAACATCTTCATAGGCAACATGGTCACTTGGATCAAGTGCACCCTCAGCAAGTTTGCAGACAACATCAAGCTGAGTGGTGCAGCTGACACACTAGAAGGAAGAGATGCCATCCAGAGGGACCTGGACAGTTGAGGGGTGGGCCTATGCCAGCCTCTTCAAGTTCTACAAAGACAAGGCAAGGTCCTGCACATGGCTCAGGGCAATCCCAAGCACAGGTACAGGGTGGGCAGAGAACAGCTTGAGTGCAGCCCCGAGGATAAGGACTTGGGGATGCCAGATGACAAAGAATCAACACAAGCTGGAAATGTACACTTGCAGCTAAAAAGGCCAATCGTACTGTGGGTTGAATGAAGAGGAGCATGACCAGCAGTCGGGAGAGGCGATTCTGCCCTTCTACTCTACTGTTATGAAAGCCCAGCTCCAGTGCCTCAGCACAAGGACATGAAGTTGTTGGAGTGGGTCCATAGGAGGGCTGCAAAGATAACCACAGAGCTGGAACAGCTCCCTTACAAGGACAGGCCAAGAGAGTTGGGGCTTTTCAGCCTGGAGAAGACAAGGCTCCAGGGGGGCATTATAATGGCCTTCCGGTACCTGACGGGGGCCTACAGGAAAGCTGGGGAGGGACTTCATACCCTTGTAAGGGCACGAAGTGAGCTTTAAACTGGAAGAGGGAAGATTCAGACAAGATATCAGGAAGATATTTTTTACTGTGAGGGCACTGAGGTACTGGAGTGAGTTGCCCAGCACGGTTGCAGAAGCCCCTCCTTGGAAGCATTCAGGGCCAGGTTGGATGAGGCTTTGAGCAACAAGGTAGAGTAGGAGGTGTTCCTGCCTATAGCAGGGGGGTTGGAAATAGATCTTAAAGGTTCCTTCCAACACAAACCATTTGGTGAGTCTATGATAAGTAAATGGATTAGCTTTCCTTTCACTTTTCCTGTAATCTTAGTAGAAAGGCAGTGGCACAACTAAGGCTTGAGCAAAAAAAAAGCACAGCTACTCATGCTTGACTACAGTTAAGTAAATGCAAAACATCTGAAAAATCCTCCCGGAACCAGCAGTTTCCCAAAAGAAGCTATTCACTGACATGACCCACTTTCACAGCAAGGCAAGATGTGTGTAGGTCACTCCAAAAGTTACATCACCTGTTTGTCTCCATAGAAACTACAACAGAGACAGAGTAAAAAATAACACTAGTTGGTAGAGCAAATTCTCAGCTACAGAACACTCAGGAACACTCAGCTACAGGAACTCAGGAACTACATATTTTCACCAGCCATACACAAGAGCCTGCAAGCCACACTTGGAAAAATCTTGGGGGGCTGTCTGGAACATGAATTATCTTTGTGAAATTCAACTCCTACATTTTTGTTGTAGCTGAGTTTCAACCTAACATCTTACAGTTATTTCATTGTACACCCAGTGAAATCTTGCTTCTTTTACATGTATAACTCAGGGAAAAAATAAAATAAAATAAAATAAAATAAAATAAAATAAAATAAAATAGAAATCGGTGAACTGTAAGAGGGTACAGTTCAGGGAAAACAATCTACTTTGTGTTTTCATATGGTGTGCCAGCTTCTTTTTCCACAACGAGGTTCAAATAAACACAAAGAAAGAGCAAAAGCCCACCTAAGTACAGACAATATTGGTGCTACTCTAAATGTAAAGTGCAGCATGAAATAGCACCATTTTAACATTCTGTAGTTTTTCTAGTAGAAACACCTGTGTAAGTGAACTTTTACTCCCTCTGTAGAAGTGCTGAGCATAAGGTGCTTCTGTCGCATTAAACACAAAAGGACTGCATCGAATCATGACTCAACCCCATCTCAGTATTTAACTGCAGGTGTGTGCCTTGCACGGAGCCAGGACTCGGGCTCAACGATCCCCGCGGGTCCTTTCCCAGCCGGGGATGTCCTGTGATTTTACGTGTTCCTACTGTGAAGCTCACTCACAGCAGTCCTACAGCCCAGCACTGCCTCTGTCTGAACGCTCACATCCACGAAACGACGCAATGGGAACGGGTCCGGGTTCGGAGCTCGCAGTGCTTTGCGGCACGTCAATCGCCACAAAGACCGGGGCGGGCGGAGGCTTCGGGAGACGCTCGCGAAAGCGCACCAAACGGCTTTCCCGCGAGCTCGCGTCCCCAGAAGCCAGATCGGGGCCCGCCTTACGGCGCGCAGAACGCTCGGCGCGCGCAGAACGCGTCTCCTCGTCTCCGCCTTACCTTCTCGGCGATGCTGTACAAAACCTCATCCATTTTCATGCATGTCGGATCCCAGTCGTGCCCGAAGCGGATGACCACCACTCGATCCTCCTCCGATAGGATGGCCTGGTCCACCTGCCAGCCGTTGTGGAGATGAGGCAGCATGTACGACATCCTGGCGGGCGGGCGGGCGCGCGGCGGCGGCCTGCGGGGCGACAAGGAGCGGCCGGCGGCTGAGACGAAAGCCCGGCCGGCCCGCGCGCTCCGGCCGCCGCCCCTCCCGCACCGGTACCCCGCAGCCCCCGGCTCGGGCCGCGTCACCCTCCACACCCAGGGGCCTCCGCCGCGTCCTTCTCGGCCTTCTCTAGGCGGGACCCGGCCGCGCGACACCGCCCGAGGCGCAGCGGAAATGACGCAAGTCGGAGCGACAGCAACTTCCGCTCTGCGGCCGCCACTGCGGGGTCGGGGGGCGCGGTTTCTTCCGAGGGGCGGGGAAAGGAGAGGGGGGGAATGGGCTGGGATGGAACAGAACAGAATGGGCTGGGCTGGGCTGGGCTGGGCTGGGCTGGGCTGGGCTGTTTGCACCGCAGCAGTCGCACGCGTTGGGGCTGGTGGGGCGCAGGCTGTAGTCGTGTAGGACGCGGCGGAGGAGCTGAAGGCAGCGCGGGTGGGCGGGTGGGTGGGGGGTTTCGGCGGCGCCCGTGGGAGTTTCTTGCCGGTTCGGGCCGGGCAGACGCTGCCGGTGCAGAGGCGAGGCGCCGACCGCTCGGTGTCCCCGAAGCCCCGTGCCCGGTTGGGCGAGCGTGTTGTACCGCCCGTGCTGCCGGCAGCCGGCGCGTCACGCACGCGTCATCCGCAGCGTGGGGCTGTGAGGCCGGCCGAGGGGAGGGGCTGGGCGGCAGCGGAAATCGGCGGGGCGGCTGAAAGGACGGTGGCTGAACACCCCGGGGTAAATATTCGGGATGCCATTTCCATAATTGAACCAGGATGCTTCCCTTGCCGGTGCTGGGTTTCACAATTGAATTGACTGCTGAGATGGGCCGTTCCGGGCTGTCACGGCTCTGACCCGCTTCGGCCCGGTTCCGTAACTGAATGGGACCCGTGGCCCAAGATAGGGGGGAGGGGGAGAGTGAAAAGGTGGGGAGATGGGCCTGAAAACAAAACAGCGACGAGCTAAGGGAGAAAACTAATTTACTAACTATGATAGCAGAAAGTGTGATAAGGCAGTGTAATGCCATTGGAATTGAAGCTGATAAATGAGCGCCCAGAACCAAAGGCATTACTTACTGTAATGCTGAAGGCCAGGTGGCTGGGCAGCACGCACCGCAGTGATGAGCAGCAGAAGGGCCGTCTCGTGACTCCCAAGCACTTCCATCTTTCCCTCTGAACGGAAAATGGGAATGGAATAGCAAAGTCTTCTGGGAGATGTAGTTCTCATCTGCGAAGGGCACCTGGAAACTCTCCACAATCCTTGGAACTGGAGCATTAACTCTTTAACTCCCAGTGCACTACAGGATGCTGTGATGTGGAACACTGATAACAAAATTCATAAAACTGTGACACAGGCTGATCTTTTTGCTTCCTCAAAGTCACACCAGTACATTGTATGTTCTTTCAAAATGTTAGCTTGCAGCAGACAGTGAAAAAAAAAAAAGCCTATTTTAAACAGAATCCACAAAAACCTGCACTACTGTTTTGGGCAATAATCCCAGGAAAGTCGGTGGAGTTTGTATCAAGTTCCTATGCCACAGGATTGTGTAATTAAAAACAAAAACAAAAACAATACTGTACAAAAACCCTTGTTCTGCAGTATTTTGTGGGATGTCCTCTAGAAGGCCTTCCTCAATTTTCAGGAAAGTGAGAGGAAGTAAGTTTTGCTTCAGATGGCCCTGCAGAAGCCATGAAGGAGTGATCCCCCACCCGTCTGCATGCCATGCTGTGTTTTGAGCCACTTGCAATGGTTTTCACTGAAAGCTTCCAGAGACTTTAGCAGTCCAGACAAAAACAGTCAGAGAGAGCAAGAGTTAAACAAGTGCTTGTAGCAGTGGATGGCTCAAATTTCTATGAGAGGAGGTTCTGGCACCAGCAGCTGAGTCACATGCCATTGGCCTTGACTCGGAGGTTGCAGCAGGTAGTAGGGACTGTGTTGCACACATGAGGAAATCACATGCTGCTGATTCCTCCAGGAGCGGTGAGCTCTGTTGGTAAAAGAAACATCAACAGTGAGGAACCGTTCCAGGCTAATTCTTTGGTTATTATTCAGGTAATCAGTTTTCTGCTGTAGATAAGTAAGTGGGAGGGGTTTATTCTGGGTGATGTACATTATTAACTTCAATTTAAAACAAAAGTAGGGAAAAACGTGGAGGTTTATTTTGCTATGATGTGGCTGAGTCCAAAGTGATACAGCAGTGCCAGTCAGTGGCTATGAAAGTAAGTAAGTAGTGAGTCAAGCTCCACAAAAGAAAGAAGGCTAGTTTAGGAAAGCACCAGCACTGAAGTTAATAGCTATGAGCTGGTCTGTTTATTCGCCTATTTGTCTCAATGTGGGTCACATATTCAAAATTTTCAGTGGAAGGACTCGATATCAGTATACATGCAGTCTGTTAATGTGGCACAAGTGGTTGTGGATGTACACACAGATCGTTTTATGCGGAGAGAAAATGTGGAGAGAGAAAATCAAAGTTGTCATATCCTTAACAGGTGATACATTTAGCATATCAGACAGGACATCCAACATCTGAACAATTATGCTCAGGAGTAAGCATTGGATTTGTTAAAATCTATTCATTTGATGGTTGACCAGACAAATTTGGCTTGCAAAGGTATTCATCCAGCTGTCCCTTCTTACGGACTTTGGTATGACAGGAAAAGCGTGGCTTTTAGACAGAGGTACAAGACAAGCACAGACAGTGGTCCATGAGAGCACTGTGCGCTCCTCAAACCAAGGTTAGTATCTGGAAAGCCTCCTTCCCTTTGCAGGGTTCCTTTAACTGTATTTATGCTGTTGCTAGCAATATAATTTTTTAAGATCGTACTTTGTACTTGCAGAAGCCTTGCTCTTGAAGCAACACTGCAAACAGTTCCTGTGCACATCGAATGTGGATGAAATTGTAAACTTTTTCTGCCCACAGTAATGAGCAGAGTAATTACTTAGCCTTTTTTTTTTTTTTTTTTTTTTTTTTTGTGGACAAACTGAACTGTTTAAAGCTAAATCAACTCTTGCTGTGCTGCTCTGTGGCTTCCCCATGAACTGTCTTTCTGTTTGTGAAGTTTAGAAGGTGCTTCTAAAATAAATGTGGGTCTGACTGAGCGTCGCAATGATGGTGATGCTGTCACCACGGTGAAGAAGGCAAATGGTGTAATATAGTCCTGTCTTACTTGTTTGTCTTAAGTCACTTGATCGTATCCATTGTCCAGGCAGTTTTCTGTCGTGTAACTGCAGGTTTAGTTGCAGTTCCGTCACAGTTGCTGAAGTACCACCAAGTTCTGGTGATGCTGAATAACACTGTCACAAAGACGTTGTCTTGCCTTTCCATCTGCGTATTCTTTCCAGGAATCTAATTTTTCCTTCTAGGGTCATGTTGTGTGATACTCCAAGAAATAAACAGACTACAAATGGCAGTATTTTCCCTACCACCTGGGGCCGGTAGATTTCAAAAGACTTCAGCTTATGGCAGTAAATAATGACATAAATATCCATGACAGTTGTTGAGACTGTAATCATTTAATAGATGCAGCTGGATTGAGTTTGAGTTTGCTCAGGAGAAGGGTAATCACAGCCTTTCAGAAACTTACAGTAAGTTGTTTGTCCCAGAGCTGAATTCTGAAGGCTTGCATGAGAGGACAGGAACAGCAGGAAAGTTCTGCCTGCACAGCATGCCTGGAATTAATCAGAATACTGCTGTGATGGAAGAGAGGTGCAGATTCATTCAGCACAACCCAAATCTAGGGTACAATATTTGGGACAAAGACCCAGATGTGTGAGTGGAGTGCAAGAAACAGAATCATAGGAAATCAGACCGGAATATTCGTAAGATAAGTAGCAAGTCTTGTACTGCAATTTTGGCAATGAGGGCCATGATTGCCAGCAAGGGCTGCAGTTTCACCCCTCAAGTTACATAAGTGGCTATGTGAGCAGCCTTTGTCTTATTGCAGAATATGATAGATTTGAGTGGGCTGTTGCAGGCAGGAGCAGGCTCAAAACAGCCTGGGGAACACTCTGGTGTGAAGGGCTGTGTTGCTGGAGGGCCTTAGCCTGTCACCTTTAGCACGCCTCCCCACTGGTTCAGCCTGAAGGCATGGATTGCAAAAGACTGACCTGTAATGCTAAACTTCAGAGGCTATATGTTCGGATGCAGCAGTTTAAAACAGTGAGAGCAAGCAGTGTAGTAGCCGTACAAGAATGGTCCTTCGTTGGGCAGGTTTTTTTAGACCTCACCCATTCCAGGTCAGGTAGGTTTGTCAGACCTGTCTGGACCTCTGGCTCCCAACACCGCCTGCAGCTTCACCAAACATCACTCACAGGCAAGCAAGTTGGAGTAACTTCCTAGCAGCAGTTATGTAGCACCCTTTGTGATACATCAGTTTGTGAGTTAGGTTAAGAAGCTGCCAGATTAGTATGAAAGCGGTAGGGTTTCTGGACTGAAATGAAGCTATCTGAGAGCACCTTGTAGGTCCTGAACTGGATTTAGATCCAAGAAGGTGACTGTACCTCAGTGTTACAGCGTAATCTGGTGCTTAATGGAGATATCGGAGCATTTACTAATGTAAGGCCACGCTAGTCCCAGGTGACTGTGAATTTGTGCTGTATCATTAAAAGGACTGTGGAGTGCCATTGATTTCCCAATTCACAGGTGTGAATTTAAATGGTGGCCACACCATCACTGCTTGAGTGACGTTCTCCTAAACAGCAGCGTGCTTCTTCTGTTCCTCCACTGCAGGTCATGGCAGAACAGGAGTTGCCAGGTCTTTTGATTATGGATGTTGGAGGAACTCATGGTGTGCAAGAAAGCCTTGTGGCGCTTCTGAAGAAACACTTCTGCGTTATCACCATGAAAGAACTTCTTGAAAACAAAAAAGAAATGGGGAAAAAAATCCAATCCATTTTTGTGTCGGAGTCCAGGCCAACTATCGACCGGGAGCTTCTAGAAAGCCTGCCTAATTTAAAGGTCATTGGAAACTCTGGTGTTGGAGTGGATCACTTAAACTTGAAAATGATTTCTAACTTTGGTGTAAAAGTGACTAATACCCCACACGCTGTTGCTGACTCAACAGCAGACATGGGAATGGCCCTAATGCTGGCGTCTGCAAGAAGACTTGTGGAAGGTAATGTTTTACATCTCATTCGATCTTACTGCTTCTTTGGCATATCTCACCTTGCTGTATTAGAGAGGGTCTGTCAGAATCAGTAGTTGGGATACTTTTGCAAGAAGAAAGTGCTCTGAGAAACTCTTTGTCTCAGTCCCACCTCTTCTCAAGGCAACAGTGACAAGAGTAAGACATTTGTCTCAATGATGTGCTTTGAAGTCACCATGACACCTGCTTAGAACAATGTGTGGGGCGTGGTTCTATCTGGGTGCTCACTTAGCTTGTGGCTGGAAAACTGAATGTGAAATGCATCCAAATACAATGTCACTGCTTTTCTGTTTCCTTCCTCTGTATTTTCTAATAGTTGTCCAAAGGTACACAGCATCTAGAGATGGCCACGTCCCCATTGCTGGAGCAGAAATTATGAGAGCATGTTGAGTGCTGCTCCAAAAGTAATGCCTCCTAATTTATTACACTGGCCCACTGTGCTGGAGGCAGATGTTGGTTGTACAGCAGTACAGGTTAGACTTTCTTTTATTAAGTTGAAGTCCAACATTATAAAGGTTTAATGGGATTGCTGGCCAAGCTAGACTCTGCAGTATAACTTCACCCCCTTCAAGTGGTATGACTGGATTGGTTGAGATAGGAGATAGACGGGGAGTTTTACTGCTGACACAGAAAAAATAAAGTGAAGGCAGTGCTTGTGGTGGGTAAATGCCCCAGAAGCTGTTTTTGAATTTCAAAGAAAATGCTGCAGACACAGAAGCATTATTTCCCTAAGGTAGTAATCCCTCTCAGCAGAATACCACCGTCAAGAATCTCTTCTGTGTCACTGCTTCCAGTCCTGACTGTTACACTGTCCAGGACTTTCTAAAAAGCAGCCACCCCCACCGCCTTAAAATTATTTAGGATGTTCTGTAATGGGCATTCCAGAAACCAACTACGACAGTGAGAAACTTTTCCTCTCTGTTTCGACCAGAAATTGTCATCAGTTCATACCTGTTTAGCATGTTTTTCCATTCAGGCTTCCAGATAGCAGTTTCTCCAGACACGAACTATTTTGCTGCTGACTGGCTGGGAGTTGAAGTTACCAGGGCGACTCTTGGGATCATTGGGATGGGCAGAATCGGGTATAAAGTGGCTCAGAGAGCCAGAGCCTTTGAAATGAAGATCCTGTACCACAACAGGAACCGCAGGTAAAAACGTGTGTTTACTGTGTGGAACCAGTCCAGGGGCAGAAATGGAAACCACAGCTCTGGCCTGGGTCCCCATTCTTCCTAGGTGCTGGCAACAGTTTTAAGCAACACAAGGATCACCGCCACTGCTCTCCTTGGTTCCCAGCTTCTTCCCTTGGGAAGCAGCTCCCATTCACCTCCCCATCTTCATTCCTCCCTTCTCAGCTATTGGCAGGTTTAGAGGAAGGGTGACGCTAACTTTTCTGAAGATGTAAGCCAAGCAAGCCAGACTTTGTCCTGCCAGTCTTCTCTCAGGCTTCCGGCAAGGTCCCTAGTCATCCAGGCTGTCACTCCTTCCTTCAGCCCAGCCAGTTCACTCATCACCTTGATGGCAAAGATCCTCACTTGGTTTTATCTTTCCCTTTCTTTGCTTCCCCTTCCTTCCTTTTCCATTCTAAGTTCTAACTGACAAGTCAGGCAGAGAGAGGTGGTGGTGCTGTACAGATACATCAGCAGGAGAGAATAATGAGAGACCTTCTGCATACCCATCCTCCTATACCTAACACCACTTGTGTGGTTTGCTTTCACGTTTATGTCAATCCTCCAGGGTCCTGCCACTCCTCTGCTCTCTTGGCCTCTCTAAACCACTACCTTCTCTCCTCTCTTCTGCCATTTTGACTCACATAGAGGGTAGTGACACACTGGAACGGGTTGTGGATGCCCCATCCCTGGAGGCATTCAAGATCAGGCTGGATGTGGCTCTGGGCGACCTGCCTGGGGGTTGGACAGAGACTCTTGGGACTCAGGGTGGTTGAAACTGGATGATCATTGTGGTCATTTTCAACCCAGGCCTTTCTATGATTCTATAATTCCCCGGTTACATAGCAATGTCTCTTCCTTTATCCTGGCTTCAAACCTCTTAATATCTATGCTGATTGAGACGATGCTTAGGATCAACTGACTGATTTGTTGACTGTTAAAAACAGTTCAGAAGAGTCATGTCAAACTAGGTGTGCATTTTCCATTCAGGAGCAAGGAGGAAGAGCAGGCTGTTGGTGCTTGCTACAGTCAGATGGAAGATTTGCTGCAGCAATCTGACTTTGTTATGCTGGTTGTGAACCTGACACCTGAGACTGAAAAACTGATTGGGAAAAAGGAGCTGGGACTGATGAAACCCACAGCCACTCTTATAAACATCAGCCGAGGTAGGCATTTCTCCCAGAAGTGGTTCTGGCTCCGTGGTGAAGGCTAATAAAGTCTCTCTTTCTTTTGTTTGATTGATGGTTACTAGAAAGACATTCTACTTTTTAACAAGACGTAGATCCTTCAATTTATTTCCCCCAGGGCCCTGACACATTTCCCCACTCCCAGTGAAAATGTGTTCACTGCCTTGTTTTGGAAGAAAGATACCATTTCAATGCAGGTGCAGTTATTGATCAAGACGCACTGGTGGAAGCTCTCCAGAATAAGACTATTAAGGCTGCTGCTCTGGATGTGACATACCCTGAGCCTCTGCCAAGGTAGAATAACTTGCATTCATTCTATTACTCGTGAACTTGTAAAATGCTGAGCAAACGTGTACTCATGACCTTGATCTCTGCGGGGAGTTGTTTAAGGGCATATCCACATTTTATCTTGTGCAATCCTAAGCTGATGACCAACTATTCTGCCTTCCACATTGTCGAGACAACATGAGTGCCAAGCAAGGCACCGAGGCCAGTAGAGAGGATGGAGAAATGGGTAAGCAAATTTACCAACGTTTTCTGCCAATCCTGTGTACGTGGCCCCTTCGTATCAATGCCTTTGCTGTTTCCTGAGCTTCTGACCTCAGCAACTAGCAGAAGAATTAACGGAACGTGTGATATCCATGCTGTTCTTTCTGCTTCTTGCGGGTGTAATACGCTGTCCTTGCTGTTTCTTGCAGAAATCATCCTTTGTTGAAATTAAATAACGTCATCATAACCCCACATATTGGAACTGCAACAGTTCAAGCCACCCACATGATGACAGAAGAAGCAATAGCAAACATGCTGTCCGTTCTCAACTGTCAACCCGTTCCAAGTGAAGTGTTTCCCCAATGATGCGCACCAAACAGCAGCGCATCAGCTCCGTTTCATACAGAACCACTATTAGTTTTGAGCAGGAAAAAAAAGCAGCCGTGTTCCTGCACAGCTCTTTTGGTCAATCTGCTGCAAAGCTGTCAACTCGCTCAGCTTACTCTGTACTGGCATTTACAAATTCAAAACAGCGAAGTGGAACAGATAAAACGGTTCCGTTTGAACACTTTGATGCCTTCATCATTCGCTCAATTATTTGGAAGGGTTCCATTAATGAGCGCTGGACCCTTTTCAAGCACCATCTCTTTTTGAAGAGCAGGGCAACTGGCAAATGCCATATGACAGAAGTCACGGAAGCGGGGCACGGGATGGGTTTGGCTTGATCTTGTAGAGCCGGGGTGGAAAATCAGTGTCTAGCAAATGGAAGTAAGGTCAGGTGACAGCAGTGAACTACAGACACGCTGTTCACCTCTGTAGGAGAAATATTCACGTGGGCAAAGCTCACCTGGAGTTGAAGGGGGCCCGTACTGTGGGAGACAGGTATCAAAAAGTGCGTTTTAAAATACGTCCGATTTTTGTCTGAGTTACTGGAAAACACACGCAAGACGGGAAACAGCAGCCCAAAGAGGATTGACAGGATGCTGTCTCAGAACTGACTTAGAGCTGTTGAGCCGTTAAGCCTGGGCTCAGAAAGCCCCACTGGCTGAGCACGTCACCTTTTGAGCACAGGCATTCCTGGCTTCAGCCGTGGATCTGCCAGCAATGGCAAGGGGCAGGATGTGGAAGGGGCCGCCCTCAAGCCAGCCAAAGCAGCCGGGGGCAAAGCTGTCAGCGTGCAGATTGCACAGCCACACTGGTGACACTAGAGAAGGCTCCCAGCTCCCAGCTCCCACTCCGAGATGGAGCTCGGAGGGAGGAGGACCGGGCTTTCCTCCTCATCTCCTCACGCAAGGTTTCTGCCTTGGATTTCAGCACCCTCGCAGCACACTGTGGTGCCCGTGCAGCTCCGGGTAGCCCTGCCGATGCAGGCCCGGGAACCCTGGGGAGGGGAGCACCTGGCTTTACAAGGCCCCTCTGTAAAGCGCGCGTTTCACGGCGACCAAGGAAAGAGCCACGGTGTTTGGGGATGGGGTTGGGGTTTATTGGGTATAGGGAAAGGGTAATATGGAAAGCGGCGACGCCTTTAACAGTGTCACCGTGAGCGTCGCCGACAGTGAAAGGTGGTCCTCGTTGAGCTGTTGGGTGACACTTAGTGGATGTCTGGCTCCAGAATCTCACTGCTGCTGGATCTCTCGTGGTCCTGGTCGACGTGCCTGACCACGACTCTCCGGACCTGAGGAGTTCAGTGTAAAGCTCAGTAGTTTTGTGAGCGCAGAGACACGCAGCGCAACGCTGCAAGTCTCTCTGCAGTACGAGAGAGTGGTTCTGCTCATGCAGGTCTAGAGAGAGCAGGCTCCTGGTCCCTGTGATGTAACTGCAGCCCTTGTGGCCAGTCCCGATCTGGGGTAGCCTGCTGTGGGGCTGACTGACCAGGCACTGAGTCAGGCGGTGGCTGAGACCTCGGCCCGGGCAGATACAGGCTGTGAGAGCGAGGTGCTCGGGGCTCTGTGTTCTGGGAGGAGAGGGAGGGACGCCGGTTGGAGAACGGAGGGCCGCCAGACCCTGGCCGACACCTCAGAGCCTTCCGCCTGCAGCTGCCTGAGCTGCGCTGGGAACCTTCGTCCCCAGCGCCCGCTGGCTGGGTGTCTGTGCGGAGGTCTCCAGCTCCACCGCCAGCCGCTCTCCATCCCACAGGCCCAAGAGGGTCTTCCCTTGGCTTGCTACGGCTAGCTGTGACACGCTGCTTACGGGAGCCCACTTACCACTCTGCGTGACGCCTTCTCTGGCTTTGGTCCAGCAGGGGGTGCAGGTCTGTGCTCCGCTCCTGGCAGATGGAGGAGGCCAGGTGCGTGTGTGGATGGCCGACTCCACCACAGCACTGCAAGCTCACTGTAGGCACAGAGCGGGAGGGGGTGTGAGCACAGGGAGACCGGCCTCTGGCTGGGGCTCCCAAGCTTGGTGCCTGCCACCACTGCTGCAGGTGGCCGTGCCGAGAGCCCGCGTCCAGGAAAGGCCCCTCTTTTGCCCTGGTGCTGCAGGGGGTGGGAGAAGGGCAGTGTGGGAGAGCAAGCTGCCTGTCTGGAGAGCTTTACCTCTGGAGCCGGTCCTGCAGATCCTTCTCTGCGTCTCTCCGGCCCTGCTGCTCACGGGACACCTGCCCCACAATGAGCTTCACCACCTCCCGCAGGGCCTCATCTGTCCTCGAAGAAAGCTTCCTGCAACAGCGAGCACAAAATCCGTCTCACTCTTCAGCCGTGACGCCCCTGCCTCTTTCTTCACCCAGTCTGTTCCACGCGTGGCCCCACTTGGCCCCACAGCCACTCTGACGCAGGACGACTTCCACGCGTGGGCTGCCTTGGGCTCCACAGAGGCTCGTGGCATCGGGCCCTAACCACGACCGTATCCACGGCCTCAGAGCTCTCCGGGCGCTGCGTGCGGCACCACGACTCAAAAGCTGGCTTCCCTGATCCACAGCACAGGTGACTCACCACCCCCCTGCCCCTGGCCTCGGGTGCAGTTGGTGCACGCTTACCGTTTAGGCAAAGCAGCGCTGTCCCAGAAGACTGCGCGCGGCTCTTCCTCGGCCTCTTCCTGCTTCCCCATCATCCTCTCTCTCAGGCTGGGGGAGGAGCTGGAACTCTCTGTCTCGCTCCCAGACAGAGAGATTGAGTATTCTTCCTCGGTGACAGAGGTTTCCTGCATAGGAAAAGACACTCGGCGCTGTGGTGCTGCTTCCCAGCATGCAGCTCCCCGCAAGACCACTCCAGTGGGGACTGCAGTGGGGCAGGAAAAGAATCAGGAGAGGGACCTCAGCACGCTCTTGAGGCCATGTCTCAGCGTGACCAGGGCTTTGTTACAGCGCCCTGTTGGGTCCTCTTGCTCACAAAAGGCAGCAGTCCCCCACCCAGCGCTGCTGCACCACCACTACTGCTCTGGCCCGGGCGCCAGAGGCACCATGCAGTCTCAGCTCCCCTGGATGGGAAAGTGCTGCTGCTTTCTTGCAGGGATGCAAAGTACCTGGGCCGCTGGCAGCTTCACTTCTTCCGGCTCAGCTTCCGTGTCCTTCTCTTGCGACTTTTGCTGCTCGCCTTTTTCTGCTTTCTTCCCTTGCAACTTTTGCTGCTGCTTTTTCTGCGTCACTTTTGGAAATTTCTTCTCCTGCACCTCCTTCTCCGGCTTCACCTCCTTCTCCGGCTTTACCGGCTTCACCTCCTTCACTGGTTTGACCGGCTTCACCGGCTTCACCGGCTTCACTGGTTTCACCGGCTTCACCGGCTTCACCTCCTTCACCGGCTTCACCTCCTTCACCTCCTTCACCTTTTTTGCCTCCCTCTCCTTCCTCACGTTCTTCCCCTTCTCCTCCTCCTTCCTCACATTCTGCCTCTTCACCACCTTTCCTTTCTTGGTCTCTAGAGCCTTTGCTTCGAGGTCGGCCTAAATGCAACAACAGGCAACGTTAGTCTCTGTGGAGGCTGAGGGCTTTCCCCTCCTGACTCCATTTCACCCTCTACCTCCCGCCTTTCTGGTCTGCTGCCAGGCTCCTGCGGACTCGACTGAAGAGCCCTTCTGCAACAGCCAGGAAAATAAACAACCACTAAAGGGCTAAAGGCAGCTGGCAGTTCTAGACAAGCAGTCAGGAACACCCCCAGATCAGCTCCTGGGGTGGCTTGCGGGAGGCTAACGGCAGTGAACAGCTTATTCCCAATCGCCCTCGCTGCTGATCTCTCTTCAAGCGAGGTGTCGCGTGAACGCGCAGCAAAGAGCGCTGTGAGAGTCAGTGATGCTCTTCTACAGTTCACTGAGACAAATGTGCTGCAGCACTCTGTGCCACGTACCATTCTCTTCTTCTCCCTCGCTATGGCAAAGAAGTCCACCATCCGGGGACCAGGCAGAGGAACTACTTTCTCTTGCTCTTCCTTTTCTGGCAAGGATCTCCTCGGGATGGCCGGTAGCTGCCTGTAAAGACACGGTGGGGAGAGTTGACAGGAGGGCAGGAGGTGCTGGGTCTGCGTTGCGTGCTTGAACGTGTTTCAGCAGCCTCCTCAGCAAAAAAAGTCTGCAAGAGCCCCCAAATGACTGAGCTGGTCTCTACCACCTCCCTTGGAGACCTGGGAACAGCCTGCGGCGCTGACAGCAGCCCGCAAACACGCTCACTCTGCTCAAACGCTCCTAGGAAAGGAACACCCTCATCCCTTCCCGGGACGTTTCCTGTCCCTTTGGGCACCGGGCTCGGCAAACAGAAAGGCCCGGTTCGCTTCCACCTGAAGGGAAGCAAGAAAGTCTCTGCGCTCTCGCGAGGAGCACTTGCCATGAGTTACCCAGCTCAGAAGGGATGCTACGGGGCGTCTGTCATGCAGAGCTGCTTGAATCCATACAGCCTCTGGATCCGGGAGAAACTTCGCTCCCACGGAGGCAAGAGCGTGGCACCGCCCGCATTTCTTTGGCCAGGAGTCTCACCTGGTGCGAGGCTCTTTCTCCTCGGCTGCCTGGTCTCTGCCCCGCATTCCAGTCAGTGGCGGTAACCTCCTGGGAGGAAGCGCTGCGCGATGAAGGAGGCGCGTCTCGCAAAGGTCCCCTAGAAAGAGGAAAGGGGAAAACTTCCAACAGCTGTGCTTCTGGCACGGTTTTGGTCCGACTCCTCATGGCTGTGGGGCAACGCTGTTCCCTGGGGAACGCTACCTGAGGCCTTCATCTGGTCTGTGTGCTGAAATGGGGGAGGCCCTGGCAGTTGCCGGTGGTCTCAAAGAGCCATCGTGGGGAGGGGACTCGTTTAGCACAAGAGGAGCTGGCTCTTTCATCTCTTGATGCACGTCCCACGCACACAGCTTTGCTACTGGGGCGTGCTCACACCAGAGGAATTGCTTTTGAGACATCGGAGAATACGAAGGGAAGCGAGGGGAGGGATTTCCAGGGCTGGCAGGGCAGGCAGCCGAGTGGAGGCCACTGGGAAAGTGTCCTCTGCTGGGATGATCCCCGTGGCCACTTGTGATGGAGGGCTGCCCTGAGAACTCTCTTCGCAATGGATCGCTCAGGCTTTCCCATAACGGTACAAAGAGTCACCGGAAGCGTCTCACGCTCTTCCGGGCGCCCTGTGGTAAGGTCAGCTCTAACCGCCTCCAGACGAGGAGGAAGGCAAACACAGAGTCCCCCGATGGCAACCCCCGGGTCCCTCACCTTTCCTGCCTCTTGCCCAGTCTTGCCCACGTCTGGTCTTCACGTGGTACTTCAGGTCCACCTTTGCTGTGTCGGGCGTTTCAAGTTCGATCTCGTGCGTGTACCTGGAAGAGGAAGCAGCGGGCTGAAGGAAGGGCAACGCTTCCCCTCGCGGCGTGACCCAATAGCGGAGCGACAGAGACAGAACGCAGAGACGCTGTAAGGCCACGCTTCCCAGAGCAGCTCATTCTGGAGAACCGTACCAGGATCTCCAGTGCCTGGAGGGGCAGGTGAGGCCCGTCGGTGCGTGCCAGTGTTCTTCTGTCCTTGCTGTGAGAGCAGATGAGCTCCCAGCCAATCCCCCTGCCTGCTCCAGAGGAGGAAATATTCCCCTCTCGCTCAGAACAGACCGGTTGCTCCCCACCCAGTTACCCAACAGCCCTTTTCGCTCTCTTCTTGCCCTGCGACTTTCTTGCAGATTAACGTCCTCGCAGCTCTGAAGGCTCAACTCCACGCCCCCCGCCCGCACCTCTTTTGGGTGGCACTGCGCAGCAGCGACGGTATGAGACAGAGCTCTGCGGAAGCCCACCACGCTCGAGCTCCCGTCTGCACAACCATCTGTTCCTCCTCCAGCCCTTGGGTCCTTAGCCATACCCACTCTCATTTGCCGGACAAAAGAAGCCCAGGGAAAACCAGAAGGAAGACTGGCCTAAATGCCCCCCCCAGTTTCGACTCTGGCACGGACGCAAAACGTCACTTTGCCACGCCACGCTCCTCCAAATGCCACCCAACTGAACTAGAGCGAGCGGGGAGTTCCCTGCCCGCTTCTCAGGCCTCTCAGCACCGCAAAGTACCGTGGCGAGTACCATCTCACTCAGGCGCGGGTGGCAGGAGCAAGCATACTCACATGGGAAAGACGGTAACGTGTCCGGAAGCCGTTAGGGAAGCCGCGCAGGCATTGCGTGAGATGACCGCCTTGCTCATTTCTGGCACCTGCAATCAGAACGGAAGCAGACGATGGGAGGTGGGGACACTGGCAATGGCTGGCAGCTCCAGTCTCTCTCAGCCCAACACGACGAGAGCCGCCACAGGGAAGGGTCCGGGCCTCAGCAAGCCTTGCTGTGCCTGTGCCTCTGCTCCGTGCTCTGAGCTGGGGCTGCGCAGTGACGCGCACCGTTTGTCCCTTGACAAAAAGCGAGGCCTTTTGAGGGCGCGTATCCCCGCGCAGAGCCGGGCCACCTCACGTACAGGAAGAGCTCTCCAGAGCCCGCTTTCCCGCACACCGCCAGGAGCCCGGCTGGCTGGAGAAGCATGGCACGCCAGGAGAAAGCAGTCCCCTCGTCCCCGGAAGGCGTTTCAGAAGAATCAGAGGTAGTGCTGGGAAAACGCAAGACCTACCCCAAGAAGAGCCTGCAGCGCCTCGGCAGTCCCATTGAGCTTCCCCAAGAAGTCCTCGTAGAACTTCATCTGGACACGCTTCCCTTCGATCAGCAGCATGCCGACATCCCACCAGACGAAGGCAACGTTCTGCCTCTTCCCTATGCAGGCGCTGAACTGGCAGACGGTCCTTTGCACGCAAAGCCGCGCCGCGCCTTCAGAGATGCCGGTTTCCGAGGCTATCTCATCATAAGGAAGTTGCTGATACTCGTCGTGTCCTGGAGAAGCGAGAGGAGAGGAGCGTGAGCACTTGGGGAGCCATGGGCAGGCCACGCTCAAAAGGCAGCAGCTTCCAGGCCCTCGGGCAACGCACTGCTGTTCTGTAGTCTTTGAGATTGTGAGGCGGAACCATTGGTACGTCTCTGTGGAGACGCTGAGACGCGGAGCCGATGAGACCGGAATGAAACCTGCTGCTGAAGCAGCTGAAGGAGTGTGCTGCTACCCTCTGCTGCCATTTGCAATGGCAGTCTGTCACACTGTCCCCACCAGAGTGCCAGGGCAGGCTCCTCTGTCAGACTCCACTCTTCCTACCTGCAACGTCTACGTAGTCGTATTGGAGGTCGTGGTCCTGCGCAAGAGCCTTTGCCAGATGAAACACGGGTCTCTCAACAAGAACCACATTGTTCTGCTGGTTGACCATGTGCTCTCTGACAACGGTGAAAGCGCCCAGTTCAGGAATGCTCACAGCCTGAAAGAGGAGAAAGGGCGGATCAGAAGAAGTTGTGCAGGGAATGACGGAAGACTATTTCCCTCTCGCCCCTCCTCCCCGTGAAGAACCAGAGAGCGCAGTCTTCTGGCTCATAAAGACACAAGCGGGGCTCCCAAACTTGCAGTCACCCCCACAGGATCCCTCTGACTCTGCCGGCAGAGGAAGGAAGCACGCAGGCCCAGAAAATGCCCAGCCCTCTTTCCATCATTAGGCCTGGAGCCCCTGGCAGTTCAGAGCTGACGGTGGAGCCAGCCCGCGGCCCCCGTCTCGCATCGCGGTGCCCCTCTGGGGCGCGGGTCCTGCTTCCACGGAGGGCAAGAATAGCTGCGCTCCGTGGCAAATGGGCCATCGGGGCTGAATCAACCGCGAGAGGGACGAAGGGCGTAGGAGGCAAGTCCCACCTGGTAGAGAGCCAGCTGTCGGCCGAGATAATAGGATGTGCTGAACCAAAACTTAGCGAGCTCTGCAAAACAAAAGGAAAGACGCGTCACGCTCCCAGGCGGCCACCTCCAAACCCTTCAGCACGCCCAATTCCCGCCACAGGAACGGCGCGCTGCTGAGCCTTCCGAGCCATTCGGTTCCGCCGGCGGCTTCTGCTCGCAGATCCCCGGGAAGGCAGGGGCCAGGCCGGGAGCAGAAGCCAGCAGCCGCGCCCGCCCGAGCGCTCCTCGCGCCCCCGGGCTGCCAAGGCAGCCGCCTTCGCGCCGCAACCCGCCCTGCTCAGCCGTCCCCGCCTCCCTCCATCCCTCCCTCAGGAGCAGGGCTTCCACACCTGCGCTCGGAGCTGTCACCGGCCCGACAACACGCGCGCGCCGCCGGGCCCGAAGGCCTTACCAGACTTCCGGATCATCTCCGCAGTCGGAGTCGAGCGGGGTCTCGAGAAGAGGGAGTTCGCCATCTTCCTTCCCCCCTCGCCGCAGGTCAACGACCGCGGCGGGCGGGCGGCCGGCCAAACGGCCCTCCTCCTCAGCCCTTCGCCCCTGCCCTCCCGCTTCTCTCTGCCTACTGCTCCTCACGGAACGGCGGATGCTCCAGAGCACGGCGGCGAGATCAGCTCCTCGGCGAGCGCCCGGAGCCTCGTCGGCCTCTCTGGGAAATGAGGGGTCGGCGAGCTTCGAGGCGGCGCTCACCGCTGCGACGCGCGCCGTGCCATTGTGAGCTCAGGCCGCGTCACAGAGGGGCTGCCGCGCCCTGCCGTCAGAGCGGGCTCCGGGCAGGGACGCCTTCGGGGAGCGGGCCTGCGGCAAGCGGGCTCTCCTGAGCGGGAGAGCGGCGAGCTGCTGGAACGGGCCGCCTGCCCGGAGAGGCTGCGGGCAGAGGCCCCGTCCGGCCCCCGAGGCGTTCGAGGCCGGCTCGGAGGCGGCCCGCTCCGCCGTGACACGGGGAGGTCGGCGGACATCCGCGATCCTCGGGGCGCCTTCCGAGCCGGGCCGTTCTGCGGTTCCGCGGGCCTCCCGGCGCTGCGTCGCGACCGACGGGGCCTTCGCCTGGGCGCGAAGGGGCTCGCCCCGCGCTCCTCGCTCGCTCCGCGTCCTCGGACCGAAACGCCGGGCCCGAACCGCCGACGGCTTCTGGCCGCCCTCCGGCGACTCCTCCCGCCTTCGCCTGGGACTCGGACGCCTGGGCTTCGGGCGGAGGGCGGGCGGGCCCCGGTGGCGGCCCGCGGGAACGGAGCCCCGCGGCTTCGCCGGCCGAACGCGGCCCTGCCCGGAGCCGAGGCTGCAGCGCCTGAGGCGCGGACTCAGGTGTGACCGATCCTCAGCGTCTGCTACCAGTGCTCACGGCACTTCTGTACCTTCACGGCCTTCCTGTTCCGGGCTTCGCCAGCCGCCCTTAGGCGCCAACAGAGCGTTCCGCAAACGCCCTTCAGCCCTTCGTGCGGGCGCTCATCCACTCACAGCCGCTCTTTCTTCTTCCTCAGCTGTCCTCGGTTCTCGTGCCGTTTAGCTTGCTCCACAGCTGCTGCTCCGAACGGTTCTCCTTGTCTTCCCACAGTTCCCCCCTTTCTGTTTATTTGCAAACTACAACATAATAACACCAATTGTCTTGCTAAAATAATGGGTGTAACTCAATCGAGCCCTCGACTGACAGTACTCCGAGGCAAGGCAAACACAGCATAATGACAAGAAACACTGTCAGCCCACTGAAAAGAACAACACACGTTTGGCTGCAACCCAAGTTTCTGCAACCTGGAAATAAATCCCTGAGGGTCCCGTTCTGTGTAACTGGTTAGGAAAAGGTCTTCAACTTTTGCATATTCTGATGGATTCTGATTCTGAACGATCACTAAAGGTGGATGGGAAAGTTGCAGGAACAGAACACTTGTGAAGGTACAGAAGTGACGTGAGCACTGGTAACACACGATGAGGATGCATCAAATCCTGTTTACTCACATTCGATCCACTACTGAAATAAAAGAAGCACGCAGCAACCTAGATAACGCCTAAGAATTCCAATTCTTGAGACCGCCTTGACAACACAGGGAAATCACCCGCTACATCACACCATTACTGACGTTGTTATGTGCAATGCAACACATGTTACAAAGCAGTGCCAGCAAGCAAGAAGCACACAATCCCAGTCGTAAGGGATGATGCTACTTTCTGCCTTGAGAGGAGGACGAGCACGTCGTGCTGGAACCCACGTGGGGCCAGTCCCTGTGGAAGCACAAGCATATCCACGACCCCAAGCTATCAGCGGACAGGGACCTTCCCAGCAGCGCGGGGCCGTGCTCCGGACGTTGACCATTGGCCGTTCCTCGAGCACTGGGCAGGCCCCGAAATGACGATCCACACCAGTTGCATCTGTGTGGTGACGATTCAAAACAGTCAGCACAAGCAGAGCCTTGCATAATCTTTCTCGTGGCGCGTGTCCCGTATTCCCCTTCTTTGTTCCTTACGAACGGACTGCAGCGTTTGATGAGTGTGCTCGATGGTAGCTTGTGCAGCGGGAGAACGAGGGATGCCTGCAATGCGCCCAATTCCCACAGAAGAGTGTGGGAAAGCAGCTTTGCGTTCCCTTTGCTGAAGGAACTGGGGACCAGGTTTCAAGATTGCTGAAAAAACGGTTTCGTAGAAAGGAGAACAAGGAAAATTATCCTTGTTAGCCCGTGTCCACCAACTTCATCATAGATTTTGCCTGTGGCCCAAGACAATTCCTCTTCCTTCATTCAGGGCGTTCTTATCTTGCGCAGTCCTAAGCTGATGACCAACTATTCTGCCTTCCACATTGTCGAGACAACATGAGTGCCAAGCAAGGCACCGAGGCCAGTAGAGAGGATGGAGAAATGGGTAAGCAAATTTACCAACGTTTTCTGCCAATCCTGTGTACGTGGCCCCTTCGTATCAATGCCTTTGCTGTTTCCTGAGCTTCTGACCTCAGCAACTAGCAGAAGAATTAACGGAACGTGTGATATCCATGCTGTTCTTTCTGCTTCTTGCGGGTGTAATACGCTGTCCTTGCTGTTTCTTGCAGAAATCATCCTTTGTTGAAATTAAACAGCGCCATCATAACCCCACATATTGGAACTGCAACAGTTCCCCCGGGCGTCCTGGTGGACGACAGGTCGGCCGTGAGCCAGCAGTGTGCCCTTGTGGCCAAGAGGGCCAACGGCATCCTGGGGTGCATTAAAAAGAGCGTGGCCAGCAGGTCGAGGGAGGTGATCCTCCCCCTCTACTCTGCCCTGGTGAGGCCTCATCTGGAGCACTGCGTCCAGTTCTGGGCTCCCCAGTACAGAAAGGACAGGGATCTCTTGGAAAGAGTCCAGCGGAGGGCCACAAAGATGGTGAAGGGCCTGGAGCATCTCCCTGTGGAGAAAGGCTGAGTGAGCTGGGTCTGTTCAGCCTTGAGAAAAGGAGACTGAGAGGGGACCTGATCCAGGTCTATCAGTATCTGAGGTGTGGGGGGCAGAATGGCGAGGCCGGACTCTTTTCAGTGGTGAGTGGAGACAGGACAAGGGGAAACGGCCGGAAACTGCAGCATAGGAAGTTCTGCACCAATGTGCACAAGAACTTCTTTACAGTGAGGTGACGGAGCGCTGGAACAGGCTGCCCAGGAAGGCTGTGGATTCTCCTTCTCTGGAGATGTTCAAGACCTGCCTGGATGCCGACCTGTGCGACCTGCTGTAGGGAACCTGCTTTGGCAGGGGGTTGGACTCGATGATCTCTGGAGCTCCCTTCCAACCCCTACAATTCTGTGATGCTGTGATTCTGTGTGATTCACGCCACCCACGTGATGACAGAAGCAGCAATAGCAAACCTGTCAGAAGTCACGGAAGCGGGGCACGGGATGGGTTTGGCTTGATCTTGTAGAGCCGGGGTGGAAAATCAGTGTCTAGCAAATGGAAGTAAGGTCAGGTGACAGCAGTGAACTACAGACACGCTGTTCACCTCTGTAGGAGAAATATTCACGTGGGCAAAGCTCACCTGGAGTTGAAGGGGGCCCGTACTGTGGGAGACAGGTATCAAAAAGTGCGTTTTAAAATACGTCCGATTTTTGTCTGAGTTACTGGAAAACACACGCAAGACGGGAAACAGCAGCCCAAAGAGGATTGACAGGATGCTGTCTCAGAACTGACTTAGAGCTGTTGAGCCGTTAAGCCTGGGCTCAGAAAGCCCCACTGGCTGAGCACGTCACCTTTTGAGCACAGGCATTCCTGGCTTCAGCCGTGGATCTGCCAGCAATGGCAAGGGGCAGGATGTGGAAGGGGCCGCCCTCAAGCCAGCCAAAGCAGCCGGGGGCAAAGCTGTCAGCGTGCAGATTGCACAGCCACACTGGTGACACTAGAGAAGGCTCCCAGCTCCCAGCTCCCACTCCGAGATGGAGCTCGGAGGGAGGAGGACCGGGCTTTCCTCCTCATCTCCTCACGCAAGGTTTCTGCCTTGGATTTCAGCACCCTCGCAGCACACTGTGGTGCCCGTGCAGCTCCGGGTAGCCCTGCCGATGCAGGCCCGGGAACCCTGGGGAGGGGAGCACCTGGCTTTACAAGGCCCCTCTGTAAAGCGCGCGTTTCACGGCGACCAAGGAAAGAGCCACGGTGTTTGGGGATGGGGTTGGGGTTTATTGGGTATAGGGAAAGGGTAATATGGAAAGCGGCGACGCCTTTAACAGTGTCACCGTGAGCGTCGCCGACAGTGAAAGGTGGTCCTCGTTGAGCTGTTGGGTGACACTTAGTGGATGTCTGGCTCCAGAATCTCACTGCTGCTGGATCTCTCGTGGTCCTGGTCGACGTGCCTGACCACGACTCTCCGGACCTGAGGAGTTCAGTGTAAAGCTCAGTAGTTTTGTGAGCGCAGAGACACGCAGCGCAACGCTGCAAGTCTCTCTGCAGTACGAGAGAGTGGTTCTGCTCATGCAGGTCTAGAGAGAGCAGGCTCCTGGTCCCTGTGATGTAACTGCAGCCCTTGTGGCCAGTCCCGATCTGGGGTAGCCTGCTGTGGGGCTGACTGACCAGGCACTGAGTCAGGCGGTGGCTGAGACCTCGGCCCGGGCAGATACAGGCTGTGAGAGCGAGGTGCTCGGGGCTCTGTGTTCTGGGAGGAGAGGGAGGGACGCCGGTTGGAGAACGGAGGGCCGCCAGACCCTGGCCGACACCTCAGAGCCTTCCGCCTGCAGCTGCCTGAGCTGCGCTGGGAACCTTCGTCCCCAGCGCCCGCTGGCTGGGTGTCTGTGCGGAGGTCTCCAGCTCCACCGCCAGCCGCTCTCCATCCCACAGGCCCAAGAGGGTCTTCCCTTGGCTTGCTACGGCTAGCTGTGACACGCTGCTTACGGGAGCCCACTTACCACTCTGCGTGACGCCTTCTCTGGCTTTGGTCCAGCAGGGGGTGCAGGTCTGTGCTCCGCTCCTGGCAGATGGAGGAGGCCAGGTGCGTGTGTGGATGGCCGACTCCACCACAGCACTGCAAGCTCACTGTAGGCACAGAGCGGGAGGGGGTGTGAGCACAGGGAGACCGGCCTCTGGCTGGGGCTCCCAAGCTTGGTGCCTGCCACCACTGCTGCAGGTGGCCGTGCCGAGAGCCCGCGTCCAGGAAAGGCCCCTCTTTTGCCCTGGTGCTGCAGGGGGTGGGAGAAGGGCAGTGTGGGAGAGCAAGCTGCCTGTCTGGAGAGCTTTACCTCTGGAGCCGGTCCTGCAGATCCTTCTCTGCGTCTCTCCGGCCCTGCTGCTCACGGGACACCTGCCCCACAATGAGCTTCACCACCTCCCGCAGGGCCTCATCTGTCCTCGAAGAAAGCTTCCTGCAACAGCGAGCACAAAATCCGTCTCACTCTTCAGCCGTGACGCCCCTGCCTCTTTCTTCACCCAGTCTGTTCCACGCGTGGCCCCACTTGGCCCCACAGCCACTCTGACGCAGGACGACTTCCACGCGTGGGCTGCCTTGGGCTCCACAGAGGCTCGTGGCATCGGGCCCTAACCACGACCGTATCCACGGCCTCAGAGCTCTCCGGGCGCTGCGTGCGGCACCACGACTCAAAAGCTGGCTTCCCTGATCCACAGCACAGGTGACTCACCACCCCCCTGCCCCTGGCCTCGGGTGCAGTTGGTGCACGCTTACCGTTTAGGCAAAGCAGCGCTGTCCCAGAAGACTGCGCGCGGCTCTTCCTCGGCCTCTTCCTGCTTCCCCATCATCCTCTCTCTCAGGCTGGGGGAGGAGCTGGAACTCTCTGTCTCGCTCCCAGACAGAGAGATTGAGTATTCTTCCTCGGTGACAGAGGTTTCCTGCATAGGAAAAGACACTCGGCGCTGTGGTGCTGCTTCCCAGCATGCAGCTCCCCGCAAGACCATTCCAGTGGGGACTGCAGTGGGGCAGGAAAAGAATCAGGAGAGGGACCTCAGCACGCTCTTGAGGCCATGTCTCAGCGTGACCAGGGCTTTGTTACAGCGCCCTGTTGGGTCCTCTTGCTCACAAAAGGCAGCAGTCCCCCACCCAGCGCTGCTGCACCACCACTACTGCTCTGGCCCGGGCGCCAGAGGCACCATGCAGTCTCAGCTCCCCTGGATGGGAAAGTGCTGCTGCTTTCTTGCAGGGATGCAAAGTACCTGGGCCGCTGGCAGCTTCACTTCTTCCGGCTCAGCTTCCGTGTCCTTCTCTTGCGACTTTTGCTGCTCGCCTTTTTCTGCTTTCTTCCCTTGCAACTTTTGCTGCTGCTTTTTCTGCGTCACTTTTGGAAATTTCTTCTCCTGCACCTCCTTCTCCGGCTTCACCTCCTTCTCCGGCTTTACCGGCTTCGCCTCCTTCACCGGCTTCACCTCCTTCACTGGTTTGACCGGCTTCACCGGCTTCACCGGCTTCACTGGTTTCACCGGCTTCACCGGCTTCACCTCCTTCACCGGCTTCACCTCCTTCACCGGCTTCACCTCCTTCACCTCCTTCACCTTTTTTGCCTCCCTCTCCTTCCTCACGTTCTTCCCCTTCTCCTCCTCCTTCCTCACATTCTGCCTCTTCACCACCTTTCCTTTCTTGGTCTCTAGAGCCTTTGCTTCGAGGTCGGCCTAAATGCAACAACAGGCAACGTTAGTCTCTGTGGAGGCTGAGGGCTTTCCCCTCCTGACTCCATTTCACCCTCTACCTCCCGCCTTTCTGGTCTGCTGCCAGGCTCCCGCGGACTCGACTGAAGAGCCCTTCTGCAACAGCCAGGAAAATAAACAACCACTAAAGGGCTAAAGGCAGCTGGCAGTTCTAGACAAGCAGTCAGGAACACCCCCAGATCAGCTCCTGGGGTGGCTTGCGGGAGGCTAACGGCAGTGAACAGCTTATTCCCAATCGCCCTCGCTGCTGATCTCTCTTCAAGCGAGGTGTCGCGTGAACGCGCAGCAAAGAGCGCTGTGAGAGTCAGTGATGCTCTTCTACAGTTCACTGAGACAAATGTGCTGCAGCAGTCTGTGCCACGTACCATTCTCTTCTTCTCCCTCGCTATGGCAAAGAAGTCCACCATCCGGGGACCAGGCAGAGGAACTACTTTCTCTTGCTCTTCCTTTTCTGGCAAGGATCTCCTCGGGATGGCCGGTAGCTGCCTGTAAAGACACGGTGGGGAGAGTTGACAGGAGGGCAGGAGGTGCTGGGTCTGCGTTGCGTGCTTGAACGTGTTTCAGCAGCCTCCTCAGCAAAAAAAGTCTGCAAGAGCCCCCAAATGACTGAGCTGGTCTCTACCACCTCCCTTGGAGACCTGGGAACAGCCTGCGGCGCTGACAGCAGCCCACAAACACGCTCACTCTGCTCAAACGCTCCTAGGAAAGGAACACCCTCATCCCTTCCCGGGACGTTTCCTGTCCCTTTGGGCACCGGGCTCGGCAAACAGAAAGGCCCGGTTCGCTTCCACCTGAAGGGAAGCAAGAAAGTCTCTGCGCTCTCGCGAGGAGCACTTGCCATGAGTTACCCAGCTCAGAAGGGATGCTACGGGGCGTCTGTCATGCAGAGCTGCTTGAATCCATACAGCCTCTGGATCCGGGAGAAACTTCGCTCCCACGGAGGCAAGAGCGTGGCACCGCCCGCATTTCTTTGGCCAGGAGTCTCACCTGGTGCGAGGCTCTTTCTCCTCGGCTGCCTGGTCTCTGCCCCGCATTCCAGTCAGTGGCGGTAACCTCCTGGGAGGAAGCGCTGCGCGATGAAGGAGGCGCGTCTCGCAAAGGTCCCCTAGAAAGAGGAAAGGGGAAAACTTCCAACAGCTGTGCTTCTGGCACGGTTTTGGTCCGACTCCTCATGGCTGTGGGGCAACGCTGTTCCCTGGGGAACGCTACCTGAGGCCTTCATCTGGTCTGTGTGCTGAAATGGGGGAGGCCCTGGCAGTTGCCGGTGGTCTCAAAGAGCCATCGTGGGGAGGGGACTCGTTTAGCACAAGAGGAGCTGGCTCTTTCATCTCTTGATGCACGTCCCACGCACACAGCTTTGCTACTGGGGCGTGCTCACACCAGAGGAATTGCTTTTGAGACATCGGAGAATACGAAGGGAAGCGAGGGGAGGGATTTCCAGGGCTGGCAGGGCAGGCAGCCGAGTGGAGGCCACTGGGAAAGTGTCCTCTGCTGGGATGATCCCCGTGGCCACTTGTGATGGAGGGCTGCCCTGAGAACTCTCTTCGCAATGGATCGCTCAGGCTTTCCCATAACGGTACAAAGAGTCACCGGAAGCGTCTCACGCTCTTCCGGGCGCCCTGTGGTAAGGTCAGCTCTAACCGCCTCCAGACGAGGAGGAAGGCAAACACAGAGTCCCCCGATGGCAACCCCCGGGTCCCTCACCTTTCCTGCCTCTTGCCCAGTCTTGCCCACGTCTGGTCTTCACGTGGTACTTCAGGTCCACCTTTGCTGTGTCGGGCGTTTCAAGTTCGATCTCGTGCGTGTACCTGGAAGAGGAAGCAGCGGGCTGAAGGAAGGGCAACGCTTCCCCTCGCGGCGTGACCCAATAGCGGAGCGACAGAGACAGAACGCAGAGACGCTGTAAGGCCACGCTTCCCAGAGCAGCTCATTCTGGAGAACCGTACCAGGATCTCCAGTGCCTGGAGGGGCAGGTGAGGCCCGTCGGTGCGTGCCAGTGTTCTTCTGTCCTTGCTGTGAGAGCAGATGAGCTCCCAGCCAATCCCCCTGCCTGCTCCAGAGGAGGAAATATTCCCCTCTCGCTCAGAACAGACCGGTTGCTCCCCACCCAGTTACCCAACAGCCCTTTTCGCTCTCTTCTTGCCCTGCGACTTTCTTGCAGATTAACGTCCTCGCAGCTCTGAAGGCTCAACTCCACGCCCCCCGCCCGCACCTCTTTTGGGTGGCACTGCGCAGCAGCGACGGTATGAGACAGAGCTCTGCGGAAGCCCACCACGCTCGAGCTCCCGTCTGCACAACCATCTGTTCCTCCTCCAGCCCTTGGGTCCTTAGCCATACCCACTCTCATTTGCCGGACAAAAGAAGCCCAGGGAAAACCAGAAGGAAGACTGGCCTAAATGCCCCCCCCCAGTTTCGACTCTGGCACGGACGCAAAACGTCACTTTGCCACGCCACGCTCCTCCAAATGCCACCCAACTGAACTAGAGCGAGCGGGGAGTTCCCTGCCCGCTTCTCAGGCCTCTCAGCACCGCAAAGTACCGTGGCGAGTACCATCTCACTCAGGCGCGGGTGGCAGGAGCAAGCATACTCACATGGGAAAGACGGTAACGTGTCCGGAAGCCGTTAGGGAAGCCGCGCAGGCATTGCGTGAGATGACCGCCTTGCTCATTTCTGGCACCTGCAATCAGAACGGAAGCAGACGATGGGAGGTGGGGACACTGGCAATGGCTGGCAGCTCCAGTCTCTCTCAGCCCAACACGACGAGAGCCGCCACAGGGAAGGGTCCGGGCCTCAGCAAGCCTTGCTGTGCCTGTGCCTCTGCTCCGTGCTCTGAGCTGGGGCTGCGCAGTGACGCGCACCGTTTGTCCCTTGACAAAAAGCGAGGCCTTTTGAGGGCGCGTATCCCCGCGCAGAGCCGGGCCACCTCACGTACAGGAAGAGCTCTCCAGAGCCCGCTTTCCCGCACACCGCCAGGAGCCCGGCTGGCTGGAGAAGCATGGCACGCCAGGAGAAAGCAGTCCCCTCGTCCCCGGAAGGCGTTTCAGAAGAATCAGAGGTAGTGCTGGGAAAACGCAAGACCTACCCCAAGAAGAGCCTGCAGCGCCTCGGCAGTCCCATTGAGCTTCCCCAAGAAGTCCTCGTAGAACTTCATCTGGACACGCTTCCCTTCGATCAGCAGCATGCCGACATCCCACCAGACGAAGGCAACGTTCTGCCTCTTCCCTATGCAGGCGCTGAACTGGCAGACGGTCCTTTGCACGCAAAGCCGCGCCGCGCCTTCAGAGATGCCGGTTTCCGAGGCTATCTCATCATAAGGAAGTTGCTGATACTCGTCGTGTCCTGGAGAAGCGAGAGGAGAGGAGCGTGAGCACTTGGGGAGCCATGGGCAGGCCACGCTCAAAAGGCAGCAGCTTCCAGGCCCTCGGGCAACGCACTGCTGTTCTGTAGTCTTTGAGATTGTGAGGCGGAACCATTGGTACGTCTCTGTGGAGACGCTGAGACGCGGAGCCGATGAGACCGGAATGAAACCTGCTGCTGAAGCAGCTGAAGGAGTGTGCTGCTACCCTCTGCTGCCATTTGCAATGGCAGTCTGTCACACTGTCCCCACCAGAGTGCCAGGGCAGGCTCCTCTGTCAGACTCCACTCTTCCTACCTGCAACGTCTACGTAGTCGTATTGGAGGTCGTGGTCCTGCGCAAGAGCCTTTGCCAGATGAAACACGGGTCTCTCAACAAGAACCACATTGTTCTGCTGGTTGACCATGTGCTCTCTGACAACGGTGAAAGCGCCCAGTTCAGGAATGCTCACAGCCTGAAAGAGGAGAAAGGGCGGATCAGAAGAAGTTGTGCAGGGAATGACGGAAGACTATTTCCCTCTCGCCCCTCCTCCCCGTGAAGAACCAGAGAGCGCAGTCTTCTGGCTCATAAAGACACAAGCGGGGCTCCCAAACTTGCAGTCACCCCCACAGGATCCCTCTGACTCTGCCGGCAGAGGAAGGAAGCACGCAGGCCCAGAAAATGCCCAGCCCTCTTTCCATCATTAGGCCTGGAGCCCCTGGCAGTTCAGAGCTGACGGTGGAGCCAGCCCGCGGCCCCCGTCTCGCATCGCGGTGCCCCTCTGGGGCGCGGGTCCTGCTTCCACGGAGGGCAAGAATAGCTGCGCTCCGTGGCAAATGGGCCATCGGGGCTGAATCAACCGCGAGAGGGACGAAGGGCGTAGGAGGCAAGTCCCACCTGGTAGAGAGCCAGCTGTCGGCCGAGATAATAGGATGTGCTGAACCAAAACTTAGCGAGCTCTGCAAAACAAAAGGAAAGACGCGTCACGCTCCCAGGCGGCCACCTCCAAACCCTTCAGCACGCCCAATTCCCGCCACAGGAACGGCGCGCTGCTGAGCCTTCCGAGCCATTCGGTTCCGCCGGCGGCTTCTGCTCGCAGATCCCCGGGAAGGCAGGGGCCAGGCCGGGAGCAGAAGCCAGCAGCCGCGCCCGCCCGAGCGCTCCTCGCGCCCCCGGGCTGCCAAGGCAGCCGCCTTCGCGCCGCAACCCGCCCTGCTCAGCCGTCCCCGCCTCCCTCCATCCCTCCCTCAGGAGCAGGGCTTCCACACCTGCGCTCGGAGCTGTCACCGGCCCGACAACACGCGCGCGCCGCCGGGCCCGAAGGCCTTACCAGACTTCCGGATCATCTCCGCAGTCGGAGTCGAGCGGGGTCTCGAGAAGAGGGAGTTCGCCATCTTCCTTCCCCCCTCGCCGCAGGTCAACGACCGCGGCGGGCGGGCGGCCGGCCAAACGGCCCTCCTCCTCAGCCCTTCGCCCCTGCCCTCCTGCTTCTCTCTGCCTACTGCTCCTCACGGAACGGCGGATGCTCCAGAGCACGGCGGCGAGATCAGCTCCTCGGCGAGCGCCCGGAGCCTCGTCGGCCTCTCTGGGAAATGAGGGGTCGGCGAGCTTCGAGGCGGCGCTCACCGCTGCGACGCGCGCCGTGCCATTGTGAGCTCAGGCCGCGTCACAGAGGGGCTGCCGCGCCCTGCCGTCAGAGCGGGCTCCGGGCAGGGACGCCTTCGGGGAGCGGGCCTGCGGCAAGCGGGCTCTCCTGAGCGGGAGAGCGGCGAGCTGCTGGAACGGGCCGCCTGCCCGGAGAGGCTGCGGGCAGAGGCCCCGTCCGGCCCCCGAGGCGTTCGAGGCCGGCTCGGAGGCGGCCCGCTCCGCCGTGACATGGGGAGGTCGGCGGACATCCGCGATCCTCGGGGCGCCTTCCGAGCCGGGCCGTTCTGCGGTTCCGCGGGCCTCCCGGCGCTGCGTCGCGACCGACGGGGCCTTCGCCTGGGCGCGAAGGGGCTCGCCCCGCGCTCCTCGCTCGCTCCGCGTCCTCGGACCGAAACGCCGGGCCCGAACCGCCGACGGCTTCTGGCCGCCCTCCCGCGACTCCTCCCGCCTTCGCCTGGGACTCGGACGCCTGGGCTTCGGGCGGAGGGCGGGCGGGCCCCGGTGGCGGCCCGCGGGAACGGAGCCCCGCGGCTTCGCCGGCCGAACGCGGCCCTGCCCGGAGCCGAGGCTGCAGCGCCTGAGGCGCGGACTCAGGTGTGACCGATCCTCAGCGTCTGCTACCAGTGCTCACGGCACTTCTGTACCTTCACGGCCTTCCTGTTCCTGGCTTCGCCAGCCGCCCCTACACCTTTCCCAGCCGCCCTTAGGCGCCAACAGAGCGTTCCGCAAACGCCCTTCAGCCCTTCGTGCGGGCGCTCATCCACTCACAGCCGCTCTTTCTTCTTCCTCAGCTGTCCTCGGTTCTCGTGCCGTTTAGCTTGCTCCACAGCTGCTGCTCCGAACGGTTCTCCTTGTCTTCCCACAGTTCCCCCCTTTCTGTTTATTTGCAAACTACAACATAATAACACCAATTGTCTTGCTAAAATAATGGGTGTAACTCAATCGAGCCCTCGACTGACAGTACTCCGAGGCAAGGCAAACACAGCATAATGACAAGAAACACTGTCAGCCCACTGAAAAGAACAACACACGTTTGGCTGCAACCCAAGTTTCTGCAACCTGGAAATAAATCCCTGAGGGTCCCGTTCTGTGTAACTGGTTAGGAAAAGGTCTTCAACTTTTGCATATTCTGATGGATTCTGATTCTGAACGATCACTAAAGGTGGATGGGAAAGTTGCAGGAACAGAACACTTGTGAAGGTACAGAAGTGACGTGAGCACTGGTAACACACGATGAGGATGCATCAAATCCTGTTTACTCACATTCGATCCACTACTGAAATAAAAGAAGCACGCAGCAACCTAGATAACGCCTAAGAATTCCAATTCTTGAGACCGCCTTGACAACACAGGGAAATCACCCGCTACATCACACCATTACTGACGTTGTTATGTGCAATGCAACACATGTTACAAAGCAGTGCCAGCAAGCAAGAAGCACACAAGCCCAGTCGTAAGGGATGATGCTACTTTCTGCCTTGAGAGGAGGACGAGCACGTCGTGCTGGAACCCACGTGGGGCCAGTCCCTGTGGAAGCACAAGCATATCCACGACCCCAAGCTATCAGCGGACAGGGACCTTCCCAGCAGCGCGGGGCCGTGCTCCGGACGTTGACCATTGGCCGTTCCTCGAGCACTGGGCAGGCCCCGAAATGACGATCCACACCAGTTGCATCTGTGTGGTGACGATTCAAAACAGTCAGCACAAGCAGAGCCTTGCATAATCTTTCTCGTGGCGCGTGTCCCGTATTCCCCTTCTTTGTTCCTTACGAACGGACTGCAGCGTTTGATGAGTGTGCTCGATGGTAGCTTGTGCAGCGGGAGAACGAGGGATGCCTGCAATGCGCCCAATTCCCACAGAAGAGTGTGGGAAAGCAGCTTTGCGTTCCCTTTGCTGAAGGAACTGGGGACCAGGTTTCAAGATTGCTGAAAAAACGGTTTCGTAGAAAGGAGAACAAGGAAAATTATCCTTGTTAGCCCGTGTCCACCAACTTCATCATAGATTTTGCCTGTGGCCCAAGACAATTCCTCTTCCTTCATTCAGGGCGTTCTTATCTTGCGCAGTCCTAAGCTGATGACCAACTATTCTGCCTTCCACATTGTCGAGACAACATGAGTGCCAAGCAAGGCACCGAGGCCAGTAGAGAGGATGGAGAAATGGGTAAGCAAATTTACCAACGTTTTCTGCCAATCCTGTGTACGTGGCCCCTTCGTATCAATGCCTTTGCTGTTTCCTGAGCTTCTGACCTCAGCAACTAGCAGAAGAATTAACGGAACGTGTGATATCCATGCTGTTCTTTCTGCTTCTTGCGGGTGTAATACGCTGTCCTTGCTGTTTCTTGCAGAAATCATCCTTTGTTGAAATTAAATAACGCCATCATAACCCCACATATTGGAACTGCAACAGTTCAAGCCACCCACATGATGACAGAAGAAGCAATAGCAAACATGCTGTCCGTTCTCAACTGTCAACCCGTTCCAAGTGAAGTGTTTCCCCAATGATGCGCACCAAACAGCAGCGCTAAATCTCTGGCCCACGAGAAAGCTCCGTTTCATACAGAACCACTATTAGTTTTGAGCAGGAAAAAAAAGCAGCCGTATTCCTGCACAGCTCTTTTGGTCACTCTGCTGCAAAGCTGTCAACTCGCTCAGCTTACTCTGTACTGGCATTTACAAATTCAAAACAGCGAAGTGGAACAGATAAAACGGTTCCGTTTGAACACTTTGATGCCTTCATCATTCGCTCAATTATTTGGAAGGGTTCCATTAATGAGCGCTGGACCCTTTTCAAGCACCATCTCTTTATGAAGAGCGGGGCAACTGGCAAATGCCATATGTCAGAAGTCACGGAAGCGGGGCACGGGATGGGTTTGGCTTGATCTTGTAGAGCCGGGGTGGAAAATCAGTGTCTAGCAAATGGAAGTAAGGTCAGGTGACAGCAGTGAACTACAGACACGCTGTTCACCTCTGTAGGAGAAATATTCACGTGGGCAAAGCTCACCTGGAGTTGAAGGGGGCCCGTACTGTGGGAGACAGGTATCAAAAAGTGCGTTTTAAAATACGTCCGATTTTTGTCTGAGTTACTGGAAAACACACGCAAGACGGGAAACAGCAGCCCAAAGAGGATTGACAGGATGCTGTCTCAGAACTGACTTAGAGCTGTTGAGCCGTTAAGCCTGGGCTCAGAAAGCCCCACTGGCTGAGCACGTCACCTTTTGAGCACAGGCATTCCTGGCTTCAGCCGTGGATCTGCCAGCAATGGCAAGGGGCAGGATGTGGAAGGGGCCGCCCTCAAGCCAGCCAAAGCAGCCGGGGGCAAAGCTGTCAGCGTGCAGATTGCACAGCCACACTGGTGACACTAGAGAAGGCTCCCAGCTCCCAGCTCCCACTCCGAGATGGAGCTCGGAGGGAGGAGGACCGGGCTTTCCTCCTCATCTCCTCACGCAAGGTTTCTGCCTTGGATTTCAGCACCCTCGCAGCACACTGTGGTGCCCGTGCAGCTCCGGGTAGCCCTGCCGATGCAGGCCCGGGAACCCTGGGGAGGGGAGCACCTGGCTTTACAAGGCCCCCTCTGTAAAGCGCGCGTTTCACGGCGACCAAGGAAAGAGCCACGGTGTTTGGGGATGGGGTTGGGGTTTATTGGGTATAGGGAAAGGGTAATATGGAAAGCGGCGACGCCTTTAACAGTGTCACCGTGAGCGTCGCCGACAGTGAAAGGTGGTCCTCGTTGAGCTGTTGGGTGACACTTAGTGGATGTCTGGCTCCAGAATCTCACTGCTGCTGGATCTCTCGTGGTCCTGGTCGACGTGCCTGACCACGACTCTCCGGACCTGAGGAGTTCAGTGTAAAGCTCAGTAGTTTTGTGAGCGCAGAGACACGCAGCGCAACGCTGCAAGTCTCTCTGCAGTACGAGAGAGTGGTTCTGCTCATGCAGGTCTAGAGAGAGCAGGCTCCTGGTCCCTGTGATGTAACTGCAGCCCTTGTGGCCAGTCCCGATCTGGGGTAGCCTGCTGTGGGGCTGACTGACCAGGCACTGAGTCAGGCGGTGGCTGAGACCTCGGCCCGGGCAGATACAGGCTGTGAGAGCGAGGTGCTCGGGGCTCTGTGTTCTGGGAGGAGAGGGAGGGACGCCGGTTGGAGAACGGAGGGCCGCCAGACCCTGGCCGACACCTCAGAGCCTTCCGCCTGCAGCTGCCTGAGCTGCGCTGGGAACCTTCGTCCCCAGCGCCCGCTGGCTGGGTGTCTGTGCGGAGGTCTCCAGCTCCACCGCCAGCCGCTCTCCATCCCACAGGCCCAAGAGGGTCTTCCCTTGGCTTGCTACGGCTAGCTGTGACACGCTGCTTACGGGAGCCCACTTACCACTCTGCGTGACGCCTTCTCTGGCTTTGGTCCAGCAGGGGGTGCAGGTCTGTGCTCCGCTCCTGGCAGATGGAGGAGGCCAGGTGCGTGTGTGGATGGCCGACTCCACCACAGCACTGCAAGCTCACTGTAGGCACAGAGCGGGAGGGGGTGTGAGCACAGGGAGACCGGCCTCTGGCTGGGGCTCCCAAGCTTGGTGCCTGCCACCACTGCTGCAGGTGGCCGTGCCGAGAGCCCGCGTCCAGGAAAGGCCCCTCTTTTGCCCTGGTGCTGCAGGGGGTGGGAGAAGGGCAGTGTGGGAGAGCAAGCTGCCTGTCTGGAGAGCTTTACCTCTGGAGCCGGTCCTGCAGATCCTTCTCTGCGTCTCTCCGGCCCTGCTGCTCACGGGACACCTGCCCCACAATGAGCTTCACCACCTCCCGCAGGGCCTCATCTGTCCTCGAAGAAAGCTTCCTGCAACAGCGAGCACAAAATCCGTCTCACTCTTCAGCCGTGACGCCCCTGCCTCTTTCTTCACCCAGTCTGTTCCACGCGTGGCCCCACTTGGCCCCACAGCCACTCTGACGCAGGACGACTTCCACGCGTGGGCTGCCTTGGGCTCCAGAGAGGCTCGTGGCATCGGGCCCTAACCACGACCGTATCCACGGCCTCAGAGCTCTCCGGGCGCTGCGTGCGGCACCACGACTCAAAAGCTGGCTTCCCTGATCCACAGCACAGGTGACTCACCACCCCCCTGCCCCTGGCCTCGGGTGCAGTTGGTGCACGCTTACCGTTTAGGCAAAGCAGCGCTGTCCCAGAAGACTGCGCGCGGCTCTTCCTCGGCCTCTTCCTGCTTCCCCATCATCCTCTCTCTCAGGCTGGGGGAGGAGCTGGAACTCTCTGTCTCGCTCCCAGACAGAGAGATTGAGTATTCTTCCTCGGTGACAGAGGTTTCCTGCATAGGAAAAGACACTCGGCGCTGTGGTGCTGCTTCCCAGCATGCAGCTCCCCGCAAGACCACTCCAGTGGGGACTGCAGTGGGGCAGGAAAAGAATCAGGAGAGGGACCTCAGCACGCTCTTGAGGCCATGTCTCAGCGTGACCAGGGCTTTGTTACAGCGCCCTGTTGGGTCCTCTTGCTCACAAAAGGCAGCAGTCCCCCACCCAGCGCTGCTGCACCACCACTACTGCTCTGGCCCGGGTGCCAGAGGCACCATGCAGTCTCAGCTCCCCTGGATGGGAAAGTGCTGCTGCTTTCTTGCAGGGATGCAAAGTACCTGGGCCGCTGGCAGCTTCACTTCTTCCGGCTCAGCTTCCGTGTCCTTCTCTTGCGACTTTTGCTGCTCGCCTTTTTCTGCTTTCTTCCCTTGCAACTTTTGCTGCAGCTTTTTCTGCGTCACTTTTGGAAATTTCTTCTCCTGCACCTCCTTCTCCGGCTTCACCTCCTTCTCCGGCTTTACCGGCTTCGCCTCCTTCACCGGCTTCACCTCCTTCACTGGTTTGACCGGCTTCACCGGCTTCACTGGTTTCACCGACTTCACCGGCTTCACCTCCTTCACCGGCTTCACCTCCTTCACCTTTTTCGCCTCCCTCTCCTTCCTCACGTTCTTCCCTTTCTCCTCCTCCTTCCTCACATTCTGCCTCTTCACCACCTTTCCTTTCTTGGTCTCTAGAGCCTTTGCTTCGAGGTCGGCCTAAATGCAACAACAGGCAACGTTAGTCTCTGTGGAGGCTGAGGGCTTTCCCCTCCTGACTCCATTTCACCCTCTACCACCCGCCTTTCTGGTCTGCTGCCAGGCTCCTGCGGACTCGACTGAAGAGCCCTTCTGCAACAGCCAGGAAAATAAACAACCACTAAAGGGCTAAAGGCAGCTGGCAGTTCTAGACAAGCAGTCAGGAACACCCCCAGATCAGCTCCTGGGGTGGCTTGCGGGAGGCTAACGGCAGTGAACAGCTTATTCCCAATCGCCCTCGCTGCTGATCTCTCTTCAAGCGAGGTGTCGCGTGAACGCGCAGCAAAGAGCGCTGTGAGAGTCAGTGATGCTCTTCTACAGTTCACTGAGACAAATGTGCTGCAGCAGTCTGTGCCACGTACCATTCTCTTCTTCTCCCTCGCTATGGCAAAGAAGTCCACCATCCGGGGACCCAGCAGAGGAACTACTTTCTCTTCCTTTTCTGGCATGGATCTCCTCGGGATGGCCGGTAGCTGCCTGTAAAGACACGGTGGGGAGAGTTGACAGGAGGGCAGGAGGTGCTGGGTCTGCGTTGCGTGCTTGAACGTGTTTCAGCAGCCTCCTCAGCAAAAAAAGTCTGCAAGAGCCCCCAAATGACTGAGCTGGTCTCTACCACCTCCCTTGGAGACCTGGGAACAGCCTGCGGCGCTGACAGCAGCCCACAAACACGCTCACTCCTGCTCAAACGCTCCTAGGAAAGGAACACCCTCATCCCTTCCCGGGACGTTTCCTGTCCCTTTGGGCACCGGGCTCGGCAAACAGAAAGGCCCGGTTCGCTTCCACCTGAAGGGAAGCAAGAAAGTCTCTGCGCTCTCGCGAGGAGCACTTGCCATGAGTTACCCAGCTCAGAAGGGATGCTACGGGGCGTCTGTCATGCAGAGCTGCTTGAATCCATACAGCCTCTGGATCCGGGAGAAACTTCGCTCCCACGGAGGCAAGAGCGTGGCACCGCCCGCATTTCTTTGGCCAGGAGTCTCACCTGGTGCGAGGCTCTTTCTCCTCGGCTGCCTGGTCTCTGCCCCGCATTCCAGTCAGTGGCGGTAACCTCCTGGGAGGAAGCGCTGCGCGATGAAGGAGGCGCGTCTCGCAAAGGTCCCCTAGAAAGAGGAAAGGGGAAAACTTCCAACAGCTGTGCTTCTGGCACGGTTTTGGTCCGACTCCTCATGGCTGTGGGGCAACGCTGTTCCCTGGGGAACGCTACCTGAGGCCTTCATCTGGTCTGTGTGCTGAAATGGGGGAGGCCCTGGCAGTTGCCGGTGGTCTCAAAGAGCCATCGTGGGGAGGGGACTCGTTTAGCACAAGAGGAGCTGGCTCTTTCATCTCTTGATGCACGTCCCACGCACACAGCTTTGCTACTGGGGCGTGCTCACACCAGAGGAATTGCTTTTGAGACATCAGAGAATACGAAGGGAAGCGAGGGGAGGGATTTCCAGGGCTGGCAGGGCAGGCAGCCGAGTGGAGGCCACTGGGAAAGTGTCCTCTGCTGGGATGATCCCCGTGGCCACTTGTGATGGAGGGCTGCCCTGAGAACTCTCTTCGCAATGGATCGCTCAGGCTTTCCCATAACGGTACAAAGAGTCACCGGAAGCGTCTCACGCTCTTCCGGGCGCCCTGTGGTAAGGTCAGCTCTAACCGCCTCCAGACGAGGAGGAAGGCAAACACAGAGTCCCCCGATGGCAACCCCCGGGTCCCTCACCTTTCCTGCCTCTTGCCCAGTCTTGCCCACGTCTGGTCTTCACGTGGTACTTCAGGTCCACCTTTGCTGTGTCGGGCGTTTCAAGTTCGATCTCGTGCGTGTACCTGGAAGAGGAAGCAGCGGGCTGAAGGAAGGGCAACGCTTCCCCTCGCGGCGTGACCCAATAGCGGAGCGACAGAGACAGAACGCAGAGACGCTGTAAGGCCACGCTTCCCAGAGCAGCTCATTCTGGAGAACCGTACCAGGATCTCCAGTGCCTGGAGGGGCAGGTGAGGCCCGTCGGTGCGTGCCAGTGTTCTTCTGTCCTTGCTGTGAGAGCAGATGAGCTCCCAGCCAATCCCCCTGCCTGCTCCAGAGGAGGAAATATTCCCCTCTCGCTCAGAACAGACCGGTTGCTCCCCACCCAGTTACCCAACAGCCCTTTTCGCTCTCTTCTTGCCCTGCGACTTTCTTGCAGATTAACGGCTCGGAGGCGGCCCGCTCCGCCGTGACATGGGGAGGTCGACGGCCCTGCGTGCGGCAAGGGGTCGGAGATTCGTGCTGGAGCTGAAAGATGGAGCCTGTGGTGCAGAGCCATGTTGAAGCAATCCTTGTAGAGGTGTAGCATGTGGGAAGCCCGTGCAAACTCCATTCAGGCAGGGAGAGACTGCATGTAGAGCGTGCATAGGGAAAGACAGTGACTGTGAGTAGTGGCAGAGAGAAGATATCATGGATTAACACAACATTCTCCCCTGCACAACTTGGGGTGAGAGCATAAAGAAGAATTGATTGTAGAAAGATGTTTTCAGTTTGCTTTCAGTTGACACTGCTCAAGTCTGCTTTCAAATGCAATAAAACATGTAAATCTCACTGCTCTGAGTCTGTTCTTCCCGTGACAGTAACTGATGAGTGACACCCTATCTGTTTGAACCTCAGATCCATTTTTCATTGTTTTTTTTCCCCTTCTCCTTTGAAAATGCAGAATGAGAAGAGCAGAGTGGAGTCCAGCTTCGCACCCATATGAAACCACCAGAAGAACCTTTCAGTAACAAGATTGCTCCAAGTGTTTTGGTACTAGAGTGGGAAATTCTTGCCATGACTGTCTTGCTTTCTCCCTTCCTCCTCTGCTTTGACAGGGAGCAACTTGGTGCAATCACAGCAGTGCTCTGTCCTACACAAACGCACCTGCTGCACAGAGGGCATGGGGCTGCAACCCCAGGTCACCAATGTGATTGTGGCACAGTTCATGCCAGCTTCCACTGGACAATCATGGCACAAGCGCTGCCCACTTGCTTTGCCGTAATTAGTGAGATGGCAGTCCTGGGCTTGGCAGGAATTAAGAAATGTAGAAGATATGACGTATTATTTTACAAGCCTGAGTAACTCACGCTGTAATCCTACCAAGCAAATGTGCTGATTCAGGGCCCATTGAAGTATCCCTCAGCAGTAACAGTAATTACAGTAGTAAGGGGGTGGCACCAGTGGGATGGTCCTGTCTCTGAGCCCTAGGGGCCTGCTAACATCCCCACCAGCTGCTGCCTTACAAAGACATCTAGGTTCAAGACACTCGGTGTTGATTATCAGCAAAAGAAAAAACAACATTTTGTCTGCCCACGTGTCCGATCTTCCTCCTGTCATGAACTTTGCTGCTTGCATTACAGGTGCCTCTTGCCTTGAGAGACTTCATATTGCCCTCTGTGCAGGTTGGAAGAGTGACTGTGCTTAGTGCAGAAGTAGGCAGCAAAGTCGGTGCTGTGAGGGGCAGTGCTGCAGCACAGGAGCCTTGGACCAGGTCTGTTGGTAGGGCTGCTCATTTTCACGCTGAGAGGGGTCCCTGCATGATGCACCATGAGCTGGTCTCACAATCCTGAAGAGGCCATTGCAGTCCCCCCATGGTTCTGAGCCTTGCTTTCTCTGCACTTCAGTTTCTCCTCTGTGAGCAACAGCAACTCCCTCCTCAGCAGTGAGCCTGTTCAGGGCTCCTCTGGCACTCAGTGCCCCACACGGAGTGGCAGAAGGAAGGAGTGTGAAGCTGGCAAGGGGACACTCACATCCAGGGATTTGCCTGCAGTGGGCTTGAGATCCTGCCTGGGCTCACAGCCCTTGCTGCATTGTGATTTTTTAGTGAAATAAGTGGCTAGAGGAAATGGAATAAAATATAAATCAATTATGCTGTTCAAAGTCAGTCACTAAATTAATCCAATTACACTGCAGCAATCTTTGCTTAATGCCTAGAAGCTAAGAAAAGATTGTTAAAGCAGTGGTTTGGGAAATTAGTTAATCACAACAGTAACCAACAATGGAAGATGCTGGAGAGGGAGTAAGGGGGAGGAAAAGGACGCCTTATTATTCATCCTTCAAGTGAAGTGCTCAGCTATTAAAGGATGGAGCACCTGAGCTTACCAAACTGTGCTGGCTGCAGGTCTCGACAAAGAAGAACTCAAAACTCACTGATTGTTCTTTACTTAGGAAACCTTACAGCACTGTTATCATGGAATCCCAGCTCTCAATAACCACGTTTGTCTTTTCACCCACACAATCTCTCTGCCTCTCTCAAGTAGGTTGCCAGAAACCTATTTTATGTTTTCAAAATTAAGGCTTCAAATCAACTTGGCAACACAGCTCATCTTCAGGGTGCTGGTATTTTTAATACAAGCGGACACGTCGTGCTTCCAGGTTGGGGCTTGAGATGCTCGAGGAGTTGCAGGTGTAAACAGGAATAAACTCTTGCTTTAATTAGTCAGCTCGTCTGCACAACAGCTGAAGGGCTGAACTTGGAACTTCTGAAGGCATATTGAATTACCTAAGATGGGACATGGAAGATGTTTTAAAACATGAGGTCCACAGTGCCTGAGTAAAGGGTAGCGAATATGAGTGCGTACTTGGCTCACTGCCCACGACAGGCTTTGCTCTGAGCCTGTTTCTCCAGTGGTCTTTACAGAGGCAAAGCTTGACTTAAATCATGAAGGACACTCGTGAATTTTGTGAGTAACTCATATTCATGCCTTATGTATTGTCGTCATCAGTGCTTGGCTTGGCTTGCATGCCTCTAAACCCAAGTATCTCTGAATTTTAGTCAAGTTGTTCTGTTTTGTTTGCTTGCTTGCTTTGTTTTATTGGTTTTCTTTTTTCTTTTTCTTTTTAAAATTTTTAATTTATAAAGCTGCTGGAAAACTGGTACATCCACCAGTGCCTGGTCTCCCGCATCAGAACATAAAGAATATATAAGATCCTCTGCTCTGAAAAGGCATAATATATTTTCTGAAGCAGGGTGCTCACTCCTTAACACTGGAAGAACCCATTCCCAACACTGCATCCCTTATGCTGCTCAGAAGTTTTTCCTTTGAGCTGTGCTGAGATTTCACAAAAGGAGTCTCATTTCAATCCAGCTGAGAAATCCCATGGTTTACACCTTTTTGCCTAACTGCCTGGACTAACAGCTGTAGATTCTCATATTTGAAATTGCAAATAAAAGCTCACGAAGCCAAGAACTGAGCTTTAAAAATCACCAGGTGTACTTGTTGGTGCTGTGCAGCCAAGACATAGTTTCTGTTTCACAACTTGAAGGAGAATGGAAAAAGTTACCATTTTCCTGAAGTATAAATGGAAATCCTTATAGATACTGGAGTGCAGGAACTACAGTTGTGGATGGAAAAAAAGAGGTGGTAACAGCAGGGGTTGTAGGAAAACCACGTTGCAAGTTGTGCAGCCATGTTCACAGATACAAATATACTAAATTATGTTGATTAACTAAATACCTTCAAACAGAAGGTATAGCAAACAGAAGGTATAGCAAACAGAAGGTATAGCAAACATCAAAACACAGGAGCTAAAAGCATTAAATCAATTTCATATTAATCAAATTTGTATTAATTTCATATCAGAAGTTTGAGCAATGAAGGCATTTTCTCCTTTGTGTTCCCATGGTCTCAAAAAGCTGCACGCTTCCACAGTGACACCGTGGAGGATCAGGAATGAGCTCCAGCTCTCGTTGCTTCTCCAGAAAGCTGCACACAGCAGCTCCCAGGGTGTCAGCCAGCCTTCCCTGCTGCAGGCCCAGGGCTCATGGCAAGTGGCCTGGACCAGAGCTGTGCTTACAAACCCACGGCATCGTGCAGCACCAGGGATATGCAGCATACAGCAAGCAGTGGGGGGAACCTTCAAAACCAACCCGTTTTATAGACCTGATAGCGAGAGCTGGATTTCAGAGGCGGGCATTCAGAGAGCAGCCTGCAGCTCATACTGATAGTGCGGACTCGTTTCACTCAAACCCCCGCAGGGATCTGAGTGCAGGGGCTGTCAGTAGGTCCCTGCTCTGGCAGCACTCAGAGGCTGCTCCAGGTCAGGTGCTGGAGGTAAAAGAGCTGCCGCCCAGTCACAACCCACACCTCTCCCTCATGGTTTCTGATGTCAGCACATGCTGTGTTACAGAAAAACAGCATGGCCAGGGGTGGCTCGTTGAGCATCTTTAATCTTCGGTATTCACCTGCTGAACCGCAATTACAGGGCGTTTGGGTTGTCCTCCAGCATCGCTGCAGCCTGGACACAAGTACAGGTGACTTGGCGTGCCTCATCAGAGACCTAGCTTGGCTAAAAGAAGGATGTGGCACTGAGGCATGTGAAACCTATTAACTCTGAGTAAGCAAAGAGCAGCTGAAGGCAGCAGGCAATACTGTAATGAGGAAAAATACGTAAGATGGAGAGAAAATGAGAATTAGTGTCTTATTCCTCAGCACTTCCACTGCAGCCATTTCTGCCTTAGCCTCAAAGTTGTCAAATGCAGACAGTTAGGATAAAAGTCATGTAAGGTCACATCTGCAATTAACTGCTGCTGTGCACCGGTTTGCACCCATTCACTGCAGGGAGAACACGTATGAGCTGAGCTGGTCTCCTGTAATAGAGCAAATTAGCGGCCTCTGCTGGATGGCCTGTAATGGCTCAAGTAATTTAGGCAGTAGCAGATGCTGGGTCAACACAAGCTCAATGAACAGCAGCCACCTCCTTTGTGTGAATATAAATCCAGCCTTAACCCTCCCTGGCGTAACTCCTATCCTGCTGCTTGTTGACTGGAAAGCCTCTGGGGGAACCAGGGCACTGCTGCCTGCCGGGTCCCACAGCGATCCCTGGGTGGGGTCCAATAGAACCTGCATTCAAGGACAGAAAGGAAGAAACAGAGAAATAAAATGAAGCATTTTTCATACGGTATTTGATGTTGAGAAAAACAAAGCTTTTACTTTGGACTGTAAGTGTAAGATCAAGAGGCAGTGCCAAATTTTTAAAGCATTTATTTCACTCATGTACACGTGGAGCTCTCTGAGGATGAAACACATCCACTTTATTAAAACAGAGACCTTCCCAAGGGCCATTTATATTGGCACTAACTGACACACATAATACTTTTGTCCTGAAAAGGTCATACATCTCCATAGCGGTAGATCTGAAAATATAAAAAGCTTTTATGACTTTTTGCTGCACTCCCTGCCAAGAAGTATTGGCACCTGGTCTGCAGGCAGCATGAGGAGGAGGAGGCTGCCTCCAGGCTGTGCTGCTGACAGTTGATAATAGCGGCAGTAGGCTGTGCTTTGGTGAGAACAGCTTGCCTGTTGTGAAAGAGCAACAACATCCAGATCTGGCAGACGAGGCAGGCAGATCCTCCTGTGGGCTTAGAGATGCTGGTCTGCTTTGACAAAGGGGCAGGGAACATAGCCGTAGGCAGATGCCTTGCTCTTGAGAGCACAGACCTGTTGCAGTGATTCACGTTAGTCAGGACTTTCTGTGGCTGGCACAGAAGGAGCACAGGAGAGATGTTACATTGCTCAAGTCCCGCAGCAAACTGAGTGCAGGACAGATGTTTTGTCACAACATAACTTCGCAGTGCACTTGCTTTCTGTCGGCTGTGGTGAGAGTTTGGCTCTGGAGGAGAGCAGGAGGGAAGGTGGGTAATTAGGCCGACCTGCAGCAGGGTGCATCGGGAAGAAAACTCCTTCCATTTATTTTTTTCAGACTCCTGATGAGACACACTGGCTCACAGAGGACAGCCCAATGGGAGAGGGCAGCTCCTAACAAGCTGTGGATGCAGATGTCCATCCCACAGAGGTGGCAGCAAAATGCAGTCACACGAACACAGGTTAACTAACATCAGCTTCACCTTTAAAGCGCCTCCAAGCCTGTCCAACGGCTAAATTGTTCCATCTTCTTCTGGCAATGGAGATACTCAGAATGTGCCTGTGTCTACAGAATGAGGTTCCTTATCTTTTTAGGGAACAGAATTAGGAAAGAGAGTGGAAAGAATAAAGAATTCATTACAGGGAAATCATCTTCTGCCAAGAAAGCTCTTTCTCATGGAAATCAGTCACCACCCGTGGCAGCATAGGCTCTTCGGGCCTGAAAACTACGAAGTGAGTTTAAAAAGTGGGTGGGTTTACAAAGTGCTGGGGCATTTCAGCAATGTAGGGTAATGCAGTCACATCAGAACTGTCCTCTGTTGCACAAGCACTGTACAGAGTCTATGTCAAAATCAGCCTCCACCTTGACAAGTAAATGATTTTAATGCTCAGGGTATGTGACCAACCCCATCACTGGGCCTGGGATCAGGTCACAGGTGGTCTCTGCTCCTCCAGTAAAGACAGAAAGTACCACAGACTGCAGAAGGGATAATTGGCTGTACTGGAAGCAGCATTTATGCAAAGTAGGGCCATGGCTTTTAGCTCATTTCTGCTCCTTCACAGCTGTAGCAGTTCTGAACTCCAAGTGCTTGGCAAACTTGTCAAACCTTGTTCTCATACAGAGATCTCAACTGGCCCCAAAAACTCACCACATATGTGTTAAAATCCACATAATGTTTTCTCTTTAGTAGAAATGTGCTGGGGAGGATCAGTCACCAGTCACATCATGTAACTCATCTGTAACTCAACATAGTAAAGGGGATCACTATAAGAGCCTGAACAGAGCTAACCCAAGGCAAATATTCATCTCGTAAAGAAAAACTGGAAGGCAAAATGGAAGGAATAAATGTTAGATCTAAAATGCAGAGAAAACTCTTATTCCCAACTGGACACCGTGGTCTCAGAAATGGCAATCTCACTGGGCAGAGAGGAGATATAAACAACTGAGACATTAGGATGTTAGGATGGAGTCCTAAAAGAAGACAGAGTACTGCAGTGGCTCTTACTGGGAAGTAAAAAAAAAAAAAGAAGAAGTTTCTTAATATGAAACAGGTTCTGTGTTACATACCATAAAGCACTTACCTTAATGCTTGGGGGGTGGAGATTTCTCCAGTACAGTGCTTAGTTCTGGGCTGGGAAGACAGTGGGCTTCTGGCAAGCATTTATACAAACCTTCAGCTGAGAGAAACCCCAGGGTGAGGATTACACCTGCCTTGTACCTCCTCTGTCTTGGTCGGCATCGTGTGATGTTTGCAGCAGAAATCCTGCTCTTTGTGCTCATTCTTTTTCCCTTGCACACCTTCTCATGGATCATGAAAAAAATCTTACTGTGAAGGGGGCCTGAGCAGTGGAACAGGCTGCACACAGGCTGTGGAGTCTTCCTCATATGGCCTCACACAGGGCTGATGAGGAGAGGCTGAAGGAGCTGGGAATGTTCAGCCTGGAGAAGAGGAGGCTCAGGGGAGACCTCACTGCTCTCTATAACTTCCTGAAGGGAGGCTGTAGTGAGCTGGGGGTCGGCCTCTTCTCTCGTGTCATCAGTGGTAGGACCAGGGGGAATGGCTTCAAGCTACGGCAGGGGAGATTCAGGCTGGACATGAGGAAGTATTACTTTTCAGAAAGGGTGGTCAGGCACTGGAATGGATGCCCAGGGAGGTGGTGGAGTCACCGACCCTGGGGGTGTTCAAGGAAAGGCTGGATGTTGTGTTGAGGGACATGGTTTAGTAGGAGCTATTGGGAATAGGTGAACGGTTGGACTGGGTGATCTTTTAGGTCTTTTCCAACCTTGGTGATTCTATGATTCTATGATTGGTCACTAGAGACCCAAAATCTGCCTGGATATGAGCCTAGGCAACATGCTCTAAGTTGGAGCAGGCAAAGCTCAAAGGTCCCTTCCCAGTTCAGCCTTTCTGTGATTCTGTTCATTTCTCTGTTATGTGCATGTACTGATGACAGCAGATTCAGACTTTGTCCTTTGAGGAGAAAGATTACTGGGGGACGTGTGATCCCACGGGAGATCCAGGAAGGCAGCTGGCCTAGCTCTTGGAAAGAATGACCATACAGCTACTGGGAATAAGCCTGCTGGAGGATGGAAGCCCAGAGCAGAAGTGAGTTTCTCCATTTATGATTAAGAGCTGTATGACAATGAAGAATAAAGATATTTCCCTCTCCATGAGCATTCGCACCTAGCCTAAAGAATATTATAGGATAGGATAGGACATAATGGAATGAAATAGGAGAGGAGAGGAGAGGAGAGGAGAGGAGAGGAGAGGAGAGGAGAGGAGAGGAGAGGAGAGGAGAGGACAGGGGAGGGGAGGGGAGGGGAGGGGAGGAGAGGAGAGGGGAGGGGAGGGGAGGGGAGGAGAGGAGAGGAGAGGAGAGGAGAGGAGAGGGGAGGGGAGGGGAGGAGAGGGGAGGGGAGGGGAGGGGAGGGGAGGGGAGGAGAGGAGAGGAGAGGAGAGGAGAGGAGAGGAGAGGAGAGGAGAGGAGAGGAGAGGAGAGGAGAGGAGAGGAGAGGAGAGGAGAGGAGAGGAGAGGAGAGGAGAGGAGAGGGGAGGGGAGGGGAGGGGAGGGGAGGGGAGGGGAGGGGAGGGGAGGGGAGGGGAGGGGAGGGGAGGGGAGGGGAGGGGAGGGGAGGGGAGGGGAGGGGAGGGGAGGGGAGGGGAGGGGAGGGGAGGGGAGGGGAGGGGTGCAGAATAGTTCTATTAGAAGGAAGCTACAAAGATCAACTGCTGGAGCCCAACTGCTGACCACTTCAGAGATAACCAGAAGTTGAAGCACATTCACGAGTTCATTGTCCAAATGTCTCTTGAACACTGTACACATGGGAAATCAACCAGCCCTCTAGGAAGCCTACTCCAGTGTCTGATCACTCATGGTACAGAAATGTTTCCCAGGGCCCAGCCTGATCCTCCCCTGGTGTAGCCATGTGCTACTCCCATCTTGCCATTGGTGCCCAGGAGCAGAGCCTGGCATTTCTCTCTGCTTCCCCTCCTCAGGAATCTGTAGAAGCAGTAGTTTCCCTTGTTTGCACTGTTGTTACTATTGTTCATACATACAAAATAAAGATGGTGTAAGTCAATTAAAACAACTGTAGGAGCTACCTGCCCACCTGGAAGAAACAGAGACTTACCTAGATTGGGTTTGTGAAGTCCCAAGCATTTCAGAAGTGAATGTGTGTGCAACAGGTGGAGCAATGAGGTCTCCATCCTTCTGTTGCTTCTGAGCAGGAGCACCATACCTGCATGGCCATGCCTGAGAAATGTGTTGGTATCTACTGGGCTCATTCTTGGGGAACACAAGGCTGGGCCAGGAGCTGGGAGAGCAGCAGTACACCATGGTGAGCAGGATACGTTCCTGGAGCTGTGCTTGTCTTGACATGTAGGTCTGTTTCTGATGTTTCAATGAGGAAAACAGTGAGGTGATGTGGCAAGAAGAGGTGCTGTATATGGTGCTGTGTATGCTACGTGTCCTTTTAGAGTGCTTTAGATGAGGAGATGAAAGGCTGGTATAATCAAAACAACAGGGTAAATTAATAATATATGAGCAAGAAGAAAGATCACATTAGAGAGTGTGCAGAATGAAAACAAATAGCCAGCTCAGGCTCAGTACAAGCACAAAACAACAGCAGAAGATGGTACTGGATAGGAAAAACAAATATTGAAAGCTTTCATGCAGGTAGTGGGGGCTGGGATTTAATGGATATAGACAGAGATGGGAGAATGTTCCTTCAGTGACAGAGCTGGGCACACCATGGCGAGCACTCACTGAAGGCAACAAATGGAAGAGATAAGCCAAGACAAGACATGGAGTAGCCTAGAGAGCACAGATAAACTGGAATTGGACAAGGAGAGGAAGGAGGACTTGGGAGTAGCTGAGGAGAGAAGCACAATAAATAATGCACGGCTCTCCTTGTCTTTTTTAGCTTCCACATCACGTAAACATGCCTTTGTATGTATGCTAACAATTTGATTGACAGGCTTAGCTGCCAGGGAAGATTTCTACTAAGAAAAACCGTTGTTAAGAACTTCTATCTGCACTTTTGCTTTTTAGTTAAAAACGGTTCACAGATATTTTTATTCTGGTTAAATCTGATTTAGCAATTCAAAGGAGAATTCTTGGGCTGAACTTTCAGCTGCATGAAAAGATGCACTTTCTTAACAGGACCACTATAAAATCACTCTCTGACCTGTCGTCTACTGCAGCGTTCATGTAGTAAAATTAGGCAGAGCTGAGAAATGTTTAGGTACAGCTCCAAGTTTGTGTGTATGGATTTTCACGCTCGTAAGACAGTCTGCTCTTTTACAAGCGTTAGTGCCAAGAAGGAAACATGAGACTCCCACCCTCTGCAGAGGATGTTACTATTTCGCACCAAGAAGACTCCAGGGCCCACTCCACACATGCACAAAACCCAAGGCTGGAGGTATTTGCATGCTTAGTGTTCCTCACGTCTCAGGGCTAAGTGACACCGTTCCCTCACCTTCCCCTTCATGCACACACGCACAGAGAAAAGCTTGGCCACTACCCAGAGCTTTTTGCTTTTATGACAGGTCCGCTACCTACCCCCACACGGAGCCGTGCTGTCTTTCCAATCTCTTAAGAAGTGCTTAGGGCAAATAGAGAAAGAAAAACCCTTGGTCTTTAAGCTGAAGTGACTGCTCTTCCCTGTTCTTAAACAACTGTGAGACCTCAGGGCTATGCGTTGTAGTGAGCAGGAATAGCATGCAATGAGAGAACTTAGTGAAGTGAGGTGCACTGCGTACCTCTTCAGTGCTCCCTCCTGTCCTGGTGCCCCTTCAGAAAGCAGCACAGCACTCAGTGCCACAGCCTGACTAGGAGTCCAGGTTTTGAGTCTGCCCTGAGAGCTGTTCCTGTGGGTCTGAGTTTTGGGTCTGCTCCGAAGCCCTTCCTGACAGCAGGTCCTTGCTGGTGCATCGATACGTATGGTAGTAAGAAGTCAGGAGATGTGGGTCATTTAGTGAAGAGTTAAAAGGTGTTTCACAAAGCAGATTTCTCATGTTTCCTAGGATGCTCCTGCATCCCAAGGAAGTGGAGGTGAGCAACAATTTCATAAACCAAGACTTCCTGCTACGAGGTTAGCCACAGCATTGCACTCACATCTACTCAATTTTCAGGCTCCATTTCTCTCTTCTGCCTGTGCAGAGATAGGGTCTAGTGGCTAGCGTACCAGAAATCCAAATGAGCACAGTTCTACTTCCAAACAAAAAGCAGGCTGAACGCCTCCCGTAGCGCCTCCCACAAGCCCCCATACAAGGTCCCCCAACACCGCGAGGATCACAAAACAGGGCTTTTTAGAGCTACGTGGATAATTAGTGTCCAATTAAGAATCGTCTGTGACGGGGCAGGAACTGCCCGGCTGCAATCCCAGCAGTGTGATAGCGCTCCCTGAGGCCAGTGCATGCAGCGCTCACTGCCGGCTTAGGCTGAGCCCTCGCAGCAGAGCTGTCCTTGTGGGTAGCAGCCCCCTGGATGGATGCACTGCTCCAAGTTGGCAGGAGAGCCCTCACGTGGTGTTTACACACAAGGCCACACGGTACTGGGTTTAGCAGAGGGCTGACTGCTTTCAGGACTCTTGCCCAGACACATCTGATATGAGTTAAATCAAAAGTGGAAGGCACTAAATAAAACCAGGAACAGGATACAGCCTTTCACACCAAAAAGCTTTTCAAACTTTGCGGGTATGGAATCACTCCGCTCAGTACTAAGAGACAGCTGTCTGCAAGGAACGTGGCATCCAGCAAGCAGCTTAAGCCAATATAGAACATTGCTCAAGCCATAGCAATCTACCCATTTTTGTTTGCTGGCTATTTACAGTCAGAGCTGTCTGACTGACAGAGATCATCAACCAGAATAATTCCCTGCTACAATTCATACTGTGAAATCATTTGCAGCATCACACCGTCCTGAAAAACTGCCATTATTTCATATTACTTCAACTGTACTTAACTTGAGAAAACACTGAAAGGACCCACAAACACTGACATTTCACTGCTTCATTGCAAGGATGCTCATCCTCTTCTACACGAGGAGGCTGCACTGTATTTTGACTTCCTTTGTTGCACTTTTCTTTAGCCTTTTCTAAAGGCTATTTATTTATTATTTATAAATTATTACATATTATTTATTTTGTTATGCAGTTCAGTCTCTTGGAGAAGTGCTGCTTGTTTTCATGACAGCTCTAGAAAGCCGATCACTGCAGGATTCAGTTGTGTGGTACCTGTATAGATGTCCTGTAAGGTCAATATTTTCTTACTGAGAACATTGTATCACAGATGATGGCATTGCATTCTGAATGGAAAAGCAGTAATAACAGTAATAACTGGAGAAGATTCTCCTGTTTTCTCACCCTTCCTTTTACTGCCATTACTTACAAACTAGCCAGTTCTTTGTATAGCACCTGAGCACTAAGATCTTCTCTGATTTTACTGTTAGGTGGCAAACCTAAACATCCTGCACTAGAAAGTAATTTTAACCACAACATCTGAATTAATGAGTCTTCTTTCGTTAATGTGCTTTGGAAGAATCTCAGTCTGCAGTTGGTGGCGACTGAGAATAAATCTTAGTTCTAGCCTCAGAAATTCAATACTGCAGCAGTAATCAGTATCTTCATAGGTCAGCTAAGGAGAGAAAATGTGTATTTGGGAATGAAATAGCTCACACACTTTGCACTTCAGCGTTTCTCTTCCCTTGCACAGTTAACTCCTGAATCTCTCACTCTGCAGTTGTTCTCAAAGTTTTTTCACTGTTTTCATGCAGAGAAAAGGAAAAACAAGATGGAAAGATGCCCTACGTTTGACAGAAGCAAACAAACAGTTGTTGCAGACTTCCATGATACAGCAAAGGGAACCAAAATCTACAAAATGAATTTTTATTAAATGAAAGAAAATCTGTTTTGTGGGTCAAATATGAAATAGAATATACAAAAACTTTACATCAGATCTCTTTTCAAAGAAATTAAATCCTATCTAGACTGAAGTAGCACTCGTTCTTCCCAAGAACAACACAAATGGATGAATTTGCTTCTTACGGCAGGACAGGATCACACAGTTTGCTGTGCTAAATTTCTGCTTACAGAGAAGAAAAGTTAAAAATCTAAACGGTGTCCCTAAAGAATCCAACTACTCCACAAAGCAACTTAAAAACATGACCTCTGATCATCATCTCAGAAGCAAATGACAAGTGAGTCAAGTGCAGAGTTCACAAAGCTTGCATATGATGTTCTCTGTTTCTATACAAATATAGACTGTTTTTTTTTTCTTAATTTTAAATTTTAAAAATCCTTTTATATTTGATAGCATTTATCTGTGGAAAAGGATGATCAGTTCATCAGGTTCCTGCTGTACCACTCAAGCAATTCCATTAGTTTACCTCATCCTGCTTTTTAGGATCGTTACCAATAAACCCCAGACTGCAGCGTTTTGAAAAGTTGCTGTATGCTGAAACACAGATCTTTGTATCACCGTCCTGCATGCGGAGGTTCTGCAGAGCTCATAACATGTCTTTGGCATAGCACACCAAGTCCCATTTAATACTTTTTTTTTGCTTAAAAAAGTATATTTTCCTTTAGTAAAACACCTTAAAAACATCTATTTCTGATTTTGTAAAATAACGTGTCACCTCTTGTGTTGCTTTGCAAAATATACACACACGTTTTGGAAAAACATGGAGCACTGACATAAGGGACTCATCTGAAGTCTGATCTGCTTGTGAGAAGTAAAATATAATTAGAAATTCCATCTTCTGCATGAATGTCACATGAAGTCATTCAGTTCAGCTTCAAGTGCTGCTGCCATTTCGTCTGCTTCAGAACTGCTTCCTTCCTCATCTTCATTGCTGGATTCTTTACTGGATTCACTGGCAGCATCGTCTTCATCCAGTTTGCGCTTGTGGCCCCTGGGAGGACAGAGAGACAAAGCCCACGAATCAAGAACCAAAGCATCTGACTGCTTGTCACACAGACCACCGTTCTTGGTCAAAAAGACAAAAATTAGGCCTAAGGACTCACGTTTTTTCAGCTCCAGACAAAAAAGAAAAGCACTTACTTTCACGTGGACAAAATACTGCCCCCACCGTTGTTAACTGTTGTTGTTTCGTTCCAGCTGTGGGTGCAAAGTGCTGTTAATTTCATTTCTCCCATTCCTCTGAACAAGGAATGAAAACAAAGTTTAAAACAGTAAAAAAAAACCCAAAAACCAATTAATTTAACTTCTTCTCACATAACAAAAGAAAATGAAAGTCTGCCATGAGAATGAGAAACCAGCAGAATTCACTGTATTTTACCATGTGATTATGAAATGTCTAAGTACCTCCTAAGTTTGTGAAGATTAAACCTTAGCTGCTCAACCACTCTCACTGCACAGCTGCTCAACTTGCATGCTTCATTCTTCCTTGCTACATCTCTCTGAAGCAGCACTGGGGGTCTGAACACCTTTCTGCATGTCTCCAGAGAATGAGCCACACTGCCCAGGAAGGCTGTGGATTCTCCTTCTCTGGAGATGTTCAAGACCTGCCTGGATGCCGACCTGTGCGACCTGCTGTAGGGAACCTGCTTTGGCAGGGGGTTGGACTTGATGAGCTCTGGAGCTCCCTTCCAACCCCTACAGTTCTGTGATGCTGTGAAGCTGATGTGCACCATGCTCTGCCAGAAGAATCACATTCCTGGTTGTGAAAGATGTCCAAGGAAAATCTAACACCTCAACTGGGACAAAGCCATAAGCAGAAGAATTTGGATCTGTGGAACCCTAAAATCTCTTCTTCTCTTTGCCAAAACAGAATTTTATATCAGACATATACTTCTGGCAAAAATAAAGTCGAGATCTTGTACAGAATTCAAAATGAGCTGTAGAAATACCTCCAAAAATTACTCCTTGATCATTTGATCAAATTTCAGACAAATTTGCTCAAAGTGGGTCTCTCTTAAATATCCCTTCCAGCATTAGGTAAGGTTTCATTAAGAGGACAATGCACCCACTTGCTAGAATGAAAAATCAACAAAGTATCTTCAGCAAAAAAAAGTAATGATTTAGCAAGGACCGCTTTGTTTCTAAGAGTACAGACAAGCACCGCATAGCAAGAAAGATCTTTGATAATTCTGACTTGAAATACGTATACCTAAAATAGACTGATAAAAAGATTAAAAGTCAAACTCATGAGCTTCCAAGCAAAGCTGAAATACAAAGCAACTTCTACGCACACCCAGACGTTCTTCTTGTCATTCTTCCAGAGCCATGAGCTCTCAGACCAGACTACTTGCTACCTGTTGGCCGGCTCAGTGACACCTCACCTTCCTCGTTTCACCTGACGGATCAGGGTGTGATGTCAGCAGTGGGTCTGAATCAAAATGCAGGAGAACAGCACTGTGTTCTCTGCCTTTCCATTGGGTTCCACTGGGCCCAAAAGATACGTTGCTGCTGCTGCTTACTGCTTACTTCCTCACGGTGATGTTAGATTTATTTTTCCTCCCGTACAGGGAAGGAAACAGGAACAAGTTTGCACAAGTTTGACACAAAACTTGAGGGGCAGCTGAGATACCAGAGTCGCGACACCAGCCAGGGGGACTCAGGCTGAAGAACCGGGCTGACAGGAAGCTCCTGGAGTTACAAGGAAAGGTGCAGAACCCTACATGTGGGGAGGGACAGCCCAGGCATCAGACGTGCTGGGAGAAGGGCAGCTGGAAAGCAGCTTGGCAGGAAAGCACCTGGAGGGGCTGGTGGCACTGGCACACAGCACTGCCCTCCTTACAGACTCTCAGAAGCTGTCTGGACATGATGCTGGGCAGCTTGCTGTAGGTGGTCCTGCTTGGAGCATGGAGTTGCACCAGATGACTTCCAGAGAGCCCTTCCGACTTCATTCAGTCTGTAGTTCTGTGCTTTTGTGAGTGATAACCCTGCGAGGTGAGGCTGAAGCCCTGGTTTTCAATCTGGTCTCTGAATTCTTAAGGAAAAATGGGTTGAGGTGAAAGCACTTCCTGTGTATTTTGCTATCTAAACTAAAACGTGCCAAGGGAGTTATGGGGCACTGGGTGCAGCTTAATACACAGGGAAAAGCAGCCTCTCAGGCATTGTAGTTGTTTCTATGGATCCTACATTAGAGCCCTGCATTAGTGCACAGCTCAGATGAAGAAGCAGCCAGAGTAAAGACGCTCAGTTGGAAGAAAACTTAGTGTATTTCCATTAAATGTTATGCAAACGTATGGGGTTTGTGTTTTACCTGTTTACATCATGATGATTTCAGCCTTGAGAGATACCACACAGTTCAGTTTTAGTCATTAATTACACTACTAGCTGGAGAAAAGCTAGCTGCTGAATAAAGAAAGCAGAGCCTTACTCTGCAAAATCAGAAAATATTACTGTTGAACACGTAGTGAATTAGAAATACATGCTTGGTGCTGAGAGAGCAGTAAGATAAATAAAAACCCAGGAGGAATCTATAGAACAACGTTTGCAGTAGAAAACAATCACATTTATAACATTTCAGCTCTGGAAACTGATTGAACCGGCTGAAAAATAGAATTCACTGACAGCACATACTGCAAGTGTGCAGGTATCCAACCCAACACCAAAGGAGCTGCAGGAAAACATCCAGTAACTCACTGCTAGTTCATTGCTCCTAAAAGCGAGGAGCTGTTTACTGAATAACCAAGTCAGAAGCCAGCAGGAAATGCAGCAACACCCCTTCCACTTAAATGTACTCCAGAGCAAATACATTTCAGGGAGGACAATCAACAAAAGGCAGCGGCCTGAAGTGCTCAGGGTGACTTGGCAATTCAAGAACGGGGTGCCCGTCTACAAAAAGTCCTTCAGAAAACCTCAAGGGAAAGTCCTGACCTGTTCCCCCTCTCACCCAGCTGTATTGAGCAGCACTTCTGAAATACAAAAAAAACAGATGCCATCTGTTTTGTCACTTCTTGTTCTTTTGAAACAGAACAGCAGCTCTATTCTGCCCTAGACTTCCCCACTTAACAGAAAAAAATGTTAAAAAAACCAAAGAACACACAGGTACATGTTAATCCTCTGCTATAAAAAAGGAACAGTCTGAATGCTGCTTTTATGAAGATACAAAAACCTTTTGCTGTTTGTGTACTGTAAACTGCATCCTTGTGCATCCTAAGGATTTATATGCATGTACAGTGAGAACACCTGCAGAGCTAACTTGGATAGAAATGTGCACGGAGGACATCAATGGAACAATGCTGCGTTTTTTGCTTAGGACTTCAGAAGACTGGTAGCAGATTAATCATTACTGTCTTAAGAGAAAAGCAGTATTTTCCCATATTTGTTAACAGAATAAACAATTTCAAACACGTATTCAAATTTTATGCCCACTCCTTGGCATTTCTAGTTTCTGTGACATGCTGCATAACAATTCTGAGTGGAAAAGTGATGCACATAAAGAATCCCTTCTCCATAGTTAGGGAGAACGATCCAGCAGCACGTTACAGGCTTCCATCAGCCTCATTTGCATTTTTAAAGGTAATTTTGCTTGCCTGATGTTAAACAGCAAGCAGAAGAACTGAGTGTCATTAACTTCATCAACAGACAAACTGTCCATAAGACTTGCAGCTGTAAATACCTGACAGCTCTGTGACTAATTTGTACCATTTACATTTCCAATGCATTACACATTTATCTAACAACCAGTCCTAGGAACCCCATCAGCTCTGTCATCCTAGCCTACAGCTTTCCTTCTCACAGTCAAGTTCATCTCAAAGTCTTTGAAGCCATAATTCTAAAGCCTCTTCACTTTTTAAACCATATCAAAAGAAGCTTTTTTTTTTTTCATCTGAGACTTTTTATCTTTTTCATATCTGGGATGGGGAAATCATTTAAAAAAAAGAAAAAGAACTGCATTGTAGAAAAGCATTTAAATGAATTATCAACATACTGAAGTAAAATTTGGCTGCAATTTGTGATGATATTAAAACAAGAAGCAGATGCAGTTGTACATACATAGAAGTTACCTACAGAAAAAATCTACAGAATGCTGGTGAGAAATTCACTTGGTGATATTGCAAATGCAGAGACAGGAACTGAAGACAAAACTAAGTTGTAATAGGGCATGGTACGTGTGTGTGAAAAACCAACCAGGAAAAAGTCTTCAAAATAAACATTTGTTCACTCCATCTATGAAAATGATCACTAAAATATGATTGCAAAACACAACTACAGGTCAAACAAAAATTCCTCTTTCATCATTTAATTATCAAATTTAGTTCTCTGAAAGAGCCCAGGGAACAAAGCAGTGAAAAGTAGTCCAGTGTCAGTTGCTTCTTCCCCTCCATGTCTGTTGTTTGTAATTTGTAGCTGAAAAAGAATAATGCTGGACTTTTTTCTTTATTAATGAAAAGCAGATTTTATGAGGTCTGTTTTGCATCTCAGTGGCATCCTTTTAAGAAATACAATGCAATATAAAAATAGAAACATCTAACAAGCAACATGAAGGGAAGGGTAATGAAACCCTCATTTTCAATAAAACCAAAGAGAATCTTTTTTCTGTACCTTGTTCCAAACAACTGTACAAGAGGTCATACCACAGAACCACAGAATGACTTGGGTTGGAAGGGACCAACCACAAATCTACGCTAGTATTTAAATAAGTCATCACTTACACTCTTAAACTCCAAATGCCCACGTGCTCCACTCCTACTTTGCTAAGCAGTGAACTTCTCAATCACTGACATGCAATTACAGCCCAGGCAGCATTGCTGTAAGACTATGCTGCCCAGGCATGCTTCTGAAATCCAGCATGAAAGGTCTGTGCTGGTTTCTGCACACACACGGTCCAGTGTTCTGCAAATTCCTGTAACACCAAGAAGGTGATGCCAAGTCCTGGAAAGAGACGGGACTCTGACTGCCGCTCTGACTTCCACTTGGAGAAATGTACTGAGGTACCATGAACTGGAACTCATCTCAGCAAAACTGCTCTTTAACCAATTTTGAGGATGCCAGTCCAGTGCCTGCCTAACAAGATGAGAGGATGTGAGAGCTGAGAACATGTTAATTGAAAATCAATGCTGTGGGCGTTAATATATTACATAGGGCAGGCGAGATGATTACGCTTTCATTCAGATGTCCCAAGTTGTGCTTGAAATAGCTATTTCTTGACATGAGACACATCGTGTTATATGCATGGTTGGTACAGTAGTAAGCAATTGCCTACAGCAGACCTATAAATCGTAAGGCTCAGGTACAACCTGAGGCAATTTATCTCGTGCACCTGTGCAAGCATACTGAACTGTCCTGGCACAGCAGGCTGCCAAGCACACGGCTGAGCACAGCGAGCAGCGTCAGCTCCATTTTCACAGACTGCAGCCTATGTCTGTACCTCACCCTAATGCTATCACAGCAAAGACAACACTTAGCAACACAGGAAAAACGTTTCATGAACTCTTCCAGCATTCTCTGCAGCACTACATGATGACCCAGCAATCTGACACAGAGAAAAAAGCACAGAAGACGTTTATCGCATAGCGCCGGGATGCAAGGAGTCGGATCTCACCCAACACCACTCTGTCAGTGCTGCTCACAAAGATGTCAGAGGAAGCCCACCAATTCCAACCAACAGCTGGATGACTTTGAACTTACCAACAGTGCACTGTGATCCACTTCGCTGCTGTTGTCGCAATGCCAGAGGTAAAAAAAAAAACTATTCTGAAAACTTCTAAAACTGTTTTAACAGCAGCTTTCCAGATCTGTGAAATACACATGCTAAGGTATGCCTGAAATGAAGTTTTTAAAGACAGAAAATCATAGAGAGTATAAAAGAATGTCAGGAATTATAATGATACATCAGTCGGAAGGCTTTGTAAATTTCACTAATATGGTCCATTGGCATGGCAGTATTTTCCTGATAGTTGGCCCAATCTAGGAAAATCTAGTAACTCCCCTCCACTGAAAATTGTTATTTCTTCACAATTTAATGTTTGTTCAGGTTATTTAACACACCGAGCTAATAGTAATAATTACACTGAATAAAGCAAAACTGGAAAGCTGGATCTACAGTTTTGCTCACCCTGTGAAATCACAGATGACTCAACTATACCTATTCTCCATTATTTCATTAACTCCAAATTACTTGAAAACGATTCACGCAGTTGTTATAAGGAAATGATATAAAACTCACAACGTGGATTATTTCTTCCAAAGACAAACGAAAGCTTTCTATCATGTAAGTAGCCCGTGTCATTACCTTGCAGAAGACAACAGAAAATTAAATACCCTGCTAAGTATGTGGAAAGCAGATTGCTACGTGACACTGCTGAGATGGAAAATGCTCGGATGCATTCTGGCGTGTAATCTCTCAATCTTATTCTAAAGTAACAGAAGCAGAATGATCTGTTCACTTTTCCTGAACAACCTCTTTCTAGACTGACTGCATTTGAAATGAAACCTCCCAAGGTGGGAATCAGCCAATATTCAGGAAAAAAAAAAAGCACATCAGTCAAAATATAAGTACTTTAAAAAAACTGAAGCAGACCTTTGTTATTTGATCCAAGTTCTCTCCCCAGCTTTATCTAGTTTACAAACATTACTGTTCTGACAACAAATGTAATCAACTTGTGCTGCTAAACTAGTACTGGAAGTAGTCTGTATGCATGCACAAATATATAAAGCCCAGAGTCTTGTGCCACTCCAAGTTTCGTCACAGGAAACACTGAAGGAGGCAGGCAGTGAGGTCTCACACTGTGATGAAGGATAGCCCTGCATGTTTATTTATAAGGATTAGAGATCTAAATGTGAGCGATTGCTTTTAAAAAAGGTAGCATAGAATAAAGACAAAAAATTGGAAAAAAGTGTGAGATGTTTGAGCAAATGAGAATGTCCAGAAGCGTACACTGAAATATACATTTTTATATGAAAAAGCACCTGATTCCTCTGGGGAAATAAAATGTCCTTCATTGTTTGTTTTCAAAGCAACACACTGAATATGAAGTGGAATCCTCGTATCAGTGTAATAGAGAACACCTTAAGTTTAAAGATCAAATAATGCAAAGTCATGGTTAGAATTCCCCTTTCCTGTGATCTCACTTGGGTTTGTTCTGCCACCCAGACACTGAGGAGGAAACAAATTAGGTACCCCTTGGCATCTTAATAACTGAACTAACAGCTTAGACTCAGCAACTTGCACAAACCAAGGCCACTGCAAGTAGGATTTGGTGCCATTGGCTTAAATAATCATTTTGTGGATTTCATAAAAACTGAATAATGGTGCAGAGTTTTGTTAATTGAGGTTATATTGTAAATGTCAATTGAGGTTAATTAAACCTTAAGTTATATCTCAAGCAGCTGATTTTTTTTCCTGTACTTTGAAAAAAGTTCAATTATTACTGCTGTATCTCTATGGAGAGATAGGAACAACTTTGGGACGCAAAGATATTTTGAAGGAAGCATGGGAATGCCTCTCTGTAAAAGAAATCTCTGCACAGAAGAAAAACGTGAAAAAGAGGCAGAAAACACTCTTTATCCCCATAAAAAGTTATATTTAAAGTTAACATATTACTTCAGACATTCCTTCAAGATGTTTTAGAAAAGCCAGTAAATTACAAGATGAAAGGCAGAAAGTCAATATAGAGTGGAAAAAAATTTAAACATAAGTTTGTTAAAAACTTGGGCTAGAAATTGTTGGCTTTCCATTAACAAAAAAAAAAAAAAAAAAGAGGGAAGCAGTGCCAAAGCTTGTTTTACAAATATAAATAAATTGAATTCAATTTGTAGAAGAGCTGCATCACTTTTCCATCATTTTTTAAAGACCTGTGTAAATGATATACACAGCCATCCATCAGTTAGATAAACAGCCATTGCCAGTTTGCTGGAATGAGTGGCTGGCACACCAGAAGGCTGAACTGCCATGCAGTGAGATTTAGGCAGGCAGAATTGGTACAGAGGAACTTTCTGAGGTTCAACAAGGACAAATGCAGAGTCCTACACCTGTGGAGGAAGAACTGCATGCATCAGTACAGGACAGGGAATGATCTGCTGGCCTCTACTCTGTCCTGGTGAGATCAATTCCTGAAAAAAGACAGGGATCTTCCAGAGAGTCCAGTGGAGGACCAGAAAGAGGCATGGAGCATCTCCAGTACGAGGAGAAGCTGAGAGACCTGGGACTCTTGAGTCTGGAGAAAAGAAAGCTGAGAGGGGACCTCATCAGTGTTTATAAATATCTTAAGTGAGAGTCAGATGGACAGGGTCAGGTTCTTTTCAGTGACAGGACAAGGGGCGATGGGCAAAAACTGGAACACAGGAAGTTCCATACAAATGAGCTGCCCAGGGAGATCATGGAGTCTCTTTTTCTAGAGATATTCATATCTCCACTGGTTCCTTTCCTGTGCAACCTACAGAAGGAATGTGCTTTAGCAGAGAAGGTTGGGATGATGATCTCCAGAGGTCCCTTCCAGCCCCTAAGATTCTCTGTGATTCTGTAATACGCTACACCTTTTAGCCATTTTGTTATCCATCCTTAACTGTGCAGTAATAAGAAACTTTACATGTATTAAATCTGTATCTCTACACTACGGGGTCACTGACCATCAAAAATTCAATATCAGTTGTTTTTATACTAGCTGCCACATGACAAACTACCCAGTAAGCAGATCACAGCTCTGCAGACTAACAATACTTCATCCCATATATAGTCTACAACTTTCTTCTGTCAATATTTCTACAATTCTTATTATTAAGTATACTCAATATGTACCTTCTGTTGTGCAACTGCAATTTTTTATTGTGCTGTCCAGAAACTCAGATCCACTGTACTGCTCATCTGCAGCCTGCCCATGATTCTAGTGAGGATGTCAGCAGTAGAAAACGCTTCTTATTTATGTAGGTCACTCTGAAAGTAATGCCTCCTATCTCTTCCATGGAAGCTACAACAGATACAAAGAGCACAATAACACTATTTGCGAGAGCAATTTCTCAGCTACAAAACGCTGGTTTTCAACAGTCACCACCATTAGTTATGCATTTTTGCAGCCATAAACACGAGCCTGCATGCCATGCTTGTAAAATTCTGCACAGCAGAGGCGACCCACTGTCACTGTTGCCACTGTTGAAATGCAGCACCCACTGCCTCGCTATGCTCACGTGCATTGTTTGGTCTCCATAAATGTTCAGTAGGCACAGATGATTGGATACCATTTCTTCCACATGGAAGAATTCAATAACATACTTTTGTTTCATCTGCATTTCCATGTCGGAAGCCATTTTGTCAGAATGCCACTCTGCTGCCATCTGTCACAAGACAAAAGCATGTAATGGAATACTGATGGGAAGCTTCAACCTCTACTGCCATACCACTAACAGATGCCTCTGACATCATGGGCCAACATAATAAAATAGGAGGCGTTATTTTCAGAGCAGCCCTTGTATTATCAATCCAGAGCAAGAAGTTTCTGCTGAGCTTTGCCCTATGAGTGCAGTGGTGCCAGCCACAGCTGCACAGGAATATGATTAGCAAGTTACATGGATATACAGATACATGCAAGAGAAATATGCGAAAAGTTATTTCTCTGCACCCCAAGCCCTACTAATTCTACTGAGAGAGCCTAGTACTTAAAGAACAAGTTAACAAAAGTTAGAACAGCAACAAATTGTCCTCTCTCTAGTGCTCCCCTAGAACAAGACAATAGCACTGGAACAGACTAGAGAAAGGTCTGACATGCTAACCAAACAGGGCTTGACTGGAGGGGAGACCGGATATTTGCCTCTATGTGACTATGGAAATAAAGTAGCTTTGCAGACCCTCTCTAAATGGTGAGCAGTATACAGCTGAACCATCTGAAGCAAGGGCTCAGTACTTTGTGCTACTGCTCATCTCTTCTAGTCACTCTACCTGCCCAGCAATGGCAGAGGTAGAGGAGCCTGGCCATGCAGTAAGGTTTTGCGAGCAGTTCTGGTTCCTTCAGCTCAGTTTTTCCTCTCTTGGTTAACACCTGGAGCCCTAAAAGTCTTCTTATCATTTCAGATATTATCATTTCAAGGCAAAGACACAGATGCCTGATGTGAACTACAGTATCAGTAGATACATCTATCTTTCAATTTCTGTTGACTACATATGCAGGCTCTACAGCTTGTGTGCCTAACACAAACACAAACGTGTTTTCAGGAGATCTGGTTTATCTGATGGGTTATTTAAAACTGTCGTCTATTAAATTCTCTTTCTATACAGATATTTCCTAGGATAGCTAAAGGCACACTCAAGCCACACCAGCAAGTCTGAGAAGTGGCAAAATAAGTCTCTGAAAGGGAGATGTGAAATTCTGACTCTGAAAGCAAAGAGGAAATCCTTCTGTACAGTGTGGTGGCAACATGCACAAGACAAATGGCAAAAGATACTTTTTCCACTGGGACATCTCCTGTGAAATGGGTACTTACAACATCCATACTGTGCTTTTCGCATGCTGAGCTGATAAAAATGCACGGGCAATTTCCCACAGTCAGCTTGACACAATGTACTTATCAAATACACTCACATTTTACACAAAATTTGATCTTTTCCAAATGGAAAAACCTACCAGGAGTTCAGATGATGGATGAAGAGCTCACAAGTGGAGTGAGCTAACCATCTGTATTTGTTTTGTATCCCTTGCATTAAGAAGCAGCACTGCCCTTCCTCCATCAGTGTTCTCAGCACAGGCTTCAAGCAACCCTTTTAGCTGTTGATATACACTGCTGCTTTGCAGCCATCACAGACTTGCAGAAGTCAAGATTTGTGTGCATTAGTTGTTGTGTGAAATACATTTTTTTTTCTTCTTAATAGTAGTTTACAATGAAAGACTTAAAATCTTTCCTAATAGTTGTTAATGTACTTCTTGGTTTCCTTATTCTCAAGAGATATTTAAATATCCATATATTTTACTAAGGGAAAACTTCAATTGTTTAACAGCTTATGAACTGTACTGAAGATTCACTGATGGGAAAGACTCTGATTAAATTACTGCATGGCATATACTAGACAATCCATCAGAGACTTCATGTCAGCTTTCTCACTGGTACATAAACTGAAGCAGCACGTCACCAGCTTTCCTCACCCTGAACTTCTACTTCTTTATCCCTCACCATTCCTTTCAGGTCACAGTTGCAAAAGAGTACTAATATCTGTAGATGGCTGAAATGGGGGTGGTGGTAATAAGAAGTGCTTAAATATTCACCAGTACTGGGGGAGCTGTTTCACTGATGAGAACAGGAACAGGGTATTAGGGCTGATTGCTCCTGTGGAGAAGCAGAAGCAACTCCAACTCCAAAACAATTCGATACCTAGAGCTTTTTACTTGAATTAAATCCTGCCAAAGAAAGGAATTGGAACCACTCCCTGCTTGTAGCACAAGTGCTCTGAATTATAAGATAGAGTGAAATGGTTTTCCTACTGTTCCCCTCATGGGAACACTAAGAACACAGGATGGGTTTTAAGGACTGGTCAGAAAAAACCACTTTGCTTCAGAAGAAAAGGTGACATTTCTTGAGCATATAGCAGATCTTCACTGCCCTTGTCCTCCTGCCCAGCATGCCTAGTCAGCTGCCTTTTTTCAAGTTTTTTTCAAGTTGTTCCAGCAAAGCTGAGTTGGAGCAGCAAATAATACAAGGTGGCAGAACACATCCTTAAAGCACATCCTTAAGCAACTAAAGCTGGGAATTCTTCACTCATTTCTTAGTTACTTGCAGCCCTAATTTCTGCAAATATAATTTGTGCTTTTGGAACTTTTTTGATCCACATAAGATATCAGAAGCACATCTCTCAGCTGGGCTACAGAGCCAGTGATCCCATGGGATACTCTAAACAAAGCAACAGACAAGAATCTTAAGAAGCAGCATTACGTATCAAGAACTCCCCCATCTGGGAGCTCAGACTGTGTCAACATCCAGCTCCTGTTTCCCTGGGTTGGGGCTACGCTGGGATCTCATCAGCACAGGCCTGACTCCTCTTTCTTTCACCTCTTTTACAGGTTCTAAAGACTTACCCTGGGCTTTTCTGCCTCCCAGGTATTAACACTCCTTTCTTTCAACTCTGACCTCAGCAATGCTCATTTTACAGTCGACTTAACAGTGATATGCTACGAGGCAAACAAACATTTGCTCCTGATTCTGAGACAAACTCATCTTTACCCTGGAAGCACAAGAAAAACAGAGCTAGATAAAAAGTTCACTTAATTTTTCCCCCCTCTCATCAGTCTAGAATGCATCTTAAGCTCAATCTTGAGGTCCTGGGATCAATCCTCCCACTGCAGAAACACTGCTTTCAGTGCTTTGCACTTTCTTCTTCAACTGGTCGCACAAACAGAAAAGAATCCTCTGCTAAAAGGCCCATCTTTCTACTCTGTCCTTTCTCTCTGATTTTGTGAATCTCTCTCACTTTTCAGGCCTCACTGTTTCCAAAAAGACAGTAACAAATACTTAATTTCTGTAGTTGGCTTCTAAGAATCCCAGCTGTTGCAGCCTAGTGTTCTTGCAGATGTAAAATTATTTCTCCTCAGGTTCTAGATACTCCATTGTCCCAGGGTAAAAGCTATAGTTAATGGCCCTGTAGTGATGGAAGGCAATGACTGCAGAAAGATTTCTACTTCAAATGCAGTGAAGCATTAAGGACAAATCAATTTAATTACTTTACACACAACTCCTAAGTTATACCGACGTACACCAAATCATTACAGATGGTAAGTCAGAAAAAGGAACGTTTAAGAACGAGATTCCTATATAGACTTTAGTATTCATTAGGACGTTTGACAAGTAAAACAAGGTAAATGCTCTTATGCTTGATGGCCTGCATTACAGTTCCAAACTTCTGCTGCTGCAGACTAGAGAAAAAGGGCTATGTTAGATTTCAGTGCATTTTGCAAACACCAGCACACTTCTTGTAGAATGTGAAGCCTATTTAGTGTTAAAGCAGTCAAGAAAATAAAGATCTTTTGTGACAACACTTCCCTAATTTTAGCAATATGTAGAAGACTTCTAATCATCTGTGCAGGCAGTAAAAGAAGTCAAAGCACAATGGTCGTTCTAATCTGTATTTCAAAGCGTTTTGGAAATTCCCACCTGACGTAGCCCAACACACAAAGCAGTGATTTCAAATACCTGTATGAAAAGCACTGCTGTGTGGTTTACAAGTCCTTTAGCAATTCACAGTGATTTGAACTCTTTGCATTGAGGACAGAAATGTGAAGATACCGCAGAATCACGTCAAAATACCTCACTCAAGTTCAAATCACTACTGTTCAGCTTTTTTACTGAATAGTTTAAAAATGTTTAGAGAACTGTAATAACTTACATTGGTCCTAATGTAAAATTAAGTAGATTTGGAATTTAGGTCATAGTTAAGTGGGGAAAACCTTGCTTATTATATCACCAAATGCTAGAGAAACTCGGCAAAAGTAACATCATATCCATATGGAGAGAGAACTACTTTGAAAAAAAAAATTCCCAGAAAAATAAGAAAAGCTTCAAGAAAAATCCTACTGCTGTTTAAATTGGATAGGTTTGATTTGGAAAAAAAAAAAAACCAACCAAAAAAACCAACTATTTTAATATTATGTTACTTATTACGTTATTTACATTATAATGTTAATGAGGAACAATGTAAATTCAATTGCTTAGGAATACTATGTACGAATAGTAGTTGAGATGTTCTCTCCAAGAAGAACCACCCTGGGAGAAGCTACCAAAACTGAGTGACATACAGCCAGTCTCCTTAAACTTCAGCTATGGTACAGCCATGTAAGATTTCTGGGGGGGAAAAAAAAGTACTAGTGACAATACTGAACTTCATAACATCATCACTGACCGCAGAATAATAATTAACAGCACATTCCCATGGTAACTACATTCTCCAGCCACAATTATTATTAGGCTACAAGCACCTGTGAAGGCCTAGGAAGCATTAATGCTGTGTGCTAAGCAGCACAGCCAGCTGTCACAGGTCAGGTGCTGTGCATGTAATGTGTAAATCACATCCACAAGTCACTTATTACACATGTAACTACACCATTGTGCAGCTTCTGGAATTGCCCATCTACACTTTTCAAACGCTCTGCTTTTACACAACCAAAGCTGTAGGGCAGTTCCACAGTATAATCAAACTACTTGTTCTGTGCATTAATTCTGCACTAAGGTTTGCTTGGAAGAACCAGAGAACTTTTAGATCGTACAGCTGGTTTTCTAAGGGCCTTAAGGAGAATGAACATCTCTATTTTAGTGGTGAAAAAAACCTCTACGGAAACTCAGCAGCCTGACACTTCTTGCAAACATACATAAGCTGTGCGTTTAGGAAATAGAGAAGCAGGAGACCCGTTTCAGTCTCTTGATCTAAATGTGAAGCAGCACCTTGGTTAATTTTAGCTCGAGTTAATAGTCTAAATGTAATAGCATAAATGTGTGAAAGTTTACACTCTTACTGTTCTGAAACTTTTCCTTACCCAGTTAATGATCTGATGCTTTCCAAAATGCATGTTCCTCTTTAATTAACAGATATTGTGCTGGGCTTTTGAAATAACTCATCAGTTAGCAGCTCAGAGTATTTCAGAATCTGTAAGCAGCACGTCCTTCTGTGATTTCCCAAGGCAGACTTTCTATCTCTTGAGCTACTTATCAGCAAAGTATGCTTGCAGTCTTGGAACAAAGACTTTTAGCTTAAACAGTTGAATAAGTACACGTTTGTTTCTCTACTGTCTGTGCCTCTCAACATGTAACTAGGTGCATCTACATTTCTCAATAATCTTCCAGTATTATCTTTAATCTGAGAATCAGTAATTTCTACATGGAACTACTTCATGAAGGAAATAAATCAGGCTAAGGAAAGAAAAAAGAAAGAGACTTGTAGAATGTTAGCAAAAAATACAGTTAGGAGATACACACACACATGTAAAATGTTTCTCCATTTTGACATGGTTAGTAACAAGTGCAATAACTGAAAACTAGAATTTCTGAAATTGCTGAGTTATTTCTTATTTATAGCTTATATATAGCTTATATATATATTTATAGCTTATATATAAGCTTTACTCATATGCAATGACTTTTTTGTGACACAGAATTATCATTCAAATGCATTTTTGTTGAATGTTAAGATTCAAAAAAGTTGAGTGCTACGTCATAGAAGCATTGCAGCACAGACAGTGACATTTCAGAGGGCTAATCATACATATACATGATTTGCATTGTTCTGATGCTATCTTACTTCCTAAGTAAGTATCTGCATTCAAAGATTTGCCTGCTTTCCACACGATTAGTAGTATGCTTTGTGCAAAGGAGAAAAGAAATATGAGTATGAGCAGCATTTACCTCTGGATAAGTTGTAGCTTGCTGTCTCCTTTTAAAAGCACTGCATTTCTCCCTTGAAAACTGGTTGGAGAAACCTGATATAATTAAGAGGAATTAAAACTAGATGATGAAAAAGGGGCTTGGTGGACAGCAAGCTGAACATGAATCACCACTGTACCTTTGCAGCAAAGACAACTGCAAGGGTATCCTGGGCTGTGTTAAGCAAAATATTTACCAGCAGATTGAGGGAAGTGATCCTTCCCCTTTGCTCAGCATTGGTAAAGCCACAGCAGTACTGTGCCCAGCTTTAGGGCCCCCAGTCCAACAGAGATGCAGACATACTGGAGAGTCCAACAGTGGGCCACACAGCCAACAAAAGCACGGCAGTATCTCTCTACAGTATGCTGGAAGGTGGCGACAGCTGCATCTACAAGGAGTCCTGGGGATGGTTTTATGTAGTATGTACATCTCTGAAAGGAAGGTGCAGCGAGGATGGAGCCAGGCTCTTCTCAGTGGTGACCAATAACAAGACAAAAAGGAATCAAAACAAACTAGAACACAGCAGGCTTCATCTGAACACCACGAAGCACTTCTGTATGGTGTGAGCAACTGAGTACTGACACACAGGCTGCTCACAGAGGTGGCAGAGTCTCCCATACTTGGAGAAACTCTAAGCTATCTGGAGATGGTCATGGATAGCTTGCTGTAGGCAGCCCTGCTTGGGCATGGGGTAACGGACTACAAGGGCTCTGGAGTAGTTTCAGAAGTCTGTCCTCAGCTGGAATTTGGGAAGTCAAGCAGAAGCAGGGCTACCTGCAAAATTCTGCAAGTGAGAAAGTTTTTTCAGAGGCTCACGAAAGCTTCTGGAACAAAGTCCTACAGAAATTATGGAATACAAACTTCCACCAGCTTTCTTTCCAAGTGAAACATCCCCTTTGCTCGCCTGGGCTTCTTTAGGATCTCTCTAGTTTCATACCTACATTTCTGTATGTAGATAAAACAGATTTTCAAACAGGAACACACAGTACTGCATCACTGAAAATACCAAGCAGAACTACAACAAGGCAGTGACAGAACTGAATAAATTGATCAGTACATTTTCATCTGTCTGCTTTTTTCAGTACTGCAGCATTTAAAAAATTACTCACGGATCTAAAACTGAAGATAATATGAATTGCCTTGCCCTTGGTCCTTGCTCTTGTCTTTCATGAAGTCTTAAGCCACTGTGAGAATCACCAGAGAGGCATACAGTCAGAAAAAACCCAACAAACCTCACTGTAAATGTCACAAGCAAGAAGTACTGTCTGTCTAAAACCCAAACATAACTTTTTAGTAAAGATCCAAATTCTAGATCCCATCTGATTTGGGGCTAGAAATTGAATGCACCTTTGACAAAGTCAGACAGGTTTTTAAGATTACATCATACACAAGCCTAAGATGTATGAAATAATGAAGACAACATTTTACTCAAACAATATCTCAGGATAAGTGAATGTTTATGCAGATTACAAATAGCTTGTCTAAAAGTGTAATTGAAAATAAAACCATGTTTTGTACATCAAACTTCACATCAAAACTTCTGCTAGGCTGCTTGTTTTCCCAGGTAAACAAGGACTTACCTAAAAGTGAATTCTCTATAAAACATGGCAGCTTTTCTGAAAAGTTGGGGACTGGCTCACCTTTAAGTCTTTTTGAAGACTGCAAACGTGGTTCAGATAGACAGCAAATTTTCTAATGTCAATGTAATTTATTCTATGTAACTGGATGCTTTATGGCTAATAATTCTATCATTTTCTGAATACAGAGCATATTTTATTTATGCTACAAGTAGTATTTTATCTATGCAAAATCAAAATTAAGAAAAATAAACAGAAATAACATGCTTACATGCTTGAAAAACATTTCATTTAGAAAAATACTGTCTGCTTCTCCATGTAAATATTTTACAGTTTGTACTTTTCATTGCTTTAGGATCCCATAAAGAAAATACAGTAGGCAAGCTTCATTTCAGAACTGCAAAGCCCTTAACTTCAGTCAGCTACAAGGTTAAAGAGGGTAATGCTATGGCATATTTTCAAGTACAAAGATTTGGGGTATATTTGATGTTGATGTTTTTCATACAACAAATTCTTACAAACAATATATTGCAGGGGTAAAGCCAATTGTAGTATCACAGAAAACAAAGCTATGAGGCCAGCTGTAACCCCTTCTAACCTCAACTTACTATTCAGATTCACTCCTTCAACTCTCTCTCACTATTTTCTTAACATCCAAATGCACACTGTTCCAACGTGATTAGTGAGCAGATGGAAACACAACTGTAATGTAATGTGCAACATAACTAAATTTGTAGTAGATAGATTTTTAATAACAGCTTGAAAATTTAGGTCATTAAATTCATTAACAAGCTTGAAGATACGAATGTCTCATCTACTTAATTGAGTGCTCATGTAAAAAACTAAGTGATGCATACATTTCACTATGCAGCTGATCTTACCATTCACCAGTGGCACTCTTACAATTTCAGTAATCTCCCACATGAAATTTTAAAATAGAGCGGTGTACTGCAATGTGTCAACATTTAAATGACCAAAAAGAAATACAACGCCACGGTCTTTGATGTAAGAGACTACCAGAAATGATAAAATCGGGTAAAACACTGAACACACAGCAAAGCTTAAGTGGAATATCTGAGTTGATCTACTTACAGTTGCCCTGTTGACACTGTATGTACTGAAGAAATTCATTCAGCACTGATGCATACGAGCCTTATGACTGATTAAAGGCAGAAATAGCATTTTATTCTGCACTAGCTCTAATCTCATAGTGTGTCTTGAACGTTCATTAGCAGCTCGAACAGAGCATGGAAGTTCTTGCAGCTAAATCCCAGCCTACATTCACGTAAAAGGACTGATTCATGTACTATATGGCCTCCCTGGGATGTGCACCAAACCATGGCAAGCACTGACAATCTCAAGAGTAGCTCCAAAGACACACTACTTCTGATCTGAGCTTAACAGCAACGTAGACAGAACCTTTAAGTGCCAGAGCGCACTGCTGCCTGCTCCTCCTCAGGGCTGTGTGCCACATACACAGACATGGCTGCTTCCATTTTCACTTCTTTCAAACATTTACCATCACGTGTGCTAGTTTCCTCTGCAGGATGTTTCTGAAGAAATTTGAAAGAAATCACGTCTCTACACAACTCTAGTGCAACTGGTTTACTCCATGACAGTTCTGTACACTGTCCTTGTTAACCCTTGTTGTGACTTACACTACTTTGGAAGAGGTTTGAGGTCATCCAAGCATAAAATGAAAGATGGCTAAGAGCTCCACGGAGAAAAGAACCTGCATTTCATTCAGTCCCTCACAAGAAGGTGGCTATTTTACGTAGGTTGCTTCTATTTACTTCCATGGAAACGACAACAAAGAGCACAGTAACATTACTTGATAGAGCAAATTCTCAGCTGCAAAACATGATTTTTTCCATGTAGTCATCACCATTAACTGTGCGCTGCAACCAGCGAAGAGCAAAAGCCTGCATGCAATGCTTGTAAAAATCTGCACCAGTGCAGGCAACCCACTATTTCCCAGTTGCTGTGACAGTGTCATGGCTGGGAAAGTGCTGCCCACACAGCAGACATTACTTTCAGAACAGTCCTCATAATTTTCTGAAGAAAACAATATTTTTATATTATACTTGATTATAATACATGTTGGCAATGATCCTAGGACACTTGGAATATGGATTATTACACTGATGAAATCACAGTTGAACACGTGATGTGGTAGCATACAAAATGTCCAAATTCTGCACAGCAGAAGTGAAAGCAGATGAAGGAGCAGCAACAAAACTTTTCCTTTTTGGAGATGGATGACAGTTGGAGCATTTTAAACTATGAATTACTGATTTCTAGACTTGTCCAGGAGAGTTTTTCTATATGAGGTCATAAAACTTAATTACTTTAAACGAGGAATAGAATAGAAAAATTCTTTACCATAGCAGCAGAGAAAAAAATTAACCATAAAAGCTAAAACTGGAGGATGCACAGATCTGCTGTGAAGGTTCAAGATATTAATAGAAAGATAACTTCTCTCTAAAAACCAAACAGATTTGGATAGCTCGTATCTCAGAAATCCCCCTGTGGAACAGTTTGCTCAATTAGATAGCATGTAATAGCAAATAAAGAGGAAAAATATTTTTCACTGAGAACTTTGAGCTTTTTTTTTTTTAAACTGGTGTTACCCACTCGGACTTACTGGAAAGAAATGCTTAGTTTCAATGTCCTTTTACAAAACTACTGTCTTTTTTATGGCAAGTCACACAATGACTTCTATTTGTTGAGATTAATTATTTCAATTTTTTAATTTTTGTTTTAAAAAACAAATTAATGCTCCTTCAGCAATCAGTTTAGTCAGGCATGCCTGACTTTTTACTGACAAAAAGCTTTAATTTCAAATAAAACAACACACGAAAAATATCACCACACATTTATGCACCTTACACCTTGTCTATTTCTCTACTTTCAGCATTTTGTCATCCACCTGCAGGTTTATGAAGGTGTTGAAAACCCCTCCTCTGTACCTTTACTTATTACTGGTAAAAAACAATGCTCCAACCCCGCTACCCCCCTCCCCCCCCCAAAAAATAGTATTACATACCTATTTCTCAAACCAGCATTTTCAGAAGATCTAGATAACCCCTTAGATGTGACATACCATAGGTATACTTCCTAGCTTCTTTTTGGTGAATGGAAAAAGGAAAACATTACTCCCATTTTAAAGAAAGGTAGGAAGGAAGACCCAGGAAACTCCAGGCTGGTGAGCTTCACCTCTGTGCCTAGGAAAATCACGGAACAGATCCCTCCTGGCTGTTATGTTAAGGCACATGTGACGGAAGGAGTTGATGTGAGAGAGCTAGCATGGCTTCACCAAGGGCAGGTTGTGCCTGACCAATCTAGTAGCCTTCTATGATGGAGCAACAGCATCAGTGGACAAAGGAAAAACAACTCATGTTGTCTACCCTAGTTTCTGTAAAGCCTCTGATAGGGTCCCATACCACGTTCTTATTTCTAAATTGCAGAGGTATGGATTTAAAGAGTTGAAAACTCACAGGAATTGGCTGGATGGTTGCAGCCAGAGGGTTGTAGTCAATGGATCTGTGTCCAGGTGGAGATCAGTAATGAATGGTGTTCGCCAGGAATCTGTCTTGGGATCAGAGCTCTTCAATATGTTTACCAATGACACAGACAGTGGGATTCAGTGCACTCTCAGCAAGCGTGCTGTTAATGCTGAGTGGTGCAGCTGATTAAACAGAAGGAATCATAGAGTTTTTTGAATTAGAAGGGGCCTTTAAAGGTCATCTAGAATCCAACTCTCCTGCAATGAACAGGGACATCTACAGCTAGATCAGGTTGCTCAGAGCCTGGTCCAGCCTGACCTTGAATACCTCCAACACCTCTGTGGGCAACCTGTTCCAGTGCCTCACCATCCCTACTATAAAAAACACTTCTTATAGCCCCCCTACAGATACTGAAAGGCCGCTATCAGGATGCCATGGAGCTTCTCCAGGCTGAACAGCCCCAGCTCTTTCAACCTGTCCTTGCAGGGGAGGTGTGTTCCATTCTTTGGACCATTTCTGTGGCTCTCCTCTGGACATGTTCTAATAGCTCCACGTCCAGGTGAGGTTACACCAGTACAGACTAGAGGGGCAGGATCACCTCCCTCGACCTGCTGGCCACACTTTTTCTGATACAGTCCAGGACACGATTCGTTCTCTGGACTGTGAGGGCACACTGCTGCCTCATGTCCAGCTTGCCATTCACCAGCACCCCCAAGTCCTTTTCTGCAGAACTGTACTCCATCCTTAGATCCCCCAGCTTGCACTAATAGGTAGGGTTGTCACAACCCAGATGCAAGACCTCGCACATGGATTTACTGAACCTCATGAGGTTTACCTGATCCCTCTGCACAAGCCTGTGTAGGTCTCTCTGAATGACATCCAATGTCTTGGGTATGTCAACCATACCACAAAGCTTGGTGTTATCCACAAACTTGCTGAGAGTGCACTTGATCCCAGTGTCAGCATCACTCACGAAGATGTCTAAGAGCACAAAGAAGGGAAGGTCAGGCTTGAAAAGTGGGCCCTTGAGAACCTAATGAGATTCAACAAGGCCAAGTGCAGGATGTTGCTTTTGGGTTGGGGTAATCCCACATGTATGTACAAACTGAGAGAAGAACTCATTGCGAGCAGCCCTGTGGAGGATTTGAGGGTTCTGATGAATGAAAAGCTTGGCATGAGCCAAGAACACGCCTTCAGCCTGGAAGACCAGATCCTGGGCTGCACCAAAAGAGGGGTGGCCAGCAGCGTGAGAGAGGTGACTGTCCTCCGCTCCGTCTTCACGAAGCCCCATCTGAAGTGCTGTGTCTACACCTGGGGCCCCCGGCACGAGAAAGGTACAGAGCTGTTGGAGCAGGACCAGAGGATGGCCACAAAGATGATCAGAGGGCTGGAACACCTCTCCTACAAAGAAGGGTTGTGGGAACTGGGCTTGTTCAGCCTGGAGAAAACAAGGCTCTGGGGAGTTCTCAATGTGGCCCTTCCAGTACATGAAAGGAACTCATAAGCAAGACAGAGACTGACTTTTTACGTGTTTTGACAGTGATAGAACAAGAGAAAATGGTTTTCAATTAAAAGAGGGGAGAATTAGGTAGACATTAGGGAGAAGTTCTTTACTCAGAGGGTGGTGAGGCACTGGAACAGGCTGCCCAGGGAAGTTGTGAATGCCCCAACCTTGGAGGTGTCCAAAGCCAGGCTGGATGGGATCCTGGACAGCCTGATCTAATGGATGGTAACTCTGCTCAGGGCAGAGGTGCTTGAAACTAAATCATCTTTGAAGTCTTCTCCAACCAAAGTGGTTCTGTGACTTCTTGAAGAGAAAAACTCCTCTACTTTTACAAGGCACTCATTATAGCAGATTGGAAATCTACTTTAATATTGAAAAAAAAGCAGGAAAAACTAATATTTGTCAAAAGAAGACTTCCAGAGAATACTGCCTTTCTGTTACCAAAAGTTTGTAGGAAGATTATGAACAACACAGCACAGCTAATTTGGTATAATCTTTTCTCATAAATCAGTTTCGAATCCTTTGTAAAGAGATTTATGAAGCATTACAAATCCTTTTGTGTGTCTAACAAAGAAAGGAGAAACGAATGAGGTAAGTATAAGATATAGTCCAGGCATGACTACCAAGCAGAATATTGTTACTATTTTACAAATATTGTTATTGCAAATATGAGTGTGTGAAAGAGCTACATGATTCAATCTCGAAGGACAAAGAGATTTTTTAATTATTTTTTCATAGGACTTACAATCAGTGTAGTAGCTTTGAAATAGCAGAGTATTAAAACCTTTAACAAAAGCCTTTAACAAGCCTTTTTAAAGCCTTTAACAAAGACTGTTTGCAAACTAATTTCTGTATGCATTTATTTTGGATAATTTGAAAATTTGAAAGCGTACCCAGTTTGGGCAAACTGCCTCAGCACATACATTTTAAAAAGAGAAAATAAAGGGAATATTAAGTAGTAAGATCATTCATCATTTCCATGGTGTGTGTGTATGGGGGAATTCTACAAATTGGGCATGGAAATATGCACTTAACTCACTAAGCCACCTGAAATTTCAATCTGAAGACAGAACACGTCACTGACTTTCACCAAATTTGTGTTCTTCATACTCCTTAAAAAACAAACACACGCCAAAACAAACCTAGAAACAAACGAGAAAAAGGAAAACAGTTTTTCTGCCCAGATAAGGAAAAAAGGTGCGGAACAAAACCGTACTTTAAACAGAAGTGCACAGAGCTCTAAAAACAGCCAGAGGCTGATTACTGCCTGAGTAGGAGGCAGGGATAGCACAGGGATGCAGTGGCTCAGGGATCTTTATGCCATCAACTCCCGCCATGGAGCCCAACAAACCTATTCACAGTGAAAATTTTAGATAACTCTGCTCAAGAGCTTTTTTAGACGACAGATATTTCCTAGTAGAAGAATGGAGGAATATTAGGCTGGCAAAGAAATTCCTGTAATCTGCTCCCAGAGGATGCACTCCTTTACCTTCCTTAACTAAATTACTTGCCCTTACTAAGGCTTTCCTAGAACACAATGTATATTTTCTGTTATGAGACTACAAGAGCAGTGAGTGGTCAAGATGTAGCTTGTCTTCCCAGCCAGGTGTAATAAAAAATCCTTACATTTCTTCTTGTTGCTACAGAAGCAATGAGTAGTTTTGCTCTGACAGTATAATCTAACACCATGGTGAAAAATACATCCAAGGGTTGTTTTGACTTCACTTCTGTCCCAGCCTTCTCCTCTGAGAAATACCCAGCTTCACGCACTGCCTGCAGCTGACACTCTTCAGGGTAAAATTCACACTAGGATCTCCCATTTTTCTCCAGTAATCAGAAGGGACAGATTAAGAAGACAGATTAAAAAAACCTTAAATCACACAATCCTGGAATCACAGAATGGCCTGCGTTGCAAAGGAGCTCCATGCTCACCCAGTTCCAACCCCTGCTGTGTGCAGGTCACCAGCCAGCAGCCCAGGCTGCCCAGAGCCACATCCAGCCTGGCCTTGAATGCCTGCAGGGATGGGGCATCCACAGCCTCCTTGGGCAACCTGTGCCAGTGCCTCACCACCTCTGGGGGAAAAACTTCCTCCTCATATCCAACCTAAACCTCCCCTGTCTCAGTTTAAACCATTCCCCTTGTCCTATCACTGTCCACCTTTGTAAATGGCCATCCTCCCTCCTGTTTCTACGCTCCCTTCAAGTACTGGAAGGCCACATGAGGTCTCCCCACAACGAGTTTGGGCATAACAGCATTTTGTAAGAAAAGACAGAAGTGCGTTACCTCATTACTGAGGAGACAAAACTCCCCAATCATTTTTGTTACACAACTGTGGTACTAAAGAATTAAGCATACACAGAAAGATCAGATGTAAGAAACCACTGACATGTAAAACCAAGGAAAAGCTTTAAATGAGTTAAATCCAGAGAACAATCCTTCAAACTGATCTGGATTAGCAAACTGCAGCACTGCTTACAGTTGCAACTGAAACATGAACAATTCTATACGGTTGCTAGTAAGAACACAGAATAAGTTTTCCTAAGTATATTTGTGGTCAAATGGCATCCTTAAAAGAAAGAAAAAAGTATCTAGTTTGGAGAGAGTGAGTGGGGTACAGAACAGAAGTATGCTGCTAGGAGGAAATTTTAAGACTAGAATTTGCAGCTCGATTCTTTCTTCCATTTAAAAAAGAATTCTGCACTCACAGTCATAAAACGAATCCAGCATAACTGATTTTGACAGTGATTTTCTAGACATTTTTAATTACTTTCCAAAACTGTTGAAACCCTCCTGCTAAAAAAAGAAAATAATTTTCAAATAAATGAGTAAATACACACCAGTGAAGTAACCCACCAGTATATACAGGAGTTTTATCATAAAGATCTCTAATTAAAATCACTTAAAGGTTTGGACAGTATTTCACTCCGATCAATTCTACTTTCCACAGAATAGAAGGACTAAAAAACACACATCTTTGATTCACAGGCCATGGCCACCCATTACCTGAGATCTAGTACCCTAAAATGAAGGGTAACCAAATCATTCTTTTCAAATAATGATACCCCATCATCTGATCCACTTCCCCCTCCTTTTTTCTTAACAGAACGTTTTCCCCCCAGCTTAAGTGGGGAAACCATTCTTACTGAACTAGTCCAGAAGCAAAGAAGTGTGAGGTGTGGAGCAAATCTGAAGTGTTTCAGCTCGAGCAGTTTGTCTGTCAAAGACACAGGCCACTGGAGTGGAGTTATGTAAGAAAGAGTCATTGGGCAACTTAGTGCCACTGATTCTAACTGAAAATGTATACCTGAAGACCACTTTTGAAAAGAAAAATGTCTTCAATCAAAGTCCGAAGTCTCCCTTCTGTCCCTTTGCTTTTTAAATCTTTTAAGGTAAGTCTGGAGAGACCAGAAATCTAACATGCTAGTAGGTATGACTGTATCATGACCTCTAGTTGATACAACTGCAAAAAGTTTGGACAGGTATTTCAGGTCTTTGTATCAAATGAAAAAAATATTGTAACAGGCTGAAGTTAAATAATTATGCAGCAATCCTCCACTATCTACCTCCTCACATTACTCGAATTCATCATAACAAGACATAATTGCATGCAGACCAAGAAATATTTTGACAGTTTTATAGCTGTAGTATTTTACTACAAGCCTAATTAAGGATAATTAAGACTATTAATCTGAGAACAGTAGTCAAAAATAGTGTGAATAGCTGGGGTGAGGACAGTGATACCGTGCTCACCCTAGAAAACACTTATTACCCACAGCATTGATTTTGTCACGGAGAAATTCTGAATAACGTAAGAGCTTTCAAGTAAAAATATTCCCAAATGGAAGCAATGTTTACAGTGCATATTCATTCAATACTGAACACGAAGTACAGAAACAAATCATGTTTTGCATGCCCAGAGAGGCCTCTTCCTTCTTAGTCTTCACAATCACTTCCAAACAGAAGTGACCTTAAAACTCTGCAGAACATCCTGCTTGTGTGAGAAGAATAAGATACACTGCCAGTGAGAGCACTTGTTTTAGGAGCTGATCCTGGATTTCAGTCTGGAATGTTTCATTGCATTTTCTAGAAAAAAGACTACATGAAGCTGTGGTAACTTTTAATTGCCTGTATCCACTATATACAAAGAACGTTGACTTCATAATTGTTAAAAATGCATTCATTCCTGTACATGTCCTCTTCGCTTGTCTGAATGACGAGAACTATTGTTATATTAAGATTAATTTGTGCCACAAGGAAGCACGCATTATCTTCCAGGTGGGCACACACACAGTGCAATACACACCTGTGTCGAAGAAGAAGGTGGTAGAAGTTTCAATTCCTGATAACTGAAAATATCCTTTTGAATTTCTACTCTTAACAGAAGCACTCCACTGACTCAAAACACACTAGTTCACACGTTGCATTACCAGCATCAGTTAAGTGTGAAGCCAGAAAAGTACCTGTGATAAGCCTGAGAAACTTTTGAGCAGTGTTTTCATTACATAAACAGTATTAATTGTTCTCTCATTACCTGAAACATGTTTTCTTCTTCTAGTTTTTGAAGTCTTCAGAAAATCAGACTAATCGTGCTAGTAACTACATACACAGACCTGGCTGTTCTGTGTAAAATGAAAAGCTTTCCCAACAACTTTAAACTTTAGAAATACAACTACCTATAAAATTGGAGCCTTAGCATATAGAAGCACATGCTTCCTCTACTTGCCCTACCTTACGAATAGGAATTTCCAGGAAAATACATCCAAAATGACAAGTGCTAACAGTGTAAATTTTCCAAGTGAATCAACACTCCTGATAATGAGGAGAGGAGGTCGTTGCTTATCAGGGATCTTCAATTCTGTACAGCTTAGGACTGCATTTGTTTTTGTTTTTTGTTTTGTTTTTTTCTTTCCCTCCTCAGTGACTACACCTTGCTTTCAGTGGTGAGTTTGGTGAGGAACCTTCTTAAAATGGATTAATGATCAGCCTTGGAGCATTCAAGTACGGAAACAGCATTTCTTTACCAAACTATAGCAAGCAACAGTAGCAATGAATATTTTGCTTGATTGTGGATGTATGATCTCACTGGCAGTATCAACAAATGGGCTATATTTGCTTCCTGAAGCTTTCCAGCTCCCTTAATTCCATGCAGAGAATTCAAGGCATTGAAATAAGCTTCAAAATTCAGACTAATTCACAAGCATCTAACTGAAATGTTGTTTCTGCAATGCAAAGACAGATGTAACAGGTTGGTGGGAACACATTTTTTAAGCTGAACCATTTTCCTCCATAATCCCACAGCCATTGCCATGAAAGGCCAACAGCCAAAAAAAGAGTAGTCTTAAAAATTCACTGAATGACCCAACTCCAATACTTAAGTGCACTTCTCAAAGTGGGAAATCTGAACGCAAAACTTACAAAAGGACTTACCTATTAGGTGTGACTAAACTCAATTCTGCAAGAAAAAGCTGTTGTTCAGAACAACCACACACCAAGAAGATTCAGGTTAGATGTCTGAAGGAATATATATAAATGAGAGCAAAACAACGTTGAATTTTTCTTTCAACAATATGTTCCTATTACCTACAGTGGGGGAATAATTGCTTACTTTATGCTTAATTCTAGAGAGAGAGAATCCTAATTTTTCTTGAATGTTCAAGAGTTGACAGAAGACAGGAGTACTGATTTTCATTTTGCAGTTACCTGCCCCTTTAAATAAAAAGCTAGGGCAAAGAAGCAATTAAAGATCATTCTTAAAAGTTAATATTATCCTTTTGTGTATCTCAGCAGACAGGTTCTTTATCAAACTGCCTGATGATTAAGTGAGCTACGCTGATGCAGCAAATGATACAGGAGGCAAGAAAAGATGAACTGGAGGCACAAATATTTAAAAATTCAGATCTTTTCCATATCATAAAGATTAAACCAACACTATATGCATCATTCAGAGAAGGATTCTGGAAGACTATACAGTGTAGTAACACTAAGACTTCACTTAATTCAGTGAGTTACACAGATGATAAAAACACAAGACTCACATTCCTTGGCAAGATGTTTAAAATCCCACAATTCATCAACTACATTTGAGACGTGCTGTTGAAAATACCTTAATTCTCAACAAGATTTACACCACATACTAATAACAGTTAGTCCTATAAAGCATTTTGAATAGAAATAGAGCATTAAAAGAAAATAAATCAGAGAAGCATGAATTACTAACATAAGGATTACTGTCTGAGAAGCACTGATATATGGAAGCTTAAGACCAAAGACTGTAAAAGTAGAATGCCTCCAGAGTGGGAGCTGAAAGAAAGTTATAGGAACAGCAGCAAATACACTGGCTCAATTAGCATGAGATGTGTCAAACAAGACTTTTTAGAAGAGTTTGCAGGAAATTTTTTTTGGCAGCAAGAAAGAAAGCAAGCAAGAAAGTGTCATTTCCATCTTCTAGCACAGTGGCTATTAAAAGAAACTGCTTTTATAGTTGGAAAAAGAAATCATATAAAAGAAGCAGAGACATTCTGAAGGAAGTGTAAAAAAAACCTTTCCTTTTAGAAATCTAGACTCTCTTGGAAATACTTCAGATGACTACCATGCTAGCTAGCAAGTAACTTCAAATACATATGTCACTCCACAAGTAACGCTTCCTATTTATTGTCATGGAAACTACAGCAGATACAAAAGAGTACAGTCATGCTATTTGAGAGCAAATTTCTATTTGAGAGCTATTTGAGCAAATTCTAAGCTACAGAACATTTTTTCAGCATGGTCACCATCATTGGCTGTGCAATTTTGCCATTCTTGAACAACGGTATGCATGCTGCATTGAACAATTCTGAGCCAGCAGAAGTGACCCACAGTTGCTGTCAGCACTGCAGAAACACACCACCCACCAGCTCCCTGTGCTCACATCCATCGTTTGGTCTCCATAAATGTTCAGCAAGTACTGATGAATGCCAATTGGTGCCATTTTTTCTGCATGGAGGAATTCAGGGACATGCCTTTGCTCTTTACGTGCCAGATGCCATGTTGTCAGACTGTCCCTCTGCTGCCACCTGCTGCATTGCCACAGATTGTAACAGAATACTTATAGAAAGGTTCAAGCTGTGCTGCCACGCTGCTACCGCTCACCTCTGATCTCACGGGTCAAAATAATAACATAGGAGATTACTTTAAGACAGCCCTTGCACTTTTTTCCTGAATTGTAACATAAGCACAGAAACTCATAATCTATATGCAAAATAGAAGAAAGCATTTCAGAAAATAAACTACTCTCAAAGCATAAAAAGTACGTGATTCTTAGAAGCATGTTTTCACTATCAGTCAGGAATATCAGCTAGTCTGGACTGATGCAAAAATTACCAGCAAGAAATTTTGCTAAAGGAAACATTTCACTGATTCATTTCAGCTTCTATAAAGGAAGCTTAATTTTTGCAAGAAAACAATGTTGCTAATGAATCAGATATTACTTCTGGTTATTAGAGTTCTTCTATTTAGTTATCATACTTCCCTCTTAAGAAAAAAACCAAAAAAAAAACCAAAAAAAAAAACATGTTCCAAACGCACAAAGTAGTGAATCTTCTATTCCAAAACAGAGTCAGCAGAACAATTAGACTTCACAGATGTTTTACAGAGGCTGAAATTACTTGAAGGAAACACTGCAGAAACACAGGACTTGGCACTGTGATTTGACAACAACCAGAAGTTTTAAAAAAGACACGGCACAAAGCTCCTGCTAATGAACTGAGAAATCACAGGATCAACCTAGGTTTGAAGAGACCTTCAGATTATCAAGGCCAAGCATTAACCTGATCTCCTGAGTCTCATCGCTGAACCACAGCTCTTGTACCACCTCTGAGTGTATTACAAAAGGTCTGATGCATGCTGAGTCTACATAAGATCAGCTGCTTCATTGAAGCTTTTCATTAACTATTTCCAAGATCTTAGTAGCATTAGTAGGAAGGCAAGCACATGGCAATAGTTGTATTTGCTGTTCAGAGCACCACTTCCCATTGCAGATTTCCAGAATCTAGAAACTAAACCAGGCAAAAATCTCACCATACACATTTCACTTGGCAAGTTTTCTTGACAAGACTGTTTCACACTCCTGTCCATTCTACCAGATATATTCTTCTGACATTGCTTGCTGAAGTCAGGCACCTGTCTGCTTCAACAAACAGTGGATCAAAGCTCTAAAAGCAGTTCCTCTATTCCAGAATACCTTCTACAAGCAACAGCTCAGAATAACACAAACTGCATAAAGATCAAGAAGATTTAAGAATAAAAACTCATTTAACTCACTTTGATTTTCTGAATAAAAGTAACTTGAAGATGTGTTTTATTGCTATGCAGTTCATAATTGCAAGAGGCAGATCAAACATGATTAATATGAACTATGTTATTTTTAAATCAGACAATATGACTGCTTGGTCTATGCAGTATCCCTTTAACATGACATTTGTGAGATAAATGCAAGCATTTCATTGACTTATATAAGAAGCAGGGACTAAAAGAAAACAAAAATCACCCCATTTGCCATCAATATGATAACTTTCAATGTGTCATATGAGTGAGGGAAACTGTAATGATATTCTGTAGATTTCCAGACCAAAGCCTAGCTAATGCCAGTCTAATAACAATAATAGAAGGGCTAGATTTCTATACTAAAATGCTACAGTCTCCATGTCAGTAACTACTGACAAGGTATAAGTGGAGCATTACTTACAAGAGATCTACAGTCTCTGCAGGCTGCTTCTCTTGTAGGAACAAGATGAGCTACAATATGGAAGTATTGGATCATGGAAAATATTTTTCTTCATTTAAAAATATAATTCTGGAGACATCAATAGCTAAAATATGAACACAAGAGCGATCACGGCAGATGTGAAATAAAAGGCCAGTTCAAGGCCTTTAAATAATTGGGAATAGTTGGTACTGGCCCCTACAACATGAACCCTTTGTTTACTTAACATGGCAAGAGGTAACGGTGCTCATAGCAACAAATAAGTTGCAACTCCAGGCTATGTAACTGAGCAGAAAAAAATGAAAATTACAGCCTTGCACCCCAAGGACACCAGTTTTCAGAACAGAAGTTTTAAGCTTGCCAGAACTTGCATAGTGCTTCATTTTCAGCCAGGAGGTAGTATTTCTGTGCAGTGGACTAAGGTCTTGGGGTTTTAATCCTACTCTTTAACTGTTTTTACATTATCCCTCTTGCACAGTATATCATTAGCACCTATAACACCAATTGACCATGAAGACATCAATGTAAAACTTAAAACTAAAAATGTAACTAGGATGACAGAATCATGCAGTATTTCCTGACTTGTAGACACTGAGTCAGCATCTGAACTTGCACTTTGTGCATATGTTTGCTAGCACTCCATTCAGGTTCAATCTTGGATGCAACTTAACAAAATGACAGTGGTCTTCTTAAAAAGCAGAAAGGTCAAAAATAGAAAACCTACATAGGAAGCCTCTCAAAGACTTTATTCTAGCAGCAACACTACTAGATACACACATGGCTTTGCACTGTTTTGAGTGCAGAAACACTTCTTATCCACGCTCACTTACAAGCTGTCCTAAGTACAGCAGAAGTTAATTACAAATGTACTTGCTCTTTGTAAAGCAAACATGAGGAAAAGTATTAGAAAATAATCCTCAGCATGTTCTTTTTTTTCTTTTCAGATAAGTTAACAGAGATATGCCACCAAGTCTTGCTACTTCAAACGGAGTTCTAACAATATTCGTCGTTGGGTTGTCTTTCTTCTTCCAAACTCCACTCAGGAGGCAATTTTTTACAATTCCAATTTAACTATATGAAATGGACTGAACTTTTATACCTTTCTTATGCCTAACAGACTTTTTTTTTTTTTTAAACAATGTTCATTATTAGCAATATCAATGATGAACTAAATGGTTTGTGCAAATTTCCCTACGTAGCTCATTTTCGGAGAACCCCTGACACAGTGCAACCAAAACTTCCTGACGAGTACTGCTGTAACAAATTATGTGGTATTTTTCTGTTTCTCTCACATATCATTTGTGTGGTAGAACATAACTGAAACTCATGACTAGCTCTTATTGCGTGGAATCCAATAACTTTTACTTGGATTGTGATGCTTGCTTTGATCTGTAAGCCAATGCCTCTGATTTATCACTGGATCACAAAAGTCAAAATAATATAAATCACTTAATTCCTAACCTGAAAAGTTTTTAAAAGGTTTAATAAAAATGGACAAAGTGAATTCCTACTTGATGGATCCATAAATGATTGCTTGCTTGAAACCTATGGAATTTATTCTTAAGCCAAAGAAATCTACCCACAGACAATAGTGAGCAAAGTCTCTTTACCCACCAGTAAGGAAAGCTATTAGTTTATGTCAGCTATTCAGTTTCAATAAACAACTAGAAACAATTGTAAGTGAGCAGAAAAACTCCAGTGCACGTCTAAGTCATGTTTGCATTTTTAGTGCTTGGTGGTACAGGATGACAACCCTGCAGTTGTAAATTAAAACTAGTATGAAATTAAAACTAGTAAATTAAAACTAGTAAATTAAAACTTCCATCTTATATTGTCCTCTCTGCATTGTTTTTCTCTGTGTTCTTAGGCTTAAAAACTTGAGAGACTGCAGACTGAGAACCATTAAACAATATAGTTAAAATAGACACTTAATTATCAAGTTTCGGATCACCTGCAAATTGGCTGACAGTCATTAGTCAACTATAGTGGGACATACAAATCATTCTTGCAAAAGAGACTAGTATGTTTAGTTTAGTTTTTAAGGGACTAAAGCATAAAACCATCTTAACCTCATTTTTATCAATTTCCCATTGAAAAACTCTCCATAAGGCAGAACTAAAAAAATAGTTTCTCAAAACTGTTGGGAAAAAAACCCCTCACCCAAAGTAACACTGCAGATTACACTGTCTAACATCTGATTCGAGATTATGACTACTTAAAAATTGGCACAGTTTAGCGATCTTCAGTTCTTTCAAAACAGATGAGACTCTGGTTTTCAACAGATAGTTATTACGACCATTTGTTTTAACCAATCCCAAAACACTGCAGGAACAAGCATGACAATTTCACATACTTACAAAAAAAAAGTTAGCTACAAACTAGGGTTGACAACAAAGACTACGAGGTCAAGAAACATACTGAATAATGCTGGAACACAATGAAACATCATTAACACTTCTCTTTATGTTCAACAGACTCATACCTGGGTACACTGCCTGTTAAGCTTTTTTCACTTGATGATGATGATAATGATGACGACGACGACCGAGGTCTCGGATCCGTTTTCACTCCTGTAGCCTCTGTTGCACTAATCTGAGGTTTTTCACCCTTCTCTTCTGGCTTTTTTTTTTCACTATCACTTTCATCACTGCCTTCTCCTAAGATGTCATCAACCTGCCAAAGAGCAAAGAGTCAGTGTGTCCTCTAACAGGCTTTAATACAGTCAATATTACATAACTATTAGACAGTTAAGTAAACATTAAGAGTATGCTTCCAGTTGTCTTGACTTTCTCCATGAAAATTCAAATTAAACACAAGCACACAAGTACCTTAAAAGCAACTTCTGAAACAGCTCCAGTAGCATTCTATTCAAATCAAATATATTTAGTCTGTTTAACTTGACAGATACATCTATATTCACATGCAGGATTCAGTCACATACCCTTAATTATAGTAACACTGAAGCTGTAAATAAGAAGCATAATATGGAAAAAACGTTGTCTTTTATCCACAAAATGGATAGTATTTTGTACTGTCACAGCATGTATTTATATGCCTAACACAAGTGCTTCTTTAAGACTCTGGCTAATGACTATGCACATACTTATCTATTTAGGAATATCTGGAAGTAACTTCAAAAAAGTGCATTTCTAAATATCTCACTATGAATGGAATTAAATGCAAAGAATCCTGCTGTAACCTATTTGTCTGCTCATGCTAATTAATAAAGGCAAGTCTATGAAAACATTTAGCCACTTCATGGAGCAGTTGTTTCCTTTTCTGAAAACTCAGCACAAGATTTCAGACTCTCTCCAAATCACATCCATTAGCTCCATCATGTCCAGAACTAGTGAAATTAACATTAAAAGCAAATCATGCTCATGATCTGATCATGAGACACCGAGCTTCACTTTTAGTCAGCATGAACACTGACTTCAGAAAAAGATGAAAACGTGAGAAAATGTGTGAGGATCCCACAGGAAAACATGGAAAGAAGCTGAGTGTACTTATCTATGGATATTGTTATTTTCCAGAAAGCAGTTTCTCCCTCAGCCTAAGCTGAAATATCTCTCTCAGTTCTCACTAATGCCATACCTGCTTTATCCATATACAAACATGCTCAGAAAGAGTTTACATTGGTTTGTAATGGATAATTCCAAAAGGCAAATAAAGGCTGAGAAATAAGAAGGCAAAAAAAAAAAAAAAAAAAGCGAACTCTTGCAAATGCTCTACTGCAAATATTGCAGAATTAAATAATTTTTCATGGAAAAATCTCAAGAGACATCTTGCAAGCAAGGAGGGAGAGAAAACAGGAAATACAGAATTTTGTTAATAGCTGAAAGAAAATGCTGTTTCTTTTTCCAGCATTTAGAGCCAGGCAACATGCAGGACCCAGTAACAGTGAAGATGCTCAATAGCATCAAATGCAACTTCAACAAACACGTAGGTGACTCCCAGGGAGCTCTTCCTGATGACTTCAGAAAGATAGAATATGTAGCAATAATCTTCAGGCCCCTGACAAACAGATGGATTTGGGGGTTTATCATCTTTCCACAAGGTGTAGTCACAGCTGCTCCTACCTGACTGTTGTAATGCTGCTCGAGTTGACAACAAACTGGTTTTAAAAGTCTGTGCTATGCTTAGATAAAGTGAGTTTCAAACAAAGTAATTGGTTAGATTCTCAGATCAACAGTTGGTTTTCCATTGGTATTACAGTTTCTGGGATGAGATCAGAGACCTTTACTAAGAAGGCAACCAGGGTACCAACATCCAGCAACTGACAGTGAGAGGACAGCAGAGATGTACAGCTCTGAACAAACTACTTTCCAGCAAGACCAGTATTTAAAACTGCAGAGCTTCATTACTAAAGCAGTGTTTTTCCAGAAAGATGTTTGTCACAGATGTTTCACAAACTGACACTGTATATTTATTTAAAATACTTTGTACAAATGATTTAGCCAAACTAGCACTCCAGCTATTGCTATGTCTTTTTTATTTCACACTTCACAAGGATGACATTTCTTGCAAGTCAAGAACATCACTTAATCTGTAGAACCAGTAAGTTACACTAACTTTCATGTCGTATTTCACTGAAAAGCATTTAAAAATGCACGTGTGAGCTACATAAATACAGCCAATTTTGAAAAATGACTGCTTATGAAAATAATCAGTAAGGGATGATCCTTAGAAGCCACTTAAATTAGGATGGCATCCAAACTGCACACTTAAGTAATGTAACGAAACAGCCAACTGTGCTAAAAAATATCAGGACAATCATTTTCATCTTTCAGAATTCCTATTCTGAAAAGAGATTGAAGCCCTTCATTCAAAGAAATTGATAGGCTAAAAAATCCCAAACATTAATATTTAAGCGACACGTACCTAGCTTCTGCTGCACTGCATTTATTTTACTGCTCTTCCAATGAACTGAATAACAGAGTCCCAATGTTTCTGGTCAGGCTAGTATGTCTACAATTCAAACATGACCTGAAATGATTTCTTGTAGAGTATCTTGAACTGTACATAAGTAATTGAGATATGATAGGACAGAAGTGTTAAAAAGAAGTTATAAAAGGTACATGATGCCTTTTATTATTAGTTTTTGAATATCTTGAGTTATATTGCTAGCATCCTGCAACTCCAGTGTACTCAGAAGTGTCCCTAAGAATCAAACCAGTTCAGTGTTCAGGGCTGCTTTGGCTTTTTTTTTTTTTTTTTAAAATGCAAAACGTATTTTGGGATTGGTATCTCCTTAACATCTGAGTGATCCGTATGAAGATGAATTATTTGTTACAAAATGGAAGGAATTAGCTGTTTGCACTTACACGTTATTTCTGAACTACAGGACACAAACTGTACAGTGCAGTAAGTATACTGCATGTGGTTTGTAAATTTTCAAGCAAATCTGCGTAACAGAAAATGCAGAAGATGGTGGCTTTTAATTCTATCATCATTTATTTCTAAAGCATCTGAAGCCACATTTGCAACACAGCTAGCCCTGAGACACACGCATCTTCAAAATGCTGCTGATCATCCTAGTTTTGCCAGAATGAGCACTTCTGTTAGCACTTGGATTTCTCTTCAGAGCACAGAGGCAATGCTGCCAAAAGACGTTCTTCCCCTGGAGAAAGAGTTTGGCCTGCTCTGTGGAATATGAGAAGTCTCCCTAGAGGACAGATGGCTTGTTTTCATACGCCCTCATAATTCTTCATTTGATCCCATTATCTTTCCAACCCTTCCTTTACTTCCAAGATCCCATTCTGCTTTATCCCAAACCATGTTCTTTTAGCAGGACAGTGAAGTTTTAATACCCATTTCACATTAAACGCAATAGAAATCAGGAGCCTATTAGGAACTTTAACGCAGTAGTAGAAATGAGAAGCAACAGAAATGAGACGGGGGAAAAGTGACATCAAATAACTGTGAATTCCAAGCAGTACTTCTGCGTCTATACGATCAATGGTAAATGATAGCAGTGGGCTGTAAATCAAACCAGGCAGAACAACAGTTCCATCTTCTAGCAGCTGGGAGTTGAACTTCTTACTGTGGTAGCACAGAGCTATGAAAACAAAACTTCTAAATACTAATACTTAAAAACTTGAGCAAAATCAGGTGTTGGTTAAATAACTTCTTTCAGAATAAATTGTCTATGATGACTCCTTATTTTAATGTTGAGATGCCTTCTACTAGAATTCAGTATTAGTCTAATTTTTACAAACACTTTTAAATACACTTTTTACATACACATCAGTTTGTTGCATTTCACACTTGATAAAAAAAGCTGAGTTCTACAATCTCTCTTTCAATGTATCTTTTTAATTTCTAGCGAAGAGAGTAGCAAAATAGAAGCATAACAACACTGAAGGGTCAAGGAAACGAGAAGGAAGCATAAAAACAGAATTCTACTAAAATTCCAAAGGCAAAGAAAGCTCTTATAGAAAAAGAAATAGTATCAGAAGCTGGCTGCAGTTATTTTTATGGCTATAGGCAAACACTTCTTTTCACACAGCAAAAAAATCTGCAGCAGAATCCTTAGGGTATTTATGATAAGCTTTCAGAGCAACCAATTAGTTATGAAGTAAGAAAACCACAGCGAGGCAGAGCTCTTTTATCTCTGCCCTCAATACAGTCATATTCTAGGAAGATCCAAACCCAGCAGGATGGGTAGTTTCAAAAATCCACACATCAGAGCTATCAGAAAGACTGGTTTTGTAGGTAACTATGGAAGCTGCAAATAGCAGGACAGTTAATCACAAGCTTTGAATGGTCTATCGCTTCCTTGCAATACTGCACCTCCATAAAACTCAGCAAAAATAAAGGAAAACAAAACCTGAGAAGACAACAAATGTGCCTGGGTGACTCACTCACTGCTCAGTAAAATTTTTTGACAATCAAAGCAGAACTCTACAATCAAGTTAGAATTAGATGAGTAGCAAAAGAATGTAAGTTTGTTCAGTAAAAAAAAAAAATAATAATAATAATAATACTTTCTACCACAGTTTAACTGGTCATGGAGTTAAGGCAGTAGTTTCAGAACCAATCTGCAAGTTGATTCACAGCAAGAAATAGATCAGTTGCGAAAGACCAAACAGAACAGCACCTAAAGTGTAAATATCAAATTACAGGGGAAAATTAGGGGAAAAAAAAAGGACTAGTTCATCAGAAAATAGGAGAGAAATTTGAAGAAAAAGAAGTTACAATTTCTGCAGGCAAGTAAAAGGAGCAGATGCAGAGGAAAATGATTAGAAGAAATGACTGACTGCCCTCACTACAATTTCTACAGCATAAAAGCTGTACCTTCTGAAGAAGGAACTGGAAAACTACTGCAATAGCAGAGATAAAAATGTATAAAGTTCTCTACAAGTTTATAAATACATGAATATACATTATAATCCACATATATAATGTTCCCATATATAACATCTACATATACTATATAGATGCATATACAGAGATAATAAAAATATTCTGTATATAAATACCTCCATAAAATATTTGTATAATTTTATGTAGCACATAACTTACGATGTCTTTCGCAGGGAGCTGGGGGGAAGGTGGAATTTCACTACTTAGAGTTTGGATGAATGAACAGTACAAGTAAAAAAAAAATAATGTGGTAAACACAAAAACCAGAAAAAAGGTTTATTTATAATTTTATCATAATAAATTGAGCACTGGATCAAACATATGAAACAATCACTTTATCAATGAAGGGATTAGGAGAGGGAAGAAAAAAATAGTGATGACAGGCTTTGGGTGCTAAAACTAAGATTAGTGGTCCAGACAGAAAACAGCACCGACCAGAAGTTGCCTACCAGAAATAACAGCATAAAGGACTGGAACAAAAAGAAAGGAAAAGTGTATAAAGCAGAATTCTTGACAATCAGCATACAAGGACAGTAAAAGAGAATCTAAAAAAACACCAGCTCAAAAAATGTTGATTTTCAAACTGAATAGCTATAAAAAAAAAAATCAGCATTGATAGTCTGGCTTTCTACACAAAGGTATTTTAAAAATGGAACTGTATTTTATTTATATTGTTTTCTTGATATAAATTATAATTACTATAAGAACCAAGAGTAGGAATAACGTATAAAACAATAGTTTTATTTCTTTCAATTATTCATTCGGTCACCTTTGTAAGCTGAGATTCAGACGTTATACTTGTCTGCAAAACAAATGAAGCCCACAACATAAAACAAAACCAGCTTCTTCACTAGCAAATGAGAATAAAACATTTCACTGTGCCTTTCTAATACAACAGCATTAACAATAACCAAGACTCCACCCATTACTGCTTTGTTCTTCCGCAGCAGCAGCACTTGAAAAGCAATCAGCTTTCTCAAAATGTGTTCTGTAAAATATATCTTATCTTTTCTAAATACCCTGTGGCACATTTGGAAAGGAGTGGCACTCAGGGATCCTCATGGGTCCCTTCCAGCTTCAGACACTGCGTGACTCCATGATATTTCTGTGAGGGAGGTGTTCCCTTTTTTCTCTATCCACAGACAGCTCTTCTGGTTTAGGGAGCAACCAGATTTCTGACTTGCATAAAAAGTCAGACCTTTACACTAGAACAGAAGTATATCTGTAATGAGTGCTTCCTGCTCGCTGTGATGTGGAATTCTGCTTATCCAACGTTACTGATCTGCAAACATAACAATTAGCAGCCTCCAGTAAAGTCTATCAGTTACAGTATGAAAAAAGCAATTGTGAGGAAAAAAGCTTTAAGCCTTGGCTCTTCACTGAGAATAGCTGCTACAATCAAATTTGAGTCTCCTGAAAAGAATCATTCCTCACTTAGAACACTGAAGGAACTTCCTTCTTATTAGTAAACAGCTTTTCAGTTCCATAAGGTTGATCTCCACTGTACAGCTTACTTTTGCAACATCGCATTCATTTTTCATCCAGTATCACCTTATCCTGTCATTAAACAAAATACAAATGTAGTAAGATATGGTCAACTAAGATCCCTCCCTCCTCTGCAAGTTTACATGGAAGGCCTCATAAAACTTCCTAGAAGAGATGGAGATCTCGTGACTGAGCTACTTTGCCATACTCTACAGCACTTGTATGATTTAGCAGCAAGATGTTAAACACAAAAAAGATTAGCATCACAAATTTTATTCCAAATATGTTAGCTAACATTAGTTATCTTTTTTTTTTTTTTTGTTTATAAAAAACTTGTTTTGTAATTTTTGTCTCACCTAATGGAATAGCTTCTTATGTATATTCTTATTAACACTTATTTGCCATTTATGATCAATTACTTGAGAATCAGGACATTACCTTCCATACCTTTAAGAACATCTAGTAAGACTTCTAAGATGCTGTGAGAAAAGATATTATGACATGATGCATGGGCATAATTACACTTTCCTACAACACAATGAAAGTGTGTACTAGGAGATCTGGACTTGCACTTTGAAAGAAAATATTTTGTTCTGTAAAAACGTCACTATGTCACTCCTCAGTATGTAAGATTTAAGGGATAACATGCACTGCACATCAGTCTCATTTCTTCTGGGCAGTCATAGAAAATATAAGAAACAACAGCAAGTTCTTCTTTCTTTGGCATCACAGTGTTTTCTCATTTCAAATTTCTGACTTGATTTCTAGTCCCATACTACCCACACACATGGGTTCAATGCTCCTTGGTCTCTTTGTGTACAGATTTTCTCCTCTGTCACAATTAACACAGGCTCATTCAGAAGGTGGTGAATCAGTAAAATAACAACCAACAAAAAAGCAGTTTTGCTTACTGATATCATATGTGATTTGATGTTCCTATTTAAATCTCCCTCGCATAATGAAAATTTTAGTATTAACCTGTTTTTAATAAAGTATGTTGGAATGCTTCATGTTTGAATATCATACCTGGCACCTCTATTATAATCAACAAGGCCAGCTCCAAAAGTGACCTATTTTATTATGCTGGCCTATAACAGCAGAGACAGATGTTGGTGGTATAGCAGTAAAGGTTGAATCTTCCCACCAATATTACATAACATTTTGCTTCTGTGTTGCCTCCTCCTTGGAGACTTCAATGATGAGGCTGGACCAGAGCCCGAGCAACCTGACCAAGCTGTGGATGCCCCTGTTCATTTCAGGGGAGTTGCACCAGATGACCTTTTAAGGTCCCTTCCAACTGTAAGGACTCTATGATTTTATGAGGGATGGTAGCAGAAGGGCAGTCTGCCAAAATAGCACATAGCTTGGAAGCGTGTATGAAACAAAGGTGTGCCACTGAATTCATCCACGCAGGAAAAACGCACCCACTGACATTCATTAATACTTGCAGAACATTTATTGAGACGAGTGAATGCTGCCACAGTGAGGCAGTGGGCAATGCATTTCAGCAGTGGTGACAGGGACACGAAGGACAGGCCCCTTCCTGGACAGCCATGCACATTTTTATGAGCACTCTCTTGTTCACTGCTGGTGAAAATGGTGGTGACTGCTGAAAAACTGCTTTGTAGCTGAAACTGTGCTCTATCAAGTAATGCTATTGCGCTCTATCAGTTGTAATTTATACACCTTCCCTTCAGAGACACTTGTAAAGAAGTTTAGATGGTCTTAAATTCATGTTCCTCGTTCTTTCAGGTTAATATGCTTTTTATTTAATGCTTACCAGCTGTCATCTATTGTATAACACAAAAGTACCAAATCTTGCATTCAAATTTCTAATATTTTTCTTGCAAAGCTACAGATACTTTAAAAGACAGACCAGTGGTCTGCAAAGTAAAAAACCACACAATCAGAAAAGTTTTATTTTGTTTTAAGCATAAATGGTTTATGTGGAAAAACTAAAAACTGAGTTTTCTTTGACTATCACCCAGAATTCTCATTATTAATAAAATCAGTATTGTTAAGACACTCCACCAACAGTGTACAAGTGACATTTAAATGCTATTAAGTGCAAGCACCAGGAAGCTTTTGCCTTGAACAACACAGTCTGACAGATGGAACAAAAATAAGTGGCAAGAGACACTAATTAAATCTCCAAAAAACATTTCCTTCTGTAGACATCATAGTATTCTCACAGAAATTAGACTAACTGGGCAGCAATGCAAACTATCTATAGAACCCATACCCATATAAGCATACTGCTCTCTGTTGAACTGCAGTATACTTAAGTCCTTTACTTTGAAACACACTCTAAATCTTCCCCTGCTCCACAAAGGTTTTTTCTTCTCTTAGTACAATTTATAAAGGATGCAAACTCTCTGTACATCTGGTTGTGATAGGAGAAAGACCTCAAGCCCACGCTCCATCGTCCAGTTGTCATACGTAGTTACTTCTTACAGCATTTCCTTATATAAGTTGCCATTCTGCTTCTCTAAGTTTGCAGATATTTTTTCTCTAATTGCATCCAAAGCAAGTGTTTACACTGACAATTTAAAACAACCTGAAGATTCCTCAAACTACCACAGAACTTGGGAATATCATCCTTCCTCTTACTACAAATATGATATAACTTCTATTCATTTCAAACAACTTTGAATAGATTGCTTCTAGTGTTTTTTTTTTTTTTTAAAGCTCCAGATATGCTTTGAGAACAGACAGATAGGCTGTTGTTTAAGAGAGGTAGTACAGGCAGAGACGAAGTGATCAGAATTCCCTTTCTAAGCATAGATACTGAACCCTCTTGCAGCACTTGGAACAGATCCCACTGCAACTGAACAGAGCTGAATGGCTGGGTAGCAGCTCTACTGAAAAGGCCCTGGGTGACAGCAAACTAAACTAGGGTCAGCAGTACCTTAGCAGTAAGGAAGGATAACAGCCACCTCTGTTCTTGAGCCTAGGACTTACATACAAAACAATAAAAATGGTAACTGACACCACGGCATTCTTAGCTATGAAAAACTTAAAGCAGTTATTCCTTGAATTACTAACACATACTTCAAAATGCAGCCTTCTCTTTTACCTGTCTACACTTTTCTCTCCATTCTCTCCCAGTGTGTGTAGGCCTATTTAAGATGTGGGCAGAAACTAGCTGCTGAATAGTTATGTAGAAAAAGGAGGAGTGGTCCTGTCACAGACCACATTTCTTCCCATTTTAACTGTAAAACTCAAGAGACAGAACGAACATAATTGGTTCATGCTCTTAACAGCCTAGAACTCTTTGCCAAAACGAATTTTCTGGTATTCTAGCATCCTGTACGCCCAGTTCCCACTACTTCTCTCATAACATTGCCTTATAATTTAATAGAAATCACCATCGGTTCTCTTTTTTCAGTCCAAATGTTTTTCTTTCTTAAGACACTACCCCTATTTGTACCATCTTCGTATTTCCTTTCCTCCAAATGTTTTCACCAAGAAAAAGGAGAAACAGTTTCTCTCATAATGGATTTTCTGAACTGCTACTACACTGGAATCAGTGCACAAGAAGAAGGAGCTAAATTGGAGAAAATACTTTAGCTTTTGCTTTAGCATATATTCTCAGAGGGTTTACAGAAAATGAAAGCATTTCAAAAGTAATGATCAGAACTTGAAGTATTTATACCACAAATGCAATTTTCAGCATTTGATGTCATATGTGAGCTGTTTTCAAACTCTCAGATAGAAAGCAAAAGACTACTGCATTAGCTTTCCAAAAGGGAAACATTTTAAAGTCCTCTAACATTTTACTGATGACTCTCCAAGCACACTTCAGAAGTCTAATAGGAGTTCAGTTTGCTCACAGGCTTGGGGACATAAAACTTTCTAAAACACTGTTCCAGTAAAAGTTCCCCTGATAATTCTCACAAGGAACATACCAAACTAACTTAGACCACACATTCACATGATCTATTCAGAATAAACACCTGTTCTCTGTATAAGATTCCTCTTTTATTTATTTATTTATTTATTTTTTACAGTCTTAATTCCAGCTTTATTTTATTCTATAAAGCAAAGTTCTTCTCCCCTTTATCTTACTTTTTAAATATCACCAAAGGTCATTCTAGAACTACTGGAAATGATTTTTTTTCTTTTACTGACACTGTGTATTTTTCTGTAAAAACTCTAGTTTGAATCTTCACTGGCTCTACACCTTGCTTTAATACTGCAAGCTTTCTTCTACTAGCACAGTATCAAACATTAAACTTAATAAAACTTTCACTCCTGATCTGACACTTGAATGTCATTTCGAATAAAGTTATCAAGATCATGAATTTACACCATTTTTAGAGGGAAGCAGGGTACTGAAGTTTCACTTCACCTTCACAATTTTAGAAGTCGTATTTGCTTTTTCTTACAAAGCCAAATAAAAACACAAATTACTGGATGAAAACTGGACACTGAAAAGGAGATTTCCTTTATCCCAAGATTCTTCTGCTCCCATCGATAACATCACTGAGGATCAAGCTGAAACTACACATTTAACAAGTAGGTATAAAGTTTAAATCTAGGTACAGATGTCCTGGCCTTACAAGAAGACCTTCAGAAGCAAGCATGGCAATCAGTTTCAGCATCCTGCAACTAGACTGGAATATCTGATTCTGTGGTGAACAGGTAACCTCAGTGATATTAACAGCTCATTTATTTACCTTTGAGTACCTTTTTAAGGTGGGTTACTGCCTAGCTACACCAGTTCCCTGCCCCTTTTCGCTTTATGTCTACAGAGGCACCCATGCCAGAACAGTATATGAGACGAGACATAGAATGTAGATAAGGATCTCTATTAAATGTACAGCCACAACTTGAATAGTGGAAACCTGCAGATCAACGACTTGGAAACCTATGGTTAGGAGTGTTATCATTGCTTGTGACCAATTTAATTTAACTGATGGATCAAACCATCTGCTTTTATTGTATCTTACTGGTATTATCAGTAGATTACATTAAACATAGTTCAATTTGTGTCCCTGAGTAACCTTCCAATTTTTTCCACAATTGTTAATCTTAAAACAAAAATCCTGTAGTGGAATAAAAGAACCATGCTTTAGTAACCTTCCTGACTTAAAGCTTAGGCAAAACCTTGGAAGAAAGAGCTGGTGAGTAAACCCACAAGTAATACAGACAGTCCTTAGCAAAAATTCCACACTTTCTTTGTGTATAAAGAAGCATTATCTAAATAAGAAGAGATCAGAAAATCTAGAGAAATACCTGTTGATGCCAGAAGAGTAAGAAATGGAGCAACACCAATATACTCTTATCCCAGGCAACAACAAACTGGTAAAATCCAGAACTGCCTACAACTGTTAAAAGTAGCAGAAGTGGATACTTCAGGGATGCCTGCAAACAGGCACTAGAAGAGCACCCATCTCATAAACCTTTATAAGTAACTGAGGAAAAAGTCATACCACATCTGCACGTAACCTGCCAATATGCAATAAAAAAAGCTTCATTTTACAGTTCCACAAGTCTCTTCCATCCCTCAAGCTATTAGCTAGGGCGTAGTTCTGCCAGAAGTCATAATACTTCTCTTATTCTTAAGTACTTACCGAGAGACATGCAAAACTAGACTAGTGATCATGACTTTTGTTAATAAAAATGATCCAATTTACTAACAAAAGAATACTTGTGAAAGGATTTTAAATATGATTAAAAAATGACATGAAGTTAGAAATCTTACCGTATTATTAAAACAACACCTTGCAATTTGAGAGGGCACACTGCCTAAACCCTGAGTTGTTTCTTTTGATGCATCTCAATGCCAAAGGAGGCAGCCAGCAGCAAGATGCTAATGAAGTGCTGAGAGCAGCACAGTAACATTATCAGTGAATCATCCCTGGTACTGGTGGATGGTAAGCTAGATATGAGCCAGGAATGTGCCCTCGCAGCCCAGAAAGCCAACTGTATCATGGGATAAATCAAGAGAAGTGTGGCCAGCAGGCCAAGGGAGGTGATCCTGTCTATCTCTATGCTGGTGAGGCCTCACCTGAAGTACTGCATCCAGACGTGGAGGCCTCAGTGCAGAAAAGAATATGGACCTGCTGGAGGGCATCCAGAGGTGGGCCACAAAAATGATCCAAGAGATGGAACACCGCCCTGCAGGACAGGTTGAAAGAGCTGGGACTGGTCAGCCTAGAGAAGAGAATGCTCCATGGCAACCTGATAGCAGCCTTTCAGTATCTGAAGGGAGGCTGTAAGCAAGGAGGGGACAGAGCCTTTAACAGGGTCTTTGGTAACAGGACAGTGGGAAGCAATTTCCAGCTAAAAGAGGGAAGATTAACACTGCACATAAGGAAGAAGTTTTTTACAATAAGGATGGAGAAGGAACTGGAACAGGTTGCCTAGGGACGTGTTAGGTGCCACATCCCTGGGACATTCACACACAGTCAGACTGGATCAGGCTCTGAGCAACCTGATCTAGCTGCAGACGTCCTGTCATTGCAGGGGAGTTGGACTAGACCACCTTTAAAGTCCCCTCCAACTCTAAGGATTCTATGATTCTATACAGCTTCTGAGCTCCAATCTTGGTTTTATTATGTTACAAAAAAGAATGGACATCTGTGAATAAATGTAAAGTGTTAAAAAAAAAAAAAGTGTAAAACCACCATTCTGCCCACTCTTGCTTCCACCATTTGCTTGCTCAAAGCAAGCTTTCTCTGCACCAAGAAACACAAACAAACAAAAAATCCACGGACAATTATCTCATCTCTCTCACAGAGTTTATACCCTCACGCATTCTGTAGAGGACAGTGCCCAAACTTAACAAGCAATGGGTTTCCTAGATAACAAAGACTAAGATTAAGTGCAATCTCTCCAGCAGATATCATGTTGCTTGACACAGAGGTCAATAATTTTAACTTAAGTTTAGCATAAGCATTACCAGACATCAGCTGATAGTAACAAACATTTGGGAAAACTATTTCTGAACTGGCTTAACTGGAAACTCAGAGAAAATGGCAAAGCCAAGACAGTTTTGAAATGGTTTCTGTTGAACTAGGCAACGTGACTGCAAACAGATTAAAGTGTGTATCTTAATCTGCATGACTAAAGCATGAGGCTTTTAAACAGAGTAGTAAGCAACACAAGCACTGTACAAGTGCCCTGCATAGCCAGACCACTCATTCCATGAGTAATTTTGGAGATTAATAACAAAAACAAATTACTTAAAAACAACAACAACAACAACAACAACACAAAGCACAACAACAGATAATCCCAGGCACTAAAACGTGGTTGGTTTTACAAGAGGCCAGCTCCATATGAAGCCAATGATTATCAGGTGGGGTTTGAGATTATTGCTGTGTTGCAGTAGGCCAGCTGTATCCAGCCTTCAATACTTCTGTGATGAAGCAAGTTCGATGCTGGAGCACTAAAATATCTGAGACAGGCAGCTGTCTGTGCTCATCACAGGCAGCAGTATCATCATGCTTTCTATGAGGAGCGAGAGATAATATTGCCTACAGCTCAATCCCTGGCAAAGAAATGGTATGTAAGCTCACATACAAAGAAACCAGAACTACGGAGATTAACAATTACATTCTATCAAAATAAAAATTTAATACTGCTGTAGTAGACAGTTTTAGCAGCATGGCTATTCTGGTCATTATTCCTTTTGTGAGTGTATCACAGCAGGGATTTTTTTGCTGCCATCAGTTGGGGGGCTCCAGTTCATCAGCTTTTCGTAATTATGTTGAAGTTGTACTCAGAGTAAAAATATTCCTGGTGGTGCTGACCCAGTGGCTCCCTACTTGCAGGTGCTACACCATCATAGACAGAGCTGAGTGGCTGTACTCACTGCTTGCTGAAGATGGCAGCAGACAAGAGTTTAGACTCTACCAAAGTGAAAGAAAGCTATTTTGCCTCAAAGATGTACTAGAAATGAGCAACTTAAATTATGCATATTTTCAATTTAAAAGTAGGTCATCTTATGACAATCTATTGAGAACTGCGGACTAAACACTAATGGTACAAACTGTTGCTTAATGCAGATAACAGTATCTAGAAATAACCCAGTCTTTATGTCACCAAAGTGGACCTGCATTTTTATAACCCCAGAATTCCAAACTAATTACAGCTCTAGATAATTACAGCAGCCCAGCACTGTGCATGTTCTAAAGATTCTTCAAAGCACTTAGCATATATGCTGCTATACTGCATCTTTTTTTTCTTTGTTGAAATACAAATATTAGAGTACCTTGATAAAACAAAAACAGGTAGGAAAAGTAGTTCAGGATTAGACTAAGACTTGTGCGGGCAAGTTTAAATATCATTCACAGAGAACAGTGGCTAGAATTCAAGTGTAAAAACATGCTAAGATGTGTGATGAGGCTGTAAGGCTGTATACACAGAAAGCTCAGAATTATGTTACGGACAGCTTGAAAATTGTTTTACATGGCTCAGTCAACTCGTTTTTAACTATGTCAAATTAGTGTTGACAGCCTAGATGTGTTTGATTTAGAACATGGAGGTAGATGCATATGTCAAAATGAGGTTATTGAGCTGCATTTAGAAACATTTTGCCCCATTTTCAGTGAACAACCAGAGCTGAAGGTGGCTTATGGTTTTCCTCATTAGGGCTAAACACAGAAAGTTGCAGATATCTCACTATCAGTGTTGCTCAGAAAAAAAATCAACATATAGAAATGCTTTCTTCTTTATACAACATTCAAATACATTCTAGAGGTGGAGAATTTATAGATCTAGTTTCTAGTTCAGCTGAATTAACATTAGAATAAAGCATTTACTGTACAACTGGCATATTTTAGAAGTCAGCAAGAGAAGTTATATATGCAAAAAACACCAAGAGGTTGGATTTAATCTTATTTGCAAGATAATTTTTAGTAGAAGTGCTAGAATGGTATCACATAAAAGAAAAACAAAACATTTCTCAGTACATCATGAGAAAATCCTCTAAAATACCAACATTACTTGCAAAAATAATAATGAGAACAGTTGTAGAAGAAAGGAATCTGAACAAACCGTTGATTACATCAGAAGAAGTATGAAGACGACAGCTGTAACACCTTTATTGGGAAATAATTACCTTGAGTACTGTGTTCAGTTTCGGGCCCCTTGCTACAAGAAGGACACTGAGACCCTGGAGAGTGTGCAAGAGAAAGGCAGCAAAACTGGTGAGGGGTCTGGAGCACAAACCTTATGAGGAGCGGCTGAGGGAGCTGGGATTGTTCAGTGTGGAGAAGAGGAGGCTCAGGGGAGACCTCACTGCACTGTGCAACTTCCTGAAGGGAGGCTGTGGTGAAGGGGGGTTTGGCCTCTTCTCCCAGGCAACAAACAGGATCCGAGAAAACGGCCGCAAGTTGCACCAGAGGATGTTTAGGTTGGACATGAGGAAGAACTTTTTCTCTCAGAGAGTGGTCAGGCACTGCAATGGCTGCCCAGGGAGGTAGGGGGTCACTGTACCCAGCAGTGCTCAAGAGAAGTCTGGATGAGAAGCTACGAGATCTGGTTTAGTGCTTGTGGTAGTAGTGGTGATAGGAGGATGGTTGAGCTAGGTGATCTTGTAGGTCCTTTCCAACCTTGTGATTCTATGATTTTATAAATCCAATTAATCACCGACTGATTGTCAATGGAATAAACGGGGAAATCCAGACACAACCCTTACTACTCTATGTTTTATCTGATTCCTGAAAGAAGGCTAACTGTGAAGTAGGCATAGATGCTTCTCTAGTTGATGTCCATTTAGTACAGCCCATAAGTAATCGCTGCTGTAGCATATATTTTAATTATCTAAGTTACCTGCTATCTGAATATAACAGAAGTGCATCAGCCTCAGTCATAATTTATCTACATTTTCTCCTAACAATGGCTCAATCAGTGAAGAATCTGAGTAATCCTATTCATTTCACGCAAGACTGTGCATAACAGTCAACTTCTTAAGTATCATCTAGCTTTTCCTCACATATAGGTCGTTACAATTTTTTAGCTATAAAACAAATGTCATAAATTGTCATTTGAATGTGACAACAGGTTCAAGTATTTGTTTTTTCCCCCCCCCACGGTAAATGAAAAAATCAAAATGAAAATAAGATGTGAAAGTACACAAGAAACAATGAAACTGAGCTTGAATAATGTTTTTCTAGGCAACCTGAGTAGAGAAGCAGATGAGGTAAGAAAAAAAGTAGTTATCTACTTGAGGCAATAATGAAACAGGTAATAACTTATCACCAAAATGGGAAGGAGGATTAAGTAAAATATAACATCAAAAGACAAAAAAAAATAAAAAATAAAATCCATCCCCTTACTTGAAGCTGCCACATTTAGGGCAAATTTGTGCCACTGTGTTCTCTTAATAGGCTATCACACAACTGGTTTAATGCAAGTAGTGGGAAAACAAAGGCTCTGCAGACAAATGCTTCACATGCTGATACTCAATTTAAATTTCACTAGCTTTTTCTACACTGCATTTTCAGTATTATTTTAATTACCCAACAGTCAGTCTCATCAGGATGATGTACCTCCTACCTGACCACGACCAATACTGATTTTTTAAGAATAAATATGACATCTTCTGCAATTGAAGAAAAAAAATCATGATCTTATTGGAACTACTTCCACTTTCAGTGAAAATAAGTTACTTAAAGCAAAATAAAATGTAGAAACAAATTCTGATACACAGCTTCCTTTAAATGTTCCACTTTCTCGTCCAGCACAGTAAACTCTTTCAGCTCCACACTTAGAATTCTTGCTGCTGAGCTGTTAAAAGTAGCACCGGGCAACTTTAATCAGTTTTTGCTGCTAATCAGGTAAAACTCAGCTGAATAAATTGCTTAAATGTTATTTACCTTTAACATTAGAAACAAGTGAATATCAAAACCTCATGCAGGGAAAAGTAAGAATACCCTCCATATTTTACAACAGCTTTAAGCTACATTCATTACAGTACAAATTAAGGTTTCTTGGTGCATCTGTCAGCCACCTCTCAGCAGCAAGTGCTCGTGAACATAAATAGTAGCAGGTCACAAATTCCTAGCATCACAGCCTTACTATTTCTCTACAGAGAACTAACTACGGAGTGAAGGAAATTATGTTACAGGTTAAGTCTTACTGGTCTAAGCCAACTGTAATTAAAGTGCTTCACACTGAAAATGAGAAGTTGATTGGATGGGAAAACTAGAGATTCTTCAGCTTCCATGCTACTTTGCATGAGAAGCTGTTCAGAGCACCACAGCTGGGATGGATGAGAGCAAAGGACACAAAGGAAAGGTGACAACGGCTGCAAACAACAAAGAAAGCAAAGGACTAGGAAATAACAAGGCCTATGAAGGTTATATACCAGAATTATCTTACTACCTTACCTCTGCTTATTGCTCAAAATACTTTGGTAATTGCTTCCCTACTGGCTGCTACTGCCTTGTAAATTTTTGATAAAGAATAGCATATTTATCTTTGATACTTTTTCATATGTATATTTTCACCTATAGCTTTTCTTTTTTATAGTTTTACTTTTTTCCTCCCTGAAGTGCAAGTAGTCCACATCTTTTGAAGCATACCTTAAATAAAGGGCCAATATGCTTTTAATTCTAAAAAATGCTATAGTATTTAGGAAGAGATTGCTATCCAAATTTATTATCTCTATGATTTATGATATTTTAAGAAGTACTATCATATGAAATTCTGTTTGAGAAACTAACTGTGGAAATTCAAGGAAGTGTTAATGTACAATGCAGTGCCCAAGCCAGCCACATGCAGCTTCTACTTTGCACCAGGGAACACATCCATTGTATCAAATTAGTATTTTTAAACTAATCAAGAGGCTATCACTTACACAGATAATAACTATCACTAAACAGAGCAAGAAAAACACTGCCTCTTAATGCACTGCATAACGTAGTCACTCAGAATACAAAACTGATATTCAGGAATACAACTGTACTTACAACAACACTCAATAAAGTAGAGCAGGTTCTACCAACTCCTACCCTTTCAAATGCACCTCAAATCAACAGAATGATACTGAGGCAAAAGTAGTTTGGTAAATCCCACTAAGAAAAATCAACTGCCTACTTAGATCCACTGATTCACAGAACATACCTTTGCAGTGTGGTCACTTTGCAGCTGCTAAATACATATCCTGACAGATGGTAGGAATCAGTACAGCTCTAAATGAGAGATGAGAAAGCTGGAGGTCTGACTGGTATCAAATTGATTTCCTCTCTTCCCTTCTCCCAAGTCCCAGGGAGGGTTTTAAACCAGCAAAATATTTTACATTACAAAAGCAGATGGTGACACTTGACAAGACACAGATGCTGCTTTCAAACACTGACAAAAGAGGGTAATAAATATAAAAGCATAATGAGCATACAACTAGTAGATTACATGTACACAGAAGTTCCAGAACATTAGTAATCCCAGGCCATGTTGGAGGAAAAGTCCCTGCAAGATGCAATTAGAAATGTTTCTACCATGAAGCTTTCCTTACTCAGCTTTCCACTGATGACATCCATTTTGGATATCTACCTAAGATGCTCCCCTTCTGACCTGCAAGTGCTGACAGTGACAGATTAAACATTCACAGCTGGCTGCTTTTTGCTGTCATCTCCAGTCTACCACAGATTTGTCGTCGGCAGGGAGGAGCATTGCAGCAACTTACAGAGAGTGACTGTAAGTGACAGTGTACTGCAAGGACAATGACTGTAAGTCAGAAACTTTCACCTACCCTAGAAGAGAGATTACAACTCCACAATCACACCAAATAGATACAAGGAACAGTTCTGTACCTCCATGACAGGACAGATACGTCTTTATTCTTTGGCAGAAAAGAGGTCTGCAAAATCACTTAAACTGAATCATAGGACACAAGAAGTAGTCTCACTTGCACCAGAGAAGGTTTAGATTTGAACACCAGCAATTTTCTTCACTGAGCGGGCAGCTGAGCACAGGAACAGTTGTCTGCAACATTTACTTTTCAATAGTCAATGAAAGGAATAGTGGATATCTCCATTGGAAATGGCAACGTTAGTTTTATGGAAAAAAAGCAACACACAGGAACAGGTATTACAGGCAAGAGATACTTCTAGCTATTTGCTATAGATTGCAGTTAATCATTTGTAAGCCTCTTCAAACACAGTCCTGAATTCTTGCCCTTCAGTGAAACTGCAGTGTATCAGCATACCAAGTACAGACCAATATCAGTACCATTTTTTACAAAGCACTGTTTGCAAATTACATATCACATAGCTACTTACTTAGAAATAAAACTTTCTCCCAACTTATTTATTATTTTTTAACTTAATTATGAGGCCTGCTGTGAAAGTAACGCCCTCTATTTTATTATGTTGCTCCATGACATCAGAGGTGGATGTTGGTGGGATGGCAGTAGAGGCTGAACCTCCTCGCCGATATTCCATTACATTTTGTTGCTGTGATGGCAACAGAGGGGCTGAACTCCTCCATGTGGGAGAAAAATTGCACTCGCTGATATTTTTCAACATTTGCAGAACATCTGTGGAGACCAAACAGTGGATGGGAGCACAGTGAGGCAGTAGTTGGTGCACTTCAGCAGTGCTGACAGCAGGTCACCTGCACTGGTGCAGATGTTTGAGTACAGCATGCAGGCTTTTGTTCATTGCTGGCAGCAATGCATAGTTAATGGTGATACCTATGCTGAAAACAGTGTTTTATATGTGAGGATTTACTCTATCAAATAGAGTTATTTCACTCTTTGTATCTGCTGTAGTTTCCACGGAAATAAATAGGAGACATTACTTTTTGAACAACTTACATACAAATAAACTAAATTATTCCCTAGCAAAGAGGGAACAACAGTGAGACAAAGCATTTGTGCATAGCTAGCACAAGATAAGAAAGAGGGAAAATTTTTTTCCAATGGTTGTATCAGCATTAACATGCTTTTTATTTCTCAGTACTCTCAGTATGCACCATGATTGGACATTATCCCTTTGCATAGCAATCCTGGCACATTTAACTCTCCTGTTCTTGCACTTCTCTAATACTCAAGCAGCCTCCCATGCAGTGGCAAAAGAAGCTACTGCTGGATACAGTCTTCCAGATCTTCGACACCAACAAAGGTGCAAAAGACTGAGTGATTCCAAAACTGGTGTCCAACAGCTGGAATGCTACTTATTCCCTTTGACTTATTTGATATCCAGAGTACAGCCTGCACAAAACACTAAAAGAACAAAAAAAACCACAAAGGCAAATGTTTGTAATAGATGTCTACCTGAAGAAATTCTTCCTTCTGGAATACTGTTTCAATAGGTTAAGAATAGAAAGTGATTTAATTTAGAAATAATTATAATTAAACCCCATTTATTGGCTTCCATCTTGAAATACCTGAACAAATACTTCTTGTGTGACTATGTGCAAATTCTGTATTGCTTGAACCTGTGTGGCTTTTTCAGAGATTTTTTCAAACTAAAAAGCAAGGTTTTTTTTTTTGTAAGAAATCAAACTCAAAGCAGTTATGTTACATGGCTTTTTACATCCACAGTGACAGCATAAACCCCTGCATTCCCTACCTCATTTTATTGAAAATAAATCCCAGTGACTATATTTAAAAGACATTTTTTGACCTTATCTAATTTTGCCAGGGAATTCAGGAGAAAAAAAACCTGAGGATGCAGTTACAAATACAGAGCAAGCTCTGGAGTTGTGGCCTCATGGCTCATTCCCAGTTTTTCCTATCCACAGCCTGCTGCTGGCATTAGTGCTCATGCTGCTGCAATGGCAAGTTATCTCAGGAAGCTGACAATGACAAAGATTAACCTTGAAAGTCATCTCCTCAGACCAGACCAGCTCCCAGAACTGGCTTACAGTACGGTCCTGCAATCAGCGGTGGCTCAGGGGCAGGAACACAGCAACTGAGATTTGGCTTACACTACAAGAAAGCCACACAGGAAGGATCTGTTTTAATCCTTCCTACACCACATATGATCCTCAACATACCATTTCTTAGCCCTAGCCTTGCTGTTTTAAAGCAAGCTATCAGTGCTGTGACAGAAACGTACTCCCCTACTCCCCCACTGACGGTCACCCCATGGTGGTTTGGCAAGCAGCTGATGGCACAGCCATTACATCACTGCAACAGCCAAAAATGGTCCGAAGCAGAAATATCACACTTCAGTGACCTTATTGCCAAAAAAAAAATCTTATTTTTTTTTAACAAATTTTGATAAAGATTGGAGTTGACAGAGCCATCTGTGGAAGACAGTTACAGCATTATCAGAGCGAACTGAACACTAACAGGAAATTCCTGTTAAGCTTATTTTCACTTCAGTTGATGATGTTCTTGAATCCCTTGGTTTGTTCCACTAAATTTTTGGATCTTATAGACTATGCACATACTTCTCTTTTGCATAAGGGGTACTCCTGTGACACCACATTTTATTACTTAAATTACATTTCTACCTCATGATTACATTATCTTCAGCAGGATGAAGGTAATGATCTCAAGGCCACATTAGTCTCCTCTGACCTCTCTAGTCAGCTTTCAGGAGATAACCTGCAGACACTACCATGTTCAATTTAACCTTGTCATGATCTGTGCCCTCCTTCCATGTCAGTGCTGATATTTGATTCCTGGTCAAAACACACAGGGGAGCCAACACAACACGGACACATCCTCCCCATCAAACAAAGCCAAGACGTACACTCCTGCCAAAGCTAAATGAAAAGTTTCTTCTCATTCAGCTGCTTGAGGATTAGAGAACTGTAATTGAAACTGTAAGTTTCAATAAAGACAGAGTGGGAACATAAACTGGTGGAAGAGAAATCTTTTGGCAGCATCTGTAATCTCAAATCACATTTCTGAACCAAAGCTAAGTCAGCTATGAAAACAATCTACTGAAAATGAGGCTTCTTTTTTCTGAATTTCATCCAGTCTAGTTTTCCAAATATGCAGTTCAAGTAAAAGCATAATTCAAAGAAATAAATCATCATAATTTAAGATGCAGAATACTTAGAAAAAACATTAATTTATTTGGCAATTCCTTTCTGTAGCAACAGAAGCATAATCAATCATTAAAACAGTGCCAGAATATTCTACCAAGATCCCTGGGAAGTATCTTTTAAAGCAAAATACTTATTGAACTAATTATGAGAAACACGTACATTTCCTTTTGGATCAGTTAATACACTGCATACAACAGCAGTTCACAAGCACCTTCCAAAAGCCACACCACACTATTCAAAGACGACCCAGAAACAACAAATTGCTGTAAGTATCACTGAAAACACAGAAGAAAACAATAGATAGGTTTAGAGACTGGGTACCATGACAAAGCAATATACAGTTTCTTGTGAAAGCCTTATGTCTAATGGGCAACATACTTCAGAACAAAAGCCATGAGAAATGAGAAGCTGTTAACTTCGAGAGTTACTACATAGAGTTAAAAGCTTGCATTGATATGAAACTCAGAGCAGATCAGAGAGGAAGAAAGTCACTGGACATGAGCTTGAACTTCAGCTTGAATCTAGGATCTAAGAACAGCACATCTCAAGGTTATGATAAGCAGTAAATAAACCTTTCTTTTTTCCTTGACAAAACGCGCAGTTTCCTTCTCATACTTCTATTTTCTGAAAGTAACACTCAAAACCTACTATGGCTGGAATCTCATACACAACTTCCTGCCAGAAGTTGGTAAGTTACACATGCTTGCATCCACACCTTGTGACTGAGCTGGGCTCAGAGAGGAACATTCAAGATTAGATTTACTATGAAACCACGCACAGTGTAATGAATTCATGAAAACGTAGCATGCTACCATACCGTTCCCCCTGCTCTGTATCATTTAGTATGAGAAGAAAGTGGCTCATCTGAAATAAGTGCAAAGATAACTGCAAAATAAGCAGCTAGTAGAGGTCTACAATGAATTGCAAACAATGAATTTTGGCTTGAAAGAAGTACAGTTATTTCTTTAACAGAAAGCTCCCATCATCTCCAGAATGACAAAAGCTTTTTAGCAGTGTTGAAATTACACATCTATGGATGAATGATGCCCCATCCTCTCCCTTGGTGCTCTGACATTCTCTACAGCCTGTACTCTTTTTAGCCACAGACCTGTATTCTTCCATCCAGCCCTAATTTGGTCCAAATTATTTGAAGATGTACTTTAAAGTGACACCTAACAAAGCTTAACACACAGCAAATACAAAGCTGCACTAAAATAAAGATCCGCTTTCATGCTTGAGAAGTCATTCCCAGAACTGGATTTTGCCTTGCAGAACGTAATTCCTATTTTAAACTGTATCTCAGTCTGCTACAGCTTTTATTTCAGGTTACTGTAGAGGCATACAAGGTCAGTTCACATACATGCATAATTTAATGGAAATTAAGAAGTATAACTAATAGTCATTGTTAGAAACACGACACAGTTAGTTCAGCTCACCTCTTTATCCATACTCTCTAAATCCTCTTTACATAGGGTGTACAGGGGCATTGTCTCAGACATGCTTGGCTGGCGTTTTCGCTTAGATGGACCAGGTTGCTCTTCATTTTCAGTCACTGGTAGGTCTTCTTCAAAGATCTGCTGCTGGTGTGGTTGAACAACTCTGAAAAATTTCAGGGGTCTCACATAAGACTTACTTGATTTATAACTTGTCTAGAACAAAATCCTATATACAGTTTATGACTGAATATGTATGACTTCATTTCAAAGGCTTTGACGTTCATCAACTCAACAGAAAGAAAGATCAAGTCTTTCAGAATACCACTGCTTTTATTTTCAGCCCTGTAGCTTAAGGTCTTATTTTGACACGATATTTACTTTGGTTTTCCCACTGTTTTTGTAAACACCAAACCTTTCCTGTAATTTCAAACTTTAATAGCTGGAGATGCGTTGCCCTCAAAAGTTCAAGGTTGGTACTCAAAATGTGTCCTTTGTTTGACATGTTTATCATTTACGAAACAATTCTTACATTCCTTTCTTATATTTCACCTGATCCTACTTTATGTTTGTATTCTTTAGTCTTAAATTACACTTTTCTAGTTCTCAACCTCTCAGACAAGAAATCTGCAGGTAGAAACCTCATTTCCGTGGCCTCAATCTTCAAATACTTCCCAGATGCTAAAACTATATAAGATGCAAAACAGACCATGTTCTGTTTGGGTTTGTGTATTTAGACAAATCAGTACTTTCAACTTGAATAATATTATCTCCTTAGTTACTGTATTTAACCATATATACAGGTAGAAAAGTGACAGAATGCAGAAAAGAGTAACTTCATGGGAATTGCTATATGATGGTAATAAAATGCTTGACAATAATTAGAACAGCAGCAGACATCCATCTTTCTGAGCTAACTTTTCTCCTCCGTTACTACCTAGCTAATTAAGACTTGCAGAAGCTACAACTGCTATGCAGAACTTTTATGGGCAGATATCGAGTTTATCACCACACTAACCTCCAGAAACACATCACAGCAGCTCAGCACACCCCAGGGTCACATTTAAAAGATCTCACAGTCAGAAAGAGCTTCTGTGTCACAAATTCTTTACGCAAGCTAAAAGATCATATGTGAGGAGAGCAATTAGCAAAGTTTAAAAGCAGCTGTATATCTGAAATCTCAAGCTGTTTGGAGCTGTAGCCACCAGGTGTGACACCAGTATCAAGCTGTGCATGACAGAGATGGCAATTCAGGAAGGATATAGCACAGTACCTGCTGGCAGGTTTCAGTGCAGCACAGCTGCTCATTATCAAGCTTGTGTTTCCATGCTGTAGAGCTGTTTCTTGAACAACAGCTCTATGCAAAAAACAAAAATTCCACCCCACAACCAAATATGCCTTAAAATTATGTAAACTCAGATACACGAGGTTCTAGAAAAACCATTTATCCTACCATGAATTTAACAGCTTCACAAGAACGCCATATAAACATGAAGATTTCTTTCTACATCAGTATTCCATGAAGCCTGAAGCTGTTGATAGAACTCCTTTAGAGGATTTGTATTTCCTAAATAATATGCCTCCTTCCTGCCAATGCCCACCGACAGGTACAGGATATATGAATTCATATTTTAAACTGGGGGGGAGGACAACACGATGACTTAAGTCAATTGCTTCTTTGCCATGAGCTGCATTGCGTGCTACAGAAGATGCACAACTCAACACTACTCAGCACCACAGCAAAAGTTGGTGTCCTTGCATTTTGTTTCTTGAACATACTAGAATTTCCTATGAGGAAAAAAACTGACTTAGATGTTATGTAAATAAGTGAACCAAACTTTTTCTCCTGTTAAATACAATTTAACAGCTTTATCTCTACCCCTGAACTAAAACTTTCCATTTAAGACTACATACATTTTTGGTATTAGGTTCCTCTGCCTGGGCAATCATTTTCATTCTTAAGAGGAAAAGAAGTAAAATAAAAATGGTATACCGCTGTATTTCCCAAGAGGGTCTTTAACAATATGCTTCCTGTATCTTTTTAGTAGTTACCCTAGCCAAGAGAAAGGTAGTGATGCTCTTCACATTGCTTGTAAAGCAGTGAACGGAAAAATGGAAGATACGAGCCTCTTACCCAACTGTATTAACATGGCAAGTTTGACTATGTCAAGCATTATATACTTGGATTATATGCTGCAGGCAGGCAGCCAAGTAGATTTTTTTTTAGATTAGAAAAAAACTGATCTATTTAAGAACACAGAATCATACCGATGACAGAACTCCTTCTGCAGTATCGGCATCATTGTATTCTTGTTTATGTACCTTGAATATTTTGGAGAACATCGCCCTCACCTCAGATGTTGGTAAAAGCAGGTACTATTTAGCATCTTCACTGAATGAAATCTGTATTGACAGTTTAATTCAGGAGATACTAGATTTCAAGATCTATGCAAAGCAGTAACATGCAGCAATAATACAAGTCCCAGATTAGTCTTGGAAGACTCCACCACTGGTTAAAACAATCAAGAATTGTACACACGTGGATTAGCTGTAAATAATGGTTATTAGCAGCTTCTAAATAATTGCCAGATTTTTCCATTATTTTCCAACAGCTGCTAGGTAAGAAACACTACATGAAGTACTTCAAAAAGCAATACAAAACAATGACCTCTTTGAGGTTTGTGACAAGCATTTAGATTTTGTCAAACACATTTATCAAGATTTGCTTTTCCATTTGTTATGTAGATTGTAATTAAAGAACATACAAATACAGGAATTCACATTTCTTACCAGATTAGATTTATGAGTACTTTTTCAGAAGTAAATATGCATGTATTTAAGCCTATATCGGTTAGTTGGTACTTGCTCATCTTACAGGTAGAGCTACATACATGTGTACGAGAAGTCTACGAGAAGGCTGAGTTCAACACTTGTGGAAATGATCAGCATCTCAATATTCCCATTGATAGAGCACTGAGGCCAAGAATTGTTGTGAAAAGGTTAAAAAATATTGACATCCCATTCACTCTATTTGGTACTTTGTGTTTTTGTTGTCAAGATTGATATCATTAGTTAAGAAAAACTGTAATACTGAGCATGTAAGTTAGACATGAAATGTTGTAACTTGAAATTTTTTCACTTTAATCTAGTCCAAGAAGCCACCTGCATTTCTTCTCATGGATAACACTAAATTACACACCTCACCAGTTGTCACCATTTCAGTACTTTCCATACTTCTGACAGAATACTCTTCGTATTATGAAAGTGCAAATTGAGACACGTGTTGATAAAGCTCTTACACTAGTTATTAGAAAAACAAAAAAAAAGCACCCTTGCTGCTCTCCAACAGGAAAAAGAGATCAATTGCCACCTATCAGGAACAATCAAGAAGCGTCCCACTAATTCCCAGTACAGCCACAAATTCTTTGCTGTCCTTCTACTTTGACTGCAACAGCTATGACAAAAAGCAGGTATTTACATCTCACAGAACCGAGCAGTGCACAAATCTACATCTAGCACACAAAATGCCAAATAAGTTACAAGAATCACGTGTAGTTCACTGGTGTTGATTTCACTATAAAGTCTGTAGATATTTCAACCAGTCATATCCCATTTTAAATTAATTTCTTTGTGGAATTCAAGTTGAATAAGAATGTTGAATCCAGAATTAAAAAACAAGAACTGGCACAGTTAGGAAATTCTATTCAGATAATTCAGAGCACTTCTTAGTTAGCAGTCTTGCAACTAATTATTTCCAAAACTATTCTCAGAGTAAAAGACAAAAATATTACTGTTATGTGTGACTACTATTTATTTCTACAATAGTTTCACTGCATGCCAGAAGGACTGTTGTTGCCTGTTGTCTAAATTGAGAATCCATTGAAAGTTTTAGAAGTTAACAGAGAACATTACTGCAGGCTTTAACTGCACACCTATGACAGAAGCAGCTGAAAGTATTTATTCAGAAACTCGTATCTGCAGCATTAGAACAAAACAGCACAAAGTCTGTGAGGATACAAGATGCATTACCCTCTATGTAAAGGTAACTGCTCTAACGTCACCTCTGTGAAATATTACACCAAGCTTTTACCTTTTTTTAAAGCTCCATAAGCCATTTAAGCTATCATTAATACTTCAGAAAGAAAGGACATGATGGCAGTATTTATGCTTTAGCTATTGCTCAGAAGAGAGCAAAACTGTTCATACTCAGCTTTTGGTTACTTGTTTACAGCCTTGGCGTTCTGCCTGTATCACGTGTTCTATCTATTAAAATTACTTTAAATAGTATTTGGTATCTGATCTCCACAACTTTTATCAGGCTATTCCTTATAACTATAGATAGGTGAGCTGTCTGACAAATACGGACATATCCCAATTCAGGCATCACTGCTGGCAACTGAGAAATTTTACCACTGGAACCAAATTACCAGGAAATTACAATGAAAATACTGATTATTCGCCAGCAAAAGAAGGCCATGAAGATGATCAGAGGGCTAAAGCACCTCCAATATGGGCACAGGCTGAAAGAGTTGGGGCTCTTCAGCCTGGACAAGAGAAGTCTCCAGGAGGAACCTTCTAGCAGCTTGCCAGTACCTGAAGTGGTCCTACAGGACCCTTCCCTATCTTCCCTGTCTGGGAAAGAACTTTTTATGAGGACACGTAGTGACGGGACAAGGGGAAATGGCTTTAACCTGGAAGAGGGTAGATTTAGACTAGATATGAGGAGGAAATTCTTTACTGTGAGGGTGAGGAGACACTGGAACAGGTTGCCCAGCGAGGTTGTGGATGATGCCCCCTCGTTTTCAAGGCCAGACTGGAAGGGGCTTTGAGCAACCTAATCTAGACAGAGGCGTCCCTCCTATAGCAGGGGGCTGGAACTAGATGACCCTAAAGGTTTCTCCCAACCCAAGTCATTCTATGATTCCACAGTTCACTTTCTTAAACTAAACCATCTCAGCCCTGTGCACTGACACTAAAAACTGCTGAAATAAAAAAAGGGAGTGGAAGGAGATGCTATCTCACTGCATCCTCAAAGTATTCAGGGTTCTGAGAGACTGAACTAAGATAACAGATGATTTTTAAGGTTCTTTCAAACTCAAGATATCTCAGAATTCTGTTCTTCTCTTCTCCCATAAAAGGATTAAATGAAAAACCTCTGTATTAAAGAGAAAAGGAATATGCGTGGACATAACTTTTAAGTTGTTGACAAACATAGAATGAGCACCAAGACCTTTACTTTATAAAGTGATTATTAATATCGGTGTAAGCCATCTTAGAAGCATCATGACAACTATAAACACATACAGCCTTATTGACAGTATTTCTACACAACCTCCTTTCCACAAGAACTGGCAAACAAAAGCCAGAAGCTTTCCTGGATACATACTCAGCATGTCTACATACGTGATGTCCTTTGCAGATGACACAAAACTGGCAAGAAGTGCTGATCTACCCAGGGAAAGGAAGGCCCTACAGAGGGATCTGGACAGGTTGGACTGCTGGGCTGAGCCCAATGGGGTGAAGTTCAACAAGACCAAGTGCCTTTTGTCCTGTGCTGCAGACACAACAACCCCATGCAATGCTACAAGCTTGGGGCAGAGCGGCTGTCAGATTGTAGAGGAAATGGACCTGAGAGCATTGGTCAGTGCTTTGCTGAACATGATCCAGCAGTGTGCCCAGGTGGTCAAGAACCCCAGCGTCATCCTGGCTTGTACCAAAACAGTGTAGCCAGCAGGAGCATGAAAACAATCATCCCTCTGTACTCTGCTCATTGCTGCACATTGTGTACTGTGCTCAGTTTTGGGCCCCTCGCTACAAGAAAGGCTCTGAGACCCTGAAGCATGTCCAGGGGAAGGCAGCAAAGCTGGTGAGAGGTCTGGAGCACAAATCTGATGAAGAGTGGCTGAGGGAGCTGGGATTGTTCAGTCTGGATAAGAGGAGGCTCAGGGGAGACATTATTGCTCTCTACAACTTCCTGAAGGGAGGCTGAGGTGAGGAGGGAGTTGGGCTCTCTTCCTACATAACTAGTAACAGAACTAGAGGGAATGGCCTTAAGTTGCACAAAGGGAGATTTGGGTTGGACGTTAGGAATAACTCCTCCAAAAGAGTGGTCAGGTGCAGGAACAGACTGCCAAGGGAGGTGGTGGAGTCACCAACCCTGGTGACATTCAAGAGATGCTTATATGTTGTATTGAGGAACATGGTTTAGTGGGAAGTACTGGTGATAGTTGGGTGGCCAGACTGGATCATCTATAGGAGGTCTTTTCTAATCTTAGTGATTCTATGATTCTTTACTTTTCTTCCTGTTCATTTAACATACTGTAGTGAAATAAAATATAGACTTCAAAGACAGTTGGAAAAGAGCTGAAAACATGATGTATCTGCACAAACTACAGACTGAAAAAGCCCCTTGTGTTCCCAGAAACAATATAAAAATGTCTATAAAAACATGAAAAAAAAAACCAAAAAAGACCAACCAAATAGGCCCAAATAATTTAGCTACAGGTATTGAAAGAAAAACAATAAGCTATTCCACTGCACAAAATCTTTAGAAACGATACACCTCAAATGGCATGGGGTGGAGAACTTTGCATTCATGATTGTATTTTTGTAGTTGATTAACTGAATTGCTTTCTAGCAACTGTTTTACTCTGATCACACCGTGAAAAGGAATTTTCATCACATTTTGCAAAGGTTTGGCCTACAGCCAGATACTTCTTTACCACTGGTGTCAAGAAGAAATACTGAACTGTTAGCATTCCAGAAAATAAGGCATCTTACACAGGTACTCAGGAATACATTTTGAATATTTTATGCATCCATAAGAAAGAAATGTTTTTGTTGCTTAGGTTTTTGTTGCTTAACCAAACCTACACGTTTTGACGAAGTCTAGAAGCTAGCCTTACACTTCAGGCCTCCTCCTGCTTCCAGTGTCTTGATTTAGTGCTGCTATGATTACTAACTAGTACTTAGTCTACGGCTATACTAAATAATACTCCATTAACTACAATCTTCTACCACTTACATTCTTCAGAACAGACATCTATGACATCTACAAGAATTATTAGACAAGGAAGAAATTTTTTTTTTTTTTTAACCAACAAAAGCCAAATCCCATGAGATATATTTCACAGAGAAAAAAAACGCCCTCCCCCCAGTCCTCCCCCAAACACACAGCACACAAGCTGCACACTGCATTTATTTCTTACAGTTTCTACGTACCTGTATGAAGCACAAAAAGCACCTACAATTCTAGGATCCTGATTTTGCTTCAGTTGACTACTCTTTCTTTCATTTCCTTCAGCTGATTGCTTAAACAGTCCACTCTTTTTAGAAAGCAAAAAACTGAAGCAAAGATAACCATGTGATCAAAAGCAAAGATAATCAAATTTCCTATAACATCTGAAAATACAGTTGAAGTGACTCATAGCTATGCTTTATGTACCTGAAGGATGAGTGTTCACCGTGGACAGGTAAGGTGATGGGAGGAGCTGGAGACTGGATGTACATAGACTGGCCAGATGTTTGAGAGCCTCCTTTCCTGATTAGCTTTCCAGTGTTAGGATCATAAAGTCGAACTTCAGGACCAGGTTGAGACTTGGGATGGATGGGCGTTGGGTGAAACAGAGCTGTCTGAAATGTGCTGTGTGTATCAGGAAACGTGGCAGGGCTATTTTCTCTGTTGGATGAAATATTAAAAAAAAAAATTGCTTTAAATTTAAATGGACTACCTAAGGAAAATGTAAGAAGTGTGCATTCCTTCTTTCCTGTGGGAGGGGAAAAAACCAATGCCTTGGAAAACATCTGAGGAAACATTCCCTTCCCCACCTCCCCCCCAATTTAAGTCTCACTGAATAAACAAAAAAGCAAGACAATTTCATACTTATGTTATTAAAAATATAAACTGAAATGTTGTCTTAAAGTTACTGAAATCGCTTCCATGTGGAACCAACTACACTATCAGAATAACAATCTGCACATATGTAACAAAGAAAAAAGCATACTGTGTCATATCTTAGCATTGGCATTTGAACACGACTCTGAGACAAAATACACACGCAGCATTAATTTGCAAATTCCCCAAATTCATTTGTTAAAATATTAAACCATATCTGATTGCTCTGCTGCATTTTATAACATTTTAGAAGGATTAACAGAAATACGCAGATAAGTCTGCAGGAATAACTTACAGCAAACTATCCAAGTAAGATTAAGTACCATAAGAAAAGGAAGCAAATTGACTCATTAGGAATAACCAACATCAGATAAAATAGCATGCAGAGCACTAGGAAACTAATGCTACAAAAAAAACCCCAAACAAAACAATTACACCGTTTCTAAAGAAGTTGCAGAAGTGTGGCTAATAAAGTATTTTCATTTAGCAATTTCATTTAGATAAATGTGCAACTTGCTGAAGTTTTAGGGGAAAACATACAAAGTTAAGATATATTTCACTTGAAACAAAGTGGGAAAATTATCATCATGTGTCCATGAAATGGAAAAATAAAATCAGAAAAGTCATAGAGTGGCTTAGTTAGGATATATTAACGATCATCCAGTTCCAACCCCCCTGGCAGGGGGGTTGGCAGGGTTGCCAACCATTAGATCAGGCTTCCCAGAATCCCATCCAACCCTGCCTTGAATGCCTCCTGCAATGGGGCATCCACAACCTTCTCTGGGCAACCTGTTCCTGTAACTCATTACCTTCTGAGTAAAAATAAAGAAATAATAAATAAAAGAAAGTTACCTAACATCTAACCTAAATCTGTCCTCTTTCAGCTTACAACCATTCCTCCTTGTCCTTTCTGTATCAAACTGCATAAAAAGTCAGCCCCCCTCCTGTTTGTAAGCTCCGTTCAAGAACTGAAGGCCACAATGAGATCTCCCCAGAGTCTTCTTTTCTCCAACCTAAACAAGCCCAGCTCCCTCAATCTTTCTTCATACAAAAAGCACACCAGCTCTTTGATACCTTTGTGGCCCTCCTTCTCACCCACTCTAGCAGCTCTTTTTCCTCTACTCAGCTTCCCAGGCTTGGCCACACGACTCCAGACAGTGCTTACAAGGACAAGGCAAACGGGGATTGTCATCTCTCCCTGCTGGCCGCTCCTTTTTTGATGCAGCCCAGGATGCTGTTGGCTAAAATGAGTAGAGAGTCCTACATTCTCCTACCTAGACATAAAAAAAACTACGCAAGCAAGTTGCTATCCAGATTACTGGCAGTTACTACTAGTTTTCTAGTAGAAATAATCTCTGAATTTGATTAAATAAGTTAATAGCACTTTTTAAAAACAAATGTTCTAGTCAAGCACACATTTGCAGTTAATCTCCCATCTGATAAGTGACCTTACGCTCAGCGTTTCTGCTTTTGCTGTCTTTGGTATATACAAGGAGATTACACAAGCACACTTTACCCTCATAAAGGAAATCTCTCACTTGCTCAAGTCATTCAATCACACTTAAAGGGAAGGTCCTTCGATAGGCTTGCAAGCTGCTGTTAGTGCAAGTTTATCTAAACAGACCAAACGGAGAAGCTGAAGCCAGCTCTACAGTACATGCTGCGACTTATTTTAGCCCTGTCACTTTCCTCACTAGGTCTGCCCTTTGCCTTCCTCTGCATTAGCATAGCTTTTCACTGTTTCTTCTATTTGGTGGCATTTAAGTGCACGCATAATTTTTAACCCCTTCTCCTTCAACATACCGCATTATCTCCAAACTTCTTGTTCTCTAACTACTACCTTTTTCCAGTTTTAGCTGTCTTCACATATTCCCCCTTTACGTTTTTCTCCCCCCATCCTCACCTTGTCTCTCTCCTTTTCTTCTTTACTAAGCGTCAGGAAAAAAATGCAATACTTCACCTATTTCTCATGTTATGGGAGTGTACAATAGATGTTATTTCTTGATTTGTCAGCATGAATGCTCCCAAACCTTGGTGGCATTCCCTATGTTACATGAGCAAGCTAACAAGGTCAACTGCTCCAGCTGAAGTAGCCAACAAAAACTACCGAAGAAACTAAGAGCACAACTGATTTCTCCTGCTAGTCACTGGACTGCCTCTCATTAGTAATTTTCAGTTTAAGCATCATAGAAATAGACAAAAACAGTTTTCATAAACTTGTAATCATTATACAGTATACTGGGCTTGTCAGAAACTGGTCTGCATAACGTTTTCATACTCTGCTCCCTCAAATTTGCATTTACCTGTGTGTTTTGATGTAGTCATCCTTCAAGGGAAACAGCTGTTCCTCAACCTTGTCCCAGCGCTCCAAGCAGCTCCACAACCAGTCAGGGTTTACAACATGGAGGTCTTTGCAGTCCTGAGCTTGTCGTACTTTTTCTGTGCCTATTATGAAGTTAAATGTAACATTACCATATTCCTGGGTATTTACACAAGACAGTTTTAAGTACAAACTGGTTTATGAAAAACATTTCTTGCCACCAATAATAAGTAAATAAAAAACAAAATCTCTAAGAAAACAGTTCTAACTAGTACAAGTGAGCCTCTGCACCACATATGACACAGTCCAACTCAATCTGCATGGGAAACTGGCACAATGGAAGTACTCCAAAATTAATTTGTACAGAAAGTTTCTACACTTCTACATTAACTAAATAACAACCTAAAGTTTTGCATTACATTTCCTTCACTTGTCTTTGTCAGATCCAAGCAGCAACGGCTCTTCAACACTGTTAAAGACTAGGAATAACTTACCACACTTTCTTAGGAAAAGTCCCCCTACACCTACCTTTGTATGGTACAACACACTGCCATTTAACAGCCATCCACCTACCCCATCTATTTTACAGAAGCACGGTCAAAGCAGACAAGTAGATTATTTAGTGCCAGAGAGGAACAATAAACACGAAGTTTGTTGGCTAGCAGAAAGTCCATACACAACTATTTGCAGTGCAGCACGTAAGCAACAACCGATCACAAATTCCATCCTCCAGACGAGCCACCATAAAAGAAACTCTATAATGTTGCAACACATCTTTGCCAAGAAGCTTCAGAACCAGTGAGTAAAAACAAGACAATAAAATAAAAGGTGAAATTGACCCTGAAGTCTGGCTGTCCAAACATATCAAGAATGCATTTCTTCCTTACATTTGACTAGGTGGAAGACAGACAAATAAATAAATGAATGAACAGCAGTATTTGTTTCATATTTATGAGATGTCTACAGTAGGCCTTAATATCTGGAGATAAATTTATAAAACTTGCTCAGAAGTTGTTAAATATAAGCTATATAGAAAAAAACAACCATGATTCTGACCTGCTGTGTGCCTCAATTGTAGCACCTTTACACTACAGAGGGTATTACAGTTGAGAATCTTAGGATTTCAGAGACCTATGTAAGACGAACAAAGATGCAAGACAAGAGCTATTACAGAAATTGTACTGAAATCAGGTTCATAAACATAAAAATTTCAAGAAAAACAACAAAACCAAGACACTTATTCCAAGTTTAGGTGTTTGTGCCTGGTCTCAATACTGAATCAAATATTAGACATGACTAGCCACGCTGTTCTTCATATAACAACTCTGGAGCTGACAGAACATGGTGTACATAGGTCACTCCAAAAGTAATGCTTCTTATTAATTTCCACAGAAACTACAACAGATAAAGTGGGATAACACTACCTGAGTGAGCAAATTCTCAGCTACAAAACACTATTATTCAACACAGTGACCACCAATAGCTATGCATTTTCATCAGCCACGAACAACAACCTGCATGCCACGCTCATAGAACGAACCATTACTTGTCTTTCGTGTCACTGTCACCATTGTTGAAACACAACAACACACCACCCACTGCCTCACTGTGCTCACATCCACTTGTTTGGTCTCCCAAACATTCGGCAAACATCCATGACTTTTTTCTGTGTGGAGGAATTAAATTGCACACCTCTGCTTTATATGCACTTCCATCTCAGATGCCACTTTGTCAGACTGCTCCTCAGCTGCCATCTGTCGCATGGCCACAAAGCACAACGGTGAAAAGATCCAACCTCTACTGCCCTACCACCAACATCCACTTCTGACGTTGTAAGGACAGGCTGTAGCAGACATAGCTGCTTTAAATCAGTTTCTGATCACCCAAGAAAGGTAGAGGTCACAATCTGGTAATAAAGAAGGAATTCTTACCCCTTTCCAAGAATCAGGGCTTGCCTAACACACCAAAGAAGGCAATCTCTGAATAGAGATGGTTCTCTTGTGCGTGCCAGCCCTTTAATGAGGTTAGGGAGGCATAGGCCCAAGGTCCATCCCTTCCAGTCACAGAGGTGAGTTGCTTCCACCTGTGCTGCCAGAGCCAGCTATACCCCTTCATGAGGTACTCAATCACTGGTTCAGGCTATGACCTAACAGTTTCCATTGGACACAATAAATAGGAGGCATTATCTTCAGAGCAAACCTTGCAGAATAGCAACAAGTGCAATTTCTGTAATAAGCATACAGAATAGTTAAGCAGAGATGTGGTGAGCATGGATCATGCTTGGAACATCTGAATAAAAGCTTTTCTGCTTCTGCTGCACATCTACTTCTCCAACTCAAGATACTGCTGCTGCTTTTGAACTGCATGAGAAAGAACCAAAATATAACCACGAAACACTTAACAGATAAAATGAGGTGAAGGTGTATATGAGAAGACATCTTCCTCAAGATATCCCTAAAGCTGAACTTTCTGTATTGCCAGCCATTTCATCTTTTTGCCCTTTGCATACACGTATACATTTCACATTTGTGCATATCAGATCATTTCATATTGGACATAGCTGCTGAGGTTCTGCATCCATTTCTCTTCTAGTCAGTAGGATTGTAATGAAACAAACCATTTTCCAGTGCTGGGTTAAAGTGCACTTGGTGACATGAATAGCACTGTGTAACCACACCAACTCAGAAGTCTTACCTTTCTCAGCACTGTAACTTGCAGTTCTTCTGCTTCCTCCCTATTTTTGAAGGGCAGCTGCCTATTGCAGCATACTGGAAATAGCATCAAGTAATACGACTGTCATCTCACAGGCTGTCTTCTATTTCTAGATGACATCTTGAGAAATCAAGATTTCATAGATATAAGGCTCTTTGAGCAAGATTTGATGGAACACCAAATTTAACCGATAGAAGAAATAGCACTGCAATATTTAATATCCTTGCTCTGTCTTCCCCTCTCTCACCAGTGTAACTTTCTGTTTTGGAAGCTTATCAAGGAGAAACAATTAGTCCAGAAAAATTATTTTAATAGTATATAAATAATAGTAATTCTGATGCATCTATAATATCTGAATCATCCAGCTGGCTAAAAATCATCAGAGAATTTTTGTTTCCTGGACAATCTTTTGCATTATTTTCCTTTATTCATCTTTCTTTACTTCAAATTCCAATCTAAAACTGTTCCAAAAAATTGTCAAGAAGGACTTTCCACACAAAGCAGCTAGGGTTTAAATTTATCACATCTACCCCCTACGGATACAGCTGGAAGCACTTAATATTAGTAAAAGATTTTCAATCCTGGAGAAGGAACTAACCAATGCTACTACTGAACTTGCAAACAAAAGGTTAAAAATCAAACACAAAAAAGCCACAATGAAGCAACAATGAAAGAACACGAAATCCCCGCCAAAAAACCCCATCAACCAGCTCCTACTAAATTTATTATTAATTGATCAACACCCACAATGCTGCAATGAACTTCTACAGACATTCTTCAAAAGACAGTTTTATTATAGCACTTTACTTGGGCTTATCCAAAGTATGAAGGCACTTAAGCACAGAAGACAAATGAGACTTTGGCTGCATGTTTATGAAGCCTAAGAAATGTTATACGGCGTACTTGGCCATGTCCTCATTACCAAACAGCACAGCCCAGCAGAGCAGAACAGAAGCTGGAGGAAAGATGTGCACCTCATCAGCTTTCATGGACCTCTGCTTTGGCTTAGCTCTGCTTTGTCCCAGAGACCAAATACCTTTGACTGTTCATTCATTTGCACTTTCCAATTCAATTTCATCCTAAAGTAATCGAGCATGCAAGCTTGAGACTGCTCCAGGGTTAGCCAAAGTACACTTAAGAATTCACTCTCAGAAGACCCCTCAAATTGTAACATTAGGAAGTCAGTGTACCCTGAGGGCAGCTTATAACCAGGTGATCAGTTGGCAGCTTTCTCTGTTCTCTCAGCATCTCCAAGCTAGTCTCAGCCATAAGCATTAAGAAGATAGATGAGGACGAATAAAAGGAGATACGGTCATATGGCAAATGACATTTTAAACAACCTTAACATATACTAAGCCACCAAGAATAATGAACTGATTCCCAAATAGCTTTCAAAACATGGGAAGAGGCAGAAAATGAAATGTAATTTAAAAAAAGAAAAGTTAAGGGCCCAGACTGAAGTATACCCATTTCTATGTAACAGAGGGATTTTCAAATGACCTGAATAGCTTTTACCTTCTTCAACAACAAAAACTTAGCTTAAAAACCAACTACAGTATCTTCCGTTTGTTCAGGAAGCAACATACATAGGTCATTCTGAAAGTAATGCCTCCTATCTTCTTCCATGGAAACTACAACAGATACAAAGACTAGAATAACACTAGAGCAAATTCTCACACACAAAACACTATTTTTTCAGCAGTCACCACCACAGCTATTTGCTTTTGCCAGCAATGAAGAACAGCCTGCATGCTGTGTTCAGAAAACTCTGCACCAGAGCAGCTGACCCGCTGTTGCCACTGCTGACACTGCATTAACTACTGCCTCGCTGTGCTCACATCCAGTTTGATCCCCATAAACGTTCCACAAGTGTTGATGAATGCCACTGGGTGCTATTTTTCCCCCACACTGAGGAATTCGGGGACACACCTTTGCTTCATGCACACTTCCATGCCAGATGCAATTTTGTCAGTGCCCCTCTGCTGCCATCTGTCACGCAGCAACGACGTGCAATGGAATACTGTCAGGAAGGTTCAACCCCTACTGCCATCCCACCAACATCTGCCTCTGATGTTGTAGGCCAACATAATAAACAGGAGGCATTACTTTCGGAGCAGCCTTCATAACAAGATTTATGAAACATTACAGCAAATGTTTAGCCACGTGTGTCTATACCTAATTATGCAGTGCAGTTCACTGTTGCTCAGATCAAAGAACAGATGTTTCACAAAAATGAAATAAGATTTGTTTATCTATCATATAAATAGAGTGGGAAGAATTACACGGTAGCCTTTTCTCAGTCACTCAGATTTAGGAAAGCTGATTAGATGGCCAGTAATCCAGGCAGATAGTATTTTCCTCCCTATCTAAGAGAAAATTAAGACTCTGTTTTCTAGTTAAGAACAAGGATTTATTCATTTTTTAGAATCTGAAGTATCTGTACTGGAAAGAAACAAGCTGCCTGTTTGCAGAAAAACAGACAATTGCACACATACTCAAACAAATTTAAACTATTCACTGCAGCAGGCTGCAAGGACACTGTAAATACAACCCCAAATAGCAACTATTTGCTTTGCAGATGGAGCAATTAATTGTGCTATGTTCACAGGTGGGGAAACCTTCCCTCAACCCTCCCAGTCTTGGGGGTGCACCTTTTCACACTGATTTCCCCTTCCTAATTTGTTCGATAAGTCCTTCCTCTGTTCATCACTCTCAAGCTAGCACTGCTTACCCCCACAAGTGCCATCTTACACACTCAACTAAAGAGCAGTCATCACGTAGCTTAACTTTCTCGGTCTGAGTGCTGTCTGCCATTCTTAGTGGCATCATGCAGAAACACCACGCTGACAGCTATGCTTCAACATCACCAAGACACAAGCTTGCAAGTAACACTACAGAAGGAATGTGCTCCCCTCCACCATTTCACAAGCAATTAGATAGGAAGCAGAGTTTCAGATGTTTCTATTTGCATGGCTTACCTGCAGCAAATAAAGACTTGCCTGATTTGCCTTCTAACCACACAAGAATCAGTATGAAAATTATGTTGACAGCTGAATTATCACAACTCCAACTCAGAGGACACAATTTATATCCTTAAAATCTGATTAAATTTCAGAGATTCCCTCATGAAATTAGGATACAGAAAAAAAAACAAAACCCACAAACCCTCCAATCTAAACAAATGTGATGGGTCTTCAGTTGAAAAACAGGAATGAACTTCTCCCACACAACAGCAAAGCTACACAGTGAAAATCTTACATGAAAAAGAAATTGGAGAATATAGTTCTGTCACTCTAAATATCCCTATCTCACTGCCATTGTTACAGCAATAATTAGAGTGCTGATGAGAGATGACGATAGCCTTGCCTGTCAGGCAGAAAAGACCTCCAAGTTATACTTGCTTTGAATGGATGCAATTGCTTTTCCTTAGATAAGATGCAGGTCAGGTTCCAAATACTGACAATAGATGTTTTTCAGCCCAACAATTCACGAGTGGCATTACTCCTGCTATTTCTAGCTTTAATTCACTTGCAATATTTGAATGTGTTTTCCTGTTTTAAATACCAAGAGCAACAATAACAACACAAGAACATCCTATAAGAGAGGCCGGGTCTTGGCATAAGGTCAGAAAATATGAACTGCTCAGTGAAAAATAATAATAGCTATGATTCAAATACTCTAAAAATAATACACTGAAAGTCTAAAGATAAAATAGTTTATACTAAGATCTACATCAGTGGACGATCACTAAGAATGTGCAGGCAGCAAAGAATTTGCTTAAGCCCCCTCTCCCCAAAACAGAACACAAATCTCTCTCTCTATATGTAATTCTGCTCCCCATTCCCAACCTGTTGGATGCCTCAAAGACAAAAACCATTTTCAACTACTTCTCATTTTCTCTTGCTGTGCAACTTAACCTAATTTCAAGTAACAGCTTTTCCTCCAGAGATGTGGGGAACAGGGGATGGTGTTGGATTCATGCACATTTATCCTGACAGTCTGACACATCACATAATAGTTGCATGCAACGTACAGCCATGTTCAGGAACCACCTGGTGCAGGTCACACAGATGTCTCTTCTTGCTGCAGTTTTGCTAAACAAAGTTTTGATAAAGCCTTCCTAAATAAAAAACATTTTGTCACAAGAGCTCCATATGGAGATAACCAATATGAAGTAGGTTCACACTAATCTTGCAAAGACACTTTGTTGTTTAGAATAATGTATCAAAAACAGCTTATTAGCATACTGCATTATACTGATGATCATCAGTGCAGTTCTACTTTTAGATCCCATATTTTTGATAGCTAGATACTCAGATCCCGTGCAACTTCTAAGGTGAACAGTAAGGGATACTTTTGTGTCCTCCAGTGAAAGGACACAAAAATTTAGCAAGTCATGGCCTCTTAGTTCCTCCAGTGAAGCTCACCAATGGCACTTCCTTATCTATTAGAACAATGTAAAAATAGTTGGCTTCGTAAAATAATTAACAATGCAGAAATATTAACGCAAAGCTCTCATATCTGTTAATGACAAAAACATGCAGATTACAGGATATCATCAGATTCCAGCCTCTTCAGATAACTTTTATTCTATACTAAATGAAACATAACCATTTCAGGTTAAATCTGAGAAATAGAGAAGGAAGTCATCACTACAGCATTAGAGCAAGATCACTAATATAATCATCTAACATCACTAACAGAGAAAAGTTCATAAAGCTTTTACTCAACATACATTACAGTCAAAAACCTGGTATCATCAGCTTTTAACCAAGATGACATGAAATGCTACATAAGAGGTAATTTAGAGGGTCTCCCTTTCAACAAATCACAATTGAAAAGCAGTAAAAAAAAAGATGTTAAAGAATGTCTCACCCAACTCATAATTTAACATCAATTCTTTCATTTAAATCCTAATCCCTGTTGCATTAAAGCCTGTAGCTTATACAAAAACAGCCCACAGAAATGAATGAGTTGTCACAGAGAAAAAAAACTTGACTTTTTTTTTTTTTAAACCTACCTGTCCTTGCTGCAATGAGATGTGTTGCTTTGTCAGGATCATCAGCACTCAGTACCAGATTCTTAACAATTTTAGCTCCAAGTGCTGTAGCATGATAGTGTTCTCGTGTTTTTTCAATGGGGAAGTTTGTTGGGTAGAGTCCACTGAAGATAATGGTTACATCTGCCAACACTTTACTTTTCAGTTCTGGTACAATTTTTCTGATGTCTGGAATTTCCTCTATCTCCTTTTTCAAGTATTTATCATACTTGGTGTAATAATCAGTGTGAACCCGCACAAGGATCTCTTCGAGGTGCATTAAATGGTCATCATCATCTGTATCATCCTCCTCCTCTTCTTCCTCCACACTCTGGTCTAAGGACTCACCCATTGTAATTCCAGACTGTTCGCTGTTCTGAGACTCAGTTTCAGCTTCTTTCTTGTCTGCACACCCATTTCCCAAATCACAAACGCTCTCCTGTTCACTTTCTTCTTGAGCATCAGTATCAGTTTTGTCAAGAATATTTTCACTCGGTAGAGATTGCGTCCCCTCAGAATGATTCACCTGACCATCTTTTTTCTCACTCACATCAGTGCAACTGCCTTGATGTGGATTTTCGTCCTGCAGAGGTTGTTTGGATTTCTTCCAGCTTCTCTTTTCCTCATTCTCACTATCTGATACAGAAGTAGATGACTTTCTGGTATCCAATCCACCCTCGCTCTCACTGTCACTAGACAGTTCAAAGTCCAAATCGCTCGTTTTCTCTTGAGTTTGCTGTTTCTCTAACACCGTCCTATCAACTTGTTCAGAAGAAATCTGAGATTCTTTAGTACTTGACAAATTGTTAGTGACCTCACTGTCTGTTCTGTCATCAGTGCTGTCACTTAGAGAGTCCTGAGTATTAACTTTACCATGAGAGCTCAAATCACATGCAGGTGTTTCACTGCTTACAGAAGTGTTTCCATTTGCAGGGCACACGTCCTTTGTGGCTTTCTTGAGACCGTTGTTTTGTTCTTCTATACAGGTAGCATTCTTCACTTCATCGGCATCCTTTGCTAATGTCACTGCTGAATCCTGTGCCTCTGCCTTAGCAGAGTGGTTTACTAAGACACACAAAAGAAAGAAGCAACATATACATGTTTTCTCAGTACGGAGAACTAAACTTTTCTAGGCTGCAAAGATACTTCAGGAGTCAACTGCTACTAGAATTAACACACTTCACCTTTCTAAACAAGCTGTGTAAGATTATTATGACTTATCAGTACAATTAAAAAGTAATTCATCAAATTTGCAAGCACAAAAAGGACGTATGTTGTAGCATGACTTTCATACTACGTCTCAGAAGAAATTAAGCTACTGAAGAAGAAAACCCACTACACTTCACAAGGCCCTATCCCAGAACCTCAACAAGAATTCCCTCTATAAATCACAAGTGTAATGAACTCAGAACAGAAAAAGCTTTAGGATGTGTCTTCATAAGATATCTGTAGACAAAGGGAGATAAAGAAACTGTAGGTGTTCAAACAGCTGCACTCAGATATTGATCAGGAATGAATAGGAATGAGTGACTAGGACAAAATCATAAATCATCCTAATTTGTCCCACTTTTGAGTGCACGTCCCTGCTGCCCTGTACCTAGAGATACCAGTCAAACAAAAGACTCTACGTCCTATTTCAGCTTGAATAACATTATAACTGTTTCCATGTTGGATATTTCAAGCTCAATAAGGGGGAAAAATGTATCATATTAAATAATAATAATACACACACACAAAAAAACAAAAAACAAAAAACCCCTTGGCTGAACTAGAAAAAAGCAACACCATTTCTTATTGTATTGCCTTTTAAATACTTTCCCCCCCCCCAAAGAATAACAGCAGCTCTTCAGCTGTGTCAACCAAAACGCTTCCACTAAAGCTCCGCTCCTGTTCAATGTCTCACCAAAAGGGAACTATTAAGAAACAGTCCAGTTTTACAGAGCTACTTCCATACGTGCTTCAAGGGCACTGTGTCAACTGCAATAGCCTAAGGTCACTCACCTGAGTGCCACAGTGACAGCACTGAAATAAACACAATCAATTGCATTTGAAAAAAAAAAAAAAAAACAAACAAAAACCACAAAAGAATGATGAATAATTACTTTTCTTCTTCATTTGAATTTCTCTTGATCCAGGAGGTGCATTAATATCACCTATCCCCTGAAAGTATACGTATTTCTTCACGGTTATCAAGTTGGGTGCAAACTTCCAGACATCCTCCCTGTCATCAATGATACAAACCATGGAATCCCCACATGGGAAGAGATCTCTAAGAAACACAAGGAGTTGAAATAGTTAAAATGAATTCAGTTTAGAAATTGACACTATTGCTGAACTTTTTGTTCATTACAGGTATGTCTACAAGATGTGGATGAACTCAAAAAAAAAAAGACAGCTATATTAAAATTACAAAATTTAGAATACAGTCTTTAAACTAAAGTTAATTAAAAAGGGAAGGCCTGTTCTGAAATCTTTATCCCATAGGCCAGAAGCAAGAACTACCAAGTTTCAGCAAGAACAAAACATCACAAAGTTTGTCTAGTTTTCACATTTTACACTGATTAAAAACGACAACAAAACCAGCTGCCTGGATTATAAGTTAGAAAAAGACATAAATACACTTTTAAAGAAAGTAGACTTATTCATGGCAGGATAAAGCAAGCAGTATTAGTATTTATATCAACCAGTCAGTGCAGTAATCAAGACACATGCATATGAAAACACCAGGAAAAGAGAAAAGCTTCTCATCTGCTATGATGATGAGGAGCACACAGTTATTTTTAATACAGCTTTATGAAAAACCAAAAATCCATTCTCTGGAAAAAAAAAAAAAAAGTCCTTATATTATAAAGAATATCAGGATAAAATCTGAGGTTGGACTAAAGTATGAATTCAAAGAACACGAATTTCAAAAAAACAAAAAAAAGAAATAACCCTCCATCACTGCACAACAGAAGCTTCCAACATGTACAGTACTTCTGAAAGCCTGAATATTAAGTGTACATAACTGAACTAAGAATACTGAGGTATTCTACTATTCTTCAATGCAAGTCATTACAAAAGGCCACAATAAAAAAAAACTGAGATAAAGGTACTGCGAGAATAAAAACTGTGAGAGAAAAATAACATCATTGGCTCACATCCTTGCTTTTCCATCAGCACAGAACACAAACAGATGAAATGCTGCGATATCTAACGTCTCAGTGTTACTGAGGCAGAGTTGATGTTTAAGAGGCAGGTAAGGATTAAGAACGTGTTGACTACAGAGGAAGTACATTTTATCACACTGACAGCATTGCCTCTTTGCCCTGTTTTGTTTTATGCAGAAGACTCACATACATACCTAAGATTCCCAGTTTTAGAAAATGGATCAATACATTCATCCCTTGATAATATTCGATGGGAAAAAAGCTTCTTTTCAGGATCCAAAAATCCTTTTGAAAGAAGAGAGTAGAAGATTAACACCTGAGACATGTGGTCCTTTTAGATGTTCCATATAATTCAGCTATTTTTATCTGTGCAACAGCAGTTTAACAAAGAGACAATTTTGAGATAAGAGATACTATAGGAGTTAAGGCTACGTATAGCAAACCAGATTTGTAAGGAATGCAGTGGAATTCATTTAAAAAAAAATAAAAATCCATCTCGCTTTCCTTCAACACAGCAACAAATCTGATATCAGAACAACTAGATTTGTGACATCCCAACAGATCAGGCTGAAAAGTACAGTGGTGATAGATGCACGTTCTTGCAACTTACATTTATATCTCTACAGGTGATTCTTTAACGCTAAATGCTTTCCTCAGCTCATTATGCCTAGGGACTGCAAAGAAGTCTCACAAGAGTCGGCAACGTGCTGCAATATTTAGCACAGCAGGCAGCTGATGGGACCATTCCAGCCGGAGCTCTTGCATTTGTAGGTTTTAAGTTTTACCTCTAACACTACTTCAGTACTTTCACACACAACGAGTGGGTCCTATGATTCACTGAAATATTTATGCTCAGTTGCAGTTACAAGTCTGACTGCATTCTTATAGGGGGAAAAACGAAAAAAAAAAAGGGAAAAAAGAAATGGGAGAAGCTGTGCTAGCTGACTTTAAAGCAAGACAAAATACCATTATTTAGGAAAATAGTGACTTTGGTGTACAAACACACATGCACATGCTTCTGAACCTATCCTCAGTAATGAAGATGGTCTTCATGAACAGATGTCACAGCTACATAATTGCATGCTAACCTGAATCTGCCATCTCATCAAATTTGCTCAACTTCTCACTATTTGTACGAATAATACAAAGTACTAAATGCTTAGTGGTTTTGGTTTTTATTAAGACTTTATTCTACTGAAGTTGTGGCCATCTTCTAGACAGAAGAAGAGTTCAAAATGACTACTGACTCTAAAGACCCACACTAATTTTCTTTCAAGGAGCTCAGATTTTTACAGAAGGAATGTTCTTTTTTTTGTTTTTAACCATGGGGAAAAAAAATCCAGCTCCCAGGCATATGTTCAGTTGGGTCTTCTAAAACAGAGGGTACAAATAAAAAAAATAATAAAAACATCAGTAGTCACTTCTACAGTGTTGATGTGTATGTATTACTGTGTAATTGGAATAACTTAAAACCCATAAAAGCAAGAAAATTCCGAGTTAAGGACAGAGGTTCAACCTTAACTCACCCGGCTATGCTTAAGAATTGCTGCAAATCGTAGCATCATCCCCTGTAGTGAGACCCTTGCAGTACCTAGGCATAATGAATTGAGAGAATTAGCTACAGAGATTTATTGCTGTACAACAGATACTTTGACAAACTACATAAGCTGTCACACAAGTTGCTCTTTTTCCAAACCAGCATCTCTTCTGCTAATGACCTGAACACAGAGGGACTCTGCAGTGCATTGGACTGTACTGCTTATATGGCAAAACCCAAATCAGGCATTTAGTTGCACTGCTGTCCAACTAGAACTGTTCAGAAAAGAGTAAATTAAATTAAAACAGCCAAAACACATTAGTCCTGATGTTAGGGATTACCCATGAAGTGATGTTCCAGAGCTATTCCAGGGACCTTTAATGAAAATTCTACAATTTCTTTTTTTTTCTTCCTTCTCCTAATAATTCACTGACAATACAGAAAATATTGTTAACCAGTGATGCTCCAGAGTTGGGCCTTCCAGAACGAATGTATCTGAATAGCAGTAAGATGAAACAGTACTGGCCTTGTAAAGAACTTTTTTGTATGATTCATTATTTGCTTGATGTCGCTTACCAAATAAATTCAAAGTAATAAACACAATCTTAATTTTGTTAGGTTTCAGGGAAAAATCACAAATTCATACATCATTTGAGATTGGAAAAGCTAATCTAAATCTAGCCCAATCACCCACCTACCACCAATGCTGCCCACTGAACCGCGTTCCTCAGCAGCACATTAACATGTTCCTTGAAAACCTCTAGGGATGGTGACTCCTCCACCACCCAGGGCAGCTCGTTCCAGTGCCTTTTTCACAGAAGTTTTTCCTAATATCCAACCCAATCTTCCCTGGTGCAACTTGAGGCCATTCCCTGTAGTCCTACCACGAGTTACATGGCAGAAGAGGCTGAACCCCTCCCTGGCTTGCCACAACCTCCCCCTCATACAGATCAACTCTAGAGATACTAAAGAAGACAGGCACCAATACCAACCCCTGGGAAACACCATCCGTGACTGACTGCCAGCTGGATATAACTCCATTCATTAGGTACCAACTGGTCAAAATAATAATGAAGAAAAATACTACAAACTCTTTTAGATTAGAAACTCCAAAACTATTTCATTAGCATACAAGAAACCCTTTTGCGAGTGTGCCAAATTAAGAACGGGTTAGTGATAAATGACTTGAGCAGGTAGAAACCATATCTGCAAATATCAGCTAAGGCCACCCAGCAGGTAACAGTCATCTACTGAGGGAAAAGCACTCCAGGGTGTGGAAGCAGCAGCTCAAAGTCCACGGATTTCATACAAAGAAAATAATATAGGATGTATATGGAGAAGCTGAGAAAGCATAGAGGAATCTCACAAAAAGATTCCTGGCATTTTATTAGAAGCCCTTTACTTATGTAACGTGGGATAGGGGTTAAAAACAAACACGCACCACATCCAGTGCTTCCTGTGAGAAATGCCTTAACCGATACTGCCCCCAGGTGGTCTGTGTGTGCAATAACACATCGCCACAGCACCTTGCTCACAGGAGGGCAGCACGGGCTTAAGGTCGTACCAACATTCTGCTGAAACACGTTGGTATGGAGAGAAGTAGAAGAAACTACCATCATCACTGCAAAAATCCTCTCCCGTTTTGAATGATTTGATGAGATTAGACAGACGCAGGTAACATACAGAAGCCTGGAAATGTCTGAAAGCAGCAATACATGAATTTGCTCATTTTGTGGCTAACTTCTCTATGGAACAGATGGAACAGCTCAAGTATGACAACCACAGAGATGTTTGCCACACTGTAAGCATCAGCCCGTGACAGCATGGGGACTGCAGGGTGATCCAAATTTTACTCAGAGATGAAAATAAGCAAAAACAGAACCACGTTCAGATAAGAGCAATCACTATTATTAGCTACCTCTACAGCTCCTCCTTCTCCCTTGCTCAGAAGGGTATTTGCTGTATAACTTCTGACTTTATTTGGTCTTCATCCTCAGGGCTTAGGCCAAGAAAAAGTTTTGGCACAAAATTCAACTCAAGAAGGTAGGCCACCCACTTCCCTTACGTCAGGTATCCAGATGCAGTATGTAAGTACTCAGTATACAAGAAGTTCTGTTTTGCTAAAGGAAATAACCACCCTCTAAGGAAGAGAGTGGGGTAAAATAACAAAAAAAGCACTGCACATTAGCAGTACAGAGCACGTATTCCAATAGTGAGACTGAAAAAGCCTTAGGAAGAACTCCAAACAGTGCTGTCAATATTGAATAATGTGGACATTTGGACACGTCTCTCCTGGAATTTATTTTGAGGGGATGACAAATAGCTGTCACTTTTCAATAACAGAAATATCTTGTCATTACAAGTATTTCCTACGGCACATTAAACACACATATAGCCCTCAGTTTATACAATTCCTTATAAGAACTATGACAGATAACTAGAATAGTTCTGCTTTGAAATCTTCCTTTCTTGATAAGAAATAGTTGCTTTTCATTGATACCATTTATCAAGGCAATCACAGCAATATGACAAAAATGTGAAAGACAACGAGGGTGAATGGGGTAAACTAGGTAACATGGAAGAGCAGCAAACACTGTTTGACACGTGGAGACACAGCCTAAACATCCTTAATGACACTGTATTGCACTTACAGGCTATTAATAGAGGGAAATCTGAGGTAAAAATGCTGAATGCTGTTCTGTCAAGGAATGCTCAGGAATGGAGTAAAAGCTTTTTTTTCCTCCCAATTAAAAAAAAAATAGTTTAAAATGATCACACCCCTACCATTCATTACCTTAACTTGTGATGGAATCAGGTGGGTTAACTTTTAAGCATGTAGGAACAATACACATTTCACACAATGACCCACACCACAGCCTACTACTGCTAAAAGCTTTAGAATTTCAATGCTGATTTTACAGTTACAAGGAGAAAACATTTACAAGTTGTTGAGAATAATGCATTAAAATGCTGTCAGATCTGTGCTTTTCTCTCTAGAAAGTAAATATCAGTACACAACACAGAACACAGAATTGCTTTTAATTTATATAGCAGACCAACTTGCTCAGGTGAAGGTAAACATTAAATTTCCTCCACAGGAGATCCACACTGTGGATTTTCATACAGATCTAAAGCAGCAGTTCCATCTAGAGCTATCTGTCTACCTACCTATTTATCTAGATCTTTTAGATGTTGGAGATCACTGTTAGAGCTCATCTGTGTGATTTCTTAATTAAATAGGAAGGCAATAGTTGCCATGCCACAATCTGATCCCTTAACTTTTCAGGGAAGCAAAAAAAAAAAAAAAGAAACCAAAAAACAATACCACCACCATGCATCAGATATGAGAAAAAAGGGACTGCTGCTAAAATTACAGGCCGTACACACGCAGCACCTAAATTCTAAGATGAGAATTCTGCTTACAGGAGCACACATGAGTTATTTTGTGCAAAACTAAAGAACAAATAGTTGAAAACAATCACCAAAAGAAAATAAGTCATGTGAGTATGAAGTCAGATTACTGAGCCATTGCTAAACATAATACACTACCCACCTGCAATTGTATGTGCATAAAGTCTGCTGCCAAATGTGAAAACATGCAGCTCATACAGCTTGGCAATTTTTTCCAGGAATTCCTTACAGTGAGGACGCAAACGAGTGTGCAGCATAGGCTCACCTCGACCTAACTGAAAATGAAATATGCCCTGGAAGAAAAAGCATGTTTTATGTTACCAAACTGCCAAACAGTAGTGCCAGCATTCAAAAAGTACCCTCTCCCATCACTTCCACTATTTTAATTCATACAAGTAGGCTAAAACAAGTTTTTGCCACAAAGATTATGTGGAGGAAAAAGAACATCTCCTAACCACTTATTCAGTCTGTGAGCTGTAGAGGAAGAAAGGCTCACATTAAAAATAACTACCTGAATATTTTTTTGCTCAAAGTAACTGGAACGTAAAACTGAAAACAAACACAAACGAGGAAAAGCTATCACCTTAAAAAGAGATGGGAGAAAAAGGAGTATTTTACAGAACATGTTCCTCACATTTTTTATTATTCTTCAGTTAGTTTTATCTATTTAACCACACAGTGTTTTTATTATTGCTCTTGTTATTTTTTGTTTTACAAGAGCCATCATTTAAATATTCTTAGAAGTATTTCTGTCATGACTCTGGTTTGGAAGTTAACACCAAATACATACCTTATTAGACATCTGCTGGCAGTGCTGTTCTGTAGTATGGATCAGTGTCTGGTCCAAATCTACCATAAGCACTAGTTTCCGATTTCTGTGTAGTCGTTGTTGATCTTCTCTTCCCAGCTGTTCAGCTTGCTGTAACAAAGCATTCATAGAGTAAGCTTAGCTTACAATAAATGAACTAGGGTTATTGGCCTCTGTATATTGTGAATCTGAGAAGAAATGCTGCTATAAACTAGCTGCAAAGGCATTAACACGTAGTAACAGTGACCAGATGGCAGCCATGTCAGCAACTTTTCCTATAGAAAAGAAATATATATCCCTAATGTCTATGCTGATCTATGTGACAAGAGCAACTTAGAATCTATGAACTCAGAACAACATTCATCTACATACATAACAAACATCCACCTAATCATTTCAAGACCAGAACTGAGTTCTGAGGTACACAAATAAGAAGTTCATCAGTAGTTCTGAAAATCTGACTACTACGTTCAGCAATTTCGTATCAATTAAATATAATACAGTTGACAACATTGTTGAATATTAAATTAAAGCTGCTAATGACAGAAGCCATCATAACTCTCGATGTAGCCTAAAGAACAAATCATCAGACACGTCTGGATTATTTAGCTCTATGCAGCTCTATTATGAACCCTATGCAAAAACCTTCTCGTTCCTGTAATTTGAGCTGAGGTTTGCTTCTTTTCTGTGTATTTGTAACCATTCAAAACATTGTGCTCACGTTAGCCACTTGTAATGGTAAGCTGCAGTACCACCAGACAGCAACCTAGAAGTAGAATATTCTGAAGAAGCAGGGGTCAAACACAAACTGCCCTTTGAAACACTGGTTTCTAGCTGCTTTCTACTCCACATTTCTTCTCACTGGCATGTTTTGAGGAGTTACAAAAAAAAAACCAAAAAACAAAGAGAGCAAGCATCAACAAAGTAAAGAAATAAAAGTAAACCATGAATTTGCTAGGAAAGATTAATAGGATATTTATTTTTAAAATAATCATGTCTTTTTCTCTAAATAATCTAAATGTTGAACAAGCACATTTTGATAATTCATCTAAGTGGAACCTTTGAAAAGGTAAGGAAGTAAATTTAAGATGGAAGTAAGATGTAAAGAACGTGTCTTGACTACATCTCTTAGGCCCAATTTCAGGGCTCCTGACTGACCATGGTGAAGCTAGGTTTCATAGACACTGCAAACTTCAAACACACAATAGTAACAACTGAACTTTTGACCAACTGTCAGTTTTCTGACACACAAACACTTAAGTAATGTATTTCCTATGTACTATCACACAAGCATCATATTCTCAGCACAAAGGCCCAAAAGAAATACTATAGCAGCTGATACAATCAATCTGCATAAGCATAAACACAAAAACCTCTAGGCTACTGATGTTCATCATCAAACGTCCCTTTACACTTTATGTAAGAATGTTGAAGAAAACAATTAATTATATAATTAATAAGCTATAATTCAACTTTTCAGCTGTTAACCTAAAATGAAGGTTATGAACATGGAAAGAAGAATTATACTTACCTCAGAGCTCACTTTCAGTTCTGGGACACTATGAACCATAGACACAGTTGCTGTGGATAACGGTACATTCTGTTTTCCATTCTTGCTTCGAATCCTAACCACAAAGAGAAAAGAGGCATCAGAAGAGAGCAAAAGTGAAGTGAATTAAAAGTTGAGCAGTAAAGCCTGCAGTACTGAAGCAGTCACGTTCAGAACACTGAATGATTAAGAGCAGTTTTGCCTCGTAATTTCAGGTTATTGTTAATGCAAGTTACTGAACAAAATGTATAAATGTATCAATGTATCTAAGAAGCTCTCCATGTAAACCTTGCAGAAGAATTCAAGTTGTTCTGTACAGCCATATACATAAGACACCAAGGTGAAGAAAGTATCCACACACTGATCAATGTGATGAGCTATAAGTTGTTAGCTACCAAACCATTCACCCTTACAACTTATTTTCCTTTTTTGCAAACGCTTAGCACACAATTACCTACTCTTGCAAGCTGGACTATGAAATCAATCTATGCAAACCATATACAAAGTTACTCTGTGCGTAGCAGAGCAACTTACATCTGACTGCTGCTTCAAAAGAAGTAGCCAAAAAACTCACCCAACATACATACGTTTCCCTTTGGCACTGGAGGGGGTACTACAGAGCCACAGACCACCCTGAGTTGGAGCCTCTATTTATGTATGCACATACTATACACATGCACTCAAAATCATGTAGGTAAGAGGATACGTGTGATGAGTGCATCTACCCACAAGCATGTACAAGTACAAAGTTCCTTAAAACAGACCAACCAACTCCACTGTTTCAGCATTCCTAGCTTGCAGCAAACAAGCAAAGAAATTGTGTAATGGAAAGGATGCACTGCTGGTTAACACCTAGCAGGCTGCTGGTGAACTGTCTGTACTGGCTTCTCTTCAAGCAAAAAAAAGCATTGATGCTTTTAAACTGCCTTGTGATGTAGGCTCAGATCTAATGCCTCATTCCAAAGGTGTAAGAAATTCTGTGTAACATAAAGATGCTCTCTGATGCAGACTATATTGAGAAAACTGAATGAACCAAAAAACCCAAATTTGTACAGATTTTTATGAAATAATAGCAGCATTTAGACATTACTATATTTCAGCCTTAATTCAAGTATTCCTTCAGGGCAGGAAAAGTCTTATTTGCTATTATCCTAACTCCATGGTAGGTTTGCTTTGTGCCAAGTACTTGTCTATAAAATATCAACAATCAAGCTTTCATTTAAAGTTACATCCTACCACTATCTGGGCTACGAAATCTCTAAGACTTCCAATATTCAGTGTGTTTATTCTGGTTTATGGTATACTGCTCAAAAATAATCCCTAATGATGACAATGAATTAAAAAGAAACCCCAGTACTTCCTTCCGAAGGGAATGAGCACTCAATGTTCATTTATAAAATCCGGTCTGCCGTTCAGTTCATTTTTGAAAACAGATGCTGAATCAGTAATCTGCATAAGAAACATTCTCTTTACCAACTGTACAAGCAGTGAGAGAACAAAGGAGAAGAAAAATCAAATTTTGAACTTGCTTTTTTGGCCTAAGGCTTAAATTCCCTTAGTTCCACAGCAGAGTATTTCATAAAAAATTGAAAACAATTCTAAAGCCTTAAATTCAAAGCACTAAAGATAAGCTAGCTCCCATTCAGACACACTACAAATGAAGAAAGGTGACATGAATTATACTGATCCTTTCCCACAGTTATTTACACCTGCACAGATGAAATTCTCATGTTTATATCATGGTCAACACAACTTCTGCCTCTCAGCTCCCCTGTTACAGACATACAAAAAGCAAAGGACACACAACAAGGACAATTTACACCTTTACATTTACACTCTTAACGTTTTCTCCCTAAGATAGTAAGCTTCCCTACATTCATCATCACCAAAAGAGAGAAAATACGCAGTTGACAGAGTTGTAGATGTGCACCACAGCTGTACCTCAAGTACCACATGGCCTCTTATTGGCTTGCATTCCAAGTTATGAATCTCTGCAATAGTTACAAGTCAATATAGTTCCAAACAATGCATCTGTGACCACAGCAACTTAGAAATAGGTCACATATTTGAAAATCTGCTTCAGGTTAACAAAACAAGTGCCTTGTGTAAACAGTGAATTATAGCAGCCTGCAACAATGGCACAGCCCTTGCCAATTTCTTTGAACACTGACTTTATCCATGAGAAACACCAATTTTTGCCTATGAATACCAATTTCTCACTTAAGAAATACACTTCTTAATATAATGACACTGCTAATGATGTGACTGTGAAATAACATGCTCAGGTCACTCAATTTAAAGCAAGAATCTCACTAGATAGTCAAAACTTTTTTTTTTTTTTTCCTTTTTAAAGAGTGCTTTCTGCTGAAATTTGAAAATTAAGTTGCTCTGACTATGCTAGGCAGAGTGAATACTGTCCTCTCTCCCTACTAGTTACTACTCCAACTTCACAGGTGTACTTACAGATATGATTCACAACTACTAAGGATCAGAACGTAGAAGCAAAGCAAATGACAGAAGGAAGAATGTGAATTCCTAATCACAAGCAAGGATAAGCTCAAAAGAAAGCGAGCTGTAATACTTACTGAGTCAAGTCCTGGCCACATTCTGCACACAAACCTTTCATAACCACCGGATGGCTACATCCTTCCAGTCTCACCAAGACACCCCTGGAAAAGAGATACAAGCATCCAATTTATTGCACGTTGATTTCAGATACCTAGATTACTGACTGAAAACTGAAAGCCAGATACGTGCTTTTGGCCTCAGCGGAGGAAAAAAGGGACAGAAGCCTTTGTACAGAAACAGGTTATACTCAGCTAGATATAACTGCCCATTTATGTACTACTGAAAATCAAATACATAAATGTTTCTATACTGATTTCATCCTGGTTTGTGATTTTCTTGTGCCATGGAAGAACATGAATTATTTCAGTCTTTTCACAGAAGTGTTTTGCTGTGCTTCTTTTACTCTCTCAAGTACTTGAGCAGTCACTACAAGACACTCCTCCCATTTCCCTCAACAGAGTTTAAAAGAAGTCCTAAGGATTAAGCCTAACAGTCACGTTTAGTTCAGATACCACAAAGCTTCTCCAACTGCATGACCACTGCTGTTGCATCCCTCTAATTTTTCAAAAACACAGAACAAGGAAAAAAAAAAAAGCCAGTTCTATAACCAACTTCTGAGTGAAAGGGTCTTCTCTTCGGTTTCAAATGTGCATTGCAGCAAGACAGCAGCACCATGAAAGAAACCTTCATCTTTGTTCACATCTCTCACTCACAAATTTAAGTACCGTGCATTTGAAATGAAATGAAATTCTCCTTTCCAACAACACATGCAATGGCTTGCTTCCACTGTGCTGCAAGTCTCCTAGTGACCAGGACTGACAACTGCTAACAAAACTGCAGTTGTTGCACATGCTGGGCTTTTTCCCCCATCTGTGGAAACTAGATTCAGATCAGGTGTACTTAAATAAAAGCTTTCGTATGCCATCCTGCTGTTAGTGGTCTCATTTACAAAAGGGCAGATCAGATCTTCCACACGGGGCCCATCATCTGCTTGGCAATTATATCTTGTCTTCCTCTGCAACCATTTAGGACCTCTGTTTTTCAAATAGTGTACATATTTCATAGAACACAAGCAGTCAGTGGGTCTTCACAAGAAGGCAAAAGAGTGATCCTTCACTATAGGCAACTTTTTTTTATTGCTTACTCAGCTCTCCTCTCATCTCCCCAAATACACACTCCATCATTTGACTCACCCTCCCTTCTCCTCACTTTTACAAACAGGTTTGTACCTCTCCTTTACCTTGGTTCATCTCTGAACTTCCTTCTTCATCTGCCTTACTCAGGCTCCCGGCTCACACTAAGGAGCAAGCCAGAACTGCTCATCTTTACCTACACTGTATTCAGTGCACGAACCTGAGGTTACACAGACACTGGAACAGTCCAAGAAAACCCTTCAAAATCAACTAAAGACTCAGAAATGTGCATGAAAGTTTACAATGACCAACTATATTGTAACTGAGTGCCCATTTAATTGTTTTCAATAGCCTGGTGGTCACTTCATGCAACCTTGGAAAGCAGAAGCATCTTCAGGCATTCTCTACCTTGCATGTTACCTAACATCATCAAGGGGCTGGTATAATCCTGAGCTAAGGTGTGATATAAATTAGGACATGCAAAAGTTTCTGTTCGTGTTAAACTTATGATCTCAGAGGAGGGATTCTTATTAAAAAAAAATTGGGACTTCTAAATTACTCACAGATACTTTTTCCTAAGCATCACCTCCCTAACTTGTCACATACTCAACGACACCACTAATAACCAGTTTTGTTCTTGCACATGTAAACACGACCAGAACATCTAATTTTCTGATGCTCACTAGAGCTCAAAAGCATCTGACTGCAATCTAAGCCAAAGGACAGAGAAAGAACTCTGGAGCACCAGTGAACTTGTCAGCACTGTACAACCGAGCTGAGCAAACTTCCAAGCACAGCTGCTAGGATCTGAAGCAGACTTCTCCCAGAGGAAAACAAACGCAAACCAACAACACATACTAACTGCTGAAAGAAGGCCTGAACTCTACTCAAGCACATTGAAACACTTCATCCACTTATGTTTTAGCACGTATTGTAAATGTACGTTAAAAAGTAGATTTGCTGCAAGCATGCTGTGGAACTCAAAGTGGCTTTTGTGAATCTCAGATCCAGAAACATTCCCTTTACTGTTTAGCTGCTGATTCTCAAAATATAAGAGCCAAGATCCAAGTTGATTATCAGACGTTAGCGCTCTGAACAGAAGTCTGCATATCTGTCTTAAATGGCTGCACACACCAAAGAGCCTTGGGTTTCTGCTTCTTTCATCATCCAGCTCATGTCAGAACCCTGCTAAAAGAAAAGAGCTGCTCCCTACTCCACTTCTGCAGGAGAAATTAATCCCCTCTACATTCAAATACATTCTATTGCTGTCAGTATTAACAGCACCTTACTTTTTCTCAGAGAACTTCTTCAGGAACCACTTGGTGATAAGCAGAATCCACGAGCTCATTAAGCAATAATACTAGAAGTAAAACTGTCAGAGAAAAATACAGCCCCCTTCCAAAAAGCCTTTTTCCAGATCTGCAGAACTGAGACAGCGAGCAAACCAGGCACTGGGGAGAGCAACAGGGCTGTGAATGGCACATGTTTTATGTGTGATAGGGTGAGAGGGGCTGGGTCACTCCAATAGCATCCAGATAACTGAAGGATTGCAACAAGGCACCAATATGGACTGTGCACACTATTACATATATACACACACACACACACACACACATATATAAACACATCTGTACAATGACTGAAGTGATTCTGTGAAATAAGGAAACTCACTCACTTCCCAGGTGCGTTTGTAAATCAGAAACAGACACTAAATGTGCAACAGCAACAAAATGTTATTTGTGTTGCAATAATCATGGTCAGGGACAAACATTTACTAATGGCATCAGGATGCAAAGGATAGCCCTGAGGCCGTCACTGCTCTCACAGCACTCCCAAACTTACACATCTTGTCTATTTCTAAAATAAGCCTTTTAAAGGTACCTGTTTTCTCACGCTGCTGATTGAAAAAGCGTGGTGGAAGGAAAGCTATCACGAAATTCGATATCAGCATTTTGCTCTCATTAACAGAGGAAGTCAATGCCAGTGCTAATCCTAAGGCCTGGTCATTAGTGTTAACTCAAAAACATGCCAAATCCGTAATGAATGCAACCATGGCTATACTTCTAGGTAGGTTAATTTCAACGGGAAAGTCAGAGTAGAAGGTTGTCTCATCTGTGATCCAATTTGCCACGTTTCAGTTGCAACAGTTCACTGAAGCAAGGCGACTACAAACAAAAAACACCCTCCTAAAGTCTTTTTGTATCAGCCTTTCCAGCATAATCACACATTTCCAGCAATGAAAAACAAAGGCAGCAAGGCCACTGAGGGGAAAAGATGACAGTGTTGCAAGCGTTCATAGAAAATGGCTAATAGCCATGGAGGATGGAGGCAGCATCAGCAACTCACCCCACAGAACAGCCTTCTTACAGTAGAGAGGTCACTGCCATTAGCATTTATCTTGCCTTTTTGTTCAGTGCTAGCTGAACACCTCCATGCCAGGGAAATCAAGTCATGGCTCTGTCTTGATAGTCCTTTTAATTGTCTTAATAGTCTTTTCAAAGGAACCAAGCAATACCACAGTACTTACAGTGTGATTTGTCAGATGCACAAATGGAAAAACTGACTGCTCATGTGCCATAAAGTTACTGCCTCCTGCTTGCATGTCACTTACATAAATGGAAAGCCCAAAAAATTGTGCATTCCTCAGATCAGTTTGGGATAAAGAAATACCACAACAGTCATAAACAACCCCCAAGTTGTCACAGTTGTCACTTAAAGCTGCTGACCTCAATTTGACACCGTATGACTTAACATTGAACAGCACAAGATGCAAAGTTGCACTACTACAGCAAAATAAGGTTCCTACAAACTAAAAGCCTCTGCCCCTACCAGTTTTGCAGCATGCTCAAGAGATTATCATCAAGTAATTGTCAATAGGTAAAAATGAAAACATGCTAGGTTCGTGATTATTAACACCCAGCACAATTGAATCATCCAACCAATCTCCACCACATAGCTGTGCACAGTATTTTAGCTGCCATTTGACAAGATTGGCAAATAAGCAAAATCTCATTCAACTTGAAGCCTGCTTCTGCAGGTTAATTTACCCACAATTTTTGCAAAAGTGATGTTTTTAACTTACACCAGAGCACCACTTTGTGGTGTGCGGCTGCAGCATTTAGAACCACCTCAAAGGGCCCTAAAGCCCAATTTACTGTAACAACCAACCACAGCTCCTGTTATACGGGACTCTAGTTTCATAGCACCAATTTTTCAAAGCCCTCATCACCTTGAAGGTGAAGGATCGCCGTGAAGGATTAATTCCTTAGATATTTAATCGTGAAATTAAAAAAAAAGCCAAAGCTCTCAAAAAATACCTGCCAGGAAGCAGGCAGAGTCCTTGAATAACTCACGAAAAATACTATGGATGAGAAGTACAGTTTTCCTGAACCACAGACTGACAGACTTTCACGTCAGTTACCCAGCAACAACAAGTCACTGCAGATGAACTGCTGCAAAGCCAAGCAGTAAGGGCTCAGGCTTACCCACCTCTGATCCCTTCAGATTCTTTGGAGGCACATTCCTTCTCAAGCTCTCCACTCCTCTAGGTAAAGGCACACTGGGCAGCCTGGTCAGGTGGTTGGTGACCCTACGCATAGCAGGGGGTTGAAACTAGATGATCATAGTGGTTCTTTTCAACTCAGGCCATTCTATGACTCTATGGTATCGCACCAACACAGCAGATTTCTTACAATCCCTCCAACTCTGCATTTGTTAATAAAGACCGTTACGTTATCTTCCAACTTCTGGCCACTTTCTCCATTCAGAGGTCACATTTAAGCTATGTTCCCTCCATCCACTAGAAGTAACCTACACAGCATACTGCAGAGTTTTATGCTGTATCGTATGAAGTGGAAAAATTCCTTCTGGATGTAGGCAACACCAGTGAATGACATCTTGTACAAATCAACCAGCATCAGCTCAGACACCCTGAATCTGTTCTTTCAGCAACACCAGATGACTAAAGTAAAAGTCTCTTCCCATTGTGCTGGAACGTATCCACAATGACAGCACAAAACAGCCCCATGAGCTATCTCACTGCTGGCCCACGGGATTCCACATGTGCTGACAAAATCCTTGAGCTCAAGTAAGATAACCAGCTTACAGCAAAAGCTCTGACAACGGGAAATACACCAGTTTGGGAGAAATTCGGTAAGCATAAAAGCAATTCATCACTAAAGACAATTACACAATATGTAGTAAGGGAGATATGCAACCTCATTACTGTTATTTCTTGATTTCACCTTATAATTTAAACCCTACAACACCTACAACCACTTTGATCTGACCAAAATGCCAGCTACTGCTGAAATTTTGTGCTCCCTTTCCCACACCGCCTTCCTATTGAGGCAACCAGGCCAGATGAAGGTATTGGTCAGTCCGGATTATTTAGCAGAAGGTTGGGTGGGAAGGATGAAAAGCAGGAGATCAGGCCAGCTTCAGCTACACGGCTTCCAGCACCCAGATAGGTGAAAGCTGGAGGCATATTCCTTCCAGCCAGCTCTCCTGTAAGTTGGAAGCAATCACAAAACCCAGATGCAGGGAAGCCTCACTGAAAAGAAAGACACACACAAGGCTTCTACAGCCACATTACACTGCCTCGCCTCTCTATCGGTGACTTCTAAACTTGACGTCTGATTCCAACCAAACCCTGCTGAGCTGGCTGATTCATTCCCCCTGATAACGAAAATCCTGGAAGTTTGGGGAAAACAAATGGTCACATAAAGAATAGAGAACTCAATCCTCTCACAGGGTACTCAACCCTTCCACACGGCTACCTGTAACAGGTGCTTTTAGGTGCCAGAGAACTAGGAAGAGAAGAAGAAAGCAATGAAGGAATGAAAATCAGTTGGAGCTTGAATCCTTTTCAATATCAAATTCACCCGACAGATACATTAAAAGCGGCTTTCTTAGCATCAGCACTCAGAATATGAAGGGGAAAAAACAAGCACAGGAAACAGGCTGGAAAGATGGATACCATCACTTATAAAAACAGAATGCATCCAAATATAAAAAGGAAGTAGGTAAGAGATACAGTAAATAGGGATTTCTAGGTATTATTCAACATTCCTCAGTATTTGGCAACTTCTGCAGACTCTAAGAAGCTCATTAAATATTCAACAGGACACTGTGAAAACATCTGTGTTTAAGTGAAACAGCAAGTTGTTTTTTCAGTATTTTACTACAACAGTCACCACTTCAAAACCTGTAACTGATCAGTGCTTCACTCCCCTCCAATACTCCAAGATGAAAGGTACTGAGGTCCAGCTTAAACGTCTGCCTCATCTTGGGCGGTAAATGAACCCTGAGGCTTTGTGACAATAGATAAACAAATGGTGATATTGTGGATAAAAACCAACCAAGTAACAACACAATCTACAGTGTTAGAGAACTCACGCCCATCTCTTAGAAAATAAGCTCTGACTGGAATCCAGACACATTAAGACTTTGATTACAACTCTCAGCTATTTTACGCTCTGTAAAAGGATTCAAGTTTTAGCTACTACAGCTATTTAAGACAGAAAGGTATTTAACCTAAACGTACAGGGAATAAATCTTTTGGAAGATTCTGCGTGAACAATGCAAGAGAATTTCAGCAGTTGATCCCATCATTAGAACCCCAAAGAGGACAACTTAATCCTAGAAACACTTCATGTAAATATTCACATAAAACAAAATATTGTCCCAGTCCAGAATCCTAACAAACCAGTCACAGCTTCGAAACAATTAACTCTGATGACTAACTAGCATTAATTATACACAGAGCAGCGCGGCAGTTCATGAAATTTTACTTGTTGCTTCTGCCACCCATGAAAATTTTGCTTTGTTAACATCAAAGACCTTCCATTACCTGCTTGCTGTCATCCCTGCTATTTACAGTCCTAGCAGGTCATACTCAGTCAGCCCTGGCTCGGTATTTGATTGCCCACGATTCCAGCATAAGCAACATCCACCTCCTGTTTGCCCCAGGCTGCAATCTTCACCCCAGCCACCCCCTCCCTGCAGCCCTCTGCACACCAATCCAGCAGGCTGGAGCAAGGGATGGGTACTGCTGAAGAATCAAGAAGCAGCTTCCTCCTGTAGCATCCAGGTGAGTCATTTCAGCAGCTTCTGCCAGTGCAATACACACCAAGGCCTTCAGCGAAGGCCATACAGAATGAAGGGGAGGATTGCTAAAGCCACTGCCTATGCCAAGAAGTAGGAAATGAAGCTACAAGAAAACTGAGTGCTGCACGTGGCATGTTATTTTCATACCCTGGAAGATTTTTATCTGAGCCCATATGTGATTAAAACAAAAAATACAACCAATCACGAGCAGGCATTAGAAACACATCTTAACAGAAAACATTATTGTAATAAAGTTAGCCAAAATGACAATGTAGAAACTTACAGCAAGTCGCATTATTTATCCTCAAAAAGATTTAAGCAATTTACATTCTCATGTTCTAATTAAAGTAAAAAGATTTGAACTAGAACTAGTATGCCTACAGTGTTATGTGACTGGCAAATATTTGCACATATCTTCAGTTTACAAAGAATTAGGGGTTAAACTGACCAAGCCCACTTTTCTCAAAGCAGCAAATGGCACCTAGGATCCTGGACAGCTTGGATTGGGAATGGGAAGAGACAAGTGAACCCTCTGGAGACAATGAAAAAGTTTCAGCTGTGTTACTACATTACCTACAGCAGCTATTACTATACTTTAGTCAACTACTATTACATGCATCTACTATATATAGCCAACAACTTTCATGTGCAAATATTGCTAATAGATGGAAATGTTTTTACTTCCATTCCACAAAATGGGAAGCTACAGGCAAGAGCTAAAATGCTTGCTAACATATCTTATACGTTACTGAACACACACAGTTATGTCTGCAAATGCTGACCAGCCCTACTCCCTTCACGTCATGCTTTTTCTACCTCTTCATTTGAATTTTTCTTCTACATTTACCCAAACACATTACAGTGTGTAAGAAACCATGCTGAAAATTCAGAACTCCAGAACAGTTCAGCAAAGGTCAGTACTAACAACTAACTGTTGTCAGTTTAAGACAAGTATTTTCAGAAGCTAGGGACAAAAGTAATAAAAAACAGTATTCATTTTCTGTTTCAAAGCAAGTGCTTATTATAATCAAGTGAATCAAAATTAAACAAATCAACGCAAGAACTGCCTAAGAATTGGTGCATTCCAGTCCAAAGTTCTTACAACATAAAGCTGAACCTGAAACGCTGCTATACCACAGCCAGTATATTTTTAATTCACACTGGGTTTCATTTTTTCCCCTCAAGTTCTTAGTTAAAAATACAATGCAACACAAAACTTCACCTCTCAGTCCACATAGTGCTATCAAGACGAATTTCATCTCACATACACTATTTTAAAATTTTAGTGTGCTATTTTTACACACATTTTTATTCTATTTTACTCCTAGCATTTGTGGCACGTTGCTCTGAACCAGACACCAGGAGATCGTTCACCTTACACCAGATGTAGCAGCTGAATGCTGATGTAGCATAACAGAACAACACAATCTTATCTCAGAAAGAATAATGCTTTCTGTAGCAGGAAAAATACAGCTTCATCTCCTCTGCACTATCTTCTATCACCAATAAAATAATTGTTTTTTTCCCCGAATCTTTGAGAGCATCTCTTTACACAGATGTTGCCTACGTGCTGGTGATTTTTCAATCACGAAAGTTTAGGCCCAGCTGCACCCACCCAGCAACCAAGAGAGCTGCAATAAAAGAAAATAACTTGTTGTCCTAAAACAGAGGAAGTAGAGGGTTTCGATGGTTTCCTGTCAAGAAAAAGAAACTGCTTTAAGTTTAGGGTAGCAAGCTCTTAGCCCAGTTCAACTTAGAAATCTGAGAGGCCGTATCTAGCTGTTGGCATTTAAGAAATTAAAAGTTGACCAATACGCAATCTTACAAAGACAGAGCCATAGTTAAACTGGAAAGTCTCTCTCGTTTAACCCCCTGCCCTTCTTAAAGTTTGAATTACAGCATTTGGTTGATGCTTGTGAAGCTTTACACACTGAGACACACATAAGGTTAACAGCATTTAGGCTCCTGATGGTATCTGCACCATGCCCAGCAACTCCAACAGTTCGCTGCAGCACTTTGCTAGTCACATCTTTCTCATCAAGCAGTAACTTGTCCCGGTGCTATCAGAGTTTTATGCTGCCTTACGGCCGAGCCGCCAAACTCAAGCACGCTATTTCTGGGTAGGTTTGAAGCTCAGAGCCGCTTTCACGGCACCCCGCAGCGAAGACGTGCGGCTCTCGCGCGCGGAGTCGGCACAGAACGGCTCCCTTTGGAACACCGGGTTCGAAACAACGCGGCGCGTCCCGAGCTCCCACAGGTGCCTCAACACAGGACTCCGAGAGCCCGCCAGCACCGGGCGGAAGAAGCCCCGCTTTACGCCGCGGACGAGGCGGCACGGCTCCCGACAAACACCTGCAGCCCGCGGCTCCCGCCGGCACCACCCCGCTCCGAGGCGCCGCGCACTCACCCGGGCGCGATGACCTGTCCGGGCCGCGCGCACAGCTCCCGCACGACGCCGGGCCGTTCCGCCTTCAGCTTGCGCTCGGTGCTGGAGCGCTGGGGCCGGGGGCCGGCGCCGGAACCCTGCGAGGCCGCGGCGGGACGCGGGGCGGGCGGCAGCGGGGCGCAGAGCGCCAGCACCGACCCGATCTGCACCGCAGCCCCCACCGACACCTTCCACTCCAGCAACCGCAGCGGCCGCGGGCCCGGCGCCCGGATCTCCGCGATCGGCCCCGCGGAGCCCTCCGCCGCACTCCCGCCGCCCCTCTCGGCCGGTCCCTCCATCCCGCCGGGGCGGGTCGCTATGGCGACACCCGCGCCGCAGCCGGCCTGGCAGTGGGCCGCGGCCTGCCGCTGCGGGGCACGGGGCACCACAACAGCCGCCGCCGCCGGTGCCGACCCCACTGCGCAGGCGCGACACGCCGCGCGCCCGGCCGGGCTTAAAGGCACAGCCGCGCGGCTCCGCGGGAGCGAGAACGGGGGAAGAGGAGGAGGCGGGGAGAGCCCGCGCCACGCCCCGTCCCCGCTTCAAAGACGTTTCCGGGTCGGCGAGCGCCCTCTCGCGGTCTGGCTGCCTCTCTGCGCCACCGCCGCCGCTGAGGGGCGGGCTGCGCGAGCGAGGCGGGCTGGGAGTTGCGGTTCTACTTTCGGGTCGGACGCTGCTGTGAACATAACAAGACGGCTGCGCTGTGAGGATAATACTGTCAGTAGTGCCCAGATAGACGGAAGTTCTGGAATTAAAGTTCCCGTGCATCTTTTATCAGCTCCTCACCCTCACGCATAACGACACGCTGTGTGATAACGTGTTTTCTACACTTCTCTCGTGCAGGAGAGCTGACAGGAGCAGCTTTTTGGGATGCTTTGAGGTAACAATCAGAGAATCACCAAGGTTGGAAAAGACCTACAAAATCATTCAGTCCAACTGACCGCCTATCACCAATAGTTCTCACTAAACCACGTCCCTCAACTCGATACCTAAATGTTCCTTGAACGCATGTGATGTGATGGAAGATGCTGCTGGCTGTATCGTCCTCCACTCATTTGTTACAGAGGTTGGAAGTTCTTTATAAATGAGATGAGATAATTTTTAATGTTGACGTGCGTGCTGTAAAGTTGTGTCATTAGAGGTGAGCTGTTTTCCTTCTGCCTTACTGTTCCTTCCTTTACAACACTAGACAATTCTTACTATAGGATGACTGGTAGCGTCCCTCTATAATCAATGTTGTTACTTCCTAATATAAAACAAAAATTACCAGCACTGAAGAAACATATCCACATCATATATGTGTACATATCATACATAAAAACTGAATTTTACATCACCAGTGGATGGCAGTGAGGCCAGTAGACTTGATGTAGCTCACCCAGTAGCTCCACCAGCAAGTTCTGGCTTGCAGCATTTCCTTTCACTTCTTGTCTGGCCAAGGCTTTTAGCTCGAATCCAAGCTTCTTCCTTTTGGGGTGGATTATTAATGTTCTGCTCCAGGGTGAGCAGGCCAAGGACAGCCTGACGGCAGCGCTCCCATTAAGGAGTGCAAAGAAAAGGAGAGATCCTCAAAGAGCAGGAGAATTGATGAGGAACTTCCCTTTTGCTAAAACCTTTGCAGACCTCTTAGTCTAGAAAATCCCCATCATGCCGAGTGTGTTAATCATGATGGTGAGGAGGACTGAAACAGTAGTTGAGGTGGGAAAGGGTCTTTGGAGATCATTAATCCTGCTCCTCTAGCTCAAAGCAGGAAGACTGGCAGGTTGCTCAGGGGCACGTCCAGATGGATTTTGAGAATCTCCGAGGATGGAGACTCCACAGCCACTCTGGGATACTTTTTCCAATGTTCAATCACCCTCGCAGTGAAAAAAGCTGTACATCTGTCTGTGTTCATTGCCTCTTGTCTTGGCAGAGGGCACCACTGACATGAATCTGCCTTTGTTTACCAATCTCTCTCTTCACCCATAAACACAACCTTGATGATCCCTCTGGAATCTTCTGCACGTTGAGCAGTCTCAGCTCTCTCAACCTCTTCTGATGTGACAGATGCTCCAAACCTTTTAACAAATACTGTTTATGGCCTTTGCAGCAGGTGCTCCAGCATGTCTATGTCTGTAGACATAATCTTGTACCAGCACACTGTGTCTGACGGGGCATAAGAGGATGTTTACCTCCCTCAGTCTGTTGGCAGTGGTCTTCCTAATGCAGCCTAAGATGCTGTTGCCTCTTTTGCTGCAAAAGCACATTTGCTGGTACACGGTCAGCTTGGCGTCTACCAGGTCACCAGTGCCTGTACTGCAGAACTGCTTTAAAGAACTTTAAAGAGCTGCCTGGCCCAGTTCCGGCCTTGGGTCAGGACTTGGCATTTCCTTTTCTTGAACTTCCTTATCTTGAATGTAATGAAGTTCCTGCCTGCTGATTTTTTCAGTTTGTCAAAATCCCATGGACTACCACACAGTATTCAACTCTCTGGCCTCCCACCTGCTCCTCCCAGCGTTCTGTCATCTGCGAAACTGCTGAATCATCACCAAGATCAGTAGTATTTGCCACAGTATTGGCCCTGAGCAAATTACCAGTGAATGGGTAACTACTGACAGGACCCTCATAGCATAATAGGAAGCAGTAGGGACTAGGTTCATATTCATGCAATGCTTTTCTCCTGCCATAAGAAATAACCTGTGTAAGGAAACCAGAAAGTACTGTAAATTATCTCCAGACTCCCTGAGCACAATCTTGCCCTGTATTTCACAATGACCTCTGTTAAACAAACTATGTTTACTGGTACTGAATGACCTCTTACTGTATGTGGATATGAGAATCTTAGCAGTGGAACAGAACCAAAGCATAAAAATGATATGGCTTTGTTTGTTCTGCAAATATTTCAGTCCTTTGATTACTTTGCTTTCCTTTTGCTGGCTAATCTCCCACACCTAATACATATTTAAGGTCATGCAGCTTTCTGAATACCTGTCATTTTTTGAAAGCTGGCCTACCACACACAGCTTTATTATATTTTGACATAATATTTATCCAATCCATCCTCCTTGGATGGACAAGGATAGAAAATATTTGATCCTTCACTGACAGGCTTGATGCATGTAAGAATTTAGAGACTTCTAAGTCTTACAATGCACGGCTACACAGGGCTACAGTGGTGGCATTATAGGCAAGGAGCGAAGTAAGAAGAACTTACCTCACCTTGCCAGCTCTGATACTGCTAACTCTCACCTTTGAACAAAGTGTGTGTGTGTCCTGCCTCTTATACGTTAGTGCCAGTCTCAGAAAGCCTTTGCAGTCTCTTGTTTCATGGAAACTATTTTGTTATTTTCTTTGCACCTGTAATTGTGCAGGAAGAAATCTCAGCTGGGAGAATAACAAATGAAATCTACATAATAATTATTGTTCCTGCTTACTTTCAATGCATGGAGACAAAACTTTACAGAATAAGTGCACTCATCAATCCTAGATAGGTGCAAGTTAAAATCTGGGATGATGGGTAATGAGAACATTAAGGGAAGAACTTGCAGTTCTTTTAAGTAAGTATAATGCTAAGGAATACGCTATGTTAAAATGCTTGACTTCATGTCTGGTAATACCAGATGGCTTCCATCAAGAAGCAGATGTTTTTCCCAGCCTTCTCTTCAAAAAGGTCATCAGAATTTAACCAGTAATGTTAAGTAAAGTAAATGCTATGGATATCAACTTCATATAACTGCCTGAGTGAAAGCACCAGCGTGCTAAATATAGTTTTGTGGGGAAGTGTTTCTTAGAAGTGGTAGATGAAGAATTTTGAAAATACGTGCCTAACTTCTAGGAAGGTAGAGGAGAAATGCTGCAGTTCGTTTGCTTAAGTTAGAAATATGCTTAGGTAAAGATCTCTTAAAATATGTTACCCCACCGTGAGTGTTGCGGCTTTAATGAATATTCAGAATGCTTCTTAAAGATGACTTGGCTGAGTATTTTCGTACTCAGACTGATGATTTTAATGCTGTAAGCCTGTCTCAGCATATTTAAACAATGGTAGTATCTGTTCCACAGTAATTCTAGGGAGCTATAGAACGTAAGGTAGACAAAGTCCTGAAGTCTTCAAGCAGCTTGCTGAAGTCTGCAAATGGAAAAGAGCCACAGAACAGGCAGCATATATCTCAGTGCTGCCACGAAAGCTGTGGGATGGTTGGTGGCAGGATGTGGCAGCAGCTCACTGGGGATACAGCAACCTCCCTCCTGTCCAAAGGTTGGGTGTGCAGCTGTGATGCAGGTTGTCTGAGCAAAGTCACTCACTCTCACTAATCCCCTCCAGCTGGGGATTTGCAGCAGCAAGCTGCCCTGGTGCTAGACAACCCCATTGCCAATTACATGATGTAATCTTACAGTGAGAGCTGCATTTGGACTACTCAGGAGCTGCACAGAAGTTGTTACAGATCAGCCGGTCCCTATAGCAGGGGTTTTATAGTAATGTACATGTCATTTCTAGGTGTGACAAGTCTGTGAGATGGTATTACCTTTAGATATTTCAAAAAAACTTGGAGACATTTAAAAGCTGTTGCAGCACTTCTGTGTTGTACACGCTCAGGTACCTCATTGCAGCCATTGTGATAGCCAGTCAGTTGGAAAAGTGAAATAACCTTATCTTATTTTTGAGGTTTTCCAGTAGGAAGTGAAGCTTTAACCTCCTCAGAAGCCTGTAAGACTAAGCATCACAAGCCAGAGCATTTTTTGCTATGTGTAAGCACCCCGTCTAGTAGAGGTTTGGGTAGTTTCCATTGTGGCAATCCTTTCCTGTTTCTAGATTCTTGAATGCTCAGCCAAGGACCTTCTGCCAGGTTTTCTGCTGGCTTTTGCAGATGCAACTAAGGGAATGAATTTAACACTGAGAATACAATAAAATACACATCTGGTGCTTGATCTCACTCTCAGCAAACAATTACAAATATTGTTAACTGCCTTCAAAAGGAGACAATTCAAATTCTTAGCATCACAACAATCAATTAGCAGGCAGCTTAAATGTGTACTTTCACCAACTTTTACATCACCTGGTTCTTTGCATTGGAAAATGCAATCTTCACTCTCTGATATTCCTGGCAAATATCTTTGGCAAAGCTCTATGCTCTTCAATGGAAATATAGCAGAGACTAATTTAGCTTCTCAATTTTTGTTTTTCTTGGGCAAACTGAAAGAAAAGGATATAAAAAAGAAATAGTCTGTGAAAGTTACTTTTTCCTCACTGCTCCTTCTCTACAAGAGGAGTCAGTTTTTGCACTGATGAATGTTCAGATTTACGTTTTCAGAAGTGTATATATTTTTGCATGGGTATTTTTATATGTCAGTGTACAAACAGGACAAACAGGATCAAAACAGCTCATCCATATAAGAGATTGACGCATCTGCACCTACGTGAGTGTGGCTACTCATGAAGCCCCAGCATAGATGCATCCTTTGGGTCATACTCTTGAAATCCCTTCAGGTAGTTGTCTATACTCATCAAGTAAATCATTATTTACTTTGTTGGGCCTGCTCCCATGGTTCATTGGCAGTCAGGTTTCACATCTTGAAGCTCACAGATTTTTGAAATGTATGACTTTGAAGTGTGAACCAGCACTTCTCCCTGTCCTGACTGGGGATACATACAGCTGCACATCCCTTCTCTCCTTTGCAGAAGGAAAATAAGCCTAGGCATTTTCTCATTGATTCATTTGGGAGAAAAATGAACAGTAGTTAATAGCAGGGATTCCTGTGCCATTGCAACAAAAGTTAATTCAAGCTCTTCAACCAGAAAGGCCAGACAATTTGTCAGAAAGCTGAAGCTCTGTGTGACTACACAGCCTCAGAACAACTCTGTCCAGCCTGTGCCTGTAGGCTCCCAGGACCCAACGGGCTATTAGAAAAGGCACTTTGCTGCCCAGTAATCTATAGGTGTGAATGTTTTAGGCCCCCCACCTCCACAATGTTCAGAGATGTTAAACAGTGAGCAATTGAAAAGATCTGCCATGAAGAAAAGAAGCTCTGCCCTTCTTCGTAGGGGAGTCAACTCTCTGAAAGGGTAGCTAACAGCAGGACAAGGGGAAATGGCTTTAAGCTGAGGGAGAGAAGATTGAGGTTGGATGTCAGGGGGAAGTTCTTTACTATGATAGTGGTGAGGTGCTGGAATGGGCTGCCCAGACAGGTTATGGATGCCCTGTCCATCCCTGGAGGTGTTCAGGGCCAGTTGGATGGGGCCGTGAGCAGCCTGGGCTGCTATTGAACGTGGAGCTTGGTGGCCCTGCATGTGGCAGGGGTTGGGGATTCATGATCCTTGAGGTCCCTTCCAAGCTGGGCCATTCTGTGATTCTGTGATTTTGTGATGCTGTGAAATGTTTGTGTGGCTTTTTACCCTTCTGTTCCCTTTCAAACCACTGCCACGCGTCTTCAGCCGAACGAAAAACCTGTGTCAGACACCCTTGTAGACAGGCAGGTGGCAGCAGTGCGACCGATAGGGTCAGCGCTGAGCTCCGTCCCCGCGAGGTGGCACGGCAGGGCTGTTGTTAGGGTCGCTATTGCATCGTCTCATCTGTAGGTGCCTTCGAGCCAAGTGATGCGGTGCTCCTTAAGAGAGTTGGACATACTAAGAATAATGTCTGTTGGTTATTACAGAAGGTGGGAGGGTGGGGAAAGTAACCCTACTTACAGCAACAGGGAAGGATCTACTGAGCTGGGAAATTAGGAGTATACTGTTTCATCACAAGGAATAGGTAAAATTTAACAGGTAAAATCAAAATCAGTTCAAAAGAGAAGCGAAGGTAATATGTTTGTGCTCACGGTGGATCAAGCAAAGTTCAGGAAAAGTGAAAACAAAGGGCAAAGAGGAAGAAGCTGTGTGCAGTGATCTTTAATCGACAAGAAAAATCATAGCACTGCAAAAGAGATAAACCAATCAAAAGTAATCAAGAGAGCACTATCAGAGCTGCTGATAGAAGTGATACCAAAAATTATTTGGTTTGGATCCTGCTGAGAAAGGATGTGCCTGGTGACAGAACAGCCTCAAGCAGGTGAGAATGAGGTGAGGAAAACACCATTTCTTTTCAAAGCAGAGATGAAGCACATCCAAAAGAGAAGGGGGAAGATGGTGCAGCCATCAAAGAGGACATGCCACATACTGTGTTAGTGTGATAGCTTTGTAAGTTGTTCATACAAACCATACATTAGGGCAGTAATACTAGGTGTAGGTATCTGAGCTGGTGAAAGTGGAGTTCCATGCACATTAAGAAGAAATCCAGAAACAACTTGGGTGCCCGCACAAAATGAGGATTAAGTCCTTCTTCCAGCTTTACTTTGTCTGAAAACCTAAGTGGTGCTGAGATTTCCTTTTTCATTATTTCACAAATATCTTACAGGAAAAAGATTTTTATATTCTGTTCTCTTAATGAGAAATGTCCTGAAGAAAGTCTCCTGAGAACGAAGAAGCCACAGTATCCTGGGCTATTCCGTCACTTAGTTTTTGGACAGATGTGTGTATTATATGCATTTCAGTCCGACAAAAAGATCTCTGTCTTAGAGATGCAAATGAATAGGATATCTGTCTGCTGCAGAGCAAAGATGACGTTCAGTATACTAAATTTGCGCTTCTTATAGTATCAAAATCACGACTGATTAGAAAAACAAGCCTGAAATGTGAATGCACATGCCAGAACCATCCTCACATAGCGTTCAATTACAATTGAGACTTTCTGGTAAACATTTTAGTTTTCAGCTGCATATTTTGCACGCTATTTGCATGAAGTGTTTCCCTCGTTGGCTGACTTCATGCCCTTTTGGCTTGTCCTTTTTTTTGTCTTTTTAAGCGTGTGGTGATTCACTGGAAAAAAATCCATTTAGCCAGCGAGCAGGAATTTATGACCTATTTACAAGTGAACTTCACCATACTATTAGTAGGCCCAGACCAGCCTCAGGAGCAGTCCCCAGACTACCTTTCAGCTGACTGTCAGTTCCCAGTGGTTCCCAAGGGCTCAGCTCCAGGTCACTTACCTTGCCTGGCCTGCTGTGCCACGGGTGGTATTATTCACCCATATGATTTTGTCTTTCACAGAATCACAAAATCACAGAATCACCCGGGTTGGAAGGGACCTCAAGGATCATGTAGTTCCAACCCCCCTGCCTAGCAGGGCCACCAAACGAACACATTCAGATCAGGTTGCCCAGGACCCCGTCCAACCTGGCCTTGAACACGTCCAAGGATGGGGCATCCACAACCTCCCTGGGCAGCCTGTTCCAGGGCCTGACCACTCTCCTTGTCTTTCTTTGGCCAAAGAACCCATATTCTCAGGGTTGGACAGCATGTCTTCTGAAAGGTCTCAAGGAGACACTGCACGCAAAAGAGCTGAACGCTGGGACACCACCAAACTCTGCCTGGCTTAGCAGCAAGCAGAAGGAGCCCTTAGAGGGCTGCAGTATCCAGAAGCTGCTCACAGCAATCTCTCTTAGCTCAGGAAGGCTGTAATTACAGCAAAGGTGGCAAGGCCCATGAGGCGCTGCTTGTGAGCAACGCGTACAACTCAAGCATGCCATCTTGCCAGCATTTCCCCCTGCCTCTTCTAGAGAGTGAGGTGCTGAGTGCCGTCACTGCAGAGCTGGTATTCTGAGCTGCTGCCAGCTGTGCCACACAGCCTCCAGATTTCTCAGAGAACAACCTGCCATCCGCCAGCAGGACAAACTCATACTCTCCCGACTTTCTCCACAGGATGGCAGTGCGAGATTTTGGTTTTTAGCATCTGCTGACGGCGTGTACGTGCATGCCTTGTGCGTGTGACAGCACAGTTAGGCTGAAAATTAAAAACAGTAGTGCTTTTTTCCATTTTGAAAACAAAGATGCAGTAGCTTCCTTTGAAATAGAACTGAATTATGAAAACAAAGAGCCAATAAGAAAGCAATGCTACTGCTGAGCTAAGGTGTTGCCACAAACACATTTCAGAAATGCACCGCAGCTTTGTTTCTATGCTGACGTATATATGTGTATATATATATGTAGAGGGAGAGATATACATACACTTACTTTTCAGTATAAAATTCATATAGAAAAGATGATGTATTCCAAATGGCCTCTGAATTCAGGGAGCTAGTGTTCCAAAATGGTCTCTTTGGCCTGCCGTGCTAGTGTGCACTCACTGCCGGTGCAGTCCCAAAGCTGCAAGAACTTGCCAGATCTGTCCAGCCCTCCTCCTCTGACCCTAGCGATACACCTCCATTTTCTTTTTGCAAGGCAAACCAGGGCCTTCGATTGATTTGAAAACACAGCTGAAAAAAACAAACAGCATTTAATGGGAGTTGGTGCCCCGATTTGTGGCATGGGCACTGGGAGGCAGCGGTGGCCCAGGCCCATCTGCTTCAGCCACACCTGGTTTGTGACAGCAGGGCTGGAAGGAACTCTGGGGCACAGCCTTGCTGCTGGGCTGGTAATTAAACCCACCTGCCAGCGCAGGTGCTGTTTGCTGGTGTGGCAACAGCAAAATGTTGATGGCATAACATTCCCTGTGACACTTCTGTCAGGATGCAGTGCCGTAAAATATCACTGGGACTACATGAATGCCAAGGGCAACGAAGGTTTTAAGCAAAGTATTCTGCTTTGAACTACTGCCAAAGCACACCCACATACTCAGCTTTTTAGTGATAAATAAATGGTGAATTGCACCAACTGCACAGATAAATCTGTACAAAAAGATTATGCAGATGAGCTCCAAGAGTTTGAATGCCACACTGACATCTTCCATAATTTCTCAGATTTTATAAGATGTATGTCACCAAAAATATTTCATAGCTTAACAGAAGTGTTGAGAATATGAACTCCCTGGCTTAAAAAACATGAAGACACAGTTAATTTTTAAATCCATCATCTTTAGGGCAAAGCTTTGAATGCTGAGTATCCAACTAAAGACTGTCTGCCCTGTGTTTTTGTCCTTGGTCCACCATCCCGGTGGCTGAGGGATGAGGTGTGTTTGGATCTCAGTTTGAAGGCAGGCAGGTGAAGGCATTTTCAGCTCGGGATTCTGTTGAGCAATATCTCCAGAAGGGACTACCGGTGGTGTGGGCAATGCTATCTTATTTGCTCAGACTGTTGTTGGAGGAATATAGTTTGAGATTTTGTTTTGATGTTAAAGGACTCTTCAAATGGCAGCTATCTGTCAGTGCTGCTGCTTTTTTAAAGCTTCTGTACATGTGTTAAGTGGTCCCAGTAGCCCACTGAGGGATAAACAAAGCACACAGTTCAGCAGTGCTGTTTGAGGTGCAATAATAGCTCCACATAAATGCAGCAGGATAGCACTTACTTCTGATTTTTCCCCTTCCCTATAATGGGCAGCTTTATGTTTCAAACAGCTTCTTGGATGACTGATATAATCTTGCTGTCTCTGCTACCAGCCTGTTGTAGTGGGAGTGTACACTGGAAGACTTAATGGAGGAAAAATTCATTCTCCATAGCTAGTAATACCTAGCAGATTTACCTATATCTGAGAGATGTGCTTTTAACACTGTCAGTCTTGCCCTTTACCTCATGGGTGTCCAACCTTTCGGCTCTACTGGACCACATTAAGTGAAGAGGAATTGTCTTGGGCTGCATATAAAATACATAGTAAAGGTAGTGTAGTTAAGCAAAAAAAGGGTTTTTTTTTCTTTTTTCTTTTTCTTTCTTTTTTTTCCCACATGACATTCCTTACTCTCTATCTCTTCTAATGGCGTAGTGGTAACTGAAAGAAATCTTTGGTGGGACAGCTGATACCCTCATATGTTTCAAGCTGCCATTTTTCAAAACAGAGACACTGCAGTCTCACAACCAGATAGACCCCAAATGTCACACAGCCTGGAAAGATCTAAATTTTGTGAAAAATTTGTGGCACATGGAAATGGTGATGTTTTATATTTCCAGTAGCAAACGGCAGGGCTGGCTGCAGGCAGCAAATGAGCAAGGATACAGGGAGCACTGCTATCCTGCAACGTGTGACCCACAGCACAAATCCACTACTGCAGGATGGTGAAGATTTGTGGGGTGCTGAATGGGGGAGTGGAGGGCAGGAGAGGATGGGGCAGCCTCCTTGTAAATCACCATTAGGATGGAGATCCCACCAGGCTTCATGTCCTGCAAGCTCATAATGCAAGCGGTTATTCTTCCTTTGCACAGTGGTGCAGGTGGAGGGCTGCAGCATGGCTAACAGCAGCACAGGACAGATGACAGCACTGGAACCCCAGGTCAGAAGGGTGCAGGCAGTGAGAGAGAAGGCAAACAATGCAACTAGAGGGATGTCTGACTTAGATTTTGTGAAACCAATGCATCAGGCTAGTTTGATAGAAGTGGTTTCCATTCTCAGTGAGTTCTCAAGGTGTGTGTCAGAGATTTTTGGTGAAACTTTACTCTTCCTGTACTTCATCCTTGAAAGCTGTTGATCACAGTTGTGCATGCTGCCAAAAAGTGACAACATGAATAAGGCATGATTCTGAAGCAAAATATATTTTTCTCTGGTAAGACAGAGCTTATACAAATCTGGTAAAGAGACGTGGTCAGAGTTATTGATTTTGAGTTGAATATCTGACTTTAACTGTATACACATCATTTGAAAATTTGCAAGTAGTGTATTTATGTCAACTGAAAATGGAGTAGCAAATATACAAAAAAAAAAAAAAAGATAATTTTTTCAGCAGTCTTGAAACATATTCTCATATTCCTTTATCAAAAGGGAAAGCACAGCTGTATGTTTTTTTGTTTTTCACATGACTGTTTAGCTGCTATATCAAAATACATGGAATTATCTGTTGTATGTTGAGTTAGCACTGCAGTGTACCCTTCCCTCGTCCTCTTTTCAGCTGAGAAGGTTTGGACATGCCTGCTCTAATGCTTTAATGACTTGAGCTGAAGCTGAGCTGTCCCTCTTGGAAGGGGAGGGTGCTACAGCAGGCATGATTTTGCCTTTTCATCCACATGGATGCATTTCACAGTGCATTTCTCCCAGTGCTTTCCTTTGGCAGTGGCAACCAGGGCTGAGGAGGTGAGGGGAAGTGGAACTGAAAATGAGCGAAGGGAAAAGGAAAACGGAAAGGAGGAAGAAAGAGAAAGGTGGAGGGCAGAAAACCTTGAGGAAATGGAGACTTTAGATACTGACTGAAGACCTACAGCAGTGCAGAGGGTTCTCAAAAAGAGACAATCATCGAAGAGCAACATATCAAGTGGTATTGCTTGTGCACAGGCACATGCTCACACGTGTCAGAAGGGACAGAAAATGGATGTAAGAAGGGGGGAGGCTATCACACACAGAAAGAGGCAGGGTTGAGCCTTCTGTGGCCATCTTGGTTACAAGAAGACCCCGGTGCCTCTCTTCAGCATCCAGGGAAGATGATGGTTTAGCACCAGGGCTCTGGAGGCCTCTGTCCTGGAGCTCCCATCCGCTGCAGCACCAATGTGGAGAATCAGGAGGGCTGAGCTGTGCATCTTAGGAAGCCAGGCAGGGCCAAGAATAAAACCCAGTTTTTCTGTGCCTCAGCTCTATCCATACAGCCATTGCTTCCCCACGCAATAATCTGACATTACAGAATGTATGGTGATGCAAAGCCACAAAGAAACTAAATTCAGAGAGTAGTGGGTGTATGACTTGCATGCAATGTTTCCCTTTCACTGCAAATTTCTCGTTTGCTGTTATTTTTGCATGGGGCTATGTGACTGAATTCCCATAAAGTGGTCTCCCACACCTCAGGCAGTTATTAGAGAAAGAGGCAGTCACCAGAGTGATCTGCGCCTGGAAATTAGAGAGAGACGGACACAGAGCAGGCATTTGAGAAAGAGACTGCAGCATGGGAAGGGATATATGAACCACTCCGACACAATTCAGTTGTTAGGCAAATGATTAAAGCTAAAAAGGAGAAAAAATGAACTGCTTCCCCGGTTGTATATATAAGCTGGACATTTGTGGAGAGCGAGTGAGTGGAGTGGTTATCAACAATAAAGGAGTAATAAAAAGATAAGATCTTTGCATTCCAATTAAAAGAAAAATCGTTGCCACAGAATCAGATGTTTTCCCTGGCAAAGAGGCAAAGAATTTCTCTAAAGGCAAGAGACAAATACCTACCTCTTCTGTTTTATCAAGTATTAACCCAAAGGCCTCTGATAGTAGAGGGCAGAGAAGCAACATAGGAATTTCTATTGCAGATGAGAAAACATTCTTTTTTCCTCAGTACAAATCTGAAGAAAGATTGAACCAATGAATCAGTGGGGTGAAAGGAAGGAAACCAACTTATTAGGAGATTAACACTGGGTAAACTTAAGAGCAAGATAGCTTTTCTGAGCAGCAGTGTTAGAAATTAAGGAAGCAAATATCAGCCTTGCTTCCCCTTCCTGCCACCCCCACATTAGCCACATTTTTGCAAAACATACCATGATGCATGTGCTAATTCAATGGTGAGGCTTACTTCTGTGATAATAGTTTTTCTTACTGAGACTTGCAAAGCTTCAAACCAATGAAAAACAAGTATCAGGATAAATGATCCAATGGCAAGTTGGCAATATTAAGCATCTAGTGGACATATATACAAGTGCTTCAGTTAATGAAACAAAAGCAGGTTTGTATTTTCTTTGCCATTTTTTTCAAAATTGCTCTAAAGAAATCAGTGATGCTGAGGGTTTAGCACACAATGTCTCAAGAATTTGAAAAGACACGCTCAGGTTGTGCTCTCTCTCTCACTGTCAGGTAGAAAGATCATCAGAGAGAAAGTTGGTTTCACTGACTAACCTTAAGGAGTCATTATGAAGATTGCTGCCTTGTACAAAGTTAAGAAGTGTCACTGATTCAGCTCCTACTAACGATATCACTAAAATTTCAGACATTATTTGGAAGAGAGAAGTGCTTCATGAAACCAAATATAACTTTTAGATCTGATTGTTGGTTGATATTTTTCAAGTCTGTTTTCAACGGAAAGTTGTGCTTCCCAGTTCTCTTCCACGAGCAAGTTTCCCATCCAGGCTTCAGCCCCCACTGTGCTTTGCTCATTGCATGACAGCCATCCAGTAAATGGGAGGAGTGGTCTGACAGGGACACTTGCTCAGGCAGGTGGTGATTCTGACCTTTAATGAGATACTGCAGTCACATTTATAGGTCTCAGATGTGGACTCACCATTCCTCTGATTAAAGATGACAGTTTTTCTGTGGGAAATTCCTTTTCCAAATTTTCTGGCCAGAACTTATGTTTGTCAGTCTCCTGATTCCAAAGCCTCATCTCCAGCACTTCCTTTCCGTTGACAATCCAGTAATAGCTTCATTCCCTTCCCTATCATTGGCTCATCTTTCTTCTTATGTGCAAGTGTAGATCAACTGAAACATGTATATCTTGTCTCCTTCCAATAGCAATCTGATTCTTTACATTAACCTTAAATTTCAAACATACTGAGGAAAAAGATAAGAGGTTTTTGTAGCTATCATTTGTTTCAGTACTAGAATTCAACTGAAGTTCATTACATCCCCCACTTTTACATTATAAAATAAATGTTTTAACAGCATTTGGAAAAAACAGAGATTAGCAAGTGAACAGACTTTCCTAATAAATATTCACAGGCTCTAATCTGTAAGCATATGTTAAGTACAGTGTCTTAGAAGTGCTTCAGCAGGTGTTTATTCTGTAATAAATGTAAAAAGGTATATATACTTGTTTGTGTGTGTGTATATATAAATATATATACATGTACAAATCCAGCTGTTTTTCCAGACAAAGATTTCTCATGTAGGTACCCAAATGGTGTCTTTCACTCATTGCTTGTGGTCAGCCAGAATGATGAATACATCCTTAGTAGCAAGATGACAGTAACATCCTCATGCCAGGGGAATGCCCAGAACTGCATTAATAGATGTCAGCTGCATATTGATGTTGCATGTGTTTCACGAGGAACGTGTTTTTAAAAGCAGGTTTCCAGTACTGCATAAAGTATTTGACCAAGTAACTTTTTACTCGGTTGTTAAGGATCTTGTAAAACACCAAGGCTCACCTTAAAATAGGCTGAAAGGAAAACTGGCCACGGGTGTCTGCTAACCTAGGTAATTCTAATTTAGTCCTAACTTGGAGCCCTCACAGCCTGACTCAGCCTCCTGGATCTGGGACTTGCAGTCAGTTGAATGCGAACCATCTCAACCACACAGTTTCAGATGTTTGATTGCAGTAGGGTGTTGAATAGGTCTTGTAGTCTAGGTGGCTGCCTGGATGAGTAGGCTACTTGCTAATATGGGATAAATCTTTCATCCTCTCCTGTGAGGTGTGTTCTACTTAATAATCAAGTACTTATTTGAGAAGGTATTTGAACTCTGACCTCGACTATATTTCCTAACTAGTGTCTGGAGAGTTAGGGCATCTTCTCTCTCCTTGCTCTCTTCCCTTTACTTTCATTTCTGGTTCAGTGGTAGTTAATAATTTATATGAAATGGAACATTTCCAACAGCAAATATGGAAAGAAACCAACCCCCTGGTACTGATATCACCCACGAGTTATGCCACTAATTAAAGATTTGAGAGAAGAGTTTGAATGCAAGAGCTATCTTTAGGTGGACCAGAGCTGGTATCAACAACTTTTGCTTGAGTTCAACTTAATACTTTTTGGGTCCGTCCTCCTCTGCCAGCTCCCTCACTCTACCCAAACTCTGTTCTACATACTGAATATTGGGGAAAATGAGAGAGACTGAGCTATAATAAAATCTATTAGAACAAAATTATCCCAAAAAGGAATGTTCACATACATACTGCAGCTGAGTTGACTTTCCATAATCCTTGAAAAAAAAATTAATCTGCATTCTTCAGTTCATTTTAAATGTTATGCTTCCCTGGTTATTTTCATTAACCTAATTTTGATTTTAAAATAGTGCTTTTGAATATTAAAAGTTCATGGTTTCCCTTCTCTTCTTCCATCCCCCTACCTTTTTTGTTTAGCATAAATGCTAGCAGAACAAAATGCACACTCAGACTTTACTCATCCATGCGCTGTAAATATTCTGTACTATGTTAAGTACAAAACCAGTCAGCTACCTGGTACTCTGGAAACATGGCTTCAGCCAACAGAACTGTGATGCACCAACAATCAGCAAGAACTCTGTCCTGATGAGTAACGGGACAGATTTGTCATTGTCTTCTCCCAGGGAAGTATTTACAGATGTACTCCACTTTGAGAAACAATTATGCATCATATGTTTTTGCACACAGGCACATTTTCCTGAACAATATGGGAAAGACAAACTTTTGAATGAAAAAAAAAAAAAGAGAAGTTCAGATTAATCACGCTTATTTTCAGCTTGCTTTAAATGTGCTGTTTCCTTTTTATCTTTTAATAGTTTTCTATGTGGTTGCTGAAACAACTTTGTGAGAGAAGCAACAATATTCACACGAGGAAAGTCCCTGGTGTTTTTTAAACACCTTTTTATTAAGGGTTGTTTCTTTTTCAGTTAAAGAAAGAAAGCTCCAACGAGCTCATCACTCATAGACAACTCTTATCACCACGATGACAGTTTAAGTTTTAAGAAGAGTATCTGAAATGACTGTCCTGAGTTAGTCTATGGAAGTGCTGAAAGTGGTTTGAGACGGTGCATTCTGAAAGAAGCATTATTATAGGCAGATGAGATAGGTCAGAAATTGCATTCATCAGACAAGGAGATCATCTGTGCAAATCACAGATGATTCTACGATTCATAGAATGGTTTGGGTTGGAACGGACCTTTAAGCTCACCTAGTTCCAACCCCAAGGTTGTCCAAGATAGGGACACTTTCTTTTTCAAGGAGTTGTATTCACAACATTGCAGTAAGGCCACCGTCATTACTGAAATGTTAGTCATGGTAGACGAATGTCCCGACAGTGCAGACATGCACATATAAGATCACAGTTAGGAACTTTTACAAAGTCTCTGCAACGTTCAGAGAATATTTTGGAAATTTAAAATCTATCAAACCTTGCTTCCTTCAGAGAAGACACAGTATCAGATTATTTAAAGTATGCCTGTTTTTTTTTTTTTTAACTATAGAAATCATAGCCAGGTTTGCAGGTGCTATTTCTTTCATTTGCAATAAAGTGCCAGAAGGTATATAATTTGAGAAGTAACTGAACTAGAGATTTTGTCATCATTTTTGTGGGCTTTGTTTTCAGACCAAGGTGTAGCACAGAAGAGCTAATCATTGGGATAACTCTGACAGACAACTTTTGACTAAGTGAACAGCAGATGTTCTAGGTGCCTTGTGATGCCACTCTGAGATATTGATAACTGGATTGCATCAGTTAGCCAGGCTGGAGTGCAGCCATTTCTTTCTTTACCTTTCTGGAAGATCAAGCAGCTGAATTCAACCAGACAAATCTGTGAAATGGATTAAAGACAAGAAAGTCTAATGTCATCTATATGATGGCTTCATTCCTTTCATAAGTGGTTTGACTCAAGGAGATTTCCAGCATTTGAGACAGCATTTTTCATCTCATTTGATCTATCTACCAACTAAATACGGTAAGAAATTTCACATATAGTCAGATAGTTCTTTTTTCAACTTAAGCATTTTGGAAGATATGCCTCAATTCCAGATTTATATCACACGGATTCAAATCTAGTAGTGCTGTGAAGTCGTGATTGCCGTAATGCACTGTGTGCTGAGCTGCCTTTGCAGACCATGGCAGCGTGGCTGGATGGCAGCGTGCAGCACCTCTGGCTGTGAATCAGCAATGTGGCACAGCTCAGAAAGCTATGCTAACTAGCTGCCACTCTGATTGTTGCTAGCCAACACAGTTCATGACCACTTCAGCGTGAAAAACTGAAAATAATACTGGGCAAATGTGTGGCATTGCCTGTTGACCTATGTCTTGCTGTGGTGACTAAGATCTGCTCAGTTGAAAGGCAATCCAGCTCTGGTACCCTGAGAAGGCACAGTCTGAAGCCACCCAGATGACTTCCAATGATATTTAACTGTGTTTTTAACACATACATATACAAGCAGACAGATTCCTTTCTCCTTTCCTATGGAGCATTTGTAACTAGAGGTGTAGAGCTGTTGTTTTAAGCATCCTCTGGAAAGAGTTTGTCTACCTGGAAGTATAGAATAAATACGTGATCGTTCTGCTTAGTGAACTAGGTTGTTTTTTTCCTTTAAATTTTTGTTTTAAATTATGTTTAGCTACGCATTCGGAGGTCTTTGCTCCTGAATCTTTTATTTCCTTGCAGAGATAATTAGCCCTGATTGGTCCCTTTTGTTTCTCTTATGAGTAAGAAGCACCAAGGCTCAGAGCATGGAGTGTTACGTGATGATTACGCAGTGTCTTTGCAACACGGGAGAAAAAGCACAGACTCCTAATGGGACAGCTGATCCCAAGACACAGTGCTATGTGGGGCAGAGGAGCAGAGTGCTAACTCAAGTGACAGCAAATAACTGTATGCATTTTGATACTTTGGCTAAACACAGGGCTCTGAACAGCGAAGCATACACAGCCATGCTTTCCCTTTTGATAAAGGAATGTGAGAATAGGACGTGAGCACAGTGAGGCAGTGGGTGGTGAGTTTCAGCAGTGGTGACAGTAGATCATCACCACTGGTGCGGATGTTTATGAGCACCACGTGCAGGCTCTTGTTCATGGCTGGAGAAAATGCACAGCTAATGGTGGTGACTGTGTTGAAAAACAGTGATCTGTAGGTGAGACTTTTTCTCTATCAAATAGTGCTATTGTGCTCTTTGTTGTAGTTTCCATGAAAATAAATAGGAGGTAGTACTTTCAAAGCATCTTCTGTATATGCAGCCCAAGACGACTCTACTCAGAGTGGCCCAGGCAAGCCAAAAGGTTGGACACCCATGTTGTAGCATTTTGTTTTCTTGATTTTCCCTCAGGCCATACTCTATTGCCACTTTCCGTGGGCCTGACTCTTGTGGTTCAGCCTCTCTTCAGCATGGCTGTAGTTAGCAGTAGGCTGAACACCCAGTACCACCAGTTTGTTTCATAGCTTTCCCATCAGCGAATGACAGTTATAAATGAGTTTTGTTAGTTTTTTTTTCTTTTCCACAGGTGCCTGCCTGACACTGGAAACCCAGCCTTTGAATCAGTAAGGTTTTTATCTATATTTTTAAAATTAGCATTCCTAAAAATAATAAACCATCACAAAACAGCATTTCTGAGCATGACTGTCCCAGCTGCCACGCTCTGGCCAAGGAGATTGGGCATAAGCAACAGGCTGAGCTGAGTACTCATAATGTGGCAGCAATGGGAGATGCACGTTACTTCATGTGCATGGCAAATCAATCTCCTAGAGCATTTCTAGCAACTGAAAAATTTTACAGCTCATAGATCTTTGAAGTGTAAATGGAACAATCATCATCTCATCTCAGATTTCTCCTGCTTTGTGTTGCATTTATTCAACTTATGTTGAAGTTGAATATTCATTTATTATTAGGGCGTTATGTCCAGTCTCTAGTGTACAGAGATCTCCATGCACCAGTGCTCCTTGCCAGCTGTCCCTACCTCAGTTTCAGAAGACTGTTCCAGACATAAGCGTCTGTTGGTAAGCCATCCTTGAGCTGGGACAGTGGTTTTCACTGGGTGTATGCTAACCATAAAGTAACTTGCCTTCACGTGGCAAAGACAACTCTTTTCCTGTGGTGCATGTGCACTGCCAACTGAGGTGGTGCAGTTTAAGTTCGCCTCTCCTCTTGCTTCCCATGTTTACTGCTCCTCCTCTGAGTGTCAGTATTGACAATATGAGGGCTCCGTATCTGCTTCAGCACAAAAGAACACCACAGGTGAACAATATAATATCATTAATAATTTCCAGATAGTATTTTCCAGTGATGAAGTACACATGACTCACCTGCTGGACCATCAAAATACCTGGAGAGGTTAGATTAAAACATAGGTAAGATAGCATCAGCATTAGGTGATTAGATAAGCAATAATTACTGAGTTAATGAAAGCAATAATTCCCATACGAAGGGAACAAAATGGGCTGCATACCTCTTCTATTCTGCATAACCTCATCCACCCAAGTGACTTTTCTTTGCACTATCTGTGTTAAGTGTGGGGGTTGGGAAAGGGAAATGTTCAACTTGCTCTTCCTTCCAGCCCAAGTAGAGGTAGATACAAGATGTTGTAAAGAGGAAAAGATCCCAAACAATGTTAAGCCTGCAGCACATCCAAGCACTCCAATGACACTAGGAAATTCAGATGCCTATTCTAGAATGTTGTTGCCTCCTATTTTAGCTCCCCCACAAAACACTTCCACACAAAACATGTTCACGTATTAGAGTTCCTGCCTTCCTTTTCCTGGAGAGGTCCTAGTCTTCTCTAGCAAAGGTCCATGTCAGGTCTTTTCTCATAGGATTGTCTGTACAGTCCCTGTGGAGTGCCTGAGCTGTTGCCTCACTCCTCTTCTATTTCTCTCATCTTCAGCAGACAAGTTACTCTCCTCTCTTCCTCTTGTTCCTGGTGTTTTTCCAATATCCTAGTTTCACTGTTCATGACTCTGCTTCATAATGTGAAATTTCAGAGTATATGAGGATAGCAGCCCTTTTACATATATTTCTGAGTGTCCTTACACTGAAAAAGTGAATCTCATTTGTGAGTGTTGGTGTGAAAAACATAAATGCAATTTCCTGAAGTTTTGCATGAGACATGTGGGAACAACAATGTACCTTTCACATCCTGCCAACTTGACTTCATAAGGTCCTGGAGAATACAGACTCCAGGGACTACTGATAGCCAACTTGTTATTCTATTTAGCTAAACCTTTCCATGGGCAGGTCTTCTCCGTATTGGAATATGTAAGTGTCACTCACTCTACCAATGGCCTACTTCTTAAGTAGACCCTTTATGAAGCAGATCCACTACATCCAATCCTTACTTTGGGACAGCCAGTTCTGTAGGAGTTGTAAAGCAGAGTGAAAATGCTAATTCCTGAATGGATTGCCTCTCATTGAGAGGGCCTAATAACTTTAACTAAAGCTTTTCCCTTCACGTATGTATGGGAACTGTTGAGTCATGGCCTGGACTACTGATTGAGCACCTGGGGAAAGGATATGGTCAGCCCTGGGAGCACAGGTGAAGGCAACTCACCTGTGCATCCCAAAGGGGTGGAGCCTGACTGCACCTCTCTTAGACTTCAATTAAGGGCTGACTGCCACTGGGGAAGGGTTGAAGGGTTTCTTCCTGAAGATTACTCCTTGGTGAAGGTTTTCCATGTAAACTTAGTATCTTCTGATACAGCTGGGCAGTATCCTTTTTTTTTTCCTTCTTTCATTAGCACCTTTCTATTGTGCCCATTCTTTTGTCATCACACTTTTGTTCTAACGCCTTTTCCATTGTATTGATCTGTCTAATTGCTACAACTAATATAAAAAACCAAAATTTATTGGTTGCTAGTTGAGCACTGCCCAAGAATAGCCTGCTGAAGGAGAGAGGTCATGTGTGACCAGAGAAAGAGATGGAGTGTAGGTCTGGTAGCTGCCCTCTTGTCGGTAACATGCAGGCCAGATAAGGACGTAGCTATGTCTCTGTCACTCCCCTACCCTTATCTATTCCTAACAATATGCAGCCTAGTTCTCACATCAAAGATTTGAGCTATGGCTGGAAGTTGTCAAGGAAAAGAGAAAGTGTAGCTTTTGGCAAAGGCTCAGAGCCCATGCAAGTGTGTGATGATTAGCATAGAAACAATTCTTTGCATTTTTGGGATCTGAAAACAAGGCCTTAAGGAACTAATGGATGTTTATCTGCTTTTCTGCAAAGTCATGTTTTTTTCCATGCCTCTTCTTGTATCTTAGTTTACATACCTTGTAACTTTTTGACATCCCTACCTCCTTTCTCCCACCCTTGCTTATCATGGCAAACCGTGTGTAAAAGCAGTATGAATCAGGACAGCTTTTGGAACTCCCCTCAGCCAGACTGAGACACTCCAGCTTGTAAGCTTCCCCTTCCCTGAATACCCCATCATGCAATGGCTGTGTTGACAACAAAGGTCATATACCTTACATACCCTAATTTATTTTCCCCTGTATGGAATACTGGTTAGTCATATTCTAATACATTGTTTGCATAGATGTTTCCTTAGAATGCAAGCTCACGTGTAACATCTTGCTCAGAATATATCTAATAAATTGTGGTGCACCTGGTCTGTGTCAATGAAGTGTGCCGTAGTCGCTCTCTTCCAGCTGGGTAACGTAAACCAGGGAACAGAGTGGGACATTAGATATGGAAATCTGCTGTTCTAAGCAATGCCAGAGTTAAATGAAAAGAAATAATTTCTACTTCATGTTGTACCTACCTACTGTGTGTGTCCTCCCCTTACCTCTCCCTGGTTTGGAGTAAAAATTTTTGTATCATCATTGTTAGGTAGGCGACCTTATTATCCTTACATCACAGAATGAATGAAATGAGGCAGAAGGAGGTTTGAGGCTACTTTTACACTCTTTATTCTACATCTGTGCTAACTGCATATCATGCAATAATTTCTTAGAGAAAATAATAAACTTGTCCACTGTCCATTTCTTACTCCAGCATGACTGGCACAGCTTAGCTTGTGTGCTTACAGGTGCTGAGAGACTTCAGACAAAACAGGCTGGACACTTTCAAATCAGTTATTGGGAATGGTTCCTAGACTTTGTTTATATCCAAAATATGTCTATGAATTGTTTGGGAAAATGTTATTTGGCCCAGGTAACAATGTGCCACAAGGAACCTCACAGTGTGCCTTGACCCATATTTTATGAGTACACAAATCATCAGAGGATCTAATGTAGGTGCTTGCAACAACTACACTGCAGAACATGGCTTGCAGTACTGTTCTTTGCTCTTAGCATCATCTCTTGCTTTTGTGCAAACTACCTCTTGCCTTTTTTGCCTCTGTTCCTGCCTCTCCTGCTCTTTCAACCTACATAGGATGTGGTGGCATTGCAGGCAGGCCTCTAGAGCAAACAAGCATGTTACTATGCTGCTGTCTTACTTCTGACAAGGCAAAGAGATTGGCAATGATTTGGCATTTTGCAGCTATTTTTAACAACGTTTGTATTATGGTTAACTGCAGTTTTTGTTTAAAGGACTACACTCTATCATCAGTGCAGTCTTGAGGTGATATCTGTATGTAGTGCTCTGCTGAAAGCAACAAGGCAAGATACTGCTCATCGTTAGAAAGGACAGCAGATTCTGGCCATGAAGTTTATTACTGTAGTGGAAAATAAAACCATGGACAAAATTCAATGATAAATCAATGCATCAGACCTCTGCCATGATCTCTGCAAAAGGCTCAAATCTGAGCAACTGGGAACTGGTGCAACTACGTGCTGAATGTATAGGAGTCCTGCAGCACTGTATTATAAGGGAGTTGAATATCCTTCATTACGTAAAGTATGCATACTTCATTTGTATAAGGTGGGCCAAATTAATCTGCAGCTCAGTTGTACCCTATGCATTCAAGTCATTTGGTTTATTAATTAGTCCCAGAGCTAAGTATTTTTCCATCCCTCTATCAGCGTTGTAGGAGCAAGATTTTAATTCATTTTGATGCAACACAACAAATTGCTTTCTACAATTTAGGCCCCTACTTACTTTGTAAAAGTCAGTGGCCTTTGGTGAACAGAGGAGAAGAACCAACATTAGTGGAATATTGTTTTCCAAAAAAGCTTTGTGTAAAAAAAGATGCACATTTTGACACACAGTTCATCTACTGCTGTGAGAAACACACAAGTCTGTAAAGTGTGAACCTCTTCTGAATGCCTGTTCTAAGCGGCTGGACCATTAGTAGCAATACGCTACTGGAACACAATCAATCATGTGTGTCTATCCTGCAAAACAGAACTTGCTATGCTTCTTTACTGTCTTGTCACCTCAAGATTAGGATCCTGCAATATGCTTTGCTCTTGTGATCATTCAGATCCTGTAGAGAGCCCGTAATGCAACAGTCACAAATTAATGGGAGTTTAGGCTGGCAGCATGTGATGCCAGCAGTCTACAAGCTGTGCTGGCTGCCTCTGGGACTCAGGGCGCTCAGCTTTACAACTGTGGATGTGGGATTTCTCCTCAAAGCACTGCTAGGAAGCCGTCAGCAGAGGCGTCTGGGTGGAACTCAACGGGCAGCAGAAGCTGCCACAGTGCACACATGGCAAGAGCCGCCCAGGCTTAGCAGGCCAGTGCACAGAGCTGCCAGGTGTGCTGCTAAGGCCATATGGCTTTTTTCTTGAGAATTTGGTGAAAGGTGATCTGAGGGGTGGATTGGCTTTCTCTTTTATCAACTAATTGCAGAATTTAGTATAGGTATGCCTCATTTCTCTGAGCTCTATAAACAAGCCTGCAATAGCCAGAGGAGATCAGAACAAGTCTGCAGTCAGCACTTGATCTGTGGGCTCACTGTAATTGCAGGCTTGACATGTCTGCCTAAGTGAAACCTTTGTTTTACCTTACAAAGTACTGAAGAGCAAATCTAATTACTGTGCTTCCGTGAAGAATGTCTGTATCAAATCAAGGGGACACAGGAGACAAGCACTGAGTGCTTGTTCCAAGCTTAGACTATGGAAACAAAGAACTAAAGCTAGTTAACGTAAAGTCCAGTAATAATGCCAAGCTTTCTCTTGGGCACAAGAAATGGCTGAACACTCCAGCATCTGTATGCTGGAAGTAAGTGAATTGTGTAAGTGATCCCAGCTACATTACTGGATTTTACCATCCACGGTGTTAATAGAAAATGCATTCATGCGTAGTACTGAAAGAAAGCCATGAATATGAAGTAGCAGTAGAGTTAAAAACAATTCTCAAGTTATTGTACAGGGTAGAAATGAACAGAAATAATGGAGATTTCTACTCCCTAAAACTAGCTTTTCTTCGGTGACAAGTGCAGCTCAGTGGCAGTTGCACACCAAAGCATGCAGTGGCACCTAGTTACCAGGATGCAGCTGTGACAAGATACTATTTGTAATGGAACAGAATTGAAATGTGAGGTCATCCTATAAGATGTTTGGATATTTTGAAGGGGATGGTTTTCATCATCTGAGACTGTATGTTGAGAAGACTCAGGAAGTACTCAGATCTTGTTCTGCCCTGTACCTTTGTGACCATGTCTGCGAGAAAACAATCACAAATAAAAAGTAATCACTGCTGTTCTTTGCAGAGCTCTGAAACTTAATGAGGGTGCTACAATTGATAAATTGATGTGCTGCTTACACATTCACATCAATTCACTCATATTAGTGTTATGTGAAATACATATTTCAAAAGATTCTGTTAATTGCTTAACAGGTTCCTGTTTAATAAAGTTATGTATTCATACACAAGCATGTATTCATAAAGTTGTATTTTAGGAGTGGGTAAGTATGACATTTCATAATGAAGCCCCACACAGGTAGTTTAACCAATGATTACCTACTATTAAAAATTCCATCACTCCAGAGAAATGGGTGGTAGCGACACTAGTGCCCACAGCTCTCCTTCTCCTTTACTATACTGATCTATTTCATCTTTTCCATGTTATAATACTCATCACTAAGGACTGCTTGTCTTTCCTTTACGGAAAATAATAAGTAGGTGTTACTGCTAGTCCCCCTTGCTCCTTAGTTATTGTCAGAGCGGCTCTTGTATTCTCAGTTACTGGTATGTCAAAAATAAATGATCCATCTGACAGATTTTAATGTATGTGGGTACCCTGTGGGATTATTCAGAAGTGCGGAAGCAACTTCAAAGATCTGTCTGTTCAAGTATGAAAAGAACAGTAGTAAAATGAAGAAATGAAAAAGATTGGGTTCTGTGTGACCTCTCCCTGTCACTGCTGGCAGCCAGCAGCACTCCGCAGCCTGCAGGAAGGGCTCTGACACAGTGTGCTTCTGCAGCAACTGACACGAGCACTGCCTTCCTGCACATCTCAGCCCATCAAGAAGTCGGCATGTCTTTCAAAGAGCAAAAAGCTTCATTGCAAACTGAGCAAGGCACTCTATTTACAGATCGAATCCCTGCTTAACTATGGGAAATAGGGAAATCTCTCCATTTGAGACTGCAGCGCGATTTGTACAGAAATGCTTCCCTATTTTTGAAGCGATAGAAACAGCCTCTTGTTTCTTAGAAATAAGGGAAGAATTAGAGGCTAGGCCACAAAATATTTTATTACAAAACCGCCAAAATGTGATTTCTCACCAGTTTAACTGGCAGTGAGCGTATTTCACACAGCAGTATCATGCACTGTTTCTCTCCTGGGGAAGCTAAGCAACAGTAACCTTGGCCAAGCATTAGGACTATTTCTGGAAGCTTCAGAAGCATCTAGGGAAAATAGTTTTCACTTTTATTCAGGTAAAGAGTACATCTATTTATTAAAAAAGTGCGAAATGTCTTCTCTCCAACTTTAAATGGCTTTGACAATAAAATTCTGCTTATATCAAGGTCTTAGGAGACACATGAAGCCTTCTGATAAATGGAGTGTTTGGGTGATGAAGAGCTGACTTGAAGACTTCGGGTGCTTCACATTCCTGCTCCTGGAGCACAGTGCAATAAAGGTGAGGTCTCTCGAGACGCTAGCACTGTGTCACTTATCGGTTTAACTGCTCACATGTGCACATCTGCCCATATGGGGGATAACCATGTAGCTTTTTCCATCTTGAACTGCTAAAAGGCTGTGCCAGTCCTGCCTGCTATGAAAAGATCTATCTAAATGTCTAGGTTCATAGGTTCGTTGAAGTCCATGTAATTCAAGTAGATGCTTAAATGTTCTGCATGATTGCTGAATCATGCCAAGACTTCTTTAACTGATTTACTGATTCCCAAGAAATTACTAAATATGCTCATTATCAATCCTGTACTCTAATACTTTAAGGGAGAATAGAATTTTTCAGGACTTCTGATTCATGGCCTGCAAAATATCTGGCTGGATCAGGGATTCAGAATAAAGCTGATGAGTGAAATTGTTAAAATAAATTAAAAAAAATCCCAATCAGAGCAGAAGATTGAAGGATGAGCCAGAGCAAGACTTCTCTAGACGAATAAGCTGCTATTGACAGCTTTGAGGTTCAGTGCATTCTTCTGTGATGCTACCTCAAATTTGGAAGTTTGCTCTCCAGTGAGCAGAAAACAAGATCAATCATTTTACTGGAAATGTACCATCTTATTTGGTATAAACTGCCAGTTGTGCACTCCTCTGTGTCCATCACCTAAGGATATACCCAAATGTTTTGGGTTTTTTTGGTAGCAGGTTAAAGCTCATAGCGAAAACAGGAAGCAATGCAGTTTAGCCTTGTCTTGGAGCTTTCAGTGGCACTCATTGCCATGGGAATCCTGTATTTCATTGGTTAGTAAAGACTGAGCTGAATCTGCTACCACTAAAAAGCTTCTCTGCTGCCTCAAATCTATGTGCATGTACAGGAACACACACAAAAAAGTCTGGTCACGTTTCTGCTAGTTCCAGATCCTTGTGCCTCACATACTTGATCCACATCCCATAAAACGAGTAGAAAGTTTACCATGATTGTTAGCTTAATTTTAATTTATTTATCTAATGTGCGAATGGATTGCATTCTTCTATACAGTGCACAGAAAGAAATAATAATACAGCACAGGAAGCCCACTTCCACGTTCCTTGTTGCAGTCCTGCTAACATGAAATGCTGGTTACTGGTTTTTTGAGAGAAAAACAATCAGAGCAGAGCTGTGGCAGGAAGAAGCTCTCTGCTCCACATTCCTGGGGCATTTCTGTCACCTCATCGTGGTGCAAGAAAAATGCCTCCAGAGCTTTGGGCTGCACACTCCTCCAAAGCATGGGAGCAGCACCAAGTAAAACTCATGACGAAGCCCTTAGCCAGAGACTACTTGGGATGATCTCCTCTTGTACTTTGCTAATAATAAACCACACATCACTTGCTGCATGGAAGCCAAACAGGGCACCACCCATTCTTTTTTACTTAGCAACTGTTTCTATATTGTGCTGCTTTATCTAATTTTAGCTCTTATAACCAAAAAAATCTTTTAGATACTTTTTTTTTTTAGGATCAGTAAAGTATTCGAGGTCTATCTAGAGTAGTTTAAAGCATTTCAGCTGAAAAAAAAAATTAGGAATTGGATGTCTACTGAGGAGATTGGTAGATAAAAAGAACTAATACCTCTGTGACAATCTCAATTAAATGGGAGGAAAAAAGGCTATTTTATGAGGGCTGTTCCAGAAGTAATGTCTCTTATTTTATTACGTTGGCCCATGATATCAGAGAAGGGCATTGGTGATATGGCAGCAGAGACTGAAACCTTCCCACTAATATTCCATTAAATGTCAGCGTGGAAGCAGAGGGGCAGTTTGACAAAATGGTCACCTGACATGGAAGTGCAGGTGAAACAAAGGTGTGTCGTGAAATTCTTCCGTGCAGGAAAAAATGGCACCCATTGACATTCACTGATGCTTGTTGAGCATTTATGGAGACCAAACTGGATGTGAATACAGTGCAGTGGTGTGTAGTGCTTTTCTATATGTAGAATTCATCTCAGGCCAATGTGAGCTTTGCCCTAAATACACAGCTGAGTCCATATTTGCAATAGGGACTCATTACTTTGCAGGCTTGAGCCTGTATCTCATGATTAAACAAAGCTCCTCTGAACATGAAGAACAGGAACTCTGTCCAAGAAAGAAGTTTACAGCCCTCAATGGTTACTCAAGTTTTCTTTTCTCCCCATCATTTTAGAAGAATTGGAGAGCAGCAGCCATGAAGTAAAATAAAATAGATTCAAAAGGAATTATTTTTGTAGCATTTTATCCGAGATGTTTCACCACCACCATGGTACAGTGGAAGTGACACTGAAGTAGCCAGCGGAGGATACAGCACAACTCAGAGGAAAATAAGAACTAAAATTTCCAGGAAGTACCTGTGACTTGCTTCGTATTTTAACTGGGATGGTAGAAGAGACAGTAGGAAGTGCGGTTCATTTGCAACAGAAGAAAAAAAAAAGTATTTTCTGTAGAATACCTAGAAGATACTGTGTTTACTAAAATCTCTGAGATATAAGACTAAAGGCACAAACTGAGGTATGCACCTCAATGCCTGTGCTGTGGCCAAACAGCCACTTGAAGTACCTCAATGTGAAATGCTGATTTGGGATAAGAAAGTTGATGGTTTTACGTTCTTAGTTTTCACTTGACTAACCATGGACACCATGCGTTCTCACTGAGTGATCCTACATAAATTTGTGTCTTTGCCTTTCCTATTCCCATTCTTGATCTACAGATGTGTAGTGTAAATCCTTCCCTGCTATGAAGTCTAGCTGTCCCAATGGCCCTGGATAGACTTCCTGCAGATGTAAACCATGGACACCATCAGTCTGTCCCTCATTCCAACTCCTTCAACATCCCATACTGAATTTCTAACCTTTGCTAGCCATTGAGATCATTTCTTGGTACTGACAGAATATTAGTGATTTCCATAATTTTTGAAAAATATCTTCTGGAAGATGGTGAGAAGACACAGAAGGAGATAACGGCCTTTCCCTAGCAGGGATTGTCAGAACCAGCATCATCTTAATTTACTGATATTTTATGATTTTTTTGCTTGCAGGATATTATGCCAGCCATCCAGCTCATATGCTGGTCTTGAACATCATGGGCATGGATAGATCACAGCCTCAATCCTGTGAGTAGGGCTGATCCTTTTACTCAGTTCTCTCTAAAAGCAGCTTCAGAGAGACACAGTCTGAATGACCCCACCATGCTGGTTACTACTTACTGCACTACCCAAAAGGCCTAACTGTGAGAAGGGACAAATAGTAGAGCAATACTGTAGAATCGGAGTCATAGAATGGCTTGAGTTGGAAGGGACCCCAAGGGTTATCAGGTTCCAACCCCGTACCACATACAGGGTTGCCAACCTCTAGATCAAACACTTGATCAGGTTGTCCAGGACCCCATCCAACCTGGCCTCCAACATGGGACATGGCATCCACAACCAGTCTGGGCAGCAAGTTCCAGTACCTCACCACTCCCTCAGTGAAAAACTTCCCTCTGACATCTGGTCTAAATCTTCCCTCCTTTGTTTTAAAACCTTTTTCTTCTCTATCTACACATGTAAAAAGTTGATTTCCCTCATGCTTGTAATCTTCCTTGAAATACTGCAAGGCTGTAATGAGGTTTCCCTGTAGCTTTCTCTTCTCCAGACTGAACAAGCTGAGCTCCCTAAGCATGCCTTCACAGGGGAGGTGCTCCAGCCCTCTGACCATCTTCATGGCCCTCCTCCAGACCCTCTCCAAAAGCTCAGCGTTTTTCCTATGTTGTGCAACCCAACCCTGGATGCAATACTCCAGATAAGACCTCACGAGGGCAGAGTAGAGAGGGTCAATCACCTCCCTCGCCCTGCTGGCCACAGTTACTGGACTGTTTATTTCTCTGTCAAATAATCTATGTCACACTCATAAATAACAGTGAATTCAGGCTGTCACAGAAAGTGACACAGTACAGTGGCAGAGTACAGGGTTTCCTCTAGCAGGATGTTAAAACACTTGAATCACTTGAGTAGCATTTGTTTTGCAGCCTGTGAACTGGTCTGGTAAATATTTGGTGGTCCCGCAGCCTTAGCAATGTCTATAGCCACACCTGCCAGCCAGGAGGGCATCAGTGATGAGAGGTGAGAGCTGTGTTGATCCCTCCCAGTAGCTCTCATAGTGGAAGCCACTGGCTTGATGCAGGATTTGGGAAATTAAAGCAGCAGAGGACAAGAGTGGAGAGCAGTCTGCAGGAAAGGCTAGCAGAATGCAAGAGATGAGAGGATGGTTTTGGAGAGAACAGACTGAAACTGTGTGTGAATAGTCCAACTGCAGCTGTTCACAGAGGAGGGTTAAACCACATATGCCTACTGACGTTACTAAAGCCATGGTCCTTTTCTGCACATCTCATTTTCAAACAATAGCAATCCAGACACGTGCTCGGTGCACGTATTTCCTTTGAGTTGGCTGCCTTTTTGAGGAGCAGTGGCACTTCAGTGAGAGCCAGAGCAAACATCCTTTCCAGCACTGCTGAGACCAGGTCTCTGTACCTCACTGGTGTTCACACGTGTGATGTTACGCTGACAAACACCTTTATAGCCCTTCCTCTTTTCTCATTTTGCAGTGCCTTGCTCCAGAGCCACATGTATCTGCCATCACTCCTGCTATCAGCCGTTGTATGATACAGGCATCCACATTTAAACATGTGCTCATTCTCCTTTGCCTGCCTCTTCTTACAACACTGCCAATGCAGTAGCAATCACTAGCCCTCCCCTTGTGGTTCCTATTCTAACTTCTACTTTTTTCTTCTTAAATATGAATTGGAGGTATTCCATCCCTGTTAACTGGACTCAGAGAATTACTCAGGTGATGCACTACTTCCAGACCCCAGTAATGTTGCTGAGCAGATTGAAAGCAAAATGTGGTTTGAAAAAAAAATGGGACCTATTCTGTTTTCCTGCATATCAACAGCAAAACTGCCAATAACTTTTGTATTTGCAGCATCAGAACCTTACCAACCTGCTGAACTTTGCATAATCAGCCCATAGTAATGAAAGTCTCATTCAGCCCATCTGGAAAACACTTCATTGGAACAATTTGGTAGCACTTCATAATCTCACTGGGACCTGTTGCTTGCATTTGCTCCTGCGGTCAGTTGGAAAACATCTGATGTGGGAAAAAGCTTTTTTCTTCTCTACTGTCTAATACACAGTGTGTTACACTTATTTTAAGGAGACTTGCACTCCAGATGCCACTGACTCCTAGGACGGGAAGTCCCCTCACAGTGGCTGTCCCCTACCATGGAGGCTGAATTACCTGCTGTTCTCAGAGAGGCAGGTGCTGTGTGCACTCTGTGCACAGGAGGGAGAGGTTACTGAGAGGACAACCAATAATAATAGTGGAGCTACTTCTGGACCACATCTGGCATGTGCAGTTTTTTGCTCTACACCTTTCTGATTTCCAGGCAGCACTAACGTATTCTCCCCTCCAAGCAAATAATAATTATTAAAAAAACAGACTTTTTCAGTACAATAGAGATGTTATTTTCCTGCTTTTGCAGCAGACAGAGGTCTGCAGTGGAGTGGAGTGCAGGCAGAGGTCTGAGTGCAATAGGGCACAAGTAGAAAAGCTGCACGAGCCCACAGCAGGGCTGAGAGAAAGCTGTCAAGCATTAATCGTCCTTCAAGTGATGCTTCTACTGCAAGAAGGGACTGGTTAGAATGGAAGGGGGGAAGCATTCGTTAGTTGCAAGAAGTGTTTTAGACTGGTCATGAGAGGTGTGTAAACCAAGAGAGAGCTTCCATGGCTTGTAATGGGTTATTTCCACTGAATAGATATGCTCTGAAAAGATTCTGAGGATGTACAGAGCTATGCAAGACATCTGCTCTGGAAGAATTTTAGTCCTTTTAAAATACCAAAATTTCAACTGGAATTAAAACTTCCAGTTCCTTTTTGTGGTGCTTTCTTTGGGATGGATAGTAAAAAATATTTTACATTCCGTTCCAAAACTACTGAGTCTAGACCATGACTTAAGGAGACTCTGCACGGAAACACTAGTCAGCCCTGGCTGTGTTCCTGTTCAGGATGGAATAAAGGAAAGCTACACAAATCCAAGAGGGTGAATAAAGGTTTCCCTCTAATGTGTATTTTTGCAGTCCGGGACCGAGTGACTCACACCACTCAGCATTTGCCATACCAGCAGATAAGCTGCACTGTTCTCACCGAGACCTTAAACGTGAACTGCAGGGGTCCTAAAGACTGTGTGTGTCGCACAAGCATTTCCATAGGTCAGAAAGCTCTGAACAGAGCCTGAACTCATTAAATATTGAATTGCTGCAGCTGTAGACATGAGCAAGTCTGTCCATTCACTGAAGTCCCCTGGAATCCGTGCTGTTTGAGAAAGCAACTATCCTTTTCAAATTACTCTAACATTCATCTGTCATGCACTGATTTTTTTCTTCTGACTCTGGTAATAGTTACATGAACAGTTAAGTAAGATTAGAAACGTAAGCTTAAGCAGAAACATCAAGAGAAGGAGACTCAAAGTGAGGGGGGAAGTATTTGGTTTTGTGGCTTATCACAGTGCGATGCTGGGTCACAATTAGTCACCTTAATTGTCATCTATTGACAATAACAAGTGCAACAGGAGAATAGCCCTGGGAGAACAGGACCAGAGACACTAAGAGACAGCGAGGAAGATATCAGAGCAGAGATGGAGTGAATGGGTATGAAAACATCAGAAGTAAAGAAGAAAGGGATAGAAAAAGTGGAAGCGCTGCAGAAGCAGAGTAAATTAAGGACAAGATTTTCAAGTGTCTCACTGTCCCCCAAATTGTAATTACTTTCCCATTGATGCTGGCAACAAGAATAAGGAAAGATGGCAGAGTTAGGCTAGCAATGAGCACTTTAAAAACTTCTCACCTCAGAATTACATTGCTTTCTTACAACTTCTCCTGGAACAATGATGTCAAGCAATACCTGTGGCTACTAAATTATACTGAGAGTCCGCTTGGATGTTCTGGAAAAGGTAATGTATCTGTGGCATTAGGACACGCCGTGGCAACTGCAGCACAGGAAATTTTTGAGGCCATCAGAGCCTGGTGAAAAGACTCGCTTGTTTCAAATAATAAAAAAAAAAGAAGGAAAAAAGAACAAAAATTACACTACTGCAGAGCTTAGAAAAAATTTTTTCAGAATAATTCAAATGAAACCTCTACAAAGTCAAATCAGACTTGCAAACAGCTCAAGTTTCTATGTGTTCTTTCATTATTCCAGTTTCTGTTCACAGCCAAAACGTGTGTCTCTGCAGACCAGGCCTCTCCCTGTTTACCAGAGGCTGATGAGAGGAGGGAGAGGCCTTGAGATGCTTCCCACTGCCCTGCCAGCCCCAGCCCTGACCTGCAGGGACCATTGCTGGGCGTGGGAAGGCGGTGCAGGCTCCACACCTCTGAAACCTTTGGCATCTTTGCTGGACCTAATGAGAAGGAAGGCAGTGTGGCTGGTGATGTTTTTGGTTGTACTTTCATACGTAGGAGACCGTGGCCATTTATTTCATTTCACATTTTACACGGGTTACTCAATAACTGCTGACAGCAACTGTTTCAGTCTGCCTTGAACTGGGTTCATCCTCCTGGTTTAGTGTCTCACTTCTAATCCCTGAACCCAGATGCTCAGCAAGGATATGCATCCAGGTGGATACGCGTGGTGTGAGGAGAGCTTATGTCAGTGCAACCTTATTTTGTCTGCCTAGGGTCCTAAGATAATTTATTTGCATTTCCATTTGGGCCAGATCTTAAGTCTCACAAATGAAATATTTACCACTTGAACACGTTGGAAAGCTCAGATCCTTACGTTTATTAGTTCAGAGTGCAATAATTATTAGCTGGAGAGAAAACATAACTGCAATAAAAAAAGCAAACTAAATAAAACCCACCTACACAGATTTCTCACACTGGGCTCAGGGGCATGACTCACTGGTTATGTATTAAGCACTGTGGGTGGGTACCCTAATTTTTATGTGTTCCATTGTTTAGATGTGTTTTGGATGCACTAGTTCTGACTTTGTGTTTTGGCAAAACCTTTTAAAAGAACAAAACAAAACAAAACAAAAAAACCAAACCAAACAACCCTTGCAGGTCACAGTCATGAAGTGCAGCTGCCTTTCTTTACCTGACTGCCACGGAATCAGGGTGGGCTGCATGGGAGGAAGGGAGGGGAGCAGCATGGGCTCTGGCTGCCAGGTGGAGGCATGCCACCAGCAGCTGCAGAAGCTACCTGGCCACCAGTGGGCTTCTGCAACACCTGACCCACTCCATGGGGAGTCATTTTGCACCCTTCTCCAGCCAGATATTCAAGATTGGAAGAATATTTCTTGTGCTCTAAAGCACCGACAGAGGAAATAACTCAGAAATATATGCCAGCAGACAAGAAGGAATACATTAAATGTCAGATGGATACTTTTAAGACTGAAGAAAAAGAGCATAATGCCAAAATATTGTAATGCCAATGCATGCCTGAGCATAGAAAGCAAATGATTTGAAAAAGTCGTGGGACGATTAGAACTGGTAAGAAACAAAAGTGTTTTCCTTGAGCTTAAATTCTAAATAGAAGTTTAAATGCAAAACACGTAGATTATATATTGTATAAATTATATGATGCATACAATATAAAAAATACAAAAACATACATTATCTTCTTTTAATAGTAAGACAATTTATACAGCAATTGCCAGTGTGAAGCTAGAGGAGCAAATAGGGAGATTACATAGAATGGAGCATGAAGGCAGCTAAAAAATATTCAGGACTCTCTGGGAAGGTGCTAGAGCCACTAGACATGCTGATCACTTGGGGAAAACACAAGGCTGTCTCCCACTTTCACTCAGCTTGTCTCCACGACAGCCTAGTGCACATCTCCATGTGCATCCTGGGGAGAGCTTCCTGCCCATGTGAAGTTTGGCTGACACCATCAGCTGCTAACCTACTGTGCCTGTCCTGCTCAGGTGCTCTGCGCTCTGGGGTAGCTGCAGGAGTGCGAGCAAAGGCAGCACCAAGCGTTGCAAAGACGTTCAGCTGTGTGATGCCAGTGTTACCACTTGCCCCCTTTGCTAGCGAAGCTACACAGCTGATCTGCTTTCTCTCACCCCATTTAAGGAGAGTTGCTGCAGCAGTTGCTTCAATGGTTTCTGCCACCCACCAGCCCTCCAGCTGCCTGTGAACCTCCCACAGCCCTGGGCCTGGCATCCTGCTGGTGCCTCACACCCAGAGATGCTGCAGCTGTGGCTGCCCTTGCTGGCAGCCCTGGTGGTGGCAGTGACCAGCTCTGCGGGAGGCAGAGGCTAAATCAAAACCTTCAGCCTTAGCACTTTGCAGCCAGTATAAAGGAGGTACTTGAGACACCAACAGTGCTTCCCTTGTTTAGTTCACTCGCAAAATATGCAACTTTCTTGACCTTAAGTACACTCCTTAGGAGTGTTCAGGCTGAAAGGGGCTCCACATTGGCCAAAAATAAGCATGGCTGACCTTAACTACTTGCTTTCAATCACAAGGGAAACACCGCTCCTGCCCCATTGCATTCACCGCTTTTTCAACGCCTACATCTGCAGTGAAAAGACTGCTTGCCTTAACCCTCTCACTGCTGTTACCAATGCAAAAGCCTCAGCAGCTTACAGGGTCTGTAACATCCCCTCAGGTTTGTTTTCAAGGGGATACCTGTGGGATGTGCAAGTCTTTCAGATTTTCCACTACGTCACAAAATGACACTCGTGCCTGTTCCTTCTAGCTTTTAAAATAGGAAACAATGCTCAACTTTCCACCAGCAGTTTCCTGTTTAACAAGTATTTAAATTGATGGTTCTGTAGGTTTTACCAAGCACGCTCGGCAGCACCGGAGGTGTGCAACTCAGCACAAACTAAACAGTAAACAATGCTTACAGGTGCTGGTAAGGGAAGCAGTGGGTGGAGGAGCGGGGTGACACCGCAGTCCCATGCACATTACGGGCAGAGCTTTCTGGCACATTGCAAGTAAACAGGGGAAAGTGCAGAAGTATAAACCAGGGAGATTATATGGCCCAAAATGAATTTAGGAGAGTTTAGGAACAGCAGGCCTCCATCTTACTCGACGAAATGCAGCTAAAGAAAGAAGCTGGCTCATTGCTCAAACACTGAGTGGGAAGAAAATGCTGCTCTTTCTCTTGCTGCTGCCTGTGAATTTGGGGCATTGGCTTCTGAACTGCACCCTGACCTGCACTAAATAGGCTGGGTGAGGAGGAACTTAGGCCAACAGAGATGATAAATTTTGGCTTCTGAGGGTGAGAGTCCTCTGTGTTTCTTACTTTTATACCCACTGTGATTTCTGTGAAGTCTTAGAAATTAAGCCAGATATTATAAGGAGGTACAACTCGTGGCAGAATTTCATCTTTATTACTTTATGCTGATTCTCCCTAATGAATTCTTTAAGCCAGGTCCAAAAGCATGCTAGGTGCGTATAACATTCTCATTTACTTCTTTATTTCTTATAGTTTTGCTTCATACTGCGAAACCATTTCCTGTAATTGAACCTCTGGAATACCTATTGACTTTCTGCAAAACTGGCTGAAAACTACCATTCAGTTCTTACATTTTTCACTGTTATTTATTCATCTCTAGGATCCTTAATGTTTTAATTGCTTGCAACAGCTCGTCTATATGAAGGCCTCACAGATGGAAAAGATTCTTTCAATGATATTTCACATCAGGGATGTTACTGCACTCAAATGAGATCAGCAACCTTAGAATCATAGAATCAAAGAATATACCGAGTTGGAAGGGACCCATAAGGATCATCAAGTCCTGCTCCTGGCTCCACACAGGACCACCCAAAAATCAGAACATCTGACTGAAAGCACTGTCCAGACACTTGCTAAACTTCAGCAAGGTCATTGCTGTGACCCTGAGAAACCCCTTCCATTATCCAGTCTCCCTCCGGTAAAGAAACTTTTCCTGATATCCAGCCAGAACTTCCTCTGTCACAGCTCCATGCTATTCCCTCAGATTCTATTACTGGTTGCCACAGGGGAGACCAGCGCCTGCCCTTCTGCTCCCCGCATGAGGAAGCTGTGGGCCACCATGAGGCCTCCCCTCAGCTTCCTCTTCTCTGGATTGAGCAAAGCAAGGGACGTCAGCTGCTCCTCAGAAAGCCTTCCCTGCTAGACATTTGAGTACACAGTACTCAAGGTGAGGCTGCAGCAGTGCAGATTGTCCCAATCATTTCCCTCGACCAGCTGGCAGTGCTGTGATGCAACCCAGGAGAGCTGATTTATCTAGATCTGTTTGCAGGGCCTCTCCACCCTCGATGGGGTTAACAGCTCCTCCCAATTTAGTGTCGTCAGCAATCTTGCTGAAAGCACCTTCTAGTCCTACATCCAAGCTGTTCATGAAAACTTTAAAGAGGACTGGCCCTAAAATCGAGCTCTGGGGAAGCCCACTAGTGACTGGCTGCCAGCCTGATGTAACCCCATTCACTACAACCCTTTGGGCCCGACCCGTCAGCCAGCCGCTCATCCATCACATTATGTTTTTCTCTAGCTGTGTGCTGGGCATTTTGTCCAGAAATACACTGTAGGAAACAGCATTGAAAGCTCTACTGAAATCCAGTATTATCAACTGGCTTCCCTTGTTCAACTAGATGGGTGACCTTGTCATAGAAAGACATTAAATTAGTCAAACAGGACCTTCCCCTCATGGCCCTGTGCTGGTTATGACCAATGACCCCACTGTCCATTTGCTGTTTTTCAGTAACTCCCAGCATAATTTTCTCCAATTTTCTCCATTTTACCAAGCACTGAAGTGAGATTGGCATCTTTAAGGGTATATGAAATTGAAATTAGTGACACATATATGGCACTATATCAGTTGTATTGCAGGGAGAGAGCAAGGTGTTGCTTGATGTAAATAGATAGTAATAAAATGGAAAATGTCCTGCAAAATCCAATAGTCCAGACTAAAACAAAGTGACAGAATTTCTGGAACTGGAATGTAGTGGATGCAGTGCAATACTAACACTAAATGGATATGGTCAGTCCCTGACTTTTTTAATTACATTCATCACTGGAGTCTGCACAACTCCCTACTAAATGATTTATCATTCAACTTCTCCCAAAAAAGATTTTTATGCCATATCACTACGATGAACGTAAACTACTGATAAAAAAAGAAAAGAGCAATATTTGGGAAAGCAGCCATTGACTCCAATTGTCTCTGGTTTAGGTCGATGCCTTTTTAGGTCTGATATTATCACTATAAGAATTTCTCTTTAATTTGCTGGGAGCATACCGTGGGAGATACCAAAAAGTAACTGACTCTCCAGAACTGGAGATGTTGTTGATGTGAACTTGGAAGATAGTAGATACTATGTGTAGACATGTCTTTACCTCATGTTGCAAAGTGGACTGCATGGTGTTTGCAATTGAGTTCCTTATCATTAGTCGCACATATCCAGAAATAAAATTGCCTACAGCCTTATCACATCTCTCAAAGTTTTTTTGTAGAGAAAAGGGTTCATGCCTGTCTGATTAAAATATATCAGAACCTTTATGCAAGAGGAAAAAAATCTCAAAATGTGTATTTTTAAAATCACTCTTTCTCTCTTAAACTTCCATGGGCTGAGGTATTGCTGACACGTTGCTCTGAGCCAGGCTGTCTTCATTGTGGGAGGCTTCTCATGACCACTCATAGCACTGATGTGTTGGAAGATGGAAACTGTATGTAACAGGCTGTCAGAACTCGTATTTTGCAGAGGATTTTTTTGGATGATTGACTGACATATATAGCTTCACTGTCTTGTCCCTCTCAATCAAGGGGGACTTGCTTCCAGCCAGCAAAACACAGAGTGCTGGGCTACCAATGAAATTGGTTTGTTAATTCATACATGACAGATAACTAGCTTGCATCAGCTTGATCTTGATGATCTGAGGGTTTTACTGTGGTAAAACCTTTAAGCTTACTGAATGTTTGATAAACTTTGAGGTTAAAAAGTTCACTATTAGATCACCCACTACGAGGAGGCACAAAGTGCACTGATAGAGGCCTGCTGGCCTCATTACTGTGTGATGGGACAAGCCTGTCATCCCTGGGGCGCTGTCAAGGCCTGGGTGTTCTTGCCTTGCATGAGGGCTACAGCACAGCCACATTGCCAGGCTCATGGCTGCGAGGGATGAGGAAGATTCAGTGTTGCGTTATGAGTTGTATGAGGGAAGCTGGCTGAAGCAGCTCAGTCTGCAAACAATGCTGGGGAGAGCTGGACACAGTTGTCCAGGTGGAGGCTCACAAGAGCAGAGTAAAGGGGCAGAATCACCTGCCCCAACCTGCTGGTCACACTTCTCTTGATGCAATCTGAGATACGATTGGCCTTCTGAGCTGCAAGCACACACTGCTGGCTCATGCTGAATCTTTCATCAACCAACACCCCCAAATACTCCTCAGAGCTGCTCTCAAGCCATTCTCTGCCCACCATCTGTGCTTGGGACTGCACTGACCAAGGTGCAGGACCTCGTGCTTGGCCTTGCTGAACTTCATGAGGTTGGCATGGGCCCACCTCTCAAGCCTGTCCAGGTCCGTGGATGATCAGAAGACTGGAGCATTTTTCCAGCAAAGAAAGGTTCAGGGAGCTGCGCTTGCTCAGCCTGGGGAAAACTCTGGGTAAACCTCAGTGCAGCCTTCCAGTACTTAAAAGGAGCTGATGAACAGGAAGGAGACCAACTTTTTATGCCAGCAGATAGTGATAGGAGAAAGGGGAATGGTTTTAAAGCAAAAGGAGGAAATTCTTTACTCAGAGAGTGGTGAGGCACTGGCACAAGTTGCACAGATAAGCTGTGCACACCACATTCCAGGAGACATTCAAGGTGAGGTTCAGTGTGGCTTTGAGTGGTTGGCAGCCCTGCACACAGCAGTGGGGTTGGAACTAGATGATCTTTAAGGTTCCTTTCAATCCAAGCCATTCTATGATTCCATGATACACGGTTCTGTGATCCTATGTCTGTTCCCTTGATCTGGAGGCAAAGCATGAGCTCCTTCCTCTTTATGTCAGACAGCCTAAGCAGCCCAACTTACCTTCAGCAACTGTGGTTTTGGGTGCCATGACAATGGCATTCAGGAAAGCAAACTGACTTTTAAACTGGAGTTATTTAAAAGAAAAAACATACGAGAGGAAATCAATTGGTAAAAACATATCAGTGCAATCCACATGCATACCTCCCTTTTCCAGGTACTCTCTCGTTCCCAGAACCTGGAGAGCACCTCCTGTATCTCAACAAGATATATCAGCGTGTCTCTTCAGCAACTGTCTTCATCTCACAACAGAACTTTTTTAAGCATTCAGCAGTCATTCACAATCTAGTTTTTCTACTAAGCAGTCCATACTGTGCATTTGACAGGAGTCAAGAAACCACGACACAGCTTACTACTCTTTCATGTATAAAACAGTGTTAGTATCTGCAGAGATGACATGCTGGAGTCTCAGCCAGTCTTCCTGCATCCCCTGTTGCATTTACCAGCATACAGGCATAAAAGAAGCACTCTAATAATCTCTGTGATATCCTGAATCCAGCTCCTGGATAAGATGCATACATTATTACAGTCCGTTATGTTGATTGCTACAAATCAGCTTCATATCTGCTAAATGACCCCTTTGGATAAGGGGTCCTCTTTTAAAGGAGAGTGAGTCCTTAAAAAAAAACCAACATGATGTTAAGATCATCAATGAAATACCATGTGGTACAGCAGAACAAAAGAAAATCAAACATAAAACAAAAGCGTAAGTATGTGGATTTGGAGAAGGAAAAAATGAAAACAGAATCAGCATGGGTAAGAAAGTTACGTAAGGAATTCAAAGTTTATCCCTTACAGTGATGCCACCAATGAAAACGTACTGGCTTGAATATATATAAAACCAGCATTTTTTTCTAATGGTATATCAATCAGGAAAAGATTAGATTTCTTTTCCTCAGATAAGCCAGAAACTCACAACACACCCACAATGAACTTCAGCTATTTGCTTTTGCCTGCCATACAGGAGTTCACCTATCTTAGTGAGCTGAACACAGTCAGTATAGAAACCTTTAAAATACCAGCAGCAGTACTGGTGTTGTGCCCTTGCACAGTGTTAAGTGAATGAAGGAATCACACTTGAGCAGCTAGTTTGCAGGCAAGCACATTTAATAGCCTATGTACATGACTATCTGCATACAGTGCTGCCCTGCCAGACACTGGAAGTGTGAGCCTTGCAGACTCAGTAGACGGCCCCCAGCTACTGAGAGATCCTTCCCAAGAGGACAGGAATAGAAGCAGTACTTTCTGCAATGGCACTTACGCCAAATGCATCTCGACTTTCCTGTTTCTTTGTGAGATTCACAGCATCGTACTTTTTAAACACTTTTCTCTCCCTTCCTGCATGCAGAACAAGGGCAACAGGGAGAACTGGGAGACCTGGCTGTGAAAAGAGGGCTGTGAAGGAAAGCAAGAGAAACAAAAATACGCAGCCCTTTATCATTCAGTTGGTAACACCAGCATGAAAACGTTCTCAGAAGGCAGTGTCATTTCTGACTGCTTCCCTTTACATTTTTCCCCTGCAGTACTTCTGCAGTCCCAGCCAAATGGTTTCTGTTTCATGTTTCTGTCCTTAAAAAGGGCTATTGTATTTTTGCTTGCCGGACATATACAATGCCTTCTGTCTTGCCTCACTTGTTCTAAGCCCGTGGGTTTCCTTGGTGTAATAAAGGTACCCAGCAAGCAGGTGGTGTCGCTGACCCAACCTGTGCCACCAGCAGCAGGAAGGCATCTTCCTCAGAGCTGGTTTCCCAGGACCAGCTCGCTGCCAAGCCGCTCGGTGTGGTGACATGCTGCCACTGCAGTTTAATTGTACCTTTAATTACACAGAAGTGGCTAATTCATGCTATAAATCACATCCCATCACGCAAACTTCTGGCATCTCATTTACTTTGTGTGAAATTATTTAATGCATCTGACTTTGAGGTGAGGAACTCTTTAATCTTGCTGATGTTTGGAAAAAGATTAATACATTATTTGTTACTGTTTTAATATGTGCACTCCACAAACAGCAATCAGCTGTCTCCTATTGGCTTCACGGCTGCTAATTGGCTCAGGGTACAAGTTTTATTTCCAGTCTGAAGCTCCAAGCTTATGTTTATTAAAACATAATTACTTTAATGTAATTGTTTTGAGTTATTACATCTCCTTACTAAGTAGGACATAGTTAAAACAACTGAAAGCGTTTCTTGATCAGAGCTGATTTTCTAACTAATTATGGAAATGACTACAGGAAAAAAAAACCACACACAAAAAACCCAAAAAAAAGCAAACTCCACGTTTCATTGTAGGTTGCTTTCCTCGTGTAAATTTTTTTCCTGGTGCAGTCTTTGTACCTGCATTAGGGCAGCTCTTAAAAAATAAGATTTTTCAACTATCAACTATTCAAAAATAAGATTTTCTGCTTCACCCTGCAAACTTCAAAATACATAATTTGCAATTTTAGGGTCAGCAGTTCAAGGTCTGCCCACCATTCACAAGACTTTAATAGCAAAGAGTGGACAAAGTGAAGACCTCATATATTTGTATCATCGGCACAAACTTTAGGCTCAGACCGATTTCAGAAACCTCAAAACCTCCAGCCAGCACGGGTTCATGAAAGGCAGGTCGTGCCTGACCAACCTCATCTCCTTCTACGACTGGGTGACCAGTCTGGTGGATGAGGGAAAGGCTGTCCATGTAGGCTGCCTGGACTTCAGCACAGCCTTTGACACGGTCCCTCACAGGCTTCTTCTGGCTGCCCATGGCCTGGACAGGTCTACCCTTCTTTGGGCAAGGAACTGGCTGAGGGCCGTGCCCAGCGGGTCGTGGTGAATGAAGTCAGGCTGGCGACCCGTTACAAGTGGTGTCCCCCAGGGCTCGGTACTGGGGCCATCTTGATTAATATCTTTACTGATGAGCTAGATGAGGGCACTGAGTGCACCCTCAGTAAGTTTGCAGATGACACCAAGCTGGGACGTGGTGTTGATCTGTCTAAGGGTAGGGAGGCCCTTCAGAAGGATCTGGATAAGCTGGATCGCTGGGCTGAGGTGAATGGGATGAGGTTCAACAAGGCCAAGTGCCGGGTCCTGAACTTTGGGCACAACAACCCCATGCCGCGTTATAGGCTTGGGGATGAGTGGCTGGATGAGTGTGAAGAAGAGAAGGACCTGGGGGTGTTGGTTGGTGCTCGGCTGAACATGAGCCCACAGTGTGCCCAGGTGGCCAAGAGGGCCAACGGCATCCTGGCCTGCATTAGGAATGGTGTGGCCAGCAGGAGCAGGGAGGTGAGCATCCCCTGTACTCAGCTCTGGTGAGGCCGCACCTCGAGTGCTGTGTTCAGTTTTGGGCTCCTCACTGCAGGAAAGATGTTGAGATCCTGGAGCGTGTGCAGAGAAGGGCAACAAAACTGGTGAGGGGTCTGGAGCACAAACCTTATGAGGAGCGGCTGAGGGAGCTGGGATTGTTCAGTGTGGAGAAGAGGAGGCTCAGGGGAGACCTCACTGCACTGTGCAACTTCCTGAAGGGAGGCTGTGGTGAGGAGGGGTTTGGCCTCTTCTCCCAGGCAAATAGTAGGAGCCGAGGAAACGGCCAGAAGTTGCACCAGAGGAGGTTTAGGTTGGACATGAGGAAGAAGTTTTTCTCTCAGAGAGTGGTCAGGCACTGGAATGGCTGCCCAGGGAGGTGGTGGAGTCGCCATCTCTGGCAGTGTTCAAGTGCCTGGATGAGGAGCTACGAGACATGGTCTAGTGCTTGTGGTAGCAGTGGTGATGGGAGGATGTTTGGACTATAGGTGATCCTGTAGGTCCGTTCCAACCTTGTGATTCTATGAATCTATGATTCTACAAAAGTTTTGAAGAGTATTCTGCAAGGAGAATTTATGTATTTCAGTACTTCGTGGTTTCCAAAGTCAAAATTGATTCCAAATGTGTGTTTTGCAGTTTTCTCCTGTCTTCAATCATGTCCTTGCAGAGGCCAAATCATTAATAGATTGGCAGGAAGATTGAAGAAGAGAAACTGATCAACGAGGCTAGACTTTGGACTGCTTAAATACTGGCTTACAGTGGTGCAGTTTGAACTCATTTCTAATTTCCAGGAAACTTATCTGCTCAAGTTCAGTTGCTTTACATAAATTTAAATTCCCAAGTAGTCCATATTTGAAGAGTTGGCTGAATTTTAACTTGCACAAAACCTCAGAAGTAAAATTCGGAAACTAGCCTGCCTTACTGCCGGTGATGGATCCAGTCCAGTGAGACTCCCAGTTCCTATGGTTATAGATGTCCATTCAAAGACCTTCACTTTAAAACCTCCTTTTTCTTCTTGGTCATTTTTAGCATGGCCTTTGCCCTCTTATATCCGTGCAAAGCTACAAAAGCAAATTAAATTAAATTTACGCTTTTTATACCCCCTATGGGATAAACATTCCCAGCATGACACCAGTGTCCACTGCATTTTAGATTGGGTTCTTCACATTGCAAAAATGGTAAGTACTGGGCTGGAAATGTAGAACTGCAAGAAAAAATCTCCACTGTGCACAGATTCAGGTTATATGGAAGTAGTGAGAACTGGCTTGCATTCTTCAATAGGGACGACCTAAGGGAGGTCCCAGCTCCAGCCAAGCTTTTTTATTTTTCTGGGTGCACTGCTCACACTGAAGGTGGCACTAAGTCGCATTACTTTAAAGTTGGGCTGCATGAAACAATATGAATTGTTGTGATTTCACATGTGTTTTACCTACAAATCAGAGCACTCAATGTTTTTAATTAAAAATCCAGATCCTAGATTTACATCTGCTTGCAACCCTCATGGGTAAGGAGAAGAACTTTGAACATCGATCAAAAAGCTGCATAAAATTTTGAAAGTAAAGTAATAATGTAGGCAAATAAAAAGAAATCTCATTATGATTAGGTTAGTCCCATGATTTTTAAGTCCTGATTCATGCATTTTGAGCCATAGGGTGTAGTTAAGGAACAACTATGAATTAAGGCTCACTCGTCCCACCTATTGAGCTGTGTGACAAACTAAGCTGTGCTAGCCCCATGCACTTCTGAGGTGCTGAAGCTGACTTGGGATAATTTAAAACTAAGAGCTATATAGAGACCAGAAAAGGAATATCAGCAAAGAAGGGAGCAGTGCTTGGACCAAGCTGCAAGAGCAGTTGCTTTGGCAAGGGTATTGCAGCAGCATGATGCCTGGAAGGAGTGCTGTGAGCATGATGCAGTCTTGCAAGGAAGAGACAACAATTTCCTTCTCTTCATGGCAATTGTAAAAACTGAAATAGAAAAGGGCAGCTATCTGCCAAAAGAGCAGCAAGGGATTCCCTGGGCACCTCCTCCACCCCCACAGGTATCCCAGACACAGCAGATGCAGGTTCAGCAGCCACTTGAATCTCTTCTGCAACAGATCCATAGCTCTTGCAGCATAAGAACTGAGTTCCACATTTGTGTGCCTCTCTAAGTTATTACCATCAAATAGAAAGATTAAATCTAGACCTGGTTGTGAATTCCAGTTTTGCCTTCCTAATTAACTGTTTTTGCTTTTCCATTCTTTAGTTCTTGTTTAATTGTTTGTCAGCTTTGGTCTCGTATTTTACCTTCTCAGTTACTGAAGATTTAAGCTTTGCAGCTAATGAATGGTTTTCCTCACTGAAGATGTATAGAAGTACAATGCTCAAGTCAGCCTACTCAGTGCTACCATAATATCAGCAAATCATACTATTCTCTGTTCTTTAAACTGCAGTGCAATTTTGCTGCTGCAAGAATCAAAGCCTTATCAAATATGGGGCATTTATCTCATTTCTGCTACTCCACAGAAAAGGTGACTTGGTCATTCAATTGCAGACCACACACCAGCAACATCCTCCCTTACTTTTGTGCCATGTAATGTCTACAACCTGGAGTTCCTTTCTGTGCTGAACAAGCATCTGTTGGAAGAAATACCTGTATATTAGTAACATCAAAGCACAGATGCTATGGTACCCTTACAAAGACGGCAGCTGGCAGCAAATTATTTCCAAAACAATTTGTTAAATGGGAATGTGCTCTAATTTTGATTGGCTGTGGGGAAAGAGATTGTCTGAGAGAAAGATGTGGGCTCAATGAACTGGCCCAGGTGACCTAGGACAGCTTGCTGTGCTGAGGTTTGACCTCCCTGCTGCATGTTTTAGCACTTCCATTTTCAGCAAGCTCTTCAAAGCTCTTGAGGAAGATTGAGTGCACTGCCAGAAGGGAGTTTCTTATGCCATTATCTGTCTCTTAATTCACACCCTACTATTTTCCCTTCCTCCTTTAACCCTGGAGGAGGGGAGGCTGGCAGACACAAAGAGCAACACACAACAAGGTGGAAGAAACCCTGAAGCCACCGACATGGTGGAGCCACCCTCTACTGGAGAAGTCAACTTCCAGTAAGGCTTGGTGTGCTCAGAAGAGACCTGTACGTTTCCTCCCAGCAGCAGAACTTTGTGTGATCATCAGTGGTGCTCTGGAGCAACAACAGACTAGCACCCATGCATTGTCAGACACGTGGATATCAGCACCTGCCAAGGTTTAAATAAAATGAATATAGGACCTCAATAATTGCTGGGGGAACTCTTCAGCACTCACTAACTCTAGTTGGCCAGCTCAACTAAACCTTTTGCAAAAAGCAGAAAGTTCTTTCACTCTGGCTTTAGATGCTGCAGTGTCTGACTGACCTTCTGCCAGTGGGGCAAGAAGAACTGCTTTGGGGAGCTGCAGCTACTGAATAACAGGTAATAAAATCTGATGTGGATTCTGCTCATAATAAAAAGGACAAAAAACCATGACCCCAGCCAAATTACTCTGTGGGTTGCAAGGATGGGTGATTCTAGGAATCATAGTAACAATTAACTCAAATTGCAGCCATCCAAATGAGGAGGAATACGCAGAGACTGTGGCAGAAGAGAGGCTTGCAACAATGCTTTCTTCTTGTAGAGAAAAATGGATCAGCAAGAAAAACTGGGGAGCAAGTTGGTCGTCTCAGAGACACGAAATAGCAATTTTTTTAATGACAACATAAGAAATGCATAACATGATGTAATTCAGAGAACCTTCTGGAGAATTTAGATGAAAAAGAGAAGTTTCAGCTTCGCGAAGTTATAATGATAGATCAGAAGGCTCCAATGCAGCAAAAAAGTCCTCTCTAGACAAAGGTATAAGAGTTACAGGTTGCTATCATTTTTTAGCATGTTATGATAAAATAATAATAATAATAATCACAAATCAGCTTTAAATCAAAGGATGAAAGTGTTCAAAGAAACATGAATGGTCCATATCCTCACATATGCTGCCCAGAAACTCCACAGTGAAAAACAAAACATCATTTGGGCTGTCCAAAAAATCTGTGCATTTGGTCACTTGTGGAAAGGAGCGAAAAAAAGAAGAAAAAATACGTGTTGTACAAGCTGGTCATTGGGAGATTTTGATTTAACTTTAGCAGCACTAATTTGGTTTGCTGTAAAATAATACAATTTTAGAAGAGCTGAAATGTTGAAATTTGCTTAGAGGTTTAAACTGCCATTTGCTTATGTTATAGATGACCCATTTCAGAGAAGGTGTTGAGGATTTATGTTGCACAGCTTCTGAATAAGGGATTTTCAGTTGCTGGGGCTGAGCGCTGAGCTCACAGAGCCCTGTACCAGTGTCACTGCCCGCCTGTTCCGAGAGCCTGGCCAGCAGCAGATGTGCTGCAGTGCAGCAGGAGAGCAGAGGCAGTGCAGAAGTGCCCATGCTGAGCTGAAGCACCTTAACCCCTCTGAAATGGAACCCAATCTTACAGGGGGAAATGCTGGGATAGGCTACTCTGCCAGTTAGAGAAACTGCTTAACTCCTGGGAGCACCTTCCCGACACTCTTCCAAATTACTTCTTCTGACTGTCCTAAATGAAGGAACAACGGCTGTTTTTCAAAGAAGCTGTAAAATCACACACTTCATAAAGACCCAATACCACACTTGAATGTGGATGGTGAAATCTTCAGCAAGGCACATACAAATAGCCTAGCACCTTTTCTGACATCCATTATCCACGCTGACCAGTCAGGGCAATCCCTTCAGAGGTAGGCCAAGAACAACACAAAGAGGTTATTAAATATTATTCATTACCCTCCGTGGAACAAAATAGAAGCCTACTTAGCACTTCTGATTCCAAGAAAATGTTTGATAGGATCCCAAGGGATTTTTTTGTTCTTTACTTTAGAAGTTTTTAATTTTGGCTCTGAGTTTAGATCACGGATAAAAATGTTTTCCCAAAAAACTATGCCTTGGAGGGAAAAGCTTGAAATCCCTCCCGTCGTCCCTTTTGATTTAAGAAGAATGAGGCAAGATTGTCTCTTCTCCTGCTCTGTTTGCTATCCTTGTCACACTCACCAGGTTATAAGGGATAATAGCTGAGAGATAGGAATACTAGAACTCAGTCTCTGAGATTGTTTGGAAAACTAACTCAGCTTCTCCAATATCATTTGCCGTGTACCCGTGTCACAGTTGGGACTCAAAGCCAACTTACTGTAAATCAGCAGCAATTCCTATGGGTCAATTTAATTAAAAATACATGGAAGCAGCAGATTCTTAAGTGAAATGAGTTTGAAATATCATAAAGAGTCCAGTAGAACTGTGACTTATACTTTTTTTTCAAGAAAATGTACCAACTCTAGTAAAAAAAGCCAAACAAACCAAAAATGAGCCGAATGGTAGATGTCTGGAAAAAGTTTTCTAACAACCTTTAGCCTCATATTCTTTTCAAACCAAAGCAATTTATTAAACTCTTGCTCATCCACTCAATACAAAAAAACAAAACAAAACAAAAAAACCCATAAAGCAAAACTTTTTTTTTTGTTTGGTTAGAAAACCAAGACCCAATATGTAGCACACTCGAAAGAACTACCTTTCCAACTTTCTCATTAAGTTAACAGAAAGAAAGAAGTAGAAATGAGCTGAGGCCATGTTGGGTAGTAAAACCCCACCCTCCAAGGCTTTTTTTCTTTCTTTCTTTTTTTTTTTTTTTGCATTTTCCATTACCAGTATTTTCCTCTTCTAAAATAAAATGCCCCTGCTCACTTCTGAAAACCCAAGAGAAACAAATGGCTGGGAGGCTGATGAAGAGTCTGATCCTCTACATGCAAATCAACTGCAGCAGCTGGCATGAATGAAGCTCCTTAGAGCTAGGACAAATCCTGTGCTAATGGGACCCCTCAACTACTCACAGAATGGCCCAGGTTCAAAAGAAAACCCTAATAAGCTTTCCTCAGCTGTCACTGTTGGCCTCAGCAATATTGTTAAGAATGGTGGAGCGATGGTGAGGTGTTGCCTGATGTTAAGAAGACCTTCGTAACCTTCTTGGAGTTCAAGGGACCTCAAGAGCAGTACAATAGAGGCCTGGAGCTGTCAGACTTGCCTCCCTGCTGCAAACCAGCAGAATTACAAAAAATAGCTGAAGATAGAAAGCTCTCTTGGAGACTGTGCACTAACTGTAAGGCTGACTGTGCATTACCCAGCTGATGGTACATTACTATTACCAGAATCAGATACTAAATTGGCACTTGAAAAAGCCAGAACCACCTTATGCTGTTTCTAAATTGATTTGGGTCAGTTCTGAAAACTCCAAGTATAGGTGAAGGGAACAATACAGCGCATGGCTTCAGGCCCGAGTGGTCACTCTCAAGGCAACATTTCCTTACCTTTTAATTTGATTTTGATGGTCACGGAAAGTATTTATACACAAAGTTGTTGATATCATCGACTCTTTCTAAGGTTCAGTGATTAACACATGGCAGCATACTCCAGCAGAGCACAAAGAAAATTTCAGAGGATGAAGAAACAACAGCAATACCTTCAAAGCTCCTGGTAACATTTCCAGATGTAACATTTTCGATCCTACAAAATGATTCACCTTCATCAGTCTGTTAAACAACATGCGGTCAAATCTGATAGACAGTTCAAAACACTTATTTTAACTGGCTAAATATTATGCACCATATTTTAACTAGTCAGTTTCAATTCTGTCATTATCCAAACGGACAGACATCGTCAGAGGAAATAAGCCACCCTTAAAGCAACTCTCTTGGGTAAATCCCTGTGAGGTGAGTGGCATCGGTAGGCTTTGCTGGGCTAGCTGCTGATCCAGCAGGTATGACAGGCATTCATGCTGCTCACTGCAGCTCCCTTTCCAGACAATGACTGCTGAGGCACAGCAGCCCAGTACAGCATTATAAAGTCATTTGTGACTGTCCATTACGTGGCCCGTTTACTTTTGTCTTCTGGATCACAAGCTATGAATTTGATGATGTGATGACAAGAAAGATATGCTGTGGGGTTTAGCTGAATCTAATCATGAATGATAAATTGTTAAATAAAAACTTTCACTGGCAAGATTTCACACGTAAAAGAAAGCAAACCTTTGCTCTATCAAAAGAAATAGTTAAATTTTTGTTTGTTTGTTTTAATGACTGAAAATAAGAGCTCTGAAAGGAGATATCCCATCAAATGATCAAACTTTGACTTGGAACAGCTGAATCCAGGAAACCTGAAGTACTCTGCAGTAGTTCCAGTGATGAAATCCTTTATGAATAGAAAACTGTACTATACTAGGTTTCTATTGCACAGTGGGTATCTGCATAAGCAACCTTTCATCACAGCTACAGATAACTCAATCTTATGGAAGTGCATCAGCAGAAGCAGCTGTCCAGATGACCTACATTTTAACAGGACATTAATAGGAAGCAGATCTTACATCTGTGTATGTGTCAGGGGACAGATGCATTATTGGCTTGAACAAAGTTTCAAAGAACAGTATTTCACCTCACCACAGATGAAAGGAATGGGCAATTTCCCTTTGGACACCTTTTATGAAGTGGTCTGTTTAATGACTCGGTGTAGATGGAGGCAGACCCATTCAACAGAGTGTTAGAGGGGAGAATAGGAAAAGACAAAGATGAGAAGGGAGAGAGAAAAAAAAGTGTTTTTATTATAGAACTGAATGTAAAAAATGCTGGGAGTTTAGGGGAGGGAGGAGATGGACTGTGCATCTTAGTAACTTAGATTTCTCATTCCAGTGTATGCGCTAGCGACAGGTAATTAGGAGATGAAGACTCTCCCAGCCAATCATACTGCAATTTATGTATATTTAGCCATTCCTCAGTGATGAGGAGTTCTGGGCAAGCATTCTCAGAGCTACTGCCTTCTCTGCGGCCCTTGCATCACCATCCAAACTCTGCAGTCATCGTATTGAAATTCATAGTTCGCAGCTAACTACTGTTTCAGTAGAGCAAACACTACACTATTTTTTACCAAGCAGACAGCTTGTGATGATATGCAGCTTTTAAAAGTCTTCTGAGATCCTGTGTGTACGATAATGCATTGCTGGCAGCATGTCAAGAGAGAGCTGCAGAAGCAATCATGTTTTGAGGAAGAGGCAACAATTAAAGTCTGGTTTCTGCAGCTCAATGAAGAACTGACAGACAGAGAAAAGTTACTACATTAAATTACCAGCACTTTGTTCACTGATCCTCCGAACAATCACTCTTGACCTCTTACTGAAACAGTTAAAAATAAAACCTCAAAGAATATTTGAAGAAGGCTGCAGGCATTTCACAGAAGTCGGTGTTTCCCAGTGCCCTGTAAGACATTACAGCTTTCCTCCTACATATTTCAGATAGAAGCAGCTGAAGGCACTTTTAAACAAGAGGCTATTTGCATGAGGCTTTTTGGTGACACTTTTCCACTTGCTCTGACAGTGATCAGGGTCCAAGCAAGCAGGGCCCCAGGCAATTTAAGCACCATGTCATCTGCCCTCACTGAGAGCACAACTGCATGGGATGGTGCTTGAAAGGCTGGCAGCCTGGGAAGCTCCATTTGCCTCGCCATCCTTTCTGTTGTGGCTGATTCTGAAGGCAGGGGAATAGAACGGCAAAGCAGAGAGAAATGAGCCTCAGGACTCAAGGCCACGCTTCTGGGGAATGGGTGGATCCTCTGGTCATACTGGTTCTGTCTCCAAAACAGGCACACTTGGAAGTGTACGTATTCCTTGACAGCAGTTTCCATTGCTGGTGCTCTTATTCTTCGAGACAGCAGTTACAACATGCTCTGCTATACGTACTCTTCTGCACGGAACGACAGCAGGTGTTGAAGGCACACAACTGTACAGATTTTGTTCTTAATAACTTCGAATCAAACTGTCAAACGTGGCAATTAAAAACACAAGTGATAAATATTTTTAACTAAAGATTTTTGTGACAGTGACTAGACAGACTCTGTGTAGACAGAAAACCCTCACCAAGGCTGTGTCCAAACTCAGGCATTTTTGGATCCATCTATCTGCATTGCTGTGTTATTGTTACAAGGGGCTACAGCCCTGCTGACCTTGCTGTTCTAGTTCAACCACAAAAGTGATTCAGCCACTTTTGATAGCCCTACATTATGGCCTCCAAAGGGCTGTAAGAAAAGTGGAAGTGAGCCCTAGCTGAGGTAGTCAGGAAGAAAAGGTACGGGCATCTATTGCTTTGCAATAGCTGTATCATCCCTTTACCCTTTACTCCTACAGAGCACTTCTCCAGTAGATGTGTCAACAGTTATGTCTTTTTCCATATGCTCAGGGTATGCAGAAGGTGGAAGAAAAAGTTGTTGAGAAACTGGTGAATGCAGATGGTTCACTTGGCCTAGCTAACTGCTGCTCATGCACTTGCTCTGAAGATCTCCAAACTTTCTGATACAACCAGATACTCTGGCTGAGTATTGGCACAAACTAGACACAAAAGGAGAAACATAGGAAAGAGACACAGAAGAAGGACAGAAGTCACAGCTAAAGTGAGGGAAAAAGGCAGAGGGAAATAGAAAGAACAAGTAATTAATACAATACAATATTCAGCAAGAAAGAAAATTATGTGTAAGGAAAGCAGACATTGGAAAAGGCCCAAGAAAGGAGAAGAGAGATAATGCCTTGGCAAGGGAGATAAGCAACAGTAACAAAAGTTTTTTTATCTTCTAGAAAATTGCTGCCAAAATATGATAATATATGCATTAATAACCATAACTATACGTAAGTATGTGGACAATGTGAAGCTGCATAAGAGCATGCCAAAGCATGCAGACTCTGGCTGGATCCAGGTACCAAGGAACCTTGCCGGAGGAAAATCTCACTGTTTTCCTGAAGGTGGATGGAAGCTCCAGGGCAACCTGAGCAGAAAGCCCATAGAAGAGGAGAAGCTGTTAGCCTCCACCTTCCTGTGGAGAAGAAGGAAGAGCTGAGCAGATGATTGAAAGGAGCCTGCTGCCTCTTCCAGTCTCATGGCAGGTTTGTGTGCAGATGTCATGGTCAGAAGGAACAGATGGTTCTCAAAGCGTACTATAGATCACATACACAGTTTTCCTTGTAGTTTGCATGCTGGTAATTGGTGATAAATTAACAATGTTTTTGCATGAATTTTAGCTGAATACAGCATTTGGAGGTAATAGCATCCAGTGGATGCAGCACTGCAGCACGATGCTGGTGTTGCTACTAGCTGGCATACCGGGCAGCCGTGACCACATGACACTGTCTGCTTTTGAATTTCCCCATCAGTAAGTCAGAAAGCATAGTAACTGATTCACTACGGTTCTTCAAGATCCACAAGAGAAAAGAATTAAATGAGAGCTAGGTGTGACTAAAATTATTTTTTTTCCTTTGAATACACAGAACTAATTTTATTTTCTGTTTTCAAGCCTTCAACATGTTCTGGACTATTTTTCTGTAGCTTAATACCTAAATCAAGCTGTTAGAATTCTCATTTTTGTTTCTATTTTGTAAAAATACTGATATTTTATAGCTTGTTTTTAAGATAATAGAGGGAAGAATATTGAGTCCTAGATCAGAGCAATAGCAATATTACCATTGTGCCCAGAAAAAATCTTTCCCTTTAATGTAGGGATAATTTTCTCATTTTATTTACTCCATTTTAGAAATAATTACTGCATTGCATGGCTCAATAAGGAGGATGGAGAGGTCAGAGATTACCCACAACACACAGTGCCAATCCCACATTCAGGTATCTTCATGAATCATGGAAAGCATAGTAAGCTATGAGCAATTTGCTTAAATTTTAAATTCAGTGATGTACTTTGCAACAGATTTTATTGCCCTTGCATTTCGACAGTATTAGGTTGTCAGGAAGTCTGTAATTAAAAACCACTTAAAAATATCCTCCTCACTATGTACAAACACCTATCAAAACCTGCTTTTCCTTTTCCTGATACTTCTACATTAGTATCTGAAATATCTTACCTACTCGCCCTTCACATGTGCAAGCATTAGTGAAATCTAATGTCCTCAACTTAACCTTTGCAAGTAATAGACAACATTCTGGCCACATTCACCTATAAAAATAGGGATGTAGTTCATCTCAACAGCTGCTGCATTTTGTAGGATTCTCCCTAGGCAGTCCCTAGGAGGACTATCAGGTTCCCCTTTGTAGAAGAAAAGATCAGTGTCTGTCTGGAAAAGGGAAAAAGGGACTAAAGAAGCAGACCCCCCCCACCACACCATGAAAACGTGTTTGTAATGTAAAAGTTATGAGTGACTTCCAGATATCAAAGAAGAAAAAAGTAATTATTGGTATTTGACATGATTTTCAAAGTTGTCACTGTACTTATAGGTTCCTTCTGAAGTCATCATAAACTGTGGGTATTCAGCGCCTTTGAAAACCTTGCCAAAATTGCCTTTAGACTGTAAGCTCCTTAGGGCAGAGACCTGTTACTCATTTGGCAAATTGTATTGCATAGCTCCTTTGCCTAAACCAGACTGTTTGCGTAATAATAGTAATAATAACAGATATCAGATTGGTGCTGGAATCCAGAAATATCTGATGTGGTTCTATAGCCTTCTTATTATCTCAAAACATTAAATAAAAGCTAATTTTATAGGCAAATCAGCAAGGAAGCGTGACGAAAGGAACCTTGATGAAAACAATTTAAAAACAGAGAGGTGTTTGCCTGGATAAACGTGGAACTTCCCTGCCATTGTGCGTTTAAGTTTTGAAGTATTTGACTCATAGGCTGTCAGCTTGGTGAACAGGTAGGCTATGAGCATTTGCTTGCAGTTATTTTAGAGGGTAGAATCTGATAGACGTAAGCACATACATCAGTGCACACACCTTCGGCCCTGGGGGTGTTGCTACACTCCCCAAATTCATGTGCAATCTCTCTGACTGTGTCAGAGACGTGTTGTCTCGGTTTGCCTGGGAAATGTTGGAGCATCACCTTTCAAATTCATAGAATATCAGCATAACAACTATTATTCTTTGCTCTTACGTCAGAAATCCTGCTCCGTTCAGCAGCACTGTGCTTTTACTCTAACCCAGCTATAATTCACTGTGGTATTTTGCAGTTTAATTTACAAATTAACCTAATTACACAGCTTCTCAACACATGTACAAGAATCCAGCGGTGATAGAAACGGCACTCTCACTCTGAAAGTGTCAGTAAAGCTGTGAACAGCCCACACCTTCCCAAAACTGTCTGCTTATTTCTCTAAGCCCTAGTTTCCTCCAGCTGTTCCTCGTCTGCGAAATGGGGATAATGATACCTGCTTTTCTGAAGGGACTGGAGACATGTGAGGAAGAGTGCTACCTAAGGAAGGTGCCTTACATTCTCACAGGAATGTCTGCTGCCCCAGCGAATGAGCACCACCGTGGCTCCAGGTGCTGGCTATGTCAGCAGGCAGCAATGCAAAACCTCCTTCACAGTACTATTTATCCATATGATAATTATGAGAAAAAGTAAAGAAAACTGGCCACTCCTAATAAATACCAGCCCTTTCAGGAATTAGTTTGAAAGCTGGTTTTCCTGGTATTAGATAATACAAATCATAAAGTTAAGGCATGTACTTACTCTAATGAACCTGGTCAAAAGTGCTGTCTAGAGTGTTTATTTATTCATTAATTTTTACTTGAGTAGACAAAGTAAATCTGCTCTTGTTTTTCATAAAATCTTTCTTGTTACATTCTATTTAGTTTAAATTGGCATCTATTTGATTCAACCTGGAAAGCCCAGCCAAATCCAATTAGTGTCATTGAAACTCCCGGAGTTCTTTTATTTATTTATTTATTTTTGCTCAGTTTAAAGGCTGAGAGGAAGGATCTCAGAACTCTGAATTTGAAATTGATCCACTTTTTCATTTGCAAGCGGGACACGATGGAAGGGAGTGACAATAGTGTCACAGATGTAAAAGAACCTGGTTATGGAGCCTATTTTGCTTGGCTTGTTGGGTTTCCACCCTTGCTACAATACTTTGCTCTGAAGGCATTTGCTTTGTTAAAACTTCTGAGCAGCCCAGATAAAATCCTGATGGACTCGGTTGCAACTTGCAAGTAACACCACTTATTTTACTCACTGACTTCAATTTGCTATTTGCAGGCAGAGAATTTGACAGAATATCTTCTGCCTTTTGTGCACGCTGCATCCTTTTGCTGCCCCTGGGAATGTCAAAATGGAGCCTGGGCAATGAAGGCAGCGGATCAATGAGCTCCTGCTGGGATATGGAAAGGAGCATGCAGTGCCTGCCTCTTGGCTCTGTCACAGATAGCACTGGCATGTGCTGCTCCCGAGGGAATCACTTCTCCTGTCCATACAAACCAGACGCTTGCCCAGCCAAGGTGACTCCTCTTTGCTTTCCAAAACAGCATATCTGGATAGCTGTGGGGCAGCGCACAGCAAAGAAACAAGTTAATTTTGCTCACAAAAGCTTTAGTAGCCTGTTACAGAAAAGAAGTCTTCAAAAATATTGCTAAAATATGAATGTTTTGCAGGGGTTGCCACAGAAACATGTAGAGCATATAATCCAAAATAGGATGTCTAGACAAACTCCTACTGTCTGACCTTTTATGTATTTCCTAATCCAGCCAATCTTGCCAAGCAAATTGGTGACTAAGCAGCAATTCACTTTACACTGTGTCATAAAGGTCTGACAAGGCCCAGGTCATGGTTATAAATTTCAGTCTGGCTACTTCAGCAACTCTCAGCTTTCTTTACCAGCACACCTCCCGTGTGGTTTTTGGGCTGTGATGTGTGCTCTGGATCATCGTGAAGTAATTTTGGGGCAGTAAAATCCAAAAGCCGCAGCTCTGCTGAGAAACAGAGAGCACTTTCATCCGGTAGGACCCCAGAGTTTACATAAAACTGGAAGAGGGAGGCAGGCGAGAGGCTTGGGCAAGAGCAGAATGAAAGGCAGCAGTGCTGGGGCCCAGAGCAGCCAGCTGTGCCCAGTCTGAGTTCACCTTCCTGAGTTGGTGAGGAACCAACAGAAGGGAACCCACAGCACCGGGACTGGATGGTCCCAGTGGTTGCAGTGACCTGGGTGCCCTTTCCTCCTCCCAGGAACAGCCCCTTTGCTGTCCTTTAAAAAGCAGCTGGCTCCAGTTCTCCTACTGCAGCAGCAAATTCAGAAAATGATACTCATAGGCATATCATTTATCAGGGAAAGCAGTTTCTCATGAGTGTGAAGAATGGCATAAAAATGGGAAGGTAAAAGGGGGATTTGACTCAGAACTCGATACTTCTCAAAATATTATGTGTAGTTAGATGGACGCATCTATGTACATATATGCATATGCACACATATAGAATTGTAGAATCATAGAATTGCTCAGGTTGGAAAAGACCTTAAAGATCATCAAGTCCAACCACAACCTAACCATCCTACCCTCACTCTAACAACCCTCCGCTAAGTCACGTCCCTGAGCACCACATCCAAATGGTTTTTAAACACATCCAGGGATGGCGACTCAACCACCTCCCTGGGGAGCCTATTGCAGTGCTTCACAACTCTTCCTGTAATGAAGTTTTTCCTGATATATAACTTGAGGCCATTTCCCCTTGTCCTGCCACCTGTCACCTGGGAGAAGAGACCAACCCCGCTATCACTCGCCATCCAGCCAGTGTTTCACCCAGCAGAGCACATGGCCACCCAAACCGTGGGCAGCCAGCTTCTCCTTGAGGATGCTGTGGGGGACAGTGTCAAAGGCTTTACAGAAGTCCAGGTAGAAAAACCACATTGACAGCCTTATCGTCATCCAATAAGATGGTCACCTTGTCATAGAATGAGATCAGGTTTGTCAAACAGGATCTACCATTCATGAACCCATGCTGACTGGGCCTGATCTCGTGGTTGACTTTTAATTGATCCATATAACATCTCCCAAGATTATCCATTCCATGACTTTCCCTGGCACCGAGGTGAGACTGACAGGTCTGTAGCTTCCAGGATCATCTTTCTGGCCCTTTTTGAAGGTGGGTGTCACATTTGCCAGCCTCCAGTCCCCAGGACATCCCTGGTTAGCCAGGACTGCCGAAGGGGGATGGAGAGTGGCTTGGCAACCACGTCTGCCAACTCCCTCAGCACTCCAGGGTGCAATCCATCAGACCCCATGGACTTGTGAGTGTACAGCTTTGAGCAGGTCCAAAACCATCTCATCATGGGTTATGCAGGGCCTACTCTGTGCCCCATCCCTATCTACCAGTGCAAGGGGCTGTGCGCCCAGAGAGTAACTAGTCTTACTATATGTATGCATTTGTGTACATATAGATGTAAAGAGATGCACCAGCTCACAGAATTGAGTACATTTTACAGCAAAAAGATATCAGAGCAATAACTTTTTCTAGTTTTCACCTATTTCCATGTTGCCCATTCTTTACTCCCCACAGAACAAGACTTCAGGCCATGCTTGGGCTGAAGCTGTGAGGGCTGCCCTGGGTAGGAATTTTAGGCTGAAATCAGTAGTGGGGCTTCTTAGGTTAGCTGATCCCAGTATGTGTTCTGATGAGCTTAAGGAAATCCTGCACACAAGATTTTGCAGGGATGGAGCTACAAAACACAGATGTTATTGCACAGAAAGAAAGTAAGAGAGAGAAAAGAGAGCAGCTGTCAGAAGGAAATGGGGTAAGGACTCAGAACATTTAAGGAAAATAAATGAAATAAATTACATTTTGCTCAGCACATTAGGGGATCTGTGTGCAGCACAGTATTATACAGTGGGAATTATACACCATGTATTATACAGTGGTAAGAATTAACGACTTAATATCTAGCTACTCCTTAGAGCTTGTTACAGAGAGGTGTTGGATTTTATATATACTTTCTGTGAAGTTTAATTTTCCATGTGGCGTTCAGTCAGGAAACGGAGAGCCCCTCAGGTGGTGTGCCAGGAGAAGCCCTTTGAGGAGAATGTGTGATCTGATGTGTGGGGAGGGTTCCCGAGGGCTAGCATTTCAGCGTCCAAGCTGCTTGCCTTGCGTTCTACGCCAAATGTTGTTTCTATCCCAGAGGTTTCATTCTTAAGAAAGATTCCAAAAAATGGCGAAAAAAAGATTTCTGAAATGAACGGACATCAATTGGTGAGGAAAGTGCAAAAGATCTTAATAGCTTGTGATTATTTAGAAATTAATAGGAGGCACTTGGGAGAAATGCTGCACTGAATCCAAGTACCATATCACTAGTAAAGAGCTGCTCTTTTCATCTGAGAGTTTAGAAGTTTCCTTTTCAAAGGGCCATTATTGCCACTGCTGCAGCCCAGAGAGTCAGAAGAGCATCCCTTGACCCTTCTGCTGTCCTGGTGCTGTGTGGCTGTGGTCCAGTTACTTTACCTCTCTGGGTCTTTTCTTTCTGTGCCTGACTTTTCTCTGCCTGATTTCCTCAGCTCTTCAGAACAGGAAACTCCTTTCCTATGAGCTCGTGCAGTGCCTAGCACAATGAGACCTTAACCTGGAAGCTCTCAGGTGAATTAAGCACTCCACACTTTGTAAAGCACACAGCCCTTCCTCTGATGTAAACATACAGGAACAAAATAGCACTCATGCAGCCTTTGTGCTGTGATCCACATGCAAAACAGATGGGGCAATAGTGAGGAAGATGAAGGGGCTATGAATGCCAAGGAGGGAACTTGAATTAGCTGTATAAAGAATCACAGAACTGTAAAATCAACAAAAATGGAAAAGAGCTGTATGATAATCTAGTTCAACTGTTAGCTTACCACCAACGTTCCTCCCTCAACCTTGTTCCTTATTACTACATCTGCATATTTCTTCAATATCTACCAGGGACAGTGACTCAACAACCTTCCACTTCAGAGAAGAATTTTTCCTAGTGTCCAACCTGAACCTCCCCTGGTGCAACTTGTCGCCACTTCCCCCACATCCTATTGCTAGTTATCTGGGAGAAGAGGCTGAGCCCACCTAGACAGCTTCATTGCCCTTCTCTGAATACACTCCAGGGCCTTGATGTCTTTCTTGCAGTGAGGGGCCCAAAGCTGAACACAGTACTAAAACACAGTACCAACACCCCCAGGTCCATCTCCTCTGCACAGTCTTCCAGCCACTCTGCCCCAAGCCTGTAGCGTTGCCTGGAATTGTTGTGACCTGGCACTTTGTTGTGCTGAACTTCATCCTACTAGCCTCTGCCCAGCTATCCAGCCTGTGAGATCCCTCTGTCGGGCCTCCCTTGTGTTATCTGCAAACTTACTGAGGGTGCACTCAATCCCCTCATCCAAATTATCAGTAAAGATATAAAACAGTATGAGCTCCAGTACCAATCCCGTTCATAACTGGATGCCAGATGGATATAACTCCAGCCCTCTAGCCAGTTCTTTACCAAGCTATGAGCTGCCATCTTCCCCAGGAGAATTCAGTGGGAGATAATATCAAAGACTTGGCTAAAATGTTGCCTGACTACATCAACAACCTTTCCCTCATCCACCAGGGGGATCACCTGATCGTAGAAGGATATCGGGTTGGTCAAGCAGGAAATGCTTTTAATGAATCCGTGCTGACTGGGTCTGATCCCCCACTTGTCCTGCATGTGCCATGCGATCTCACTCAAGATGACCTGTTCCATAATTTCCCTGGTACCGAGGTCAGGCTGACAGGCCTGCAGATCCCCAGATCCTCCTCATGACCCTTCTTGTAGATGGGAGTCACACTGGTGAACCTCCCTTCTTCTGGGAAGGGAGGAATTCCTTGGTTGACCAGGAACACTCATGGATTATGGAAAGCAGCTCGTCCGTTCATCTCCACCAGCTCCCTTTGCACCCTTTGCTGGGTTGTATCTGGCCCTATGGACGTGTAGCCATCTGGATGGAGTAGAATGTCTCTAACTGTCTCCACCTGAATCGTGGCAGGCTTTATTCTGCTCCCAATCCCAGACTTCCTGAGGAGAACTGATCTGACTATTAAAGACAGATGTAAAAAAGGCATTGAGAACCTTAGCCTTTTCCATATCCTCAGTGATCACGTTCCCTGCCACATCCAATAAAGGATGAAAATCAGCATTTATTTTTCATAGCAGTTTCCTGAGACCATTCTTCTGGCCAAGTTGTGTTATGGTTCCTCTGCCTTGCTTGAATCAGGGAGATGAGAGTGTGGTATGGTTCTCTGCTTTGGAGATGCTTTAACTTGCAGTGATAGAGAATTGTGCTCTTGGAGCTTAATACGTCTGGTTTACTCCTCACAGTTGGTGAAGATGGCAGTCTGTACAATATACTCAGTGAAATCATTTTAGCAATTGGCTGCAGAGAGAAAGAGCTCAGTGCCTGGGTCACAGCACTACTGCACTACTGGCATTTCTGAGCAGTTGCTACAGAACCTCTCATTCCTGCTCAGCTTCTTTCCTCACAAAAGAGACATATTTTTTGGAAAGACTTCAGTTTCTTTGCAATAGCAAAATGGCCAAGAGAAAATTGCAGCCTGATGTCTCTCTCCTTATCTGTCCCATCTCACATGCAGTTCTTAAGCATGCACACACATCCATAGTTATATCATAAGCACCTGTGTATGTGCTCTGTCATTTTCTGTTATGCAGCAGTCGGCTCCACCATAATCACTCACCTGAGGAGTGGATGACTGTATGATGTTTTCTTTTTAGTCTGAGCAGAGGTGCTGTGAGTTGCTGTACTGTTGCTACTGGCAGACTGACATCCAAGTACATCACCTGTCAGCATTTTCTTCATTTACTGTTAATGATCACAAGTCAGTAGTTAACAGATAATAGTTATAGTTAACAGTTATAGTTAATAGTCCAGTCAATATTAACACTCCACTGGAAAATATGGATAAGGGAAAGGCAAAACAACATGCTGTGACATTTCCTAACTTCCAAATTAGCAAGCTCACAGTGCTCCAGGATCTAATACTTCCACTGTTTTTTTCATTTTCTTATTATTAAACAGAAAATGCAGTTGTGCAAAATACCATGGTATGCTTTGTTGCAGAGAGCATAAAATGTATACTGATGTATAGAATGAATGCACCTTCATCTTTTGAGCATAATAGTGAAGCAGGTGGCCTGCAGGAACTGCCGACACCGTCCATCTTTATCCTCTTTTTATATCTTAGAGAAACAAACGTTCTGCAAAATTGCAAAATTTAATTTACACACAGTTTATATTGTTCCATTTCCTGTCACTGTTAGCCTCATCAATTTTCTTCTACTCTTTCTACTTGTGTATCACACAACCTGTTGCATTATATAATAATTTTGATTTTCAGCTACAGAGGAGATGGCTATCTCATTGTATATGTTAATTGGTGCCTTAATCTAATGAGAACACAATAGAGAACAGCAAATCCCATCATGACATCAAGCAGACTGAAACAGAAACATCCTGGCTTTCTTTTTTATTATATATATTTTTAAATAGGGCAAGTAGTTTTTTTGTTTTGTTTTGTTTGAAAAATTAATTTTACCCATACATGCAAAGGCAGCTTATACCTGTGATTTTGTGGATTATACAAAATTCAGTGGATCAGTAGGACTAAGTGATATTAATGTTAGTTTGGAGTAACATTAAATTAGACAGTGATCAGGTCAACTAATCAGTGCTGACTCCATCCCAGAAACAGACACAGACTCTTTGGAAATCTTTTGAAGATACTAACAGTATCATCTCTCCAGGAATGTCTCAGTGCTGTCTGCACACACAAATGGTCTCACTTTAAGTGTTTCCCCCATCCAAGCAACAGCTAACTGAAGGCTGTTTGGTCAGCAGAAAGGAAGCAAGCACACAAACATGGACCAGCACTTGCTGTTAGTTTGTTTAATGGTTATAGTCTCTGCTCTCTTCATTAAAATCATTAGAAATTAAGTTTATTTTGTCTGAAAATATGTGCTCCTTATCTTCTGCGGCAGAATGACTCATTTAGATTACACATCATTCAGCTGAATGGTTCCACTACTTTCAGTTACAGGCCAGGAGCAAGCCTTCTTTTCACCTCAGTGACATGAGGAGGACTAGGCCAGGGTGCATTCTGACAGGACAGTAATCTTTCTTCTTTGAAAAATCCACAATCTTCCACGTGTCCTTCAGCATCTCTCAATCCAAACTGCAACACCACCATACACGGCCTGTAACTCTTATGTTACCACACAAACCACAGGATCACTGTACTGTACAGGACAGTTCCCTGGTGAGGAAATCAGTTTCACCTTTGGTCCTTTCCCCTGCGCAAGTTCAAGATGTTCATCATTACTAAATAGGGCACAGCAACAACACGGTTTCGTATAGCAAATCTCTCTGTCCACAAATGTGCTTAAGTCAGTGCCTTACATACTGATCTTGCTGAAGGTCTGCTAGCTGAATCTTTACATTAAAACAAGAAAATGAAAATTTAAAAACTGGCATTGTTTGTGGGTTCTGAGATTTTGAGAACAAATTTGATCTGAAAAAGAAAGCAAATTGAAACTGCAACTTTTCAGTTACTTTGTGAACAAATTCAGTCATTTAGTGCTTTTTAATCTTTGACACCATACATAACTCATTGAAAGAGTAATCAACATCATTTTTTTACGCTGCAACTAATGACTGTTAACAGCGTTTCTTGCAGATTTCCATCTAAAGGTCTCAAACTTGACACCCCACTGCATGAAGTACTACCAGCAAGGGTTGACTAAGTTGGCCTGGCAGTTCTGATTTTTTTTTTTCAAAACACTTTATCTTTAAGGCACATTTTCTATCAATCCCTATCTATTAGAATCATAGAATCATAGAATCACAAGGAAATGACCTAAAGATCACCTAGTCCAACCGTCTCTTCATCACCATTGCCACCACTAACAGTAAACCAGATCTTGTAGCTCCTCATCCAGACGCCTCTTGAACACTGCAAGGACAGCAACTCCACCACCTCCCTGGGCAGCCATTCCAGTGCTTGACCATTCTCTGAGATAAAAAGTTCTTCCTTATGTCTAATCTAAACATCCTCTGATACAACTTGTGGCCATTTCCCCGGGTCCTGTTTGTTGCCTGGGTGAAGAGGCCAAACCCCTCCTCACCACAGCCTCCCTTCAGGAGGTTGCACAGTGCAGTGAGGTCTCCCCTGAGCCTCCTCTTCTCCACACTGAACAATCCCAGCTCCCTCAGCTGCTCCTCATAAGGTTTGTGCTCCAGACCCCTCACCAGTTTCGTCCCTTCTCTGGACCTCAATGTCTTTCCTGTAGTGAGGAGCCCAAAACTGAACACAGCACTCGAGGTGCGGCCTCACCAGTGCTGAGTACAGGGGATGCTCACCTCCCTGCTCCTGCTGGCCACACCATTTCTAATGCAGGCCAGGATGCCGTTGGCCCTCTTGGCCACCTGGGCACACTGTGGGCTCATGTTCAGCCGAGCACCAACCAACATCCCCAGGTCCTTCTCTTCTTCACACTCATCCAGCCACTCATCCCCAGGCCTGATCCCGTGGACACAACGCACACGCTGTGCAATCTCATCCAAGATGATTTGCTCCATAACTTTCCCAGGTACTGAGGTCAGGCTAACAGGCCAGCTTTCGCCTTCCTAACTTCCTCCCTGCATACCTTAGCTACTTCTTCGTAATCTCCCCAAGTAGCCTGTCCCTTCTTCCAGAGGACGTAGACTCTCTTTTTCTCCCTGAGTCTCAACAGCAGTTCCTGGCTCATCCATACCGGTTGTCTTCCCCTGCGGCTCGCCTTACAGCACTCAGGGACAGCCTGTTCTTGTGCCTTTAAGATTTCGGTCTTGAGGAGCGTCCAGGCTTCCTGGGCCCCTTTACCCTTGAGAAGCGACTCCCAAGGGACCCGTGCTACAAGCACCCTGAACAGATCAAAGTCTGCCCTCTGGAAGTTCAAGAAGGTAGTTTTGCTGCTCACTCTTTTGACATCCCCAAGAATGGAGAATTCTACAATTCTGTGGTCACTCTGCCCAAGACAGTCCCCAACCTTCACTTCTCCCACCAGCCCTTCTCTGTTAGTGAAGACCAGGTCCAGCAGGGCACCACCCCTGGTAGGCTCTCCTACCAGTTGCGTAAGGAAGCAATCTTCCACGCAGTCTAGAAACCTCCTGGACTGCTTCTTCCGCGCTATATTATATTTCCAACATATATCAGAGAATTTGAAGTCTCCCATTAGAACATGTGCTGGCGATCGCGTGACTTCCACGAGCTGCTCATAGAATGCCTCATCCAACTCTTCATCCTGATTAGGCAGTCTATAACAGACCCCCACCAAGATGCCGCTCCTATAGGCCTTCCCCCTGATCCTTACCCATAGACACTCCACTCTATCATTCCCAACTCCAAGCTCTTCAACTTCAAAACAGTGTTTAATATAAAGGGCCACACCACCACTCTTCTTTCCTCGTCTATCCCTTCTGAAGAGCTTGTAGCCATCTATCACAGCACTCCAGTCATGGGAGCGGTCCCACAGGAAAGTATTAAGTTAAAAGTTAATATTAGTAGTTTTAAGTTAAAAGTTAATTATTAACAATTACCTGTTGGAAATCCAGGCAAATGGGAAAGCATTACCTCATGCATATGTTCAGATCTTTACCATGTAGTTTTTTTTCCAAATTGTTTCCTGAGGATTGAAGAAAATTCAATGGAGGGGATTTAGATCTCTTTCATAGCAATGTAGAGACTTGCAGAAAGAGTTTATGAGTAGAAGCTCAGTGCATTACTTCAGGAAGGAAAACTATTTCATACAGACAAAGTAGGAAAGGCAATGATGCTAACAAACATAAAAACAAGAACATCCACTGGGACTTACAAACTTGCTTTTGGTCAAAAAACCCCAGCCCTTCATCAAGAGGGATACCTCTGACACATGTTCAGTGCAGAAAATGGCCACAGGGCTTCTTGCCAAATCTTCTGCAAAGGGAAAGAGTCAGGATTAAGGGTAAATAAGTGCCAGGTTGCAGGAGGCAGGTAATGCTATGGAGTCCAGACATTTGTTAGCTGGAAGACTGCCACAATTCACAGAGGGTATCCAAGTGCTTGCCGACCTGACACAAGGATGGTGTGTTAGCAGCATTGATAGACATATCTGTGATAGCTTTAGTCTGGCAGTTTTACTCAGCAATAGCAAACAGGACATGCTGACAAAGACATCAGCACCTCTTTAAGACACAACACTGCCTTTGGGACCATGAAATCTCTCCAGATTTTTTTATTACTGTATTGTGGGGTAGTGTTCACTGCTCTTATTGCCCAGGCTAACTAGATTCGGTCCTGGACAGATGTCAGACCTTCCATATCCTGCGTAATCAGGTCAGGAATTTTTTCAATTTCTAGGTAACTGGAAACCATAATATTAGAAGAAGCTCCCCAACCCTCATGCATCTGGGTTTTTATTTTAATCTGCTATTCCTGATTTTCACCTCAATCCAGGAGAGAGAATCAAGAAAGGGCCACTTTCAATTAAACAGTAGGCTCCAAAAATCAGTGCCTTCCTTTGGATTTTGGGTAGTACTGAGCACAGTGCCAGGTCCACACAAAAGGCTTTGGGAGATGTGAGCATGTTTGAGAACTATGTAGGCCTTATTCTGTTCCTACTAATTTGATACTGTGATCACACTGAATTTCTCAAGGTAACTGACAGCAAAGTCAAGCGCTGCACTCAAATCATGTTATTGTGCTGAGCAAAGCAAACTCATTAATTTTTCCCTTTCCACTTCCTTATTTCTAATTTTGAATAAGGAAGTTGTCCTAGAGCTTCTTCATCCCATTTTTTCCCATTTTTCTTAGTGTCATAATGTATGTTCCTCTTTGATGGATGAGTAATTTTCTCAGGCTGATGATTTTCTGGTATCTCCCCAAAATGTTATTCACAGCTGTCCAAAAATGCCTAATTCAAAAAACATTACCAATGTGGAACTTGCTTAATTTCAGAGTGATACAAATTCAGCATTCAAATCCTATGAATTTAAAGATTTTGTGAGTTCAAGTTTATTCAAATCAGGAATTCAAATCAATGTTAAGGAATGCAGAGTGGTGAGGAAAGTAAATCATACATGCTATGAAAATATCCCCTTCCATCCCCCATATTTGCACGAGTGCTAAAGTAATAAGTTCTATGTAAAGCCAGCTGTTTCTTCTATTAACTTGTCTAAAAAATATGGACTTGCAACATGCAATTTTGCTCAGGCTTGCAGCTCCATTCCTCTATAAAAGCTCACTACCTTATTTACTAACCTGAAAAAAAAGTCTTCCCAGATTATTCCCTTTTTCTCTGATCTGGCTAAATCCAGCTTATATGGGCTCCACCATAACATTCATAGGGCTGGAAAGAGCAGGACTGGAAGCATGGCAGGGGCTTTAAGACAAGAGCTACCATTACTTCTTCCTGCTCCAAGAAGAGATACCGAAGTGGTACCCTGCTAATGCAGTTGAATTATGCTGATCTGGTTGAAGCAGTCAACAGTTTGTTTTTTTTTTTTTTAATAATTAGTCCCATCTTCTTTTTCATGCCTTTTCAACTTTGTCTAAAGCTGGGAAGCTTGTTCTTGTTCTCCTCTATGTGGGATGTTACTTGCACAGAATTCTTCCGTCTCCCCACCAGAATTCCAAAGCACAAGGTACAACCTATTCAAAATATAATCAAGAAGGGATTTAGACCTTATGCAGCAAGGAAGCACTCAAAAGACTCCAGAAATACTGCCTATATTTTTTGCAAGTAAGGTGAGAAAATGTATAAAACAGAATGGTGATCACACAAGATAAACCAGAGTTCAAAAGGGTCCGGTTGCTCTTTGCTGGGACAAGGTGCCACCACCAACTCTGTTTGCCTGCACTTTTACAGCACTTCCCCTGTACTTCTTTGTTCTGTCCTTTCTGTTTGCATCAAGACATCAGACAAATTTCCCCTAAATAACCACTGTATTATTTTATAGATTTAACCTTGTAACTCTTTCCTCTTATTTTCCTCTAAGTCACACGTTATCTCTTTCACAGCTAAATATTTCCTGCCAGTTCATTCATCAGCTTATTTTAGTTTCTTCCTTCCTCCTTGTTGGCTGCCTGCCACCTATATGTCTGCCTTACTTGTTTATACTCTTACCCATTGTTGCTTGTTTTTTTGGCCAGCATATTGATTCCCATTCTTTGCCATTGTGAAACTCTCAAAGAACAGCCAACTTACTTCACTTTTTTGTGTGTGTGTGTGTGTGAATTGTAACTCCTGTGGCCTCCACCATAGCTGTCTTGCTCTGTGACAGCTCCTTGGAGACCACCTCCACAGTGAGAGTAGACTCACTGGGGTCAGCAGGCCCTGATACTTCACACTCAGTAGGTAGCTACAGGTCTCATCTACAGTTTCTGTAAGTTCTGTAATTTCCTTTCTCTTGAAAATATAAAAAACCTAACCTTCCCTTCTTCTATAAAATGCATATCGTGTCTCCAGTGGGAAAAAACAATCCTAAACTTTAGAAAGCTTTATTCCTGCTATTTCTGGTGACCCACCGAGAGGAAGCAGCAGTTCCCCATAGTCTCAATCACTGTCCTTGTGTCCATTAAAAAAACGAAATAATGTGTCAGATTTTGTTTGTGCCACCAAGCTCTGTATTAACAGCATACAAACATCATGATGCCAAATGCCTTTTCTCTTAAGTCAAACTGATCAAGAAGGCACAAGATTTTTTTTTAGTACAAAACAGTTACCAAAAGAGGAAGAAAACATCTTTTTCAGTCCACAGCACCCTGATGCAATCTGCTGTAACAAATAACAATAAAGGAAAATCACCTTTAGAAGCTTAGATGCATACATATGAGATGCATACATACTAAAGTGATGCCTCCTATTTTATTATGTTGGCTCACGATGTCTGAGGTGGATGTTGGTGGTATGGCAGTGGAGGCCCACCAACATTCCACTACGTTTTGTTACCATGTGATAAAGGACGGCAGAGGGGCAGTCTGACAAAATGGTGTCTGACACGGAAGTGCGGATGAAGCAAAGGTGTCTCACTGGATTCCTCCAGTGTGGAAAAAATGGCACCAACTGACACTCATGGATGCTTGCAGAATGTTCCTGGAGACCAAACAGTGGATGTGAGCGCGGTGAGGCAGTGGGTGTGCATGTTGGCAGCAATCCATGTACTTTCTGTTGATTCTTAAGATTTGCATTTCTCCCTTTTTCTAGGTGTACTCACCTGAAAAGACTGATAATTTCCAAGGCAGGTCTCCCACATACAAAAAGACTTGTTGACAAGGTATAGATATCACATACACATATATATTCATATATATACCTTTTGAAATAAATGTGGAAGTACTTCCATCCTTCAAGAGCATTCTATTTTCTTCTCTTTCAGTGTGTCAGCATGGTTGCAGCACTTAACTTGTGGCTTTTCTCTCAGTCAGTGGATTTTAGTGGTGAAGTGACATGTATTTTTCAGTTTCTCACATGTAAGCTGTTATTCATTCAGATCACCATAAAAATTTACGGCATGATTTATTGTATTTAAAATTTCAGGTTTGCTAACCACTTTATGGGACATCATGAGAAGCCAACACAAGGCTACTTTTTTTGGTAATTATCTTCAGAAAAGCATTCATTGGGAATCCCAGCTATAAGCCAGCTCATCACATGGAATGTACACACTGGAAATCTTGCATCTTTGGCATCTGCAAAGAGGAGAGAAAGCTCCTCCTTAAAAGAGGTGCTATCAAACTCAGCATCAGTCTCATCTTCCATGCTGATGAGTTTTCACTACAGGACTGCTTTATATCACTCTAAGTGGCTGCTAATACATAAAATGGCAGGAGAGAGCCACCAGCAATTGGTCTCTATCTTAGACAGTTCCTTGCTTTGGCAGGATTAATAAAACACATTATTGTGGACTGCAATTCAGGTTCCTCTAGCTACCCTTTGCATTAGCTCTTGAGCTCTCAGCAGCCCATATCCACTGAATTCTCATGTTCTTGCAGGCAGCTTTTCATAGCCTTTTCATAGCCTCCAAGACTTCAACTCCAGTTCATGGTAGTTCTCTACTGCAACACACCACGTACCAGTCTGGTTTCTTATGTTAACCCCGCGTGCCTTATGCTACGTGCACTGAGATGAAGTGTCATTTCATCATGCTGTTATTCAAATTACTTTTAAACTGGTCACGACCCAACTATTGTGGATTTCCCTATGCATTATGTCTGCTTTCATTATGGTAGCCTTCTGTGATTGCTCAGATAAACCCTTTCTGAAGTTAACAGGGAACACTACAACCCACATTCAAATAATAGAAATCCACCTCATTGACTGTGCTATAGCACTCAAAGTGAAGCTAATTCACTATACTGATAGTGTGGATCCTCCCATCCAAGAAATGCAGTGTAACTCACCATCTTTCACTACTAGCCCACAGTGAAAATCAGATCCAGCCACTGGAGGGTGGCTGGTCCAGGAGGACCATGTAAGAGGTACTAGAGTTTATTTGCACTCAGGATGAGTCTATTTCTAAGACTCTAGTGCTATCCTAGGCCTATTTTAAGTTCCCTTTCACAACACTCAAGATTACAGAGCTGTTCATTTCTACTTTACTGCTATTTCCTGGCACAACCAGGTTATCTGGCCTACTTAACCACCTCGTGGTTGTGGATGCCGTGTTCAGATTCCTGCTGCCTTCTTTTCACATTTTCTTCTGGTACATTAGACAAAATCCTGGCTGATCTTCAGAATCATGAACTTTAACAAATTTAATAGAGTTGCACTCTAATGGAAAAAAAGAATGCAAAGATAGCAATCAAACTCATGGAAATTCTTCAGAGCTGGAAAACAACTTGAACTGTTTTAGATATTGAAACAGCACTCAAACCTAATCCCCATCCTCCTTCTAACCACAACATGGGGATGGGTTGATACACGAAGGCTGCCATATCTCCAAAGAAAAGAAATACTGGATATCTTTCACAGGAAAAGGCTGCAGGAAACCTCTCAGAGACTGAAAGTTTGATTCAGGCTCTGTTTACTTATCTTTGTGCTCTAAATACTCACTAGGTCTACTTAAGCATATCTACATATTATAGACTCCAGCCACAATGAAAAGATCCATTCAGAACAATGTTTACCACTTTCACTAAAAGCAAACAAATATGTTCTCAGGAAGCAAACCACCACTGTCAAAACACTCCACCTTCAAAAAAGTTACACATTTTATGTCTGTGAGATGTGCCTAGGATATTAATGAAATGTGAAATTTAGCACCTATTACCCATCACCAGTAAAAGTCTGTGTTATACAGTTCTATGTAGAGTCATGCATGCATTCAGACTTCTATTCATACCATTTCCTCCAGATACCTAATTTATGTACCATGCAGAACCAGTTAGAATTTCAGTTTTATTACAAAAGGAAAGAAAGACACACATTTTCAGACAGCAGTTCAGAGCATAGATAAATACCTGAAAAGGTATTTGGTCTTGCAGTCAAACTGCAGTATTCATCTCAGCCTCTATTCTTCTTGATCATCATAATCCTATTCATGGGATCAGATAATTTACAACTCAGGTGGACTGGGTCAATCTAGTTTCCAAGGCAGGCAAGGCAGTAAGGCAGAGAGCTACCTTGAATCCAAGCTTCTACAAATTATGCAAATCTCTTATGATTGAGAAAGTTAATTTATCCAGGTCTCTAAGTGTTCACAGACTAACTTGGTATTTGACATTTACAACACAATTCACAACACAATTCTAGTCTGTTTGCAAAAACACGTAAATGATAGCAATGCAACATCCTTACCTTTGCAGAGGACAAAGACAGAGCGTATCTTCTGATGGCACCTATAGAATCAAAAATATTTCTTGGTAGCATAAGAAAACACATGCCTTTGTTTTGGTGTTCTCCTATGCTCGCTGGGGAAAAAAAAGTCCTGATATTGATGCTGAGCTAATATGCAAACACATACCTTTTTCACAAAGGCACGGATCACTAACAGCATTAGAAAGCAATTCTGAAAGGTCACTAAAGGCTCCTCAGGCACTTTGAAGATTTCTGTTGTCAGTGACTTCTACGTCCAGTGGTCTCACCTGGACGGCGATCACCTTGAAAAACATAAAACATTCTTCAGTCATCACATCAGCCCACTCCCACATGAGCAGTTTTGACGGAGTGGAACAACTTCTGAATTACTGTAACAGAGAGCTTCTCAAGTGTGGAGGCTTTAAAATACCCAACTAATTACAACTGCTTGAACTCATGGAGAGAAAAATTCAGTCAGCTGTTCAGCCTGGCCTGCGAGTCTTTATGTTCTGAAGGACTTAAACTGCTTCACTGAAATTGAGAGGAGTAAATGGGAGGTTTCTGGAAGCCCAAAGGAAATGTATTTTGTCTTGGCTTTTCACAAAAGCAGTCATAAAAGTCACTTTGCATTCACAACATTCTTGCTTAAAAGAATCTTGCTTGTTGTCTAGGTATTGTACAGGTGGAAATGGGTGTGATTCGGTAAAACACACCATCCATTCATTTTCTAACTGACAATTTCCTATTTGAACTGGACATTTCCATGGGTCACTGCCACCTCTTACCTATAGAAGCAGCACCGAATAGCTGCTTTTCTGCCAAGCGACTCAGAGAACAAGTTGCACAGGGCAAGTATAATGTAAGAGTGGACTATGTGCCCTGCACGTCTCTTACCAGCTCCTCCCTGCTATTCCAGTAGGCAGGGAAATGCACTTGCTTCACGATTCAGCAGCTTTCCCTGTTCAGACTCTTGTCCAGGGCCCCGTCAGGATGAAATCACTGTTCTCTTTCTCCGAGTAAACTGGGGGCTATGGAAATAAACGAGTCCCAGACTTCAAAAACAAAAATGAAAAATACAAGGAAATTCATCAGAGGTACTGGGCAGTGTATGCAGCTGGTAGAAGAGAGGAATTTTAACTTGGAGAAAAGGCCGTGTGACTCCTATCACTTCTTCCATCTTTGCCCACTTGGTTTCTACAGCGCTATTCCCTTCCCAGCCTCCAAGGTGGAGGAGAGCAACAAGCTCCTTTGTGCACAATTACAGCAGTCATTGCGGTGTCCCGGGATCACTTAAATCCCCTGCATTCTTTAAAAAAAATGACCTTTTTAATCTTTGACATTTTAAGTCAGAAATTAAAGCAGTCAAGGACATTATTAAATTCAACCTCAGTTTCAAGAAAGGGATGGGTGTGGGTGTGTTTAACCAAGTCTACACTGGGGAGATGATAACTGTTTCTAGGAGAAGAGTGTCAACTTTTATTTTTGGGACAGCAGAATTGGCAGACGCTCTTGGCTTCCACCACACAATTCATGTGAAACGAGGAAGAAAAAAAAGAAATTTAACTGGTGCTGCCCAAAAAAACCAGACAGACACACACGAAAAAGCAATGATGTACCATATAAAGCATTAAATACACACACACGCACACAGAGGCAAGACTCTGCTTTACAGGATTTGAACCATATGGGCATATGCACATACACACACACTAACTCACACCCGTAAATCATTTAGCCAGACTATCTGTCTGGTGCAGAAACACACTTATGAAATCTATTTTCTTCTTTTAGCAGCAGGCTAATAATTGATAAAGAGCCAGAATGGGGGCTCTGAGTTTTACATGACAGATATACAAGGCTGCAGTTCGTACTGCATGCGCTCTGCCTGTTCTCTTGACAGCAGCAACTCCAGCCTCAGAGCAAGAAAAGCCCCTCACCGGCTGGCATGGATCAGGTTCCTCGGGCAGCTGCCAAGTTGGCCTGTGAGAGCATCGCGGATTGCCTGATTTAGCCAAAGAAAAAATAAAAAAAATAGCCCATGGGGTGACTCAACAGGCGCTGGAGCCAGCCCCGTGTTCTGCCCCACTTGGGAAGTTCCAGCTGCCTGTCCAGGCCTCTGGGTAAGGCCTGGCCACAAGGATATGATTGCAGCAAGATCCCAAGCCTCTTTTAGCAGCAACTATAGAAGCCATGAGTGGAGAGGGGGTGGCAGCGCAGTCTTGCCGTAATGACAGAGTAGGCAAAGCTGCAGAAACATAAATGCCCTCTTGGCCTTTCTGGAGCCACCCCCGTCGGCTCTCAGAGGCTTGTCTGGAGGCAGGGATGCATGGAAAATACAAGTCGAAGGGGCAGGGCTTTTCTCCCTCCTATGTGCATTGCCTGAATTACAGTGCCAGCTCCAGACTCTACATCAATGCAATACTGCCTACAGCTTATTTTTCCAGGGATTTTTACCTCTGTCTCATGGATGTTTGTCTACATTCCCAAACAAGCTCTAAAGCAAATTTCACCCTCTTTCTGGGTGCAGCAGCACCAAGGTGCAACTTTGCAGAGTAACTTTTTGTGAGAGTAGTACTGTCGGGCCCTCACACGTGGTTTTAATTGCCCTTTGTGAGGCATTTGCTTCGCTGAGAAGGAAACAAGACTCAGCTCAACTCTTTAAAAATAAGAGCCTACAGGTGTGGAAGCAGTATGAAGAGTGGGTGGTTCCTCGGTACTGGTGCTTCCACTGGGTTAGACAACTTCTTCACTGGCGCCTCCGTTTTCTTATGCATTAAAAGGAGGATAGCAGCTAGAAGATGAAGCGGTGCGTGCGTGGTGCCAATACGCATCACCAGCTGTGTTTAGGATAGAAGAAAATTATTCCGATTCTAAGTTAGGACTCTAAGGATGTTGATCACTCATCGTCTTTCTGATTGAAGGAAAAGAGCTGCTGAGAGCTTCTACCTCTGCCACGGCTGGGTCCTCCCTACACAGCACGGCTGTGGGTGAAGCAACTCTTCTCTGGGAGACCTTTGTGTGAGGAACAACCTTCCTTCCCTTGAGCCACCCAAAAATTGGTGGGCTTTCTGTGACCTTCTCTCAGCAGCTCTTCTTTACACAGCACTGGCACTCCATTCTTTCAGCATACAGCGAGACTGTAAAAAGAATTAAATGCAAAGCAAAACCCAGAGTTAAAATGTAGTGAGATTATGAAGAAAGAAACCAACAGTGAAGCACAATCCATGCTGAAATTATTTCCACATTGCTTGGCATAACTAAGGGCCATCTTTTTTTTCAGGCCGTTCCATTTCTGACCACTTCATTCCCTCTCACTGGAAGGGCCACAACCAACTCCTTAGAATATCCTGAGAGCCATGACAGAGGAAAGTCCCATTTTGGTGAATCTTCCAAAACAGAGAACTCATTTGCTTCAGTGACGGGAGCCTGCCAAGTAAGTCTGCCAACAGGAGGTGTTGCTGGCACAGAAAGAGCATTTACCAGGCTTCCTGTTAACAGAAATACCTAGTGCTTGTAGTGATCTTCCTTCTGTTCCATTGTAAGGAGTCCAAGGCTCACGGGAAGCTGTTTTGTTTGCGCTGAGCCCTGCATGAATGCAGACAGTCAGAAGCAGCACTGCAGTTTCCGATTTTCACTAATTGCACATGCCTTAGTTTTCTCCCCCGCATCATTCCTGTGTAAAAGGACCAAAGCCAGCACAAGGATATGCCTCATTTTTTGATTCTACAACAGCTGGAGCACAATGTTCAGCCTCAGGAACATAGGAGTGCCATGCACACCCTGTTGAATAAAAGGAAACAAGATTGTCATCAGAAAACTAACTTCATTTCCACCTGAGGCACAAAACCCAGCAGAGAAATAAGAAGAAATAAAACCTCACCTTGGAGGTTTCTGCACCAGACCTTGGAGATCTACAAGCTATTCTAATAATCCGGTTCTAGTCAGAGAACCATCAGGGGCTGTTTGCAAAACAATTGCTTCACACACACCTTTCATTTCATTGGCATAAGCATTCTTTATTTGACTGCCAGCATTCCTATATTTTAGTTTAGTGTCACTGAGAGCAAGGCTAAGTGGCACTTGCTCTGTGGGACTCTGGGACTAGATATAACAGCGTGTAACCAAATGACAGCACCAGTCAGCTCCCTGCTTAGTTACACTAACAGGTACAAATTATGCTTAATCTGCTCAGAGAGTTTTGTTTCAGGCTAGCTTTGTTTTTAAACCCCACCATTGGTAAAAAGATGAACGTGCAGCTTGCTTTAAATAACAGGCCAAGGAAAATCCTCTGGTATACCAGAAAAGACTTTAGTTTGTAGCCATAGTGTATTTGCACTAATTTAGTCTGAAAGACATGTACCAAGCAGAGGGCCTGTTGGAAGATGCCAGCTGGTTATAGCTACTGCACAGTGGTACTGGGAAGAAACATAATTCCTTGTGCTTTGGTGATGACATGTTAATGTTAAATCACTGTAAATTATGATGATTCTGTGATGAGCAAGTACAGACTGGCATCTGTTTATAACAGGCAAGGCAAGGCAAGGCAAAAGGAACAAGGCTTAGTCTTTAACTTGCATCCTTTGGGTTGATGTTTTTCTACCCTGTTCCCTTTTCCCACTTAGTCCTTGACTGCCATCAGCGTATTACACTGAGTTCCTAAAGTTGGTCCAACTCAAACTACTTCTGACTGACTTCAGTTCAGGTAGTCTTGTGTATATCTTTAAGCAGTTTGATTCGCAATTTCATGGGAGCTTTACGTTATGACTCCAGGCTACATTAGGCTAAATTTGGACCTGCAAGTGGGAAAAACCCTTTGGAGAAGTACAGTAGTTACTGTACATATGCAGCTGCTGTTTTTCCAAATGAAACACAGCATTTCATCTGTTTTGATGCTGTTTTAAGTCAAATCAATTTGGCCCATGACTCGCTCTGTATTTCTTTTGCCAGATTCAATTTCTGTGTTTGGAGTTTAGGCTGGTAAGTAATAATGACAACAAGGTTGAGATGAGAAGTTACTAACTCGGTTTATACCAGCATAAGTAGAATTATGAAGGTCTCTCAGTGCCAAATTTCAAGCAGGGTTTGGTATGCATAGAATATATTCAGGAGAAGACAGTTTGGCAAGTAAGATGCACCAAGGAATTGAGAGGAATGGCGGATGGAAAGAAGATCTGGGTTCTTGCTGTGGTGTGGGGATTTGAGAAGACAAGCCATCTTGTAAGAAGAGGAATAGATCTGGTCTTTGTGCCTAGACCAGCCATGAGCATGTGCTTAGTGCAACTCCTGTGGCAAAGCATTCTTTCTGTGGCACACAGGCAGTACTGCCACTACTAATTCCAAAGATGAAATGGTTAAGAGAACTGTGGAGCTGCTGTGTATGCATCAGTGAAGTATGCAACATCTTACCAGCTGAAATATCTGAGGCCAAACATTCAGTTCTTACTCAGTGGGAGCTCTGCCAGTTAGCTCCCTCTCCTGATAATGATTAACACTTCAAAACATCTGCACTGCCTTTTGACTCAAATTCCAGTTGAAGGAAACCAATTTTCTGTGGCAAAGTTTCTGGCTATTACGAAAGAGGAGACTTTTTGTTTGGGAATCTCTGTCATCTACTACTACTGGATCACAAAACAGTAAATCCCTTTTGGGAAGGAGGTAATATCCAAGTGTCCCAGCTCACAATTCACAGAGCTCTGTACAGGCAAGCTGCAGAGGGTGCAAGTCTGTCTGCAGCTCACCAAGAGCTAGTAAGTGCTGGCCCTTCTTGGCGTTCCAGGCTACTATAGGCACATGAGCACTGCCCTCATGTTTATGACTCTCTTTTTGCAAGATCAGCCTTAGCTTACCCAGCCTTAGCCAGGCTGCTGTGCTGTCCCTTAGACAAACTGGAATAGAAGACTTGCAGGCAGCAGAGGCAAGTCTGGTGAGGGAAAGCAGCTGTGGACAGCAGGCACTTCTGATTCTGGGACTTTGATTGCAGCTCCCAAGAAAGGGAAAGTGATGTGTGTATAAAGAAGAAATGGAGCCATACAAGTGCAGAAGCACCTTACATATGAAGAGTGAATGTTTTTTCTTTCTCCAGACTCTTCCTAACTGAAAGAGGAAGGAAGTGGAAAGCACTTGAAAATGGGACTTATGGTTGCAGAGCCTCATTTCTGACATACAGATCTCTCAAGTATCAAACTACACTGAATAATGACTAATTGTGGGGTGACTAATCCCTGTCTTCCCTCCAGAGCTATTATTTCACAGTGGCCAAGAAAACATACCATAAAGATGGTGTTATCGAATCACTCACATTTACTTATATTGAGAAAGACTGAGCCTTTTACAGTACTTGTCTGATTACCAAGTTATATGCTTCTTTCTCAAAAGAAGGGACTATTTAGTCTTCATAGTCCATCCTGGACAACTGTGAAGGTGTTTGGCTAAATGTCTAGGGATTGGGGAGTTGGCTTTCAAGAAAAGAGAAGAAAATATTTTTGGTAGGGGGGGAGGGAGATGGCAGAAGCAGACGGATGTTCAGGTTGACAGAAAATGAAAACCTGCCTTCATCTTGCTTTCATTAGTCTTCATTATATGGCCACGACAGCTTTAATTGCTGCCCCGCATACATAAGTAATAAAAATGTAAAATGTTTAAATGAACTGTGGCTCCCAAAAGCCATTATAAAAGATTAATGATGAGTACTCTTTGCTAACTTAAACGTCTTCAAGAATCACATCTGAGCAGCCCTTGTGGTTAAGATGATATTAGAACAGTATTTGATAGACCACTTGTCTCAAAGCACTATGCACCAAGCTTTGACAGTTTTGATTATTCCATCTTTAGCTAGTCAGAATTCTAGACATATTTGATTCCAATTTACTAATTCTTGACAAGTTATCCCTCCCCTGCAATCCAAAGAAAGAGCCTTCAGTTACTCATATTCTGTCTTCAAGAATTGCTGATGCTTGCTTCAATGGCTTTTACCACCAAAGACACTGAATGTAGGGTTTATTAGCAGCACTCCAAAATTATTCAGCTAATTAATAAAATGTCCAGCTAAAGGTAAAACATGCAATCTTTTCTATTTAAATTGGAAGCAGTACTAAAACCTATGTCTGAGATGTCACTATTCCTCGAGGGGCACAGATTTGATTCTATTTCAATTCAGATACGAGAGGAGAATTTTCTCTCTAGAAGGGCATCAAAGTAAATTCAAGCTTTAATGTAGTTTGGTCACTCACCTCTTATTTAAATTAGAAACCCATCTTTAGGTTTAGGCAATACTTAAGCAGAGGTGAAGGTACCAACCCTCACCTTCACTGCCATCACTTAATCTTTCATTTGTGGTTTGCCAACATATTTATCAATGCATCTCCTTAGCAAAAAGAAGTGCCGTGCAAAGACTTGTAAGTTTGTTCACTAATTGTTGCAGTGAAGATTTCAAAAGCAGTATTTCTGCTCCACTAAGCCCACAAAAGCAAGTTGTACCTCTCAACAAAGCTTAGCTGTGGGACAGGCCCAGCTAGCAGCTTTTCACTGTGTGGTCAGACAGAGAGTCAGACTGTGCCTAAACCTTGCACGTGTGTCCAAGAGAGCAAGGGCAGGATGACAAGGCTAAGACAATCTTCTGTAAGCAACAGCAAAACATCTTAATTGGGCACTCACAGCTTTTCAGATGATAAACACCTCCTTTGTGAAAGCAGATTAAGTACTCTTCACAGCTATGCATCAATGGGCCTGAAGAGATGTGCACAGGAATCTGAACTCTTTCTGTATGGTGTACTTTTTGTTTGGCTATCAGTCCAATTTTCAATTAATACTAACAAATTTGGGAAGATTTATAAAACTTGATGCTCTCTGGTGTAAACCTCTCTCTTGCTATTTGGGATTGACCTGGGATTTTCACAAATGGCAGTAATTTACTGGTTGCAGAGATTCTTTATGTCACTCCTTCCAAGGTCACTCGTGGAGGTCAAAGACTGGATGGGGCAATCTCCAAAAGGATCATCAGAAAAGGATGATCAGAAAGTTCCTTTCTGCCTTAATGTTCACCTAACTCTACTTCATTCAGTGTTTCATAATATGGTCCCCCCTATTAGGAGTGAATTACACTGGCTATGTAAGATCTTCCAGGCATTCACCAGGTTTCCCACACAACGATCCCCATTTTTCCTATTTCCTGTCCTGTTTCCAATCGCTTTTTGGGCTCAGTTCTGTGAACATGGTCCCATTTCTTTTCCCTGATCGCTGTCTGGAAGCTGCTTGCCTATTGGTTTGGCTCCTGGGCCCTTGATTCTTCCTACACGGTCTTTTAGGCTGGCCCCATTCCAACCTGCTTTACCAAGACAACTCCCATTCCAACCTGCTTTACCAAGACAACTCTCCTCTCCTCGGTATGGCAAAAAAAACCCCACCGAAACAAACCATGAGATCCATTCTCTGTTCAGCACTGTAGAATAAGCATACAAATAGGACCTCGGGGATAACTGCGTTCATGGTGAGCAGGAGAAGACTGCTGTCCAAGGGAGAAAAGCAAGATGCTGGAGAAAGAGGAGTGTGGGTCTGTGTCATTATTTGTCAGCTGGCTAAGCAAGAACTTAGATCTACTTTTTGTAGCCTAGGAAGTAGGAGCAGGAGCCCCAAATGCAGAGAGACTGGTTTGCCAGGCCTTTTACATCTGTGACAGCGTGAGCAGGAGGCGCTCATTCCACTCTCTGCCTCCTTCTGCTGTTGGGGAAACTCCTTGGATTTGTGCTCAGTCTCTCTCAGCTCTTCTCCTGTTGTTGCAGCTGCCCTGGAAGCCCCCAGACATTCCCAGCAGAGTCTGGACGGCTGCTTTGGTGACAACCTGGGCTCAATTTAATGAGAACGTTCTCGTTCACTTGCTCTGCTGGCGGCCTGCCAGTATATTTTCTTGAGGCACATAAGAGAGAGAAGGGAAATGGTGATTTTTAACTGTTTTTTTTTTTTTTTTTTTTTTTTTTTTTAATTTTTTTCATCCAGCCAAACCTGACTGGAATTTCATGGATGAAAGAAAAGGCACTTCTTTAGCCCAAGGGCTTTGTTCCTGCCAAATTATAAGGGCCTGCTGCAAACAATGGAGGTGTTAGAGCTTCTAAAAAAATAAGAATGCTGAAAGAATCTTTTATAATGGAAAATATTAAGCAACCTAAGTCTAGGGCCAGCTGGTAGTGGGCAGTATAATATAAGATCTTTGGAGGAGAGCTGTTCAAATAATAAATTTTCAGAATTTCTTTTCTCCCGCTCCCCCCAACTTTGAACTATTTTAACTATTTTCTCCAGCTAGAATTATTTGCCAAATTCAGCCAACTGCTAAATTTTCCTTAATAGTTGTCTTTTTCTTTTTTTTCTTTCTTTCTTTTTTTTTCCCAGTCAATAGGTTTCTTGTAAAAACAAACCCACTCTCCCACCTCTGGTTTGGACTTACGCTGTTCGCTGATGACGCATTTAGGAAGAAATTTGCCTGTGGTCAACTTTTTTTTTTTCCCCCCTCATTTCTTGTCAGATCTCACACATTACAGTAACCAAGCTGATCTGATAGCTGTGCCTGGATCCAGAACCTGGCAACATTCACGGGAGGCTTTTCATTAGCCTCTGCCATCTCCACGTCACCCTGCCCCAGCCTGGAAGCTTGTGCACAGTGTGGGGCTGGAGGTTCAATAGGCAGCAGCCTTTAGCCCTGCACTGGGCCAGTGAATAATTATCGTGTTCCTGGTGTGCACTGCAGATGAAATGCTGTGCCTTGGTGCCAGGGGAGGATCGTGCTGCTGGAGAGCAGAGGCTCCAGCCGCTTGAAGCCATTGATCCCACAACACTTCTTGTAACTGTGCAGGTGTGAGCCAAGGTATCCTGGCCAAATCCCCTTCTGGAAATTCACCAGCTCTGGCAGCTTATTCACTTAAAGTCATCTCTGTGTTTTTAATTGCAAGAGGTGCTCCTCACTTCCCTTCCTTAGGAGCAGACTTGTGCCACGTGCTCCTGGCTCACAAATACCCACTGCGGCACTGCCTGGCTCAGGGCCGGGCTCTCCTGGGATGGCGGTGCACTCCTCACACGTGCAGCCTTTAAGAGCTCTGAGCCCTTTGGGGCTGCCCTGCAGAGAGCCTGAGGCAGGGCTGCCCTGGGCTGTGGGGAATTGTAAACGTGCTGCAACAAACTGCCTGAGCCCCAGAACACGGCTCCAAACTAACAAAACTTGGTTGTTTGGCAGTTGCGGGCTCTGCCTTGATTTCAGAGACTGTTTTATGGCTGCTAACATAACATCACTGCTCCAAAACCTTCCCTGTGTGTGTGTTGGTTTTTTTTTTTTATAATATATTTATTAGCTCTACCTTCAGAGAGGCAGTGCCAAATTTTCAAATAGAACATTCAGTCTGTTATTTAGGCATTTAAGTGAATAGTGAAAGTGCAAGTGATAGCTATCTAGAGCACATAAAGTGCAGGAACAGACAGGTAATCCAGGTACCCATGTTTGAAAACAGAATGCTGAAAGCGTGGCCAAGGAACAATACTAAGGCAAATGGTAAATGTGGCAGTGCAAAGGGAAGGAGAACACCTGGTGAAAGTGGCCTCTTTTAGCTGGGGTGGTGTTACACCTTGGTTGGATGTTGTTGCTCTACCGTGAGTTGAGTTTAGCAGGGCCTTAGTTCATGTCTAAGTAGTGCAAATGAAGCTGGCCAAACACTGGCTCATGCTACTTCTCACACCCACAGAGGCTTTGCCAGGGGAAGGCTCTGATCTGTCATGTTTCATTGCATCTGCACAGCAAGTGGGCTTGAGGCCACCAGCAACACCTCTCAGAGCTTCGGTAGCATTCATGAAATTCAGCCACACAGGAGTAAAGAAGGCGTAACCCAAAACCTCAGATTCAGTGATTTGGCAGTAAACTTTGTACGTAAGTGAAATAATAGTTTTTCCATTTTCGTCATTACGTAGCCACCTGAAACAGTGCAGCCATGCTCCTGTCTTTTCATTTAAATCTAGGAACCGTGATGCATTCTGTGTCCTGAGCTCTGGATAGGAGCTTTCTTCTGAAGCTTCCTTTTGCCACCTGAAATCATGATGAAAGCTGTCCAGAGGAAGGGTTGTGCTGCAGTTATGGGCATTCTAACATAATCCCTTTGTGTATGAACATTCATAGACTGGCACAGTCTATGGCACACTGAATCACAGCAAGGAGTCAACTTTCAGGAGAAAAAGTGCTTGTTGTGAGCATGAGGCAAGCATATCTGTAGTGGAAGCAACCTGCAGCAGAGGTACCCTGGCCTCTGCAGAACTTCCTTGCAAGGCTGGAGCTGAAACCTACAGCCTTTCAGCAAGGCATGGGGGGAACCAGGGCTCCTCACAGGAGATGACCCATGAGGTGGTGCACCAGTTTGCACACAGAAGCAAGGGACAGAGACACCTGCTCAGTGTAATACCCTGTTTAGGAACTTGCGATTCAGTAGGGCTAGAGTCTGCAGCATTTCTCCTAACTATCTTTACTCAAATCTTTTCAAATGCGACCATTGCCTCTGCACTGAATTTTCCACTTCACTCTATTAGTTCCGTAGCCAATGTATCTTCCTTCAATGAGAGAAGGGTGGGATCATCTCACCACGTGGGCATCTGAGCCTAGAGAGCCTTGCTGGCTGGAGAGTGTTACCAGCAGTTTGGAGAAAGTCAGTATGGTGATAAGTCCCTGAATCAGTGTGCGCTGGGTGTCTCACCTGTCTCCCACCTACATCCTACTGTGCAGCTGATGTCAGAGCCTTTCACTAGGAGCTTCTGGCTCCTCTGCTCAATACATCTGCATGTGCTTTGCACCAGCTGAAGTGAGATCCTTCAGAACTGCTGTGCAGACATCTGTCCTTCAAGATTTGTCTGTCCGTGATGCAAAACAGTTGAAGCCAGAAGCAGGAAATTATGGGACTGCCACTGCAGTGCTCCCTGTGGCATGCAGATAAGTCTCTGACATGCTGAGGGAGGAGGAACAGATTGGGAGGCCAGCTGGAGCAGGCATGACCTCAGGCCCACAGGTTCAGCCAAGTGTCCTGGGTCAGGACAGATGGTCAGTGGGCCTTGCAGCACTGATAACTGGCGTTCATGGGCCCAACTGCCTGGCCAGACAGAGACTGGAAATCAGCTGGGAGATGAGTGATGCAACTTCTTCTTCTTTAAACAGCCAGGATGGGGCTAGAACACATGATTTTTTTCCTTTTCAAGGCAGCCAAAGTGCAGTGTGTGTAGTGCACTAACCTCTTTTTTTTCTTTTTTTGGCTGCAATAAGCCAATTGCCCTCTATTCTTTTTACCTCCTTTGTGTTTCTTGCACAACTTAACTGATTGCTCTAGAGAAACAGGATTTTGAACCCAATTCTCAGCTGACTTAATCTGGCATAATTCAGGAGTAACTATAGTTATACTTGTACAAGATCAAAATCAGTCCAGTTCTTTTTGCAGTGCAAAATCTGTGGTTTGCTGAAAAAAGAAAATAATCAAAGATGTGAACACTAGAGCCAGCTGAAAAGGGAGAATGTTTTTTTGTCCTCCAAATATCAATATTTTTGGCTAGCTATTTAAGCAATGGAAAATAATAGCTTTGAGGGAGAAAAATATTGCATGATACCTACATATTTGGTAATATGATGCAAAATTTTATGAAAGAAAACAAAAATTGGAAAATTCCCATCAACTGAAGATAGTGCTGATGTCTCTAGTGGCATTTTGTGTTATCAGAGCACAATCATAATACAGCAGTGATGGGATGTGTGGTTTCACTTGTTTAAGAACACTGACTGAACTCCATTGAATAATGTCAAACAGATACTCAGAGCTGAAAGATGCTGCTAGTGTTTCACATTCTAGTGTGGAATATCAGTGCTGGGACATGGCATTCAGCAGGCAAAATTTCCACACACAAAACTGCAGGACTACAAACCTGGGCTGTAGTGACCAAGCTTTGGTTGAGTTCATGGTCTTGAGGAATATTGGCCTGGCAAAGATCAAAGTCAGGAGCCTGAACTTCAGGATAGCCAACTTCCAAATGTTTAAGGAATTGCTGGATGAAATCCTCTGGGAAACTCTCCTTAGAGACAAAAGAAAAAAGCCGAACTGGCAGCTCTTTAAGGACACCTTTCTGACTGCACTAGAGCTCTCCATCCCACAGGACAAGAAATTAAGTGAAGGAGGCAAGAAATCAGAATGCCTGATCAATAATCCAGTGGTCGAACTGAAGGATAAGAGTGACACATATAGGTAAGGGAAGCAGAGATGTGTGGCCTGGGGAGAATACAGGGATGCTGTACAGATGTGTAGAGATCGGGTCAGGAAAGCCAATGTATGGAACTGAACTTTACATTGGTTGTGAAAAATAACAGGAAGGGATTCCACAGGTACATTGGTCAGAAGAGACGGGCCAAGGAGATTGTCCCCCCTGTGATAAATGAAAAGGGAGAACTGACTACAGCAGACAAGCAGAAGGCTGAGGTACTGAGCAAGTTATTTGCCTCTATTTTCACTGGCAGGCAGGCTTCCCAGAGACTGACTCATGAGACTGAATGTGTATATCTCTGCTGTGTCAGACTACACGCATCCCAGGGTGTTGAAGGAACCAGCTGATGTGGCTGCCAAGCCACTCGCCATCAAATTTGAAAAGTCAGGCAAAGACCCCAGTGACTGGAAAAATGGAAACATCCTTCTCATTTTTAAGAAGGGGAGACAGGAAGACCTGGGGAACTACAAGCTAGTGAACCTCACCTTTGTGACTGGGAAGATCATCCTGGAAAATCCTCCTGAAAGCACATGTGAGATGAGGAGGTTATCCGAGCCAGCTAGCATAACTTCACCAAGGGAAGATTGTGCCTGATCAATCTGGTGGCCTTCTGTGACAGTGATGGCTTTGGTGGACCAAGGAAGGGTAACTGATGTTGTCTACTTGGACTTCTGCAAGACCTTTGATCTGGTCCCACAGCACATCCTTATCTCTAATTCCGACCCCCAATATAACCCTCAAGTGTTAGAGTGAAAGTGATTCTGCTATATCTGCAGGTACTGGTGCAACACCTGCGGCTCCTGGAAACCCTTAAATACAAGCCATTCTCTGCAGCTTGCTTGCCTGAATAGTCAGAGAGCATACATGCAGCTCACTGAGGTGTGTGCAAAGCAATCAATATGCTGACAACTAAGCTAGTGAGCTAGAGAAGCTGCTGACATGGTACAAGGCCAAAGTGTGCCTTTGTGCCACACTACAGGTGCTGTGGTAGGAGAGGAAGGGAAGAGAGGGGAATACCAGGCACTGGCTGGATTTATATTCCAGCTGAATATTGGTACAAGGTGACTGCTTGTGTGACCAGAGAGGCTTACATTTGTTTCTAGTCATGGTAATGAAGCATGGCTATGAAACACAGAAATCCTGAAAATGAAATGAATTATGTAGAACCTTCACCGGTATAATCTACTGTAGTGTTGTGTGACTTGCTGGTTTCAGTAAATGTGAAGCTTTATGTGCAGTCAGTCCTTCCAAGTTCATTTGAGAAAAGCCTAAGATCTTGATTTCCATAAGCACTGTGGTCCTCAGATAGTCTCAAAGAGTGTTGATCAAGCACCCTGCTAGCCCCTGGCACTCAGCAGCATGCCTGTAGGAGCAGGTCAGCAGCTGAGGTGCCCTGATCTGGGAGGCCGTGTGCCCTTCTGAGAGGTGCCCTCAACCTACAGATGCCCAGCCAAGGTAGCCATGAGAAGGTGGATAGAGCATGATCAAGTTAAACTTCAAAGCCCACAGTCAGGCTAGCTTGGCATCTTTCCTTTTGACCCCTGTGGTTCAGATATTAAGCTGATAAAAATCTTCCTAGAAAGAAAAGGCCCTTCTGTGTTTTCATCACCCAACAGTGCTGGCAGGAGGTATATTCTACAACACTGTACTGTAATCTGAATTGGGACTGAAGTGCGTCAGCAGACAGCATATGGTATGTTTATTATTCTACTCTTCACAACCCTGCCTGTGGGGAAAGGGAAATGTTGGGGTTTAGGTCAACCACTGGACCAGTAGGCAGCACTGATAAGTGACATGTCATCACTGCACAGTAACTACTGCTTTATAGCTTAGATAGTGGGCTGGTCATATCACCAGAAATGTATGTACTTCAGGCAAGAAACGTTTTAGGGATATATTTTTTTGTATAAGAAATTACTTAACGTTATTAGTTAATCAAGCACTCTGTTTAACTCTTTAGGCTTGTAAAACTCATACAGGCCAAGTACACTTGAACTACATAAATACAGTAATTCTTTTCTGCTATTATTTTGAGCAACAAGAAGTTTTACTTCTGCACTTGACTTTTGGTACGTGCGTGTATTTCAGAAGGAGTTTGGTGGAAGGAAAATTTGTACTGGATCTAAGTTATTATTCTCTTTACTGTGTTGTAACCTGCTTTGCTGAACATCCTCCTAAAGCAGCGGTTTCTGCTGTTGGCTTGTTGGCTGCTGGCAGCAATAAATACTGAAGGGTTCATCTGCCATCCCTCCATACAAGCAGAGCTGACAGCAGAAAATCCTGCACCTGTGAGCATCACCAGAGGCACCCTGTGTGCCAGATGATCATGGCTGCTGCGTGAGCACAAGGTTCTCATTCCAGGGGCGTGATGGAGCCCACTCTTCTTCCCCAGGGAGCTGCCCTTGAAGCTCCTGGCTCCCTCCAGGCCTCTCTGGCTTATAGATTTAAACTTGAAACTACTGACTTTATAAATTGAGAGCGAGAGTCTTCTGATCTTACTTGTAACTCTCAAAATCAACTTTCTGAAATGTCAAAGCTACCATCCGCCGCAGGGAAAATCGAACCTGAAACTCCTACGTAAGCCTGTATCTTCACACAGACACGCGGCTCGTCATCTGCATGGCTGAGGTCAGCAGCAGATGTAAGTGGCTTCACCAGAGCACTCCTAAGCACAGCACCTCCCCAGCACCCAGCACCTCCTGCTTATGGGGACGCTGTTGTGCTGGAAGCACGGTTTGGCTCCAGAGGTCCCGGAGAGGCAGAAGAGTGCCTGGCCTACCCCCTCATCAACCTCTGCCCTGTCATGCAGTTGGAAAGTTGAAGGTTTCATACACCCACTTGTGCAGACTCATCCCGGGAGTCGGGCAGGGTTCGCTCCCTCCCACATGCTGCTGCTACGCAGCCTCGGCCCAACGTCCCCTTCAGCCCCGATCCCCGTGCTGCCAGGTGGAGAAACTGCAACTGAGGGAGATGCTGGGCCACGAGGCTGGAGCAGGACGGTGACAGCAGCCTCCCCACGGCACTGCTCCGGGGCATGCTGGTGCTGGGTTTGTTTCCACAGGTGTGATGAAGTGCAGCTGCTCTCAACCCACACTGCTGACCCCTGAGCTGCACCCCTGTGCCTCTGCCCTCCCTGGCAGCGTGCTGGTGGGGTGATCTGGGTGAAAAACCCGAGCTCTGCTGAGGGGCCCTGTACTGCATGTGGCTGTGGGTAGAAAGCACAGGAGAACCTTGATCAACCAGCCGATAGATGTGTGCTCAGGGTAGTGTCATTATCTCACGAGGGCTAATCCATTTTATAGGATACAATGTGCATGAAAAAATAAAAAAAATAAAAGGTTGCTAGGATAGTGAGAGGAAGGGGCTGGATCAGCACAGCCCAGGCAGAAGCCTTGGAAAGGATCCAGGGAGGCAGGAAAGATTCATGTGGAGTTCCCTGCAAAGAAATCATTCAAGAAACCGGGCAGAGGCAGCAAGTATGTGATGACTGTGTTGCTCTGCTTGGGTGGGGGGAACCACCGCCTGGGAAAGCAGCCCAGCCTGGGGACTTGGAGGGGGGAAAAAAGAGAAGGCTCAGTTTGGATCAGTCTGATTCAAGATAATATGTGGTTTGTATTTTCTAAGCAGAAAGCTAAAAATTAAAAAAAAAATTATAATCTAATGTTGGAGGAAATGTCATTTTTCCCATTAGAAACCAAAACAAACCAGACCATAAAAACCCCAAGCCTTGCAGTTACAAAGCCAAGAACTGACATCTTTTCTGGTGAGGCACAGAGAGCTCTACTCTCCCTCGGTACCATGAAACCAGTGTGATTGCGATGTCCCCTGGCTGGACAAGGCCAACACTGTGCTGAGTTCCAGGACTCCACCATGGGCATCCTTTGGTGGGTGAGGTTTCTCACTCAGCGCTCAGCCTTTGGCACCACGGGCCAGCTGCCCCAGCACCATATGTAGAGTCATAGAATCACAGAACCATAGGGGGTGGAAGGGACTTGCAGAGATCATCGAGTTCAACCCCTCTGCTAAATCAACCTCCTTATAGTAGGTTGCACAGGAAAGCATCCAGGCAGACATGTAGGACATTCACAGCTGGGCAGACTGAACGACAGCCCTTGGGTTGGCTCAGTCTGGATGCCCTGGAACAGGGCTTGGATGGCTCTATCTCTGGCACTGCTCCCAGCCTGACTTTATGCTATTTCCAGCCCAGAGGCCCTGGGCCAGTGGTGCTGGAAGGAGACTGGGTACAGGAGCTGTGGGTGTGAGATCAGTTCAGAAGAAGCACTGGAAACTCATGCTGACGGCTTTTTTGAAAACTTTTTCCCTGCGTTATTAAAAAAAAAAAAAAAAAAGGATTTCCTAAAATGACTGAAAATGAATTTGCCACATCTGCAAATAATGGCTCGTGGGTTGCCTGTATCTGCAAGCTGGTAGGAATAGCTACAGTCAGCAACTTTCTGGTTTAAATGACAAAAGCCCATGTGCCCACAGGCTGTGGTAAGTGCCAGGTATACCGCCAGTCCCCTTAAATCCCAAATGCTCAACCATTGAATTGTTTAAGCTCTGGGAGCTTGCACTCTCTTTGGCCAAAAAAGAGTTGTTTTTGGAACTGAGAATGGTTTGTAATTAAAGCCAACAGTATGAGAATCTGTAACTGATCTGCACTGAACAAATTATTTGGCTACCTGAAGAAAATCAGAACCTTTTAATTTTTTTGGAAAGAGGCTCAAAAGATTGAATAAGAAAAATATTAACTTGCTGAGAAAGAGGACACAATGCAGGCAAATTAAAGAAGGAAAATGGCTAAGTGTGTGCAAAAGTGGGGAAAACAGGACTAGCTTCACTTTGATAAAAAGTCCATTCAGTGATCATGGCATAAAATTAGACCACTGTTAAAAGAAGCAGTTATAGACACTAAGAAGATCTTACGCTGTTGACCTTGACACTCCACAGTCACATGCTTGATGAGAGAGATTTTGTTTTATTTTTACTGAAACAAATTTCACAGATTTACAGTGATGACTGCAATTAAAATACACACATGGTGAAGGAGAGCTCAGGCAATGCTTCAAGGCAGTGCAGTTCTTTCCAAGAAATTTAACTCCTTGAAATTTACCATTTTCAGCTGTAAAGAAAATGTCAGAGGCATGACTCCAGGAAGGGTATTTAGTCAAACAGTACCAGATGGGTGTGTGGGATTCACCTTATGCTTTGGTTATGAATGAAAGGAGTCAGCAAGGGGTTTGCTATAGGCTCTTTTCGCTTGAAGAACCCTGGGCAAGATGTGGTTAATGCAGCAGTGCTTGGGCCTGCTGTGTTTTGACGAGGAGATTTGTTGAAATGAGAGGAAGCTCACAGGAAGCCAGGTAGCACAATGACTGAAGTATGTTGCTCAAATGAATTCAGCATGTGACCAGACATTTTGCTCTGGTATAAAGGATGCCACTGTCTCTGGAAGATATAAAGAATGTGTGACAGCATTTTCAGTATTTTCCTTTTTCCAGGAACCTCATCAACAACAAGGCTTATGCTGTCCACATGAGGAGTAATATCAGTATTTCCAACCCGCAAACAGGGAAGCAGAGAATTCTGACTGATGTCTAAGGAGTTGGGCTGTATCTGGGTTCAAAGAGGTTTGGAGCACATGTCTCTCCTTGAGGGAGGAGGGATTCAGCAGTGGACTCACTGAAGCCTGGTGTGATAGTGAGCAACGTGTCACCCGATACAGGAAAACAAATGCAAGGCAGAGGATGGTCCTTGTTCATCAAAGACTTACATACACATCTGTGCCTTCTCTCATGGTGTGGAAGGGAATTCAAGGAGTGTCACCCATCATGCTTGTCACACGCACCTCTAAACAAGTCATCCCTCTCTGCCTCTCTGTGAGCAGCCCTCCCTCCAGCCTAACCAAAATGTCTCCTGAATGTGCTGCATTGAAGAATGCAGACCCAAAGCCTACCCTTAGCAACCCACACATTTCAGGAATAGTTCAAGGGAGAGCAAAGGAAATTATTGTACAAGCAGTCTACATAGATGCAAGTAATTTGCTGCATAAGGTAGCTTGTTTTACCACTTAAAATTCAACCAGAGCGCTCTCTTTAATAGTCAGAATTATCTATGGCAAAAGCCTTTTTGAACATGGCTGTAAGGGCTGTGCTTATATTCACAGCGTTGTGGCTTTTTGGTTTTGCTTTGTTTTCGAAAGGGGTCAGTGAAAAGTGTTTTCATAAATTGAGAGCAACAACCATAACACACGTTTGAAAACAAGATAGTCTCATACAGGAAATATTTTTGCTTTCATTTTATTTTATGAATACATATACAAGAGATGCATAATCTTCCATTATCCAGGCTTAAAGGTAACAGGTTTTTTTTGTTTTGTTTTGTTTCTTTATTAGATTAAAGAGGAAAATAAAAATAAGGGTGAAGGAGGTGCAACATATCCAAACCATACAATTGAAAACCTTGCTAAAATTACTGCTGAAATGCAAACATGACGGAGGATGTGTCTGTGTGTTGGCCTGTACCAAGAAAGCCTCACCCACGGTATTTATGCACGTGAAAAAACAATGCTTTGGCATAGCCAGAGATTCCTCCATGCACACTTTGTCGACAACTTTGAAACACTGAGATAATAAAATCTGATAATTATATCGTATATCGATTTCTTTCCTTGGCAGCAATGTCTTTAAGTGCAGGGGGGAATAAAGAAGAGTCTGTTGACAAGAGACTTTTCTTCCGTACTAAGAGGACTATATTAGCAGGATGCAGGATGCCTCACATAGAAGAGATGGAGTTATATGTTCATATATATGTGTATAACGTAAAAATGCATATTTTATATGAGAAAGGAAGATTTGTCAAGATAACGTAAAATGAACCACTCTAAGACTAGCTTCCAGCAAAACATTTTGCTTTATTGGATCTATTTTCTAGCTACAAGTCAAGCTGACGTCTGTCAAGCTTTTTACTTTTCGTATGGCAGTCTATAAGAAATGTTTCATGCAACGTCTACAGTGGTAAATACAGGGTAAATAACTGGGATTAAACAGGTGAGCAATAACAGACTATTATAAGGACCAGTAACAGCATATTATGTACATATAGCCATATTATATTCTCATGTCTTCACAGTAATGTGCAAATATGACAAATATGGCTTTCGCTGTTTTTTTTTTTTTTTAATAAAGAAAGTAAGACATAATTATGCAGAATAATGTTTTAAAATGCTTAATAGGGTTTCACCTCTTTGTGAAACCTGTTCCATCTTTACTGTGTCACGGTTAATGAGCCACCTCAGCACGGAGGTGTAGTTCAGGCCGAGTTCCGGAAGGGGGCACAGATTCCTAAGGCACAATATTAATGTTAAACATCTTTAATTTAAGTCATGCTATTTTATTTACTTTTACTTTTTGGTTATACGCAAGAATAGGTTGTTGCTATTCATATAATAAGCAGCTGATTGTAAAAAATACAATGTTGAAGGCTACACTACATGCCTACCTGTAGCTTCAGGAACATTAGCTAATCTGGAAACACACTATACAGCGCTGCATATTAAACCCTTGTGGCTTTTTGGTAATATTCTTTTTCGTACATGTAGCAGAGAATTATAAGGCTTCTGCGGAATAATAACATTATAACTGAACAAATATTTTACACTCTTCCGTACTGCTATTTACAGTTACTTTAACTCATAATTTGCCATTTGGTAAATAACACGTATTTTGTATGCATCCTCCTTGCCTATGTAAAGTGCTTGCTTAACTGCATGAGGAAAGAAAATGCATACCTGCTTTAGGTTCAACAAACCCTCGAAAGAAGGAGCGGAAATATTTGTTGTGGATCTGAAATGCATTATCAGAAATTGAAATTATTGCTAAACTCAGTGCCCTGACCAGGCAATCATCTATATTATTTGTCATATATAAATATATGCATATATACCAGTATGTATGTACATGCATACACATTCATCTATCATGTAATAGATAGATTTCAATTTTTTGTCCATCAACCTTTTTTATTTTGTGCTATTCAACTTGTGCTACGACTGAAGCCAGATTAAAATTAAAACCTTAACATGCTACTACTAACAATCCTATGATTCATTAGCACATAAAGACAATATGCTAAAGAAAGCTGAGATGATGACAAATGAAGAGAATTTGAAATGCACTGAGAATAAGGCAATAAGATATACATTACAACAAAGAAAAGGCAAAGAAATTCTGGAATTCATAACCACATCTTGCTGGATAGGGATTTCACTCCCTACTTTGCTGCACAGTCCTAAGCGTCTTTACAATGTCACTCTCCAGAATGCAAGCTCTACATCTCTACACCTACCAACACTTTTAATGGTAGTAAATTCAAAGCTTATTTCAAATGCCCCGATGCCACAACCTGGTAAAATAAGGCACTTCCAGGGCTCTATTCCAGTGGAGCCATGCTGAAAAGATCAGCACTGGGAAGAAGCACTCAAGGGTTTGCTGAGTTTTCTAGTTTTGTCCCGTGAAACCAGCAGTCTTGGAGTATACTCCCTCCTTTTTCTTTTGAGATGATTTTCTTTAAAGCTATTTCATCAGTTGAAGTTGAGGAACTACTTCTTTGCAAGCAAGAGGTAAATCTTCAGTTCCTGACATTCAGTAACATGGAAGATCAGAGTGCTACCAGGTTAACATCTTCAGTATTTTCGGAGTCTCTGCACTCGAGCTGACATGCCAGCTAAGTCAAAAGTGTGTGGATTTCATAGTAGGCCCGTATGGAAAGCTATGAATGGACATTGGTGCTGGAAAGGTCATTCCTTATAATTTCATTTACTGCAAAGAAAGAACACAGGAAAAAATGACTCAATTAGCATCACAATGCTGCAGGAGCAGAACTGCCCTGCAAACCTGCATCCATTTGATAGTTTCAGTGCAGTTCTGAACATTAAGCAAAACATCACGAGATAGCTAGTAAAGGCTGATCACAGTGCAAAACAGCAAGATTAACCACGGTTATTGACATGCTAAATATTCAGTAACACCAAACATCACAAGAACAGCAGCATCCTAGACCCTCGATTGCATCAAACATATTTAACATTTTCAATCACTTACATTTCCTCTAGAATTGGCTCTGAAAAATAAAGAGAACCGCAGGAAATCACAGAATCATAAGAGCCCTTTGGAACTTAGTCATGTGCTAATGGTACAAAGCTGCCAGCTGAACTGGGCATTTGAGCAGCAATACCTAGGTAGGATACCATTTCACGTGCTGATTTTTTTTTTTTACTGTAGGCCAGCATTAAAAAAAGAGAGAAAAGAAACTCAGGCTGCCCCATTCCCCATAGCTGATAACATGTGTAAATGCTCCTTTCATAGTGCCCAGCACACATGGACATACAGTCCTTGCTCCCATCTGCACAGACAGGTAGCAGGAGCGAGAAGAGTAAAGCCCTTGGCAAGAGTTAGAGAAGAGATTAAACAAGGTCCGCTATCACAGCATCAGACAGTCAAACTGCATCTCTGATAAAGTGATGTTTTCTTTATTCACGAGCCTTCTTTCATTCTTCTCTCCCTCCCCTGTTGTCATCAAGCAATACAGTTTCCCACACTCGCATTATTTCCATTTATCAGCTTGTGATTTTTGGCAGATGGACAGGAAATGACAGAACCTGGCAAAGGTCGTCTACAGTGGACTACACAACATCCCTTTCATTTCCACCCCACCTCCCTGCAGCGACTGCCACCACCTGATTTACATGAAGATAGACCAAATGCCATCAGCTATGCTATCACTGCTTCTGAGTGAGAGATGCTGGGAGTGGGAAACACATGCTCACGTCATGGAAGTGCCACGGAAAAGCCCAAGTTTCCCTTTGCCTGTGGGCTGCTGTTCACAGCCATCCAGATAACTCCATGTGTTTACTGGAAAAGACCAAACCCGCCTAAAACCAACTTCCTGAAACGAGTGGTTGGCTTTTATTTTTTATATGCATATGCTTTTTTTTTTTTTTTCTTTAGACCTATTGCCTAATTTGTAATTTTAGCACATGAATCAATCAGAATTAATGTCACAGGTCCTGGCCAATGCAACCACTTCTGCCAGTGCCATACTTAAGAAAGAAATATCAGTTGCATTTGTAACTAACTACATATTTATGGCAGCAGACTAAGCAGCATGGAAATGAGATGTGAAGGCAAAGCAGCTCTTGAGAGTGTTGCAGAGTTTATCTTTAGTACTGCTGAACAGGGGAAGCAAATTTAAGCAACCAGCCATTTTCTGTGACAAAGACTGCCCTGCCATCTGAACACAGCAAGAAATGCTACTCCATTTATGCGCTGCAAGGCGCTGGACAACTTCCTGAACTGAATCTCTACCTTGAATGCAAACAGTGCACATTTTCTGTGGGACAATTCTTCCATGATGCTTTTGCAAAGATAGATTCTTTGATAAACTTCTCAAACTTGCACTGGGTACAGAGCAAAACTCACCGTGATATCTTTGTGCCGAGTGCAATGATGAAAACAAATCCTCATATGGGTCAGTCAATATTACATTTTTTCCTTACTTTGCACCAAGTTTCTGATTTTGTTTCCACGAAATAAAATTAGAACACTATTCAGGGCAATTATCAGATGTTAGATAGCAAATCTTCACAATGTCTCTATACAGTTGTGAAAGTAAGCAATACAACTGTGAGGACAGGGAGGTGGAGAAACAGAGGTGATCACCACCAGAGTGTTTGCATTCAGGTATCTCAAATCTCAATTCTCTAAATGCTTGGACATAAGCTGAGGTGCTCTATATTTGTTCAATAAAATTCTCACATATAATATCCCCCAGCCCAACGGCACAAGATTCTCCCCAAGCAACTTGGTGACACAAACACCTAAGAGCTAGAAGTCCATCACCAAAACCAGCTTAGGCCCTTAGAGGCAGCCTTTCCAGCCCTCCGATGAATCATCTGTCACTCAAGCCCTGTAGGCATGACTTCCTCTAGAGGTGACATGACTTTTCATTTGGGAGCCCACCTGCTTTGGTTCGTTGCTCATGCTCTCTTCAGCTCTCAGCAACCAGATAAAGCTGTCACCAACTCGTAATTTGGTCATTGACCTCAACAGGATACAGACTGGATCTTTGGCTTTATCGTGCATTTTTATTATATACTTCCTAACAGGTAAATTTTTGCTATCTTGGGGAGTAAGTCAAGTTTGGTATTCTTCGCATAACAACATCTGACAACTTTTCAACATCAGTCACTACAAAATGACAGCGTTGAACTGAAGTGTAGCCATTGCCACCAAATCTCACAGAGTCAAATTAGCTATGAGTATGCTCAACATCAGCTTCATCCACGTCCGCTCACAGACAGCAGGGCTGTCAACAGGTCAACAGGTCAACAGGTCACTGCTGTTTCTTCCCCTTTACCCAACATTGCGCTTAACAGGCAAAAATTCCCAGTAGTGAAATGGAAACAAAGTCACAGAGATAGACAAGGTGCAAGCCCCAAGTGGGGGAACAGGTAACTCAGCAAAGCAGCTGATAGCATAGAGGCAGACTGCTCACAGAGAGGGCTAAACACAAGAGCTGAAAGGGGAAGTGTGCCTAGAGCGGGCTTCCCCAAGCTGCCCACCAAGGCACCTGAACTGGAAGGAAATGCCTCCAGAGATGAGGAGCCTACAGAACAGGCAGCAGGCACGCGTGGGCTGTGCACTGGGTGAAGCTTGCTGGGCTCAGCTTGAGACACGAAATCTGTCTCCTCCAGCATTCACATGAAGATGCTCCACTCTCACTCCAGGTCCGACGGACAGAAGTTGGGTCGAAAATGCACTTTAGTCAAAATAACATGCAAATTTGGATTACATTCCTCAAATGGTTTCCGTTCAGACATAGAAGTGTCTTCAACATTTTTTAATTTTGAATTTCTGGAAAATTTGCTTCCTTTATACTCCAAATTTTATTAACCCTGCTGGACGTTCAGGAAAATATTTTATTTGGAAATTCTGTTAATGAAAGACTGATTTTTTGAAACATCCTGTATGTCCATCTGGTCTGTATTTGACAACTGACAGAAGTCCATTATTCTGCAAGAAAGAGCACAGGAACCAGGCGTGTCTCCAGTGATTCTTTCTTTAACACCTTTATACCTCCTGACTGCTGGAGGGCTTCAGGAGCAAGAGGAGCTCTGGGTCCTTGTTTCTTGGGAACTTAGATGGACTTTCTTCCATGAAATCCTCTAATAGTCTTCCAAAGCTGTCCTGGCCTTCATGGTTTCCTGCAGTAGGTTCAGTGGGTTCCCATTGAAGGATGTGTTGATGGAAAAAGTACTTCCTCTTGTTTTAAATTTGCTTCTTGATAGTATCGTTCATATGCCATGTGAACAAGTTGGTCACTTCGTGTTCCGCAGTGCCTTTGCCATCCATCACTTCCTTTCCCATAGTATCCTCAGGGCTCTGCTTGGTCCTGTAGGACCAAGAACTAAGAAAGGTAAAGTATGCTGTTGGTGCAGAGAAAACAATTTATATTTTTCTCTTTGCTCCCGCATTACCAACAAAATGTTTATTAAAAAAATGAAAGGGAGTCTGTTGCTTTGAATGATCTAGTTTTGGCTTACAGACCTGTTACTACAACAGGATTGTGTGTAAGACACAGAACAGCAGTGCAAGCAACGTTTTGGCCTGGGTTTGAGTTTCTTTTTCTAAAACAAGAGCCAGTCTTTGATTCAGCAGCTGCTTGGATGCATTCATATCTGTAGTACCATTCCAAGAGTAGTTGTGTTTTTCAACAAGCATAACATTTTTCAAAAAAAAAAAAAAAAAGGTAGCAAAGATTTTACACTCATTTTTAAAACACAAAATGAGTATTCATAATCCTCAGTGTTATTCTCGGGGAGAGAATGGGTATTGTTGCTTTTGTCACTAAAACCTACAGTTCCCCACAGTGCCTTCCCTCGACTGGTATTTTCCATCATCATGTTCAGCTTTTCCACTGATATGAACTCAAGAAGTAATAGTGCTGAGAAATGCAGGTAACATGTGACCTCTCTACCTGTCAAGCGTCTGAAAGCGGAACCTTTCCTTTTCTAAACAGCAGATGCCACAGTAGCAGGATGTGGTGAGCTGTTACACCACATTTTAATTTAATAGAGAGGTTTTTTTTTTCCTTGTGTTTAATTTCTCTTTAGAATGCCCTTGCAATGGAAACTTTTGCTTCACTAGTTAGCAAAATCAGTGCCTTAGCGATGCAACAGTTTGGGTTTCTGCACTAAACAGGATGACCAGATATATCTAAACTTGGATTCTATCAACTAGAGAAACTGCAAATTTCTAGCGACTTCTGCTCTCCTTCTATCTTATGACTAATTTGCCTATAGGTAGCATTATGGCTTTGTGTTTTAGTAACTGTTCCTTTGAGACCCAGTTCTGCCTTCTGTCTCAGATACTGATCCCACTGAAAGCAAAGAAGTTACAAGGTCAGAGGGGCAAGAAGTGGAGAGAAGCTACAACTGGTGAGCTCTTTGAGGGTACACAAAGATGAGAGTCTGGAAGACTTAGCCATGTGTCATTTAATGCTCCTAAAGGTAAATGTTCCCAGGAGTCTGAAAAAAAAATGAAAGGTGAGCTGAGAGACAGGATTGAAACCACAATTATAAAGAAATGAACCTCCAGTTTTGGGAGGGAATGTTGGCACTCTGAAAACATATCCTATCTCTGCCCACACTGCTAATGATGATAATGCCCATGGTTGCACTCTTGAGCTTCTGCACTATGAAGTTACCAATACTCTTACATAGAAATGGATCTACTAGGCAAACACCAGTGAGTGGGCCATGGCACAGTGAGTGGCCCACGCTTTGGAGGACGGTGTGGCAACACTGGCCTCTGCACAGTCCTGAGTCGTGGTCTACGCTCCAGTCTGACCTTCCTGCAGCTCCTATCTTGCCAGGCAGATTAAAGCCAAATTTAAACAAGAAGCAGGTTCTTTGTTAACTGTTTGAAATACAAATGTGCTCTCTATTCACAGAAGCTTTTCTTGCAAAACCAAAAACCAACCAAACAAAAAAAGCGCACCTTTTAAGTAATCTTGAGAGCCTTCTGAAAGAGAAACTCTGATGCTATTATGGAGCTTCCACTTTCACCCATTATTTTTCTCTCCTTTCTTAATTAAGGCTCTGATGTGTGGTCAGCAGAAGCCTCAGACTGCTCACACATCACACCCCAAAGACTCTGGAAATCAGTGACCATCTTTTTGTTAACTTCAGTCCACTTCTGCAATGTCCCAGAGAGGTTTGGACATTGAGTATGTGGTAACTGGTGCTGAGGCTGTAAATGAACAGTTCTTTGCTTTGGGCAAGAAGCTTTTTTTTTTGCTTTTCAGTGACATCAGTGCACAAGTATAAATTAATGACTGGGATGCAATACGACAAACTAAATGGAGTCCTGGGGTTTTCTTTTGTCTGCTGCAAAAGGAGACACAGACTGATAATTTTAATACAGTCCTGTGTGAAGACACAGCCAGGTTGACTCCACTCCCATGGGTATGCAGCACTGCACAGGTGTGAATGTTTCAAGTTGCTGGCATTGCTGCAGGCCATCCTCATGTCTGCCTCCTGCCCGTACTGCACAGGACTCATCCAGAGACTGTCAGGTCACTGGGAGAAGAAGGAAGTCCAGTGGAGGTTTCCAGAGGAAAAGCTTGAGGGCTCATATTCATCAGGAGAGATTCCACTGTTCTCTACATCTACAAGCTCTCTGGGCAACCTATTCCAGCACCATACCACGCCACCACTCTTTCAGTAAAAAAGCTTACCCTGATATCGAAATCTCCCTTCCTTTATTTTAAAACCATTCCCCCTTGTCCTATCACTATCTACCAATTATAGTTTCTCGTTGGGAACAGCCAAGGCACCTCCACAACTGACAGACCAACTTTTCCTTGTTACTTCTTGCCCACCTGTGACCACCTGTGACCACCATCTCCGTGATGGTGCAGAACTGAAGCAAAAGGTTCAGAATAATGTAATGCTCTCTCACCAAAAAGGAACAAAAAGTGACCTGCTCTGCTCTGACTGGTGCACTTGTCATGGAAAATACAAATAATACCAGCTGCATCTTTCAAGATACATGTGTGAAAAGCCTGTGTGAATAATACTCTTCACTGCTCAAGTGGGCAGAACTAAGCAGCCAATGCACTGCCATGTTTGAACTCCACGGCCTGGCTCTGATCAAACTGCACATCTATGTCTCACTTTTGAACAATCTTCAGAAAAGAGGTGCAGTCCAGGTAGCAAAACTGTCTAATTTTTGCCTTTCAACAGAATCTATCACTGTTAGTCAAGCCTTTCAACTACAGAGGCTCCCAGGCCAGTGATATCTTCATGTACTGCTTTGCACAGTGCAAACACACTCCAAAGTGCTTTGCCTGCAATGGTTCATTGGCCACAAGCATCCTGGAGAAAAAATCTTGTTTTCCTGCCCATTAAGCACAGCTCTGAACACGCTGTCACTATGCAGCATACGAACAGTGATACAGTAACACAACTCTGGAGGGAGTTTAGGAGTTTGACATTAACATCATGCTACCTGTAGCATAGTATGACATTCACTTTGATGTCTTCAATTACTGCTCTCAGATTTTTCCACAAATGATGACACATCTTGCTTCATCAGGCTTCTGTGCTTCTGCAAGCCCTTTATTTCAGACCAAATGCCAAATATTAGCATCACTCAAGACGAATTCAAATTCACTAAAGAATCCAGATCACATGAGTAAAATCCTAGTTTTTATCTGGGTCCCTACTTTCCCTCTACTAATAAACCTCTCTGATGCACAAAAGTTGCAACAGAGAATACAGACTTATTACTTAAGTCATTGAAGAGAGTTGTCTTAGATAATTAATATTTTCAAATCTACTATTATGCTAAGAATTAAAGAAAATTTCAGAAAGGACAGAGACAAATTCCGAAGACGCCAGTTTGAAATGCAAACCTATAGATCGTGTTGAAGCTTACTGAATTAAAAATGAAACAAAACAAGTCCTGTGAAGCTATGGAAAATATAACTTCACACGTTCCATAAGAAGTCAGATCTTGTATTATCTCAGGTGTCCTGGATGTGTTAAAACCATAAACTTATTTTTATCTGTTTAATCATAATAAACTATCACCACAAGCCATACTATTTTTGGAGACTGAGAATGGGACAGTGGAGCAAGTGAGTGGCAACAAGTAGCACGTTTTTTATAAAACGTGATCCTCCATACAAATGTAGGCTTGACAGGATGCATTGGCTTAACAGCCAATAACATGGAGCCATTATCCTACCTGCTCTGTCCTTTGCCTTGTTTATCTCAGTACCTCCAATCTCCCCTAGCTACTGTTCTGTAGTGGTAAGGATCCTCACTGCAGTGTGGTGACAGCACTGTGTGGCAGCAGTCTGACTGTGGCTCTTGATTGTGGCTCAGACTAAACGAATCTCATCACACTGCACACTGGGCATGGATTATCCATCCCTCCCATAAGCAACTCTGCCAATGTCCTGCACCTCCTCCTCTGCATACACTTAGGGCTGAATCCCTGCCTGCTGGTAATGTAACACAGGAATCAGCAGAGAGGAAGTGATTCTCAGAACAGTGGGTTCCAAACCTTATATTGTTTTTAAGGCAGTGCTCACTGTTTAGCATTTAAGCCAAAGAATCTGAGTCCACGGGGAATTTTTCAGTAGCTCTCACTGAGGCTATCCTCAACTGGAGCTGCTGGGGTTCGGGCTGCACAGGGGTGCAGGACTAGCCCTGCTGTGGTACAAGCTACATTTGACACACACATGCACATATGAGAGAAGGGCTGGGCAACAGACCACATTTTAACCAAAATTATGTGTTTACGTTCCTAAAAGCATCTGTAAGGGAAACAAAACAGACGTGTTTTACATTTCATGCAAAATTTCCACATGACAGAAGAACTATGCAAATACTACCTAAGACAGCCAAAACCTGAGGTCAGTATTGTGGAAGCTTTGTGGGCACGAGAGAGGAAGAAGTAAGGAAGAGCAGACACTGTTTTGCTAGAAACAACAGAAATTTGCCCCTCTTGTGTGAAACACAATAATACCAACTCACTCTCATGATCAGTGTTGCTTTCCAGGTTAGTCCCCAGCAGTAAAATAATCCTGTCAGATGCTGGTGCTCAAAACTCACCAATCACGCCCTGAAGCATGACAAGAGTGTATACAAAATCGACTGAAATTGAAAGCAATTCTTCATTTGCCTGTTCTTAGCCTCCAGTCATCTCAGGCAGCATTTGTCAAGCTTCAGACACAGCAAAAGGAAACTTCCTTTTCTTTTTCCTCTCCTATTTCTGATCCCATCCCATGATGGTACCACCCAACTGGCAGACAACTGAGCTGAGGGCAGCACTCAAGACCGTGCAATCAGAGCATACCAGGGCTGGAAGAACAAGGCTGAATCCACCTGGTGGTCCCAGAGATGGCAAATGGAGAGGGGGCAGCAGGTCAGGAGCAAGGCTGTGAAGCCCTGAGCCTGGCGCAGGAGTTGTCTACCAGGGAAGCTCCTTCCAACACGCGTGGATCAGCCCTCAGTGCTGGGCCTGGAACACGCTGCTGTGAGTTGCACATGAAGCTTGTGCCACTGGACTTGAGAGGAACAATGAGGCTGCTGACGTACTCAGGCACTTCACTCACCGTTTCTGGATCGATTTATCATTTCTAGCATTTCCGTTTTATATCTAAGTTATGCACTGGGAAAAATACTTTCAGTCTAGTTTACAGAGCTTATCTAGAAATCTCCTACCTCAGTGCTACAAAGACAGCTGAGGGCAGTTATGCTACGAAAAGAATTGATCTTTATTTCTAGGTTTCAGTAGGAAGGGTTTTCTCCAAATTTAGAAGAAATGACAGATTAGCTTTAGAAAAAAAATCTGGAGGTACAGTAGGGCAATGGGGAGCAAAAGAGAATCCAAAATCTCATTTCAGAGTTTTAAAAAGCCAAATAACACTGAATTTCCATATTGATTATACAATTATAAATCTTTATAGAAGCTTTCCAGCATTGCACATGAGCAATTCATCAAAGCATATTAGGTGCCAGAAAAGTTGCATTCAATATAAAGGGGTCATTAAGTTTCTTGTAATTGCACATTACTGAAACTTTCATTAGTTCTAAATCAAATAAATGGCATTAGCACATATGCTCCTAAATTGTCTTCATAGAATAATACTGTGGACCTCTGTGATCATTTGGAATCTTCCAAAGCAAGTCACTTTGCACTACTGTTTGCAAAAGAATCCCCAGCTCATGTTCAAATAAAGCAAAGAAATAAGAACTGGAGGGAAGAATGACACCTTGGAGCTGTGCAAGGGCACTTGCTGAGCACCCCTTTCTTTCCACTGCAGAGAATCACCAAAGGAGTCAGTTCTTTTTCCACTGAATCAGCCTCCAAGTCTGATGGACATCAGACGGTGGGAGAAGCATTGAGCCTCAATAGTGGAAATGTCCTGGCAACAGGTTAAAAGATACAGCATAGTCTATCTGGTCTGATTCTGAGCAAGGAGAGTGTTGGGTTTGTCAGGAACTGGACTCATCCCATTATCATCACTGTCATCTGGACCTTTTTCCTTTCTAACCCTTTTCATCAGCAAACCTCAAGATGCACGCGGAACAGAGAAGATCAATGTGAAGATGAAAGACCAATGTCAATATCATTATTTTTACCTGTTAGCAAGCGGGTACCAAGGTAGGGACAATGCTAGGTGCTCTACGATCTGTGATGTGCCTGTGTGCTTCTTTGGGGACAATGAGAAATGTTATGAGCCCAGACTGGGTCATGTTCCCACGCAGGCCTGCTATAAAGGCTGAGCTTTGTTTTACAAGCCCAAGCTCACAGGGCTTTGTGCTCAGAAGATACAATGATGGATGTGATGTGGCTCGCTGAGCAGCCACACTCTGCTGATGGGAGATGAAGGCTGGGTGGGGCTGACAACATTTTTAAGACCCAGATGTGTCTGTCAGCTTTACACCTCACTAGCTACACTAGGAGAAGACCTTTTCTTCATAAATTTTCTAGTTTCTCTGGGAGGGTTTGAGCCAACAGTTGATTCCACAGATCTATACTTGAGGTCCTTTGATGCAAGCAGAGCCAAAGAGCAAAAATAAACATTCCTGAGCTGCAATGGGTAACCACCAGCGAGGTGTTATGAGGTGTTCTGCCCAGCACAGGAGGCACAGCAATGAAAACCACCACATTTAGGCAGCTGCTGAACTCTCATACTGCTTGGATGCTAACGCTGCCTATAGCAAGCAGCTTAAATTAGAGCAGCTGGAAGAATACTCTTGTTTACACGTGGTCCCAGTGTGACAGAGCTGCAAATATGGCAAAACATATTTTCTACTCATCCTCTCTCCCACACACTGTGTTAAGCTACAGAATTGTACTTCAGAATGGATCGACAGAGCAAGGTCAACAGGCAACACCAGGCACAGCTGCAGGAGTCCACTAAGAATCACAGGTGCATTCCCAGGGACGGAGAAGTTCTTCCCCCTTGCAGCTTGATTCGTGCCACAAAAGCTGTGCTGAGCTCAGTGCTCACCACTAGAGAGGACCTCAGCTCTCAGCTGTGGGCCTGCAGATGTGTAATATTTGGCTAAGCATTCAGACACAATGTTGTGACGGGACCCTGCAAGGACACCCTTCAGTCTCCGGGCTTGGGCTGGTGGCCTCACACAGTAAAGGGCACCTAACTGATGTAACCAAAGGAAAACAGTTAACTGCAACAAAGGTTTGGATGAAAGGCTGTGCAAGCTGATTGCTGTTCATTCTGCACAGCAGCCTTTCCAATGCACCACACCTTTTGTAAAACAGTTACATGAAACAAATGATTATCTCCAGTAGCTTCCATCCACACACATTTCTGAAATACTTTCATTCCAAACTGTTTTGAGAGGAAACATTATAAAGAATGGAAACCTGGCATTCAATCGGATGGAAACCTCTGTTTCCATTTTAGAGAATAGGAAAAAAACAAAACAAAACAAAACAAAAAAAACAACTATAGAAAGAATACCTAACATTAACTGCTAAGTAGGGAGATAAAAGATAACTGGAGGCTGGTGTTGGGGAGCACTCCGAGGCTGCATGCATATACCTGCATTTGGACGAGCTTCTGAAGGGTGGGTCAGAGCTGTGTTTGCCACATAAACTTCTGGTTAGAAACTGGAGTTTGACAGACAAAAATTCTGTTTTCTTAAAAACTCACAAAATAAATACTTTCTTTTTTTTTTTCCTTCTTTTTTTTTTTTTTTTTCCCCCAAAGCATGGATGAAAGGCTTCTCTGGTCAAGACACAGAGCAAATATTTACAGGTACTGGGGAGACACCATTTCCTCCCTTTAGGCTTCAGCCTAGTGTCTGCCACATAATTTCATCCATTCAATGATTTTTTCTTTCCAGCCATCTGCCAAGAGGAAATAACTTTGCTGTATTGGGAGTCTGGGAATCCTAGAAAACAATCTTAAATCCATAAAATAATAGAAGCGCAGTTTTACTGAGCTGTTCAATTCTATTCTGATTTTTATTACAATGTCAACAAGAGTTTAATTTGTTTTAAAGTTTAGGTTCTTAAATCTGAGTGATATACAGTAGTTTACGGCTTGCTGGCAACAGCTACTGTGGAAAAAAAAAAAAAAGGAAAGTGCATATAAAGGCAGTTCTAAGTTTGACATTGTGAAAGCAGGGAGCAGTGCCAAGAGCAGCAAACAGCATGGCTTTCCCAATCCTGGCTGGCTTTAGGGACTGCTTGCTATTGACATCAGTCGCTATGGGATACATTTCCCTGCTCTAACAAATTTCATCTGGAGACTGTAATTAAAAAAGAAATGTCTCAAAGTGTAATTTCTTCCCCTAAAACATTTGCAGATGTTAACTAGATTGCTAATGGTGTGAGATGTCTGTGGGCAGAAATCTTCCTCGTTATCTGCTGTGTCAGAGAAGCTTTCTTTATTAAAACCAGTCGTGAAAGGTAGCCTTGTGTCTGTGTGTGTCACTGTGGGTGGGGTGGTGGTGGTTCTGGTGGTCGTTTTTTTAAGCCCCCTGCTGAACTGAAAGCTTGGGAGGTGTTTTTTCCTTATCATTTCTTCTTCTTTTTTATTATTTGGAAGTCACTTCCAACGTTAGCCTGATGGAAAAGTGAAGGTACTGAAAGTGGCTAGCCCAGCAGCCGTCTTTGCCTAGCAGTTAAGAATTATCCTATCTGAGCTTTACAATTATAATAATAATAGTAGCTGTAACAATAATAGTAGTAGCTGACGTAAGTTTTTCTAGCTCCAGTGACTTTTCATCAGTCCCTTTGGCTGGTGCTCCTTCCTAAGCACTGCTAAAAGCATTTATGGGAGCACAGCAGACAAAGGGGAAACCACGAGCGGGGGAACACAGGGGTGGCTGAGCAACAAGGATGCAGCTCCTTGAGAGCAAGAGGCTTCTCCAGCAGTGAAGGCAGGTGCTGCCCATGTATCAGCTGCACCCCTGTGCAGGCTGTGTGCCTGCTGGGCTGCTCGAGGGACTTGTCCCTCCCCAGCACCTCACAGAAAGTGATGGCTGATGGCTGGCACACGTAGCCCAGGCACGGCTGGTTGCTCAGGCCTTCCTCCTGCAATCCCCACTTGTTTATTTATTTATTTCTGTAACTGGCTTTGATTGGAGTCAGAGCCTTGGGTAAATCAGAGGAATTTCTAGATTTTTCTGAGTGCTGTGAGCTCTTGCTGTTTTCCGGTACCTACTTCCTGCCATATCTAAAATAACAGCAGCTGCATGGGCCTGATAGAGAAGTGCTCCAGGGGACAAATTCTCACAAATGGGGTGGGAAAGAAAAAAAAAAAAAAGAAAAAAAAGAGAGAGAGACAGTTATTAGGGAGCTGATAACATGCACAGCCAGCATCAGATTCGTTGTTAAGGGTCGATAGTGCTGTAGGCTGTGGATGTTGCTGTCAGAACAAAACAATCCCTGTAAAATGGTCATGGGAATGATAAGTCCCCATGTTTACCGGGATAACAGAGGTAGCTTTACACCACTTGTCCTATTGTATGGAGTATCGGGCCTCGATTAGCTAATGTCTCCGAAGGACAGATAAGCCAGGATGAATGTCCTGTGCTAGAAGCTTTCATGCTTTCTCTTTGTCATGGCTATCTATGGATAGCTGCTATAGAAAGCCTTGCACACATAAAGAAAGCCCCCACGTCAGAGACAAACATTACAGAAAACGGAAAACTGTTGAAATTATCCAGTTTTCCACAGAGAATGCATGGTGCAGCGTTGTCATTGCTTCATGACGGACTGCAGCACGAACCAGTGCAGCAAATCAGGAGACCTCCATCGTGGCACAAATTGACCTGTTCTACAATGCACAGAGCTAAAGAGGACGCCTGGCCTCAGCCACACAGCCCAAGTCTGGGCAGAACGTTGAGACCATCTGCCAGACAGTGCTGTGAAACGATTGCTTAGTAACTGCTTACTCCAGGAGAGAAATGTCTCTTTCCTACTGGTATAAAGGGGGACAGAAACAGGTGTGGTGCATTCATCCCAAATATACCCTATGTTACACCCTGTTTAGCATGAGAGCACAGCCCTCTCTGAGATCCCTTCAGCTTAGGCCATGTAACCAACACAAACATTGCTTTAAATATTAGCACACCCAAATAACCAAGAAGAGCCCAGTGAGGGCTTCTGAAACCTCTGCAGGTCAGCCACATTACATACATGATACAAACAGCATTTCATATTGTTGTATCACTGTTAGCCTTTACATTTTAATGTAATAAAATCTTTTATAGTTGCTCTGTGAACTATCATTTGTGTCTGCAACAACTTCGGGGCCCTTACATTTTGACCCAGTGTTAGAATTTTTCATGTATATGTTGGTGGTTTTTTGTGTTGGTTTTTTTTTTTTTTTCTTTCTGCATAGGACTTTTTAAAGAGCATTCAATGATAGGTTATCTTGTCTGAAAATAGGAGTTTGATCCAAAAAGCACAGAAGAATTCCTACTGACTTAATCGTCTTTGCATCAAACCCTTACTAAATACAGGCAGACATGTGAAGTAGGTCTACAGACATGCAGGGTACAGGTCTGAAGGCCTGGCAAGAAAGAATCACACACTGCAATGCAAATGTGCCATTTTGCTGATTATCCCTTAACCATCACTTAAATCATAGAATGGTAGAACCACCAAGGTTGGAAAATACCTCCAATATCATCTACCCCTACTGTCCATCTACATTAAATAACTGTTCTCATGCTGATATAAAAAAAAAAAAAAGAAAATAGATAGAAAATAGATTAGTTCTCTTCTTTGTGCAGGAATTTTGAATCACATGCAATTTCTGATGTCAGGAGACCTACTTCTGATTCTCAAGAAGTACTTCTGATTTGCAAGAAGACAGCTTTTCTGTTGTTACTTCACTGTGTTGGCTTTAATGCTGGTGCACGCTGGCGCAATCATAGAGCCCTGCAGGTTCTAAATCATGTCTCTAGGCCTGAAAGTCTTTCTTCCACTTGCTTGAGTGCATAGTTCAACTACCAATTTTTGTTAAAATGATGTTCTGCTAGGTAGTTCTCCCCTTCCCTACAAGAGGCTCCTTAAAACACAATCTCTGGCTCATGTTTTGTTAGTAAAAATTAGAATTACACAAAGAGGCCAAGTTTAGACAGAGCAGACAACTCTTTCTAGCCTGAACTCATAAAGCCTGAATCTATTACAAGCATTTTTTTACCAAAGAAACACAGTCAACAATGCAAGAAAGTGAATTTGCATTTCAAACGAAGTACAAAAAGTTGGAAATGATGAGGTTTCTGCTCAATTCTGTTTTAAAAACTGTTACGGCTATGCTACATATATGTAGCATACATGACATTATATATCTATATATATGAGTACATTAATGGCAAACTTGTTAAGGAATTTGGGAAGAGGATTGACAAATTAGATTAGACTAGGTCACAAAAAGAGATGAATCAATCATCATTTTCAGCTTTTGTTCAAGAAAGGGCAACCACAGAGAAGGTCAGAGACAGACTCAAGAGCAGCACTACAATTATTTAATGACATGAGACTGGAAAAAACAACACATAGCTTCAAGTAATGCAACTTGGACTTCAGACACATAGGAAAGAATGGTTCATTTTATGCAACTGATCATAGCCAAATATTAAAATCTTTTGGAAAAGCCCTACATTTTCTTATTCTACAAACCAGGAATTCGTTATTGGTATACCATGAAATATATGACATCCATTCATACAAATTAATTTCCTTTAGTGATTTCCAGTGGCATATGAGAAACAAATACAAGCCTGTAATGGAAAGAAAAAAGCTAGACAGAAAAGTCTGCTTGCACTTAGAAGTGAAGTAATCTCAAGTCTGCAGGTAGCTAGAACCATCTCTGCAGCTAGAACATTCCTTCTTAAGTAAGTATTAGTTATGAAAGGTGGAAATCAGCGTAGATGCACTGCATCTCAATGAATAAATGCTGACTTACTGTAGTTGTCTCTATCAAGAATAACTTTCCCATGCTAAGATTTTCATTTTCAGGAGCAATGTGCCATGCGGATATCTTTTCCATTTTCTGAGAACTATTCATACTTAGACAATTGGAAGAATTCTTGCAGTCATTTAAGGTGCGGGGTTTTTTACTTCTTGAGGTGCTTCTCCTCAGTAAGAGCTTTTCATACAAAATTTAATGTCTTTGAATAACTTTCTGGACACTGACAATTCAGAAAAGAGGCAGTGACCAACACTGTTCAGGGGACAGTGCACAACAGAAAGCATGATACAGCCTCATTTGAAGTCGTGTTGATCTGTCAGCTGCTCCCTGAAACGAGCTCTTAGCTGACAGCACAAAAATCACACTGATTGTTCAGAAATTCGAGTTCTTTATCAGGGAAACCATAGATTTTGCCACTGAAATGTGTCTAGCTGGTGATGTCCACCTCCTAGCTGACTAGAAGTTAAGGTCACAGCTCCCAGGATTAGATAAAGACAGTCTTGTCTCTACCACCTTCCTGACTAAAATACAAGAGAGTAAGTTTCTGTTTCAAATTTCAAAAGCAGACTTTTTTTTTTTCTTCTGAATATTCATTTATCAACCAAACAAATGGTCCATCCATTTGAAGCTTTCTTAAAGGGGAATCCTGCAGCTCTATCAAAAGTCCATTTACTTGTCATACTCTATTTTGTGTTGAGTGCTCTATAGTAATAAAATCTGTCCTGCTGCAGTAAACTGGCTGACGAGGACAGAAGGTGCATTTTGCAGCAGCCAGCAGGATGGGACCTCAGACACAGACCTTAATAATAGACAGAAAACTTCCAGATCAACTGTTGGTTATTGCTCTGCTTTAAAATGGCGATGCTCCCCACAATGCAACCCAATGGTAGGGATGAGATGGGAGAGGAATTATTATTATTACTTTTTTTTAAGTACACGAGTGATTTTGGTCTGGAAACGCAATGTTTTGATGAGATGCCATTCAGTCCAGGTGTTTTTCCCAAGTTAATATTAAATATAGCTCTGGAAAATTCAGCAGATGTTTCAATTTTTTTCTAGATCCAAACTTTTATTTTTTTTTTTTTGCTACCACTTTGTCTTTATTTAAGTAGTTGACTCTAATTGATTCTTTAATGCAGTAATTCATAACGTGTTTTGAATCTCCTGTTAATTTACTTGCAACTTTGCTATTATTTCCCGTGATTTAACACATCCTGTTTTAGAACATCCATCAAAGTTGATGGAAAATTTTTTCATGGCATTTGGATCACATCCTGACTGTAATTTTAATGCCATCTTTCTAAAGTTCCAAAGTAAGGGGATTTCCTGTTTTATTCTTCAATCATATAACCTTGAAAATGAACTTCTAAAGATCCTTCCCCGCCTTGTCAAAGGCCAACCACTTCTACTCCTTCTAGCAATGTTATTTTCTCTACGTAATTTCTATTGGGGAAGAGACAATGAAAAATTCTTTCTCTAATTTTTTTCTGATTTTTTCAAGAAGGCTCTGTTATATTGTAAAGAAGTCTTAATATAAAAGATTCTCACTAAGTTCAGGTGATGTGACTGTATTTAGTCAGAGTACTCACCATCCCCTCATTTTTTAACATGTTTTTGAGGATCTGTGGGCTTCCTGCAGGAGCTCTCTCCATTCAGTGGTGATTCTGAAGCTGTCTCCCTGACAGGAAAGCACAGAGAGAACTCCCATGGAAATGCCCCAGTGGAGCTGCCCCTGTGCCGTGCAATAACCTCACTGCAGATCAGCATCGGCATCACACTGCTGCTTCATGAACGTTTTTGTAGGTCTCATTTAACCTGCTGAAGGTTAATGCTTATTTCATCATCTCCTTTCATTTTTCTCTACTGGTAAATTATTTTGGGGCAAAATGGAGCATTCTTTAAATATACTTCCATATGGCACGCAAATCCTGGGCTATTACTACTCATTTCTACTATTTCAGTTTTAGACAAACTTCTCTCACACCCACACTCACCATTTCTCCTCTTCTTCCAAAATCCATCTTTTCTCTTTTTTTTTTCCCTTAAATGAGCATGCTGTATTCAACTTTCCTCTCATTTCTCTTTTTCTCAAGCCTTCTTTTGTTCTAGTTATGTCACCAAGTATTTTCGCAGACAGACTTTACGTCTGAAACTTTCAAATATGTGCTAACCATTTCACAGCATCATGAGAAAGCTTCCCTTTTTTGTGTGTGTTCCCCACGTAAATGTATATACGTTGCCTTTGTTGCAAAAGATGCTTTCACATGACCGTGTCCTTCCAAAACCTTATTCCTCAACATCATCACAGCTGGTGCATCAATAGTACTGTAGTTTACCACATTTGAGACTCTGAATACCACAAATCCAAAGACATACCTCTGTAAGGGGAAGCTGCCTGGACAAGTTGTTTAGGCTTATGCAGATGCACTGAGGTGAAAGCCCTCAAGCAACTAGCTGAGTCTAAGTGCAGCCTGGAATGTGGTGGAACACAGCTAGCACTGGAAAAACGCCAACTAAGAGACAGGAGCTCATCTTGATCGGTTGCTGCAGTTTACAGAAAGAATAGCTGAATAACAAACACTTAAATGCCTGAAAATCATTCACCAATAATGACAACTACAGCTCAGAAGCTTGCAACAGCATGGAGGCAGATTTCAGAGCTGCAAAGGGCAACTTGGTTCAGAAACTGAGCACAATGGAAGTCCCACAGAATGGGTTTCTCCTCTTGACCTCATGTTTCTAAGAAGTCTTACTTGAGAGACCTGCATGAGCCAACGTGGAGCAGAAGGGCAAAAGCTCGCTTGATCTTGATTTTCAGTACGAATACAGACCGTGAAAGCAGGGCCTCACGATCCTTCTGACTTTCCTTATAGTTTAAAGTATAAGTGGCTCACAGACCAGGAGCAAGGTGTGTTTATGGCTATTTCTGTGCTTCTGAGTTAAAAGTGGATGGCTACACCTTGAAGAAGAGGAAACACTTTAGCTACACATGGATTTGGACAGTAGGTGAAGGGCCTTAACCCTAGTTGTAGTTGAGTTCCATTGACCTCGCCAACTCTTATGGACTCTCAGCCAATACACCTTAAAGTAGGCAAAAGAATTAGTATACTATGTCTTATATCTCACTACATATGCACGTAGGTTGCTCCAAAAGTAATTTCTCCTATTTATTTCCATGGAAACTACAACAGATATAGGAAGCACAATAACACTGTCTGATAGAGCAAACTCTCACCTAAAAAACACTTTTTCAACACAGTCACCACCATTAGCTACGCATTTTCACCAGAGCCTGCATGCTGCACTTGTCAAAAACCTGCACCTGCAGAGGTGACCCACTGTAGCTGTCACCACTGCTGAAATGCACCACCCCCATCTCACTGTGCTCATGTCTTCTGTTTGGTCTCCATAAACATTCAGCAGGCGTTGATGAGTGTCCACGGGGGCAATTTTTTCCAGATGGAGGAATTCAGTGACATACATTTGCTTCATACACACTTCCATGTCAGATGCCATTTTGTCAGACTGCCCCTCTGCTGTTGTCTGTCACACAGCAACAAACTGTAATGAAATACCGGCAGGAAGGTTCGACCTCTCCTACCTCTCCTACACTGTGGGTCAACCTAAGAAATTAGCAGGCATCACTTTCAGAGAAGCCTGTTGTATATATGCACACATACTTATATATGCACACGTGCATACATTATGTGTTTGTTTATGGATTTGCATACACAGGATAGAAATGAACATTTAAATATTTTGCATTTGCGCATTTTTGGAGCCTTCACTCATGACCCCAAAAGGCTTTTTTTCTACTTCTTAAGTAGTCTGCACAAGAGTTTATTCACAAGATGGCAATGTAACACATATTTTCCCTGAAGCACTAGAAAAAGAGCTGACTGCTGCTCCCAGGATATCAAAATTGGTTAGTTATATCTATTGCAATATCTATCCTGGAACCACAAAGATATCACAGCAGGTATGAAATGGAATAAATCTTTAGCCTTAGCTCCTGCAGAGAGCTAACATCAAGAAAAATCTGGACAGCAAAGACACGAAGAGTAAATTCCCACATGAATGCAGAAGGCTAAAACTAAGTAGAAGAAAATAACATTTGGGCAAAGGAAGATGAGAGGAATGTTCTACAAACATGATGCTTGGAAACACAAGTCATAACTACATAAAGATGAAAGAATTTAGTCCAGTAAATGTGGACTTTAACGGTCTGTATAATTGCTTCCCAAGATCATTCACATGCACATATTCATGTGCTTAGGGCCAATACAGTCAAGGATTTTTTATGTACTTTCAGGACCATCTCACTTCCTGATACTTGTGTTGTAGCAAACTTGAAAGTATGGAAAATGTAGAAGGCCAACCGACCAAGCCAAGCCAGCAGAACAGGGCTGGGCCAGCTTTCTGGTTTGCAGACAAACCCAACCAAACTGGTTAACAAGGAATAAGTCCATAGTTTCCTTATTTCTTACTTACCAATAGTTTCTGAATATTTTCAACATTTAGACTTTACAGGCCTTTTCAGTTACAGAGGAGGAGGAGGGGAACGTTTTGAGGGTCTGGTTTTTTTCATAAGCTTCCTCCCAGTCCAGTGATAAGCCTCATGTGGAAAGCACGTTCCCTCTTTGTTGCAATCAGCACTAGCCCCTCAGAGAGGAGAAAAGATCAGGAGCCATGTTATCAAACAGCCCATTCTTAACAGTGATGGTCAAGCTACGTGCCCACAGTTGTCCAGCAGATGCAGATGACACAACTGACCGTGCTGCACTTGAACCTCCTAGAAAAATTTCCTTCTCTGCATGTCTATCTGCGACCAGATTGCAATGAATGCAGCTATTATGCGTTTTAACTACCAGCCATATGCCTGGTCCTGTTCCCAATAAACCCAAAGGGAACAGTGTTATTGACTTAAGTGGGAGCAGAGGCAGGCCCTCTGCCACTCTGCAGTCTAGCAACATTACAGCTTGCTAACACTCAGCCAAGAGCACTGTACGTGAAGTCAGTGAGTTTGCTCATGAGAGCACTTCCTCTGACACGTATATGTTTTCTGGGCTAAGTAAGAGACTTGCTTCAGCCCAAGTCTTCTATTTGCAGCAAAGGCCTCTATGACACTCTCCATGCAGAAGAGGGATTTTAAAAAGCAACTTCCCCAGCAGTGTTTTGCCAGGAGGGATTCAAGACATGCGAGCACGGAGGCCATCACACAGCCACACAGCCACACCTGGCCAGCTAACACTGCACAGCTCAGCAGAAATGTTTCAAACAAACAACATATTCCTAAAATGAATTGCATTGGAACAAAGCTTTCTCAAGAAGCTTGTGCTTCTGCAAGCCACATATTTTCCTTGGCGCTCCTCCAGGCTTAAAAGCAGATGTAAATGTTACAAAGGCTCAGATACAGCAACTTCTTCTCCCCTGATCGCCAAGGAAAACTTGCAGAAAATAACCCACGAAACCTTTACCATTTGAAACAGCAATGCCAACAGCCATTACGATTGAAATAGGAGAATGAAACAGACATGGAAGTCGGGGGCAGTTTTTTCCCCAATTAATTGCACTATGACTACAAGTGTGAAGTTGGCATTCAGAGGCAGTGTAATGCTTCATGATCTGTACACTAAACAATATGAAACACTTGATGTGAAGGTGTGCATGCAGATGCACATCAACCAGAGGCTGGCTGAACTTTGTGCACTACAAATCCTCTGGGGTGTCAAAACAATGCAAAGCACAGCCTACGGTTTTCTACAGCTTTCCCATCACTTTACCACCCTCCTGGTCCCAACTTCTGTGCCTCCTTAAGTGTCTACAATCACCGAATGAAGGTGGAGGCACTCAGGACTTCCCTGAAGAAGCTAGATCTGTCTTGAAAGCCCAAGAATCAAGGGCCTCCCTGGGTATCTAAGTGCTGGTGATAGAAGAAAAAGTTCAGTGATAGATTGCACAGGTGCTGCAATTAGAGGCAGTCAGATCTGCTCTGAGAGCACCCACGCAGCCAGGGCTGGAGGGAATCAGGATGTGACACCTAGTCTGATCACCTGCTCCTCTGGGGACTTCCTTTTGGAGAGCCTCTAGGGAGACTCAATTCACTTAAACTCGCTGGGGGCAGCGAAACTTCCTCCCTAGTCCAGGAGCGTGGTTTTGTGTAACAGGACACCCCTCAAATTCAGATGTGCAAGTCCAACAGAGACCTGACACTAACAAATTACTTCAGTCCTCCCTTACTCATCGCGCACAACCCAAGCCCCGAACGTTAACAACTCAGCATGTTTTATCACAGTAGCATGTACACTTTCAATCATCATTAGAAGTGAGGAGGGTCTTGGGGCAGGCACCGGGCCAGATTAAGTAAAACTTTCCATGAGGACAGCTATTTGTTTTTTTCCCAGAACTGCTACTCCAGGCCAAGAAGGAGGGAGGGAAAAGCTCACACAAGCCAGACTGAAGTGCAGACAGTGTTACTGGACTTTGCAGACTACCTGCATGTTGCTCTAATGACATCTGGACTACTGAAAATCACAGAGTGCGCTCAGGAGTTTTCAAAAGCATAATTGTGGCAGCAGCAGACTAAACTTAATGCCTTAAGAGCCAATCACTTTAATCATGACGCTGAGATGTATGAAAAAGGATACATTTCAGCAAAAGAATAATTCTGTCTGCTATAGTTCCTGTTCAAATAAACTATATCACCAAACCACGCGCATTTGAAGAATACAGAGGAATAATAAGGAAAAGAAAAAGAAGAACATATGGTCTAGAGGCAAAAAAATTTCATATATACAGTATAGGAGATATATGGACTTGTCAGACATCTAACAGTTCAACACTCTGTAAGCAATTCATGGGAATGACATTAGCAATAGCTCATATTACGTCCAGGAGTTAGAGCTTTTACTGCAAAAGTTATTTTTAAAAGAGTCATGTTTAAAATGAAATGACTGGCAGGGCTGCAGCTTTCAGTAACACTTTACCTGTGGTTTTGCCACTTTTACATACTTACTGGGGGCTTAATGCTCCCAATTTACCTTTTCAGAGTAAAATAAAAGTTGCAATGAGTGCATTCATTGGCACAGCACTATAAAACTCACAGCTGTGCAAAGACAATCACAAGAACAAAAGCCTCCTTGTTTTAAAAAAGAGGATGATATGGTTTTGATACTTTCTGTTAGCCGTGTATGTAAACATCAGATATCTTCGTTTATGGTTTATGTATCCATCTATCTACATGAAGATTTATAGTTCAGATCAAGTGAAGATCAGGATAGCGACTTTTACGAATGTGTCTGTGTGGAGTGGAGGAGGCTGACTTAATAAACAAAACTTCAGACAAGTGATCTGTCTTTCAGATATTGTTATTCCAGCTCTGGCATTTACACGGGACCTGGGGCATTCTGGAAAAGAGTTTTTAAACTGAGGGTGAAATTCTGGTCCCACTACAGTCAGTGGTGTAGCTTGCTGCTGCCTTCAAATGGCTGGGACTTCATCTCAAAATTGGGTAGAAGTTGAAGAAGCCGAGGCCTAACTCAGCTTCTTAACTCAAATGTACCTTTATTAAAGAATCCTCCAGGTTGTTGTTTCACTTTGCATTAAAAATTGCCTTCGTAAAGTTTTATGCATTCATATAGCAAGTTCAGATCAAAGCATGTACCTTGATATCTGCTGAGAACACAAATAATACACCTTTTTCCTGTTGGTACCAATGTGTTTCCCACTAGCTTTTTAGAAATAGCTTCATTTTCATCTGTAATGAAAATGAATTTCTTTGATGTTTCTAATGGCAGGAAATAATTTCACAATTGAGTATCGTTCTGCTGCAGGTAAAAATGCCATAGCTTTTGGGAGTGCCAGTTACAACCTGAAAAATGTTTCTTGGCATTAACATACCTAATTGAACTCTCCATCCTGGTGAAATAAAAAGATTTGGAGATTCTGTGTTACACCCAGACTGCACTAGATCCAGGAAAGGGAAATGGGGATAAGGTAGATGATTTCAAGTCACCTTTAGCATCCCCTGTTGTGAGCCTGGCTGGTCCCCAAGCTGCCTGAACATCCTGAAAGCTGTGTGAACATAGCTCCACCACTTTTGGCTTGGAATTTCTTCTACCACTAAGAAAAGTAATCAAAATTTGGGAAAATTATTTGAGTTTCCCCAGACAACAGAAAAGAAGTAGTATTATTTCAGAAACAGACTGTCACAGCTTTTGACCCAGGTCCCTGTTAGAGGGCTAGTGAGAGGAGCTACTCAAAAGTGAGATATAAATTAAAGTAAATTTTCACATCCCCTTGAGATAATGATGGTTCCAGGGACTGGGGAGAGCTCTCATCAGCTCACACTTTCCCCAAACTGACTGTCTCTTTTGGCAGTGTCAATTCTGCTTTATCCCTCCAAAGGCTGTACAGCACTTCAGACTCATCGATTCCCCCCACCCCAAAATGTTGAGTCTTAAAAGCAATTATCTGCATGTATCTGTACTGAAGATGTCCTGCAGGTAGACAAATCAGACTGCCTGTCTGCCTAAGGATTTTCCATGGGCTCTGCCACCCTACACACCCAGCACTGCTCCTGGGTTGGATTTGTAAGGGGAAAATCATGTAATCTGTGCTGCCTAGAGCAAGGACAACATAGGCACGTGGAGACAGTGTTAGCACTGGAGTGGTCTGCCAGGGTGCTGCAGTGTGCTGCAGGCTGCTGCAAGAACTCCTGGCAGGGAGGACAGGAGACAACATCTCTTCTATTGCAAAGAACCAGAAGAGGAACAGCACGAGGCATAAATGTCACATTTCAGCTCCTTCATCAGACCATGCTTTTAAACAGCACATCAAATCTTGCTGTGAATGCAGCAGCAGAAGTCATAATCTTTGTTTGGAGGTTGAACTCATAATTATTTGAAATGAGTACTGGTATACAAGCCAGATAGTTTTCAATATCAAGAGCGTAGCCATAATATATCAGGTATCACTTTATGGGGTGAGTTTGAAATCTGTTATACATTTTGAATCATATATGCACATATTGAAATGGACAGAGCATTTAATGAGTAACCCAGGTGGCTACTGTGGATTTTGATTTAAAACAAGATTGCCAAGACCAAAGCTTACTTGCCAAAATGGAAATCTCTTTGGGTGCTCCCTTTATATCAGTTCAGCTGCCCACCATTACAGAAGCAGAGAAGTGTTATGTACAGGATATATATTATACATATACTCACTGACTGCTTTTTTCCATCTTTACACTCCAGTATAGATGGTCTATATTTGGAATTACTCCAGACCACAAAGAATGAGTATTGCTTTGATCCCATAAACTGAAACCAAAAAATTTCTGTTTATACCTGTTCCAAATTTGCTACATATATATTAGTTACATAAATTAAACCTCTCCAGATTTTTCTTTTTTTTCTAGGAAAACAAGCAACCAAAACTTTACCAAATATCACCTGGCATAGCCAGTTAGATATTTCATTTGTCCAGTAGTCCCATAAGTATGTCAGATGTCTGTATCTCACACTTTTCATAAGTACCTTCAAGTAAAACTGGAGGTATGAAGTAGTTACAAGACACTACGAATTTTTTATTTATTTATGGAATTAAGCTTTGCAAATTTAATTTTTAGTGTCACCTCAACACTGCATTACTTTTAATCTACCTTAAGGATGAGGGAAAGAGTTGATAGAATAATATGGAAGGAAAGGAAAGCAGTGAAGTACATCTGACATCGCTCTATCTCTCATATTGACATCAGGTACAAATATTTAGAAAAACTAAAAGTAATTTAAATTAGGCTATGTAATTTAAAGATGGATAAAATTGAACAACAAACAATGGTGATGCTTTAAAAAAAATCAGGCACATGTAAAATCCATTCTCCCTCTGAACAGTGCCTTATTCCACAATTAGTACCAGAGGTCTGAATGAGACAGCCCCAGGCACAAAGGCACTGCACACATGGGGTGCATATCTCACTGAACATCAGCTATTGGGACACCAACTGCAATCACATAAGTTTCAAGGCAATCCCCACAGTGGCCAAACAGTCCTTTGAGACTGTGTCAGGAAGGTAAGACATCAGTCTTTCATAAGTAGGGGGTGAGCATGATACGGGGATTTTTTTGCTGAGACAGGATGAGCTGATTAGATAGATATTTGCTGGGGAAGATAAAATGACATCAGATGTGGCTGCAAGTCTTGCACACTCTAGACTACCACCCAGTCCGCCACCCAGTGTGGTCCTACTGCAAAAGGCTTCCTGCACATCTGATGGGCTGGACCCACCAAATGCAGTTCAGTGAGCTGATCCAATGGAAAACTGTGTAGATTTTGCTATTCTTGTAGAGATACTTTTCTATTAGCCTGTTCTGCAGCTACATAATTAATTGATATTACTCAAAGGAAGCAGCAGGAGCATGTGGCCTAGATGGACTGATGCAACCCTTACCATGGAGAGCCTGTAAGTTAATCAGATCAATTGTAATGTGAAAACATTATCTGCGCAGGTTGTTCTAAGGTTGCCTCCATGAATGTATAGATGTAAACCTGCTTTGAGCCTGACATACAGTTTTGTACTTCTGTGCTATGTCTGAGGTATGTCAGTGCCCTGACCAGCACGTATCCCACAGGATGTGGTTCCAGCCTCCAGCTCCTCTGCTGCACAGTTCCTGTCTCAGACCCAATATAGAGATGAAAAAGAAGACAGTAGTACTCTTTTCCTGACATCATCAAAGGCAAGGCACAGAGCGGATGGCCTTTTCTTTAGGCAGTGAGATAGGGCACAGACGAGTAACAGTAAGCTCATGTGGACAAGGCTGCATTAATCTGTGACAGACCTAAACATCAGTTTAGTCACAGAAAAGGTAGGTCCTCTGGTTACCATTTCTGCTTACCCATAGAGCGAACTGCTGTTGCTTGATTTTTTGAAATAACATACATTATTCTATCTTCTGTTATACATCGTTGCCCTGTTACATCTACACATTATTTTCTTGGCTTATAGTTCTTGTGGTCAGCCATGAAATGATTTTGATAACCTGATGGATGCCAAAGGGAAGTGTATCTCAATTTGGTGAGCTGAACAGATCCTCAAAGTCAGCTTTAAGTATCAGTGCAGATGTGCATGGTGGTTTCTACAATTACTTCTGTCTGTCAGATGACTGGTATGCATGGGTGTCCGGAAGAGAGAACGGAACAGAAATGGGTAAAGATGAAGCCATTTATGCTTTGTCAGAAAGAACGAATGTTGCTAAAAAAATTAAAACTTCCATTCCAGATCAAAGCTCCTTGATCCTTCAGGAGAGACCTGAAGTAGATAGGGTTGATAAGCTCTGCTCTCCACGTCTGAGCTGCAGTGCAGTTCCTCTGCAGAGATGAGGCAAAGGCGGACTTGGTAATGCTGTGACAAAAGTGCTTGCTGGATTTTGGAGAGGTAAGGCAGAAAGACTGTCCATTCTTTGTGCTTTTCTAGAAAGACAGCTGTAGACTAGCTTTACAGAAATAACTTCCAGTTTCTCTCAAAACCAAAATCTGGGCACGATTTTCTGTTCTGGTTTGTGTCCACTTCTTGTTTGGTTTGTTGAAAATTTTACTCCTCACTGTGCAGATATGTGGTGAAAAATGTACAGTACATGAAGATAACACTATGTCAAATAAGTGTTGGGCAAAACTTCAGCGAACTGAACTCCTAATTAGGGAAATTCCTCACAGCTGTCTATCATGTAATCAGTAACAACTTCTGTTGCAAAAAAATGATTTTCCCAGAGTCGAAAATCAAAAGACTGCTCCTAAAGCTCCAAAACATTCATTTATAATCCTAATTCAGTGAGTATCATGCTGTTTAAAATAAATTTTTTTGTTTGTTTGTTTGTTTTTGCAATGAACTGTCTTTAAATTCTCCCTGAAAGACAGTTGCATTCAGAGGTTCCTTGGCACTAATTGGTTCCAACGCAGCCATTTCAAAGGCATTTCTTTTTCAAATAGCATGGCATGGCACGTTATATAAAGTTATATGGCTATTGGAAGGGAACTCACGTACTGCATTAAGGTGAGGGTTCAGAATACTTCTGGGATACTTAGCAGCATGTGCTAAATCACAGTTCAGTGAGGTCACATAATCAAATTCCAGATTACCCCTTTTATTATGCTCAGCTAATAAATCTTCGGAAGCTGGAGTCTGACAAGTTCATCGCAGCATTTTAATATTTCAGTGGTGCATGTAGAATATATATGCATAGAAAATCTTACAAGAAAAGAAAAAGAAAAAAGCAGCAGCAAGTCCTCAACAAGAATAAGAATGGAAGAAAAAGAAGCAATATCAGATGCCACCAGACTGAAAAGTTACGCTGAAAGATGTGTCACTATTTTTTATTTAAATTTTCACAACTGAAGGAGAGCAGTTTATCATTTAGTTCCAGTGAGAAGATTTGTGCATCAGCAATTTTACTTCATTATGGACAGAACAATGTTAAATATGTTTTCGCTGCAGTTTCATGAGTCACTGACATAGGCATAAGCCAAGACCATATAGTTAAGATTATTGCAGTGTAGCTGTTGGTCATGCAGCCAGCTCTATGGTAACTGATAGCATTAAAGGCTTAGATAATATGGTTTCATTATTGCAAGTGAAACTGAGAACCTTTTTCCATATAGAAACAAACCGAGCAAACTCAGCATAATTCCACCAGGCTGTTAATTATACTTTTTTTTTTCCACCCGAATTCAAAAGGAGGAGGAAGTTAAGGGAACTCACTGATAGAGCAACATGGTTGAATGCAAACCTCTACGCTCTGGAAGACTTACCATCATCCAGGTACATCTGGTCCAATTCCTCAGGTTCTCGCTTGATCGTTACAGGAATAGGGGCCAAATTATGATTACTTTCCTCATGCAACTCTGGCAATGACAGTGGTTGGGTTGTTGGAGACTCATTTCTGTGAACCTTCGGCAGTTGCTGCTGCTGTTGACCCATTATGGATGAGTGAGTTGGACTGCAGGACTGCAAATAGGTTGGCTCTTGGGTAACAGATGGAACTGGAGAAGAGGGACTGTTGGGATAGAGTGTTTGTTGATAACCAAGGGGACAGCTACTGCTCAGATGTTGACTCACCTGCGGCTGCAGCATGATGTGAGATGATTGCTCGGGGGAGCTTGGGTGCACAACTATAGACCTTGGCACTTCCTGTATGGTGGGGACACCTCCAGCGGGCTGCTGAAGTCCGAGGTGACTGTGGCCTGGGTTGGGGATGCACTTGTAAGGAGAGGATGAAAGGTCGTGCAGCTTGGGGCTTGCGTTGGGAGAGGGTGACATCACCGTGTTCCTCTGCTGACAGGAGGCGAAGCCAGCCATGAGGCACGAACCAGGATCAGGGGGCATCATGATCTGCTGGTTGTAGTATGGTTTAGAGAGAGGGCTTAAGCCTTGGTTCATTGGTCCACAGGTTTGAGCAGGCTCATAGTCATCTGTGGGTTCTGTTTTTATAATTGGAACTGTTAAAAGAAAAAAGTTTTAAATAAACATGAGCTGCATATTGGTATGATCAAGTTGGCTTGTGGCTAGGATACCCTTTGCAAAACAAACAACGTCTTGAATAAGACTCTGTGTGTCTTTTGCCTAGTTCTCCCACCCTATAAAAAAAAAATGAATGAGTCATCAGCACAAGAAAGTCACAGCTGGTTCTAATATTGAAAAGGACTATTTTCTTTGGACTCTCCTCCAGCACTAATGTGCTATAAAAATCTATTTGCAAATAGCTGTGCTTCAGTGGAAGCTTTGGACCCAAGGGCTCCATGTATTTGTAGTAATCAAAGCAAGAATTTTAACTTGGACATACTACTGCATTTCTACGGCTACCGATGGCCCATTTGACAAATGTCTGCCCATTTGGTAAACTGGTGCATAATAAGGTAGAAATGGAGCTTCGGAGTTTAGCAACAGCAAAACTGCAAAGTTCAAAGACAAAGTACTACGTACAGTAAATTTTCAATTATAAAGATATTTTTGAAGGAGTAGAATTTGACTTGTTTAGTTTTTACACTATTGTACGCAATCTTGCTAAACAACAAATGAGTGTAAAATACTCAAGAAGTCACATCCAACTTTTTGTGATTCTAAGTTGGATCCAAGTCCCTAATGCCAGCTCCTAAAAGGTGTTAACTCAGTCTCTGGACACCAAGAAATACTGATTCCTGTTCTACATCTCTGCTTGCTCTATCTGCAGTCTCAAAAGAGGTCCTAATTGAGCTGTTAAACCACGTCTTGAAATGGCACCAGCTCATGGACAGAATGACTCAGTGAGTATCAATCCAGTCTTGAAAAATACAGAGCTGCTTTCTCAAGTCAGAGGAAAGATCTTCCTTAAATCAACGTGCCTTTTTCACATCAGCTATCTGTCTCAAACCAGAGAGGTGCATTTCCTGCTTCTCCCTTAACAGATGCAGTTCATAGGTAAAAGATGCCTACTTTCTCTGTCAGGAAAATTATAAACAATAGGGCCAAGTCAGTATGTAGATGCATTTCTTCTAGTCAGATGAAACTACAAGACATACAACAACTGACTTCGGATGCCTCGTGGCATTTAATCTTCTTTCTCAAGAGATTCACGGAACAGCCATAGCTTAAGTGGATGTTGGAAATGTATGGTGACACCAGAGAATGTCTGTTAGAATACTAGGATAACAAACCTACACAAAGTTACTAATGAAGCATGTTTCTACAGCTCAGCTCAGAGCACATGCTTGTCATGAGTGTTTCTGTGTCTTTATATGCATGTTTTTTACTAACATCCTTGTCCGTAGGTCACTCTGAAAGCAATGCCTCCTATTTATTTCCATGAATCTACAACAGGTACAAAAAGCACAATAACAATATTTGACAGAGCAAATTCTCTGCTACAAAATGCTTTTTAAACATAGTCATCACTGTTAGCTGTGCATTTTCACTAGTCATAACACGATCCTGAGTGCTGTGCTCATAAAAATCCGCACCAGCAGAGGTGACCCACTGTTGCTGTCACCACTGCCGAAATGCATCACCCCCACCTCATTGTTTTTGCATCTATTGTTTGGTCTCTATAAACATACAGCAAGTGTTGATGAACATCAAAGGTTGCAAATTTTTTCCTCATGGAGGAATTCAGTGACACACCTTTGCTTCATGTGCACTTCCAGGTCAGATGCCATTCTGTCAGACTGACCCTCTGCTGCCATCTGTCACACGGCAACAAAATGCAATGGAATACTGTCAGGAAGGTTCACCCTGTGCTGCCATACCACCACCCACCTCTGATGTCATAAGCCAACCTAATAAAATAGGAGGCATTGCTTTCAGAGCCGCCCTTATATTCTCCAATCATTTGTTTCTGTACTCGTGTATTAGTCTTTTCAACCCATCAAAATGTATGTGTGAGCATGTGTACCTAAAATATCTTTTCTAACACTCACAAATTTTGCTGCTGGTGGATGCAGTTCACTACCCTTGTTTTACAGCCCCCCAGGCTCTTGTTAAGTTTTGTCCTTTTATGTTCTTTTATATACAGACACTTGCAACAGTTGTTTCAAGATTTCCATCACCCCTAGTAAAAACATGTCTCTACATGTCTCAAATGCAAAGGTGCCACTCAGGATGAACGTACTAAGGATAAGGATATGGACTATGGATTCCTCATAATCTTGTTTTCATCTGCTTGCATGCTGTACACTGGCTAGCACCACTACTAACACACTTGGTTACAGAGAAGCAGAATCCAGGTTTGGAGACAGCTTTATGAAACCAGTATCACACCCTTTATGAAAACGCGAGACCAAAGAAACGCACCTAGATAAATATAGCAGCACAGATATTGTAAGAAAATACCTTTAACAAGTTCCTGAGCTAGCAAATATTCTCATATGTTTTATATTAGGTTCACTGTACTAGCACTAACCACAGCACAGCTGGAAATATGATGGTTGTTGAACACTGAATTTTCCCAATATATCACTGTTATAGAAACACCTGTGCTAAATAATTCCGAGCTCAACCACTGGCAATTCAACTGCAATAAACCCTGGTGCTGTCTGACTTGTTATAACCCAGGGAAGGATTATAGCCCTGGTGGCACACAGGGCTGGAGGGAGGAGGCTTTATGGTTCCTGATCTCAGGCTGGTTTTCGTTGTAGCCCTTCACAGCACATCTCTGGCACTTGGCTCACCAGACACTTTTTGTCACTGCACTTTTGATATTTTTCTATAGGAAAAACGAGTGCCATGGAGTCAAATGAATGATTGTGAACATCAAAATTCTGTACATCGTTTTCTTATCTCACTACTCTGAATACAGCTGCCACAAGCAATGGTCCACAACCGCTAAGTCCTACTCTGCACAAGGCAATTATGTGCAACAGGGGCTATTCCAGACCTATTAGTCCCCAAACTCCTGAAGGTGGTGACAGTAACCAAAAGTAAGTTGTGTAAGTTCAGAGGCAAAACAGAGACTGGCATTAATTACAGGCACTGGCCGCAGTAAGTCACAATAGCTTGGTCTCTGACAGTACTTTGGTAGGGGGAACAAAGGGGAACATTTCGTTTGACATCTGTTTACCTTGTCCTCTTGTATTGCTCTGAACTGATAATCTTGAAATCAGTTATTTCATGCACCTTGAAGTAAGTGTCTGTAAACAAACAGATACTGCCTGCAGCTAGGCTTAGAGCAGTCTGAGCCAACTCACTCAAACTGTCTCCATTACCCTTTTTTGTGTTTTTCAGGATTGGTTTCTTTTGCTAGACTAAGTACTGCTCTGAAAAACAACAACAACAAAAGTATTAATTCTGAAATGGAAAACGGGTTTGTATCTGGCTTTTCATTGCTTTGAAGTTTGTGTAGACAACTCTGAAGAGTGAATGTAGGGATCATACCATACTGGCACAGCAGCAACTCACTACGCTTCAGAAGTGTGCAAACGTCTTTATGAGGTACCAGTTAGCAAAAGAAGGCTCTGCAGGACATTTTTTCCCTGTAGAAACCATTACTAATGACACAGATGATCTGGAATCAAGCATTCAAAGCTGTGTACGTTAGCAGAAATGTAAGATCCTAACACTTTCCCTTCTGAACAGACTTTAGCTACTGTATTTCACATGAATAACATTTACTTAACTTTCGGGCAACAGAAATGCCACTGTTCCCCACCTCACTCCCTTTGTGGAGGCTGAGAACCTTAGCTGGGGGAATAGTTGGAGCAGCTCTGGATACAGCCCTCACGAGTCCACCTGAGCTATCACAGCATCTTCCCCTAGGTGGAATTGGGTGGGTTCCTTCCAAGCAGGCAGGAACAATTACAGCCATCACTGGCTTAGCGTTACCACTTTCCTACTGACTCATGTTTGACTGACTGCACACCTTTACAGATCTGAGCTAGAAGTGTTTTCATTCTCAAACACATCCCTTTGGAAGCACAGTACACTAAGTGCCACGAAGCACATGTCACTCACATTTGCACTGTCACTCACCCGCAGAAGTGATGCACTTCACACGTGATGTGATGTGATACACAGAGCACCATTAATTTTCTCAGAATTAATATGTAACAGACAACATTAGTAGCGTGACCAACATATAGCTCAAAGACTTCAAATTAGTCATCATCTTAAATGACTTGGTAAGAAGCTGCCAGCTCAAAGAGCCGCTGTAGTCACACGGCAGGCCTGGGCTGGCACTTAACTGAAAGCCCCACAGCTGCTCAGGATCTGCAAGCACTTTTAGAAGAAACTCAACTATTTCTACGATTCAGTAGAGCCATAACAAACGACCATAAGCTTTCTGTCTTAAAGCTATGCTGTGGTGCAGAGATAACACCCAGTTTCGCAGGCTCTCAGCTGACTAGAATGAAGGATTGTGACTGAATTTGCCCGAGGTTTGCCAATAATAAATTACAGCGATGATGTCAGAATTGGTGAAAATGCAAACAGAAGGACAATGCACAGTTTCTACATAAACTCATACTCAAAAGAATGCCATTCATTTCAGAGACCCAATTGAAGAATCAGGCCCTTGCTATAAACAGGAAAAATGTCATGTAAACTTGGCTGGTACGGTTAATTTTGAAATGCTTCTTACTTCATAATGCATAAGGTCAGATGACAGATGATTTTAAATTTTCCTCAATTTTGAATATTAAAATAAGACAGAGCTCAAAGTTCTAAATTAGTCTCATAAGCGACTTAATCTGTGCTAATTGGTTTTAAATGGTTCAATAATGCCTTCTTAGGCTCCGGACTTGTGTCATTATGTCATCTAATTTAATATGAAGTTCTAAGAACCGCATGTTGGCAGCAGACCCAGCTATAAATCAAAGCTACCTCCAATTCTTACTCAGAGAGACCAGGGTTATGACATCATACCGGGGCACCGGGCTGAAGACAATGGCCCTCTGTTTGGGTCTGGATGTGAGAAAAATATTTCAGCCAGTTCTTCAAGCCCGTGTTTAAATGAAAGGCTTTTCTAGCAGGTAAAATGCTAATATATCAAGCCTCAAAGAAAAATAATAAATCATGGACATTCAGTAAATGGAGTCAGAAAGTGCTTGAATATAAATTACATATATTTTTGACAATTCTAACAAGCCCATTTGCTTTCATGCTTTGGCAGTCCAGATGGGTTTTAAAATTTTTTTTGGGGGGTGCTATTAAAATATGCGAACTGAGAAAACATAACCATATAAATTAAACAGATGTTTGTCCTGATTAACATTAAACTAACAAATCCCCATTTCCATGTAGTATTATCAATGCAGGCATTTATGCCACTATAGCACATTTGTTTTGCCCTCGGTTTGACTGAACCTATCAAACAGAGTAGTCACTTTTCACGCTGCAGACTGTGATTATCTCTGAAGGTAAGGATTTCAGTTAGCACACGAAAATCATAACACTACTTTTTTCATCCTGCATTTCTTCAAATTCTGGAATAAGTATCTCATGATTGCTAAGAATTTGGGACAAGGCTTCGAAAGAGCATCAAGGAATTAGATGGTCCAAATCTCTACTATTGAGCTGAGATCTGAACTGCCATTTCTGCCCCCACAAATTTCCTTTGTAAGTCACTTTTGATGGAGGCAGTACATCCTCTTGACTAACAAGCTGATGTTCCCTCAGAAGAAGCTGCTTCAGTTAACACAAATGCTACTGTTCCTCTGCTACTGGCTGACTGAAGGCATGCACATCTCCACATGCATCTTAAATGCTCTGGATCTGTGCAAGACAAAATCTTGGCAGTTTTGGCAACATTGGCTTAAGTGGAGAAAAGACCTCGCTCCATGTTCTGATTCTGGTCTGCTGCTGGGGAGAGGCAATGGGCTGGCTACCTCAGAAACTATAATCTGCTTGTTCTGTAGCATCAGAGCAGCAGTAGCCCAGCAGAGCCTGCCAACTTGTCTGCAGCCCTGGCAATCTCAGTGATGGAGGACTGGACGTTCAGACTCAGGAATCTTCTGGGGCAGCCCCTGTGAGGGTCTTTGCAGATACTGTCTGTTAACTGGATGTATTTCCCCAGGCATCAATTCAATTAAAATGTTTTATAAAGGTCAAGCTAGTATGAGACCTTTGTTTTTTAGTTAATAAAGCCAGTGCACAGCGTGTCAGAAACAAAGAGACCTGTAGGCAGGATGTGTGCATTTTCAGGTTTTTTCTACGTAAGTATCTGAATTCACTCACCCTTCCCTGATCGTACGTTAACAAACATCCCACTGACCTTCACTGAGTTATCACACACTGATCACACAGCTGTGGCCTCATTCCCTGCGTGTGGTTGCAGGGATGGAGCTATAGAAGGTCTCATGGGTGAGATCTCCTGGGCATTTTAGCTCTGTGCTCTGGGAGCATGTTCTGCCTCTCCAGAAGAGCATTGGCCAAGCCACACTACTGCTCTTCCTGCTTGAAATACATGAGTTGGATGTCCTGTCTTACTTTGCCTAGACAAAATGGGGTTTTCAATGAGGCCAAATTAAAGATTTTAAAAACTTTACCATCAAAAAAGCACAAATATACATCATTCATTATACCTAGCACCGGGAAGTTCATAAAATTATCTGAAATGTTGTGTGGAAATAACAGAAGGAAATCTTTTCTTAGTACAGGTAGTTCCTTAAATCTTCCTCTACATTATCTGACAGAAAGATGCACTTTCTCAGTGAGCAAGTGGCACACAGGGAAGCACTGAGCTCTCACCCTGGCTCAACCTGCCTGTGCCCACTCTACCACCTGTTGCTACCTTGCCCCTCACCAAATGCCAGAGTTTAGCTGCTTAGCGCCAGTGTTGTGCGTCCAGCCAGCCCTGCTGCATGCAAGCACCAGCCCCTCTGCTGCAAGGCAAGCTGGCTCAGCAGTAGAGAGGCTGGTGAGTGAACCACGGTGCTGTGGGAGCACAGAAGGGTGAGGTGTGGGGTGATGTTGCTCTGGGATGCTTCTCCTGTTGTGTTCGCTGCCACACAGCGCTGCTCTCAGACTCACTGGCCAGCTGTAGGGAGGGAGCATGGCTCTGCAGTCTGACAAGCTTTTCTGCTGCTTACTGGGAAAACTGCCTCCTACAGATCTGCCTGTCCTCTTTGGTTTTACATGTGTATATTTTTATGTGAACAAATGCATGTGTATAGTTTCATACAGTAATAGCATCCAGGTAGATGGGAGCCTTGTGCATGGAAGTCTGCCTATGAACTTGGACAGTGCCATTATCTGATTAGAAAGTGCTTTCCTGGTAACTCAATTACCAAATGCTTTTCAACAGCTGTTAAACTATTAGGCTGTTCGATGCATATTTATGAACCAGAAGATTTTACACAGTTGGTGTATACACTGTAAACCAAAGTGGGAGGGGAGGAAGGTAGGTAGAGGGCAGTTGATTCTTACGTTAGCACAAAAGACAAGAAATGCATTAGATTTCTTTCAAGAGAAAAGGGAGATATTCTTATTCCTTTTCTATTTTTTTATTAAATCCCTAAATGATGAAAAGAATGAATCAAGTAAAATGATCTTTTCTTCCTCTAAAGAAAATGCAAGGCCTGTGAAAGAAGTTACAACTTTACTTGCTACTTGCTTTTTAAAGGCAAAGTACTGCTGTTCTTCAATCTCTTTGGACTCCTTGCCTGTATGAAACTGCTGCAGTTGAGACATTATGGCTTGACCTGTTGGGATGCTGCTTGAAAAACAGGGTTTTAATGCAGATGCCCGACTGATTTAGATTTCTCTTTTAGATACAAGATGAGATTTCTCAAGATCTCTTAACATTGTACCTCTTTCTGGCAAATATTCCTCTTTGATGCAGGGGTGTAGATGATGAGGGAAGACTAACACCAGAGCTTCTACCTGCCGTATTCCTGCTGACGGGAGTCTCAGTTCTCCCATGCTGTCCCACATGGGCTGACCTCCAGCACGATACCTGGCCCCGTGGAACACCTTAAGCTGAAGCTTTTACAGTACACACCTTGACTGCACTGGCAGAAGACTTATATGTCATTTCTGCCAGGCATGTTAAAATTCACTGGAGCGAAATCTTTTCAGCTTGACAACATGGCATGGCGTTACACCACCAGTGCTGGCATGGATTCTGCTCCCCTGACAAGGAGATGAAGCAGGGAGGGCAGGGGCTGTGGGCATTGTTCTGCAAAGGCAGCAGTGGGACACAACCAGGCATTTCAACAACTCCTGTCCCCCAGCAGCTGTGTGGGAGGCACTGTGGGGACATGCTGGCAGGAGGGCATCTTCACTGCCCAAATTCTGGTTAACTGGCTCACAAAACTCACTTTGTATACTATAAATGTTTTTGTGCTTCCAGGCCTCTCCTCAGCTCTCGCAGAACTTGGGGGCCCAGCAGCGAGGGGCTTGAAGGACTTCTGCCCTGCTTAGCTTTCCTCCCCCAGACCATGCTGTGCAGCCTGGTCAGAGGACTGGCTCTTGCCCCATGCTCAGCATTCTTGCTCTCCTGCAGAGTAGTTTGGGCCTGGCTCACCTCAGCCATTTTGGCTCTGACACGCTCCTTGTTTTCAGGGAGTGATGCAGTCCCTCCCGCAGCTGGGAAAACATATCGTTCCCATGTATTTCACCTACAGCGACAGTGTGAACCATACCCTCTTTAGGATCTATCATTGGGCTAGATTAATTATGATGATCAGCCACTTGAGGAGAACAGAAATAGCCATCTCTGGTAATCCTGCCCATGTAATTCTAAACCAAATTCTCCCTTACACCAGTTTTACCTTTTGGCTTTTAAGCTAATTGGAAGATCCTAAAGCCCGATGCTCGCTAACGTGTACATGTAAAATCACTGGGGAGTGAGGGAGGGATCCCCTAAAACACTCCTGCAGAGGGATTTGGCAATCAGAACCATGAATCAGAACGATGGGCATATTTGAAAAGGGGGGGGTCCTGCCTGAGGATGACCTCATGTGCTGGAACTTAACTATTCTGAGTGATTGTCTCCATTGTGACAAAGTCTGATGTCAGACATACTCAATGGCACCCCTGCCCTTCTCAGGGGCATCACAGCAGGTAAAGCTCCTTCTTGGTCTTCCACAGAGAGGCAAAGTTCATCTTTAGTCAGGGATCAAGATGACTGCATCTGCAGGTCAGATGCACCTGGCTGGGCTCTGCCTGTGACGGTCAGGACAGGCAATCACCCAGACAAAGCATGGGCAGCTTCAAAATGAGCAACTGGAGAAGTATTTGACAGATTAATGCTGGAGTGAATGAGGGGAACGCAAATGTCTCTCCTCCGCTGCCACCATGGACCTTGCTTTGCTGCTGGAATGGACTAGCAAGGCTGATGGGCCTGGTGATGATGAATGTAGCTATCCTCTTAAATGGAAACAGGACTCTGACAAAATCTTGCCTGCTTTTTGTTTCTCTGTTAAATGTCAAAAGTAGCAATCAGTCATCTAGCAGCCAAAATGAAATAAACTTAACAGCACATACTGTAAAAATGAGCAACCATGATTCATATTTTCACCTTAAAAAAAATAAAAATAAATCCCTCGTGGCCAACCCCCCCTTCCCTTCCTGCTCTGCGCAGGCTTTGCAGTGATCCAGCTGTTCCCTGGGCTCAACAAAAGGACTCGCAGCAGGTCCAGGGCTTCAGGCCTGGCTCCGCTGCACCGCTCGTCCGGCGCAGATCCAAACCAGGTCTGCGTGTGATGCACACCTCCTCACTTTCACACCTCCTTTCATGCTCCTCATTTTCACTTCCTCATTTTCATGCTCCAGCCAGTCTGGCTACAAGATGCTAGGAAGGGTCAGTGCCTGTGCTGCTCAGGGTTCTCAGTGGTGGGCATCCACTCCTCCCCACCGCGCTCTGGAGTTCACCTGGCCCCATGGGCCCCACGCCTCGTTCAGCAGCATTGCTCCATTCCTTCTCATTCCTCTCCTCATGCTTTCTCCTGCCTCACTGCAGCACAGAAGCACTCCTCCTTGCAGTGGCTGTCCCACATCCTGCAGCTTGCGATCCTCTCACAATCCAGCCCTGCTTCCCCTTCCTTCCCCAGCCACCCCCTTGGTATGGCATTTTTGAAGATGCGGCTAATTAAATAATTTTGCCAGCTTTGATATGATAATTGAGCAAATACTCAGAGCTGAGAGGTGTCGGCAAACGATCACTAAAAAGTGTGCTCATTGTCACATTAGAGCAGCAATGCTTTGCATCCTCGTTTTATTGTTTTCTGCTAATGTGACCAACGTGGTGGTGTTGTCACTTAGAAAGTGAGCTGTGGGCGGAAGAAGTGAGGTTAAACAGAGGCACATCTGCTAAATGTAATCACTAGAAAACTGCTGAATATCTCATCTATAACACACTCAAGAGATAATTTTAGAGCCGAGGCAGGAAGTTAGTAAGATGCTGACAAAAATGTGCAGTGGGCACCGCTCACCATTTTCAGAAGCACACTAAAAACTTTCTTTGCTTTCCCACTGCTGGGTGGCAAACAATAACAAGGCACATCCAGTCACCACAAGCAGACTCTTGGCACAGCTCAGCACACATGCATCCAGAGAAGCTCTGCTCCTACCAAGCCCCTACTCTAAGCAGCCAGACTTTCATACGTAAGATTCCACCCCAGCTTATGGAGCTGCCGGCACAGAAGTAAAGAAGTTTCAGAAAAGCTAGTTGTAAAAGTGAAGGCTATGCTCTTGAAAATGTGGCCCTACAGATGGCAAAACACATATCAAAGTAAAAACTGCAAGCAAAGCAACACCACTGTAATAAATACTAGAAGTAGTGGATTGATTTTTTTTTAATAATGATTTGAAAATTAAGAAGCCTGACAGAAACAGAAACTGGAAATACTTTATCTTCTACACTTTGCAAAAGCTAATTTTTCATTCCAGTGAACAAAACACATCAACTCGCTTTTTTGCCCATGTATTAATTTTTTCCTGGACAAACCAGCCTGTCTTTGCTTTGTCAAATACCATCACTATCTGTCTGAATAAAATACAAAGAACACTGTTCTGTGTTCGCTCCTCTTTGTAGTATCTGCGTAGTATTTGTCGGATAACAGAATCATAGAGAGCATTAGCATCTATCTGCAAAAAATAAGTTTTTGAACAAGTTTCCTCTGTTTTGATGTACCTACTTAAAAGATATCTTAAAAAAAAAACAGCAAACCAACAGAGATTCAACTCTTATCATTCAGTGAATTATTTAAAATCTTCTGCAGTCTTGCATCTGTGCTGGAGAACTCCTTCAGCTTTCTTAGCAGATGAAAGCCCAGGATTTGGAACCACAGCATACATATCAGATTGTGTGCTTCTTCATCTTCTGGTTATACTTCAAACGCTACCACTTAAGCCTAGTGATTTCAGAAGAATATTCCTCCTGTTTGAGAGGCATATATATGCCATTAGCATGATCAATTCACATAATAAAAATGACACAGTCATAAACATAAGGGAAAAAACAGCATTTTTCTGTAAGTTCCATAATGGCATTCTGAAATGTTCTGCTGTGCATAGTAGAGTCAACAGAACACAGAGCTGCAGCACTGGAGGGATTCTAAGGTAGAATATCCAAGCATTTGTACTTCGTGCTTTGCACAGGTTTCTGACTGCAGTGCCTGCTTCTGAGCCCTGCTCCTCGTATTCTAATGGGATGAGGCAGTGCAAGACACATTAGTACTTACCATAGGAGCTGTGGGGATTCACCTGTGCCAGAATGGTAAGGAAACAACTTTTATTTCTGTGCCAGGCATGCCTGGGGAGTGGCCTGGAGAACATAAGGCTTGCAGGCGCCAGGACAAAACTGAAACGCAATTGCTCTGTGATGCATAATAGTGAAACACTACTAAAAAAATGATACTGCAGCCACTTATGTACAATACAGGCACATACAGGACTGGGGATAGTTCAAATTCAGCAGAACTGGATCCGTAATTCAAAATTTCAATGAAAAGTGGATTACAAGCACTCAGGTTTACAGTCTGTCCCCAACCAAAGACTTAAGCTGGCCCCTTCCCCAGACCTAGTCTCTTACTTTTGAAGCCTCTACTATGTTTTGTTCTGGTTTTGAAACTTTTCAGTTATGGAACTTTTCATTTATGGAGCAAGATTTTCATTTATGGAATATTTCTTTTCTCTGACGCAGGAACTTGTTTTCACCAAGTAAGCTCCTGCTCTACAAAACGTTTGAGTGCAGTCCTGCCATATCTCCGCAGCACAGGAGAAGCCTTATGGCAGCGAAACCATAACAGTCTGCTGGAGAGGGCAGTTTGTGCTGCCTGCGTGTCACAGAGCTGTACTCCAAGGAGACACTCCAGGACCATCCACTGGGGGTAGGATGAGTGACGTCACATGTCCCTGGATCCACTGGCTGTTTTCTCCTAGGGAATGAGGAGAAACAGGAGCTACAGGAAAGCAAAACTATCACTCTGCAGTCTGGGTGGCAGCCACACAGTGAGTCCCTGTGTGTTCATCCTGCTGGCTGCAACTGCCTGCACTTGCACAAAGCCACTCCAGCAGTGTGGCCACGGGGTTTGCACAATATCTGAGCTATACACATCCACACATGGTATTTTGCTTTGGCACAGTTCAATTGGGCTGTAAAATATATCTAATGTGTATCACGCCGTTTTGACAAAATCCCCAATGCAGAAAAACCTGCGGAATTATGGCAGGCAATTAAATGTTAGCACTTGAACTAAAGCACCGAATGAGAAGCTTACAGGGTAACATCTGTGTGTTTAAAATCTTTTTGTATGTGTTTATAATCATTTTATACCTGATGATCCACTTTGACATTTGCTCACCAAAAAACTACATCACCCATATTTGTGGAATTTATTTAAACAAGAGTCAGAGTGTTATCTGGACAAAAACACTGCTTATTTCTCTTCATTTTTTGTACCCAGATCACACAGTGGGGGTTTACTCAAATATCACTTTCTTAATGAGCAGAACTTTGTTTCTTTTATAATGCCTTGAAACTTTAAAATGATATAATAACTGAAATCAAATAAAGCAGAATAGCCTAAAAATCACTGCTAAAAGCACAGCAACTCAAGAGATTGTTTTAGTCATTGTGACTGATTCCTGAATATGCAGTCAAGCCGACTGCATCATCTTTAAGAGGCACAATAGAAACAATTACTACCAACACAGGGCAAAACCAGTCATAATACAGCTAAATAAATAAATAAATAAATATTTACTGATTCTGATGATTACATCCAGTCTTACCACTGTTGTGAGAGTTTGTAAAGAATGTAAGATATTTTTCAACTATTTATGTGCACATATGCATATATGGAAAGGGAATGTCAGTGTCAGTGGGCAACCAAACAGGAACAAGAAAGTTAAATTTGCTATCCAATACTAGCTTCCATTTCCCCTGCTCTGGCTTTGTATTTGTTCCTTCAGGTTTCTCTGCACTGAAATGAAAAGATTTCACAGGAATTCAAATCAGTACAGCAGGCTAAATATGACTCCCCATGTTTTCAACAATTACCATAACCAAAGGTGTCTGCAGAATAAAGCCTAGGCTGGCTCTCTGTTGCCTATCACTAGGTAGCTATTCTCATCACTTCACATCAAATGAAATATCAAATGTTTCAACCATGTATTGGTGATACCTTAAACCAACTCTAATAGACAATACTATTCCTATGGTTTAGAATAAAATGATTAAAGAAGTCTTGTGTAAATTCTGGAGAGGAAAGATGGTGCTTAACTTTCATAGTATCATAGAATCATACACTTGTTTGAGTTAGAAGAGACCTTTAAAAGCCATCTAGTCCAATTCCTCTGCAATGAACAGGGTCATCCACTGCTAGATCAGGTTGCTCAGAGCCTGGTCCAGCCTGACCTCAAATGTCTCCAGAGACCAGACATTCACCACCTCTGTGGGCAACCTGTGCCAATACTTCACCACCCTTGCTGTAAAATAACTTATTCACTATATCCAGTCAAAATCTCCCTTCTTCTATTTTGAAACCATTTCCCTTTCTCCTACTACAACAGACCCTGCTACAGAGTTTGTCTCCTTCTTTCTTATAGCCCCCTTTCTATCAAAAGGCTGCTTTTAGTTCCCCCAGAGCCTTCTCTTCTCCAAGGCAGAACAGACCCAGTTCTCTTAGCCTGTCCTCACAGGGGAGATGTTCCATCCCTTGGCTCGCTTTTGGGCCCTAGTCTGGACACATTCCAACAGGTCTATGTCTTTCCTGTATTGATGACTCCACATGTGGACACAGAACTCCAGGTGAGGCCTCACCAGCACAGAGCAGAGGGGCAGGATCACCTCCCTCAACCTGCTGCTCACACATCTTTTGATGCAACCCAGGGTACAGTTGGCTTTCTGGGCTGTGAGGGCATACGGCTGGCTCATGTCCAGCTTGCCATCCACCAGGACTCACAAGTCCTTTCCAACAGGGCTGTGCTCATCTCTTTTGTCCCCAGTTTACTGGCAGTGGGGATCAGTGCCTCAATCCAGGTGCCAGACCTTGCACTTGCATTTGTTGAACCCCATGAGATTCTCCTGAGCCCGCTGCTCAAGCCTGTCTGGGCCTCTCTAGATGGTGTCCTGCCCCTTGTGCATGACAGGCTGATGGCTGCACTTGATGATCTTTAGGTCTTTTCCAGGTGAGAAGCTTCTATGTATTTGAAATACTTATGATGGTAACCTGGGTAGTATCGCAATACCTTTTGGCCTTTGCAACAGATTTTAGTTGCTGAAAAGTGCCGTGCAATAGAATAACAACTCTTTTCAACTTAAGAAATGAGAAGTCTTTAAATATACACAGATGTACCCACTGAGGGTGAAATTTGCATAAGTAGGCTGGTTCGGTGAAGCATAACTACTCAGCACGTATGCAATAAGCAGTCAGCTGCTCTTGTCAGGTTTCTTGTATTCTTATTTTAAAGTCCTGATAAAAGTCTGGAGTGTACGAAAACTAACCAGACGAAATTCTAAATATGCATTTTATGGGATTTCATCTGCAAAAAGTTGGCAGGTCTCTTCAAGCCACGTGGCATGACCTAAGGATTGTTTGTGGGAATTACTCTGACAGAGACTATTTTCATCGTCTACAAAAAGCAAAAACCCAATCATTTTTCTCACTCCACTTACTTCCAGAACAACACAAACAAAACCATCACCCTTTTCTCAAAAAAAAAGTGCTCTCAGATAAGAACCATTTCAAATTAAAAGAAATAATCTAAATTTGCTGTAATACAAGCCTACTTAGAATTCAGCTAGCATGAATATTTTATTGTCACTTTGTAGTTACCAATAAAATCTTCCAAAAATAAATTGGCATACTTGTTTCTAAACATTTCTGCATGAAGCATTTTTATAAAGCACTCTGATCTCCATACACACTACACTTTTCATTGCTGCCCTAGGGTGGGACCAGTGCGTAGCACTACTTCTACCCTGAGAGAGACAGCCGTGTAAAAAATGACTTGATGAGGAATCCCCACACCACCTCCAGCTGAGCCCAACACACTATGATGGTTTGATGAAATTCATATCTAGTACTCAAATCCAATGTACCATCTGGGGCCAAAAGTCAGACTGAAGGGTGTCAGCATCCCAGCAGAAAACTCAGTAGGTTCATGATTTGTGGGTACACGTCAGTTTGTGCAGGAGTTTGTTAGCTCCAAAAAGCAGAAGATTCCTTCTTATACCAATACAAAATAAAATAATCTGCAGAGGCCTCTTGGGCAGGCAGTAGAGAGAAAGGCACCCCTTGTGGCCTCTTCCTCAACTCGTAATGTCACGTATGCCTGCAAGTTACTCAGGATACTAAAGAATTATCAGTGCCATGTATTTTTCTAAGCAACCCTTGTTATCTCTTATTTTTACTAATTGATAATAAGGAACATATTTTATTACCATTAGCAGGAAGATAGGTGAAAAGCTGGTACTGGCTTCTCTTTCTCTTTCCATTGCAGACATAGAAGTTGACCTGAACAGGGCTGGTAATTCTCTGATTGCGGAAAGGTGGTATCTCAACCACCAGCGAATTCTGCAAATACAAATAAATCAGAAAGTCAGGGCGTGACCAAGGCAGATGAACTGTACAATAGTATTTATATATTAAATCTGAGAAGACTGGTCTCCCAAGGAGAAGTGCACTCTCCCCGTGGAACTGGTGGGTTTCATGCACAGGGATTGCCTCCTGCTGCCCACAGTGTCCTTTTGCAGACAATGGCTACAGTGCCTTCCAGCTCTGAGCCATCCAGCATAAGCACCCAGCACTGGTGGGCAGGACAGGCACCCTTGATGTGGGGGTGAGATGCTGTGAAGGACTTGGCTTTAGACTGATCTGCACACTAAGGGGGCACAGGTGAGGTCAAGCAGTTCAAAATCACTTGAACAAAACATGACCCAAACAAAAGGGTTTTATAATTGGAAAAATGAAATAGTAGCATGGCTCAGGTCTTTACAGGTTCACTAGCCATCAGCTCTTTCCTTTACACAAAAATTTGGGCCCAAAATCAAGCTATGGTCTCTAATATGGCAGTAGAAAGAACAACCACTCAGCTGGCATAGCAGGCTGTCCTTAGTATATCCTGCTTCCTTTGAATGGAGAATTAGGACAGGGATACAATTATTCTTGTAAATATACTTGTAAATATACGAGTATTTACATTTTTCAAAATGAAATGTATTTGGTGTTTTTTTAACTAATACCTTGGGAAGTTTTAAGCATGCTAATTTCTGGGAGATCTTTCAAGAACATCTTGTTCTACACCAGGGAGCTCTGAAGATCATGCAGATGATCTTTCACTGTCATAAAACAAGTGCTCCAGCATGGGGCTGGGGAGACTTGGCTTCTAGGGCATCAGCTTCCACAAATGCACGGCATAATCTGCTGTGATCATCAAAACCTCTCTTGCACTTTGATGGAATAAAAGGGAATGGTAATCTTAACATTTGGCCTGTTTTCAGATGAGGTCTTTCAAATTGTGTGCCTGCCTGTCTCCAGTAGGTTCACAGCTAACAAACTATAGCATATTGCTACAGAAGTAAAATAGTTGCCATAATTCCCATTTATAGTCACGGCTGAATGAGCCACAGTTCTCCAACCCTGGGTTTGATCTCCTGTGAGAGGACTCAGATTTCGTCTGCTGAAGGTATAGGAAAGCCAGGGAAAATGATCAGAAATTGTTTTGGGAGCAGAGAGGAGAACCAACCCAGCAAGACAGAAGATGAGCAGACAGGGCTGGCCCATCCTGGGCAATGAAAAAATATTTTCCAAATGGTCTCTTCTACTTTTGGGACAGCTTCCAGTAAAGGCTTTTTACTCCATGCTCCCATTAAAGAAAGATTTCCAGAAGGGGAGGCCCAAGTACTTGTTCTGTTTCAGTGGGGAGACACACTGCCAAAGCCTTGGAAATCCCTCTTTAGTAACAGTGCTAGAGAAGGCAATATATGTTTTTCATCTTGATGTTAAAATATTTAAGGCAGACTTACTGGCTTGCACATTTCTTTGTCAGTTTTGGCTTCCATTTCCCACACATGGTGACCATCTAAAAGACAAAAGAAAAAGATATCTAGTTCTGTCCTTTTTTTCTTCTCCCAAGCCTAAAAAAGAAGGACTTTTCAAAAGATCTCTTTGATGGAAGGGGCATTGCATATATGAAAAAAAGCTCTCAGAACACATATCCCAAGCTTTGCCCAACAAGGAAGCCATCTGGGTAACCCGCTACAGAATCCCATTTAGCATTCTCTTAGGAGCATACCATAATCTACAGTACAGCATACTGTGATGTGGGAAAGCCACTGAGATGTTGTTCTGTCACTAATTTGAACAGTATGTGAAACTTTTCTACAAGTTAGTTTCCCAAACATTTTGACAAAATTTCTGTTACCTGTAAGTTCTTTTGATCACTATCTATGCAGTCAGTCGTGTTCAACATTAATATTCAACAAAACAAAAATATAGCATTAAGAAAGCTCCTCAGCCATCCAGTATTTCATTTTATTATAATCCTAGTCTAGCTTGACATATTTTTGCTGCTTGGAACAAACAGCAAGACAATGCACAGGGAGATGTAGCTTCTATGCAACATTTAGGTCCTGAAGAGGTCCACCCTATAGTTTGCCATACCTGTTTTGAGTGGTGTGTTGGGTACTCTTAATTCAATGCATTCATATTTTCAAGCAAAAATGAACTTAAGCCACAACTATCAGTTTCTACTGAGTACCTGCCTATTGGAATAAATTGGTTTCATCTGGTCTCTTTTTCTGTGCTTGACACAGAAGTACTTGGTCAGTAGGAGGTTATTTCCTTCTCCCTTCTGGCTTCAAGATGCAACGGAGAAATTTGAAACAAACAAACAAACAAAAATGTAGGGTTTCCATCTGCAAACCTAGAAAAAAACACGTGTACAAAAGGCCACAAGCAGACTGCTGTCTAAATTCAGCAGGAGGGACACATACAGCTTAACGAGTCCCACCACTGTCAGATGTCACTGGACTCAATGGAAAATCAGACTTTATGTTATCTCTTTCGTGCATTTATTGCAGCATCGGGACATACAAATGTAAATATTAGCTACTTTGAACTTCATCGCACAGATGTGCGCCTGCCTTTGAAAAGCAGCTCTCAGCAAGGTAGAAGAGTGAATGCACTTTCTCTTCTCTCTTCACTTTCATGGCCAGGATGGAGGTGACGCATTTAGAACTGTCTGATTTATTACAAATGTCTGTAAATAGTATTTTTGTGTACAGCTGTCCTACTGTGAAAGGAATGTTGCTGAGGAACTAGCACTGGCGATTGTTTTCACATCCAAAACCGATTCTTTTTAACCTATGGAAAGAAGTGCAATCTGAAAGCTGCAACACAAATAGCACAGTGGATTGGCAGGTATTTCTGTAGGAAACAATTAACAGATCTAACCTTCGTTTCTTCCTACATTTTAAACCATGACACTGGAAAAGGAATCCTTTTAATCGGCACTGCCACGTTTGGGTTGGGAAGAAAAGGCTCAGCCAAACTATGCTCAAAACTCCTTAGCAAAGGCTGTAGGAGTGCCAGCACTGAAGCAGAGTTCTCTGGAAGACAGGTGATCACAATTTATCCAACAGATGCTTCCCCCAAGCTGTCAGTAGAAAAACCTGACCAATATTCCGCAAGCCATGACATACCTGTTGGCTGGGAGTGGGCTCCTCTACCTCCCTCTCCCTCCCTACAGAGAGCCTGCAGCCCCTCACTTCCTCCCCACCCAGTTAATCAATCGGTTGGAAAGGCGACACCACACGGACACTTATCACACATTGTGCACAGGCTAGGAACTTTGGCTTTGTAAGGGTTTTTGTGTTGTTGGGTTGGTGTTGTTTTTTTTTTTCTTTCTTAAATCTAAGGTGTCCAGACTAGTAGTTAATGTGTTCCATTTACCTTCGTAAATGTATTACATTACTTCAGTCTTTTTGCAGTGTTTAATTTCTGCTTTGAGAGACGAATGATCTGATTCAGGTTTCTGGTTTTTATTTCCTGCCAATACTTCAGTAAAATTCAAAATGACTCCAACTATCGCTAATCTTTCAATTACTTCATGCAGCAGTGCCTTTATGTGCTCTTGAAATTTTTATGATGACAAAGAGAGTTTGTTCAGAAATATTTTAAATGCTGTAAGCTAAACTATTAGGAAAATAAAAATCCAGAGCCGTGGTTTGTCTCTGGAAGCTAGTTAAGAACAATACAGTTTTTGCTCCAATAAATTCTCCTGAGACTGTGCAGATCATTGCTGCTTGACGACTGCAGGGAAGGTGAAGAGAGAGAAGGACTGGGGAATAGACAACTCATTAACAGCTAGTGACATTTCATTTAACAAAAACACACGGAGGAAAAATTGTTATGAAGCAGAGACTAAAAAAAAAGACGAAAAAAAAAAAAAGACAATTCCTCATATTACGTCTGGTAAACCAAGAGGGAAATCTCAACGCCCACGGACTGGGATCAGCTCCAGGAGGGAAACCTTAGACCACTACGTCAACCTCTTACAGTAAACATGTTTTGCAGGTTTATACAGTTCAGCTGAAATTGTTTTAAAAAGAGAAATTAATAGTGGCTCTGGAACGGTTTGTGGGAGCTCAAAGCACCAGGAAAATCTGCCTCCACCAGAGAAAACTGCATTGCCCCCAGTGCCACGTGTGCTGAGGACCCTCAGAGGCAGGCGGGATACCGTCTCCCATCAGTGTGCTTGAGGAGTGAGGACTGCTCAACCACAAAAGTTTCCATTGTACGCCTGCCACATCTGCAGCAGCCTGGTTCAGAGCCCAAGGCAACTCCCTCCTGGCTGCCGGCCAACCAAAGTACACCAGAGCAATTTATACCTTTCCAAAATGCAAATAATTCAAATTACAGACATAACACAAAGCTGAAGCAGACACATTTCAGGCATTCCCGTTAAAGTTTACTCTCTGGAATTACTGTACCCAAATGGGCAGTCGTTATATGGGGAAGGGGGAGGTAGAAGGAGGTAGAAGAGGAAGGAGAGGAGGAGGCAAGTAGGAAAAGAGAGAAGGGAGAAAAAGGCTTTTCCAAAGGTCTTATTTCATTCTCTCTCACTTTGCTATTTACTTTTACCAAGTAATAAGAAGTGTCTTCTCCAAACCAAATGTCTGGCTTTGTTTTGGTGTTTTAGGATTTATATTGCAATGTTTTCAACAGAAAGACTTCCCTTTATATAGCTAAAAAGTCAAGGTATTCTTTCGGGTTGGTTTGCTTGCTTGTTTGTTTAGGTTCTTTTCTTTGTTTGATTTACAGAAGGAAAGGCAAAACAAAACAGCTGCACACAGAATCACAGGGAAAAAGCCAGCAGAGAGCCCCTCTCCTGTGATGGCCAAAGCAACTGATTTGACAAACCAAGACTCCCACAGGGACTCATGCCATGGGCTTGGAGGAGCTCTGAATCCCTCTTCCTCTGAAGAGGCAGCACAAGGAGTGCGGCACATGAAGCCCCATCTCACAAGAGCTCTTGCACTGTGCCCACCTGACCCGGGTTTGGCACAGAGCTGTGCTTCATTCACAGGTGCCCATCAGCACTGTTGGCAGCTGAAGACATTGAGTTTTGTCAGAAAGCCTCGTGTTTAAAGACCCATCACAGCGCTGTGCTGGTATCGATAGCAGTCTCTGCTTTGGGCGTACTTCACCATGATTCATTTTTTTCAGCACTCAGAGCACCTGGGATTATGAATGATGAAATGCTGTGAACCTACCATGTTACTTGGGGTGGATTTTCAGCTCTGCAAAATACAAACATCCAATTTTGAAACGGAGCAGCTCAACGATGAATGAGTCTTTGTAGGCTGCTCTTATCAAGTGCCCACTCCAATGTTAAAGGAAACTGCGCAAAACTCCAGAAGTAAAAATACTCTAATTCATTAGGGAATTCCCTGCAGTATGAGTCACTGAACGGCTTCCCCACCACACCCAGCTAAAAGATTTCCACATAAAAATGCACTGTAGGAGCTTGTTTTAACACAGAAGCAGCATGAAAAAAGTGGTGTAAACTCAGACATAAAACCTAGCAGACTGCAACATATGTACGAGGGCTGCTCTGAAAGTAATGCCTTCTATTTTATTATGTTGGCCCGTAACGTCAGAGGCAGATCTTGGTGGTATGGTAGGAGAGACTGCACCTTCCCGCCAACATTCTGTTCTATTTTGTTGCTGTGTGACAGATGGCAGCAGAGGGGCAGTCTGACAAAATGACGCCTGACGTGGAAATGCGCACGGAGCAAAGATGTGTCATTGAATTCCTCCCTGCGTAAAAAAATGGCAGCCACTGATATTCATCAATGCTTGCTGAATGTTTTTGGGGATCAAACAGTGGATGTGAGCACAGTGAGGTGACGGGTGGTGTGTTTCAACAGTGGTGACAGCACCCTGAAAGGCCACCCATGTTCCAGATGGCCATGCTCAGCTGTCACACCATGAAAAGAAGTGTCTCAATCAGCTCATCTGTGCGAATCATCAAATCATAGAATGGCCTGGGTTGAAAAGGACCTCAAAGATTATCTAGTTTCAACCCCCCTGCCATGAGCAGGGTCACCAACCACCAGACCGGGCTGTCCAGAACCACTAACCAGGCAACTGTGTGCAGAAGTGAATATTGACTTCAGTGTATTGCAAACAAAGGTGCCAAGTGCTGGAATATCACCAAGTTTGCAAGCGCTTACACAGGACCAGAAAAAACAGCATATGCGAGTTTGTCAGGAACTACTGAACCAGTATGAGGCTGAAAGTGACATTTTCCTGGATCACATTGTTACTGGTGATGAGATGTGGTGTCTCCAGTGTGAGCTGGAATCAAAATATCAGTCCATGGAGTTGTGACATGTGATTTCCCCATGGAAGAAGAAGTCCAAGCCATCAGCAGGTGAAGTGATGTGCACTGTCTTTTGGAAAAGGGCTCTGACTGCTACATCATGACACTGACTAAGCTGAAGGCTCAATTTTCCAGAATCATTCCAGAGAAGACGACAACCTTTCTCATGCAACATAACACCAGGCTCCATACCAGTTTGAAGACCATGGAGCACTCTGCCAATCGTGGCTGGACTGTCCTACCACACCCACCATATAATCCAGATTTGGCATCTTTTGACTTCCACCTGCTTTGACTCCCATCTGACTTCCATCAGATGGACTGCATGGGCACTTTCCAAGCAGTGACACCATCACAGCAGCTGTGAAACAGTGGGTCACTTCTGCTGGCACAGATTTTTACAAGTGTGCCATGCAGGCTCTTGTTCATCACCGGCAAAAATGCATAGCTAGTGCTGGTGATTAAGTTGAAAAACAGCATTTTGTAGGTGAAAATCCACTCTGTCAAATAGTGCAACTGTGCTCTTTGTTGTAGTTTCCATGGAAATAAATAGGAGGCATTACTTTCAGAGCAACCTACAGTACATAGGTTCTTCAAAAACAGCCACACAGTCAAACAGCTGTAAAGATTTTTTCAAAGAAATCTTGTGCTGTCTTCTACTTCTCACTGCCCATCAGTTTCCAAGGGTTTCCAAAACTGATTTACCTTCTTTTCTCTTACAGGGAACTGTAAGAACAGTGCCAGAGGTTTGCAAGCTCACAATAGTCAAGTCGCCAGTATAACTTTCATCACAGGCTGAGAGATGACAGAAAGGGAAAACGATATACAAAACTGACACAAAACTCCAAGCCCGGAAACCTGGGAGCGTGTAACATGCATATCTGGCAACTAATTATACCCTGAATCAATGAAATGGGCATAAAAGGAGAGTTCTGATGTATTTAAGCTATCTTTCTTTATTACAGCGGGTAAAAACAGTCTATACCCTTTAGCAGCACTTTGTTCATTTGAGATACAAGAAGAGTACACATCACCTGGGAGTTCACTGCCTATCCACAGTGTACTTTTTATATTCTTTCAGCCTAAAGCTCAGCAGTTTGATTGCGCTGGCTGGACTGTAAATCTGTATTTACATTCATATATTGCAAGCAAGACAGTGAAACTAACTCTATACTCCCAAAGGAATCCACTCCTTGATTAATGTGCTGTGAGACTACCCTAAACAATAGTGCCTATATTACATACCAGATTACTTTAACATGTTCAGAACAGGTAGGACACAGATGCAATGGAAAATGCTCTGCAAAGTCTGTCTACCTTTGTATTCAACTACATTAGCACATATTCAGCTCCTTTAGCACTGAAGGATTTGTAAAGTTTTAATTTGCTTGCCAACCCCTTCTTCCCTCAGATGTATACTCCTGGTTCTGACACTACTGATCCGTGAGTATGTCCAGAAGGAAAGGATGGGCCTCCAGTGAGAAAAGAGGATGAAAACTAAGGTAAAGACCTGTCATTCAGACAGTCATTCAGCTTTGTGAGAAGATGCAATCAACTTCCACATGAGGCAGGTTAGGCCAGGTCTGTGCTTGGGCTGAGGATTAGAGGCAAACGCAGCCACTCTGATTTTCATGGATTTTATTTCCCTCCTCCTTGCCAAGAAGATCCCAATTACTTTTCTTACCTCTCCTCCCAGCCTACTATCTCACTACAGCCATTGATCCCATAGTTTGGTTCCCTATCCAGAACCAGTCTGTGCAGCAAGGCTCATGCAGAACTTGCCTAATTGCAAAGCTGCTGTATATGTTTTTGTATCCCCTTATAAGCATTTGCAGCATGTGCATTTTGTGCATTCCTTCAGCTACACATTTTTGCAGTCTTGAACTTATATATATGTATACTTGTGTGAGTCTGTCATGCGTGTGATGTTTTAAGTTCCTTTTTCTCTCTTTTTTACACTACAATTTAATTGCAATTTACATTGCAATGAAAATGTCATGCAGCAACCTGGAGATAAAAACGCAGTACAAACTGTACCTTACAGTGCATTGGTATCTGTGCCATACATGAACTTCCTATCTATCTAGTTCCTATCTATCCCCCCAGAAGTTGAGGGAATCACTTTGCCTAAAGAGCACACTTCTTGCTGCTTTTGCCACAGTATGTCTCACAGACTTAATTATTCCAAGCTCAAGCGTTTTGAAAACAAGAGTAATTTTAGTCCAGGTAATTAAAAGGAGGCACTGTGCTGAAAACAGACTGATTAAGGCTCATTTTGAGCCAAAACCATCTGAAATGATCTGCCAGATCCTATTTTCAGCAGAATGGGGACTGGTTACACAATTTGTGCTCTCTGGCACCTCCCTCTATTTAAACTGATCTTAGTCTGAGGGTTTTACTTAAAAACTCTCACTAATTCCAGGTTTAATATACTCAACTTACCAGTAAAACTGCAGCTTGACATGCCTACAAAATTTCTCTAGAGCAAGCACAGAGAACCAAGCCTACCCACCCAACATCAATCCTGCATTCTACCTTTGGTTAAGTTCTCTTATCTCCATGTCTTCAGAATTTTATTTCCTCTGGGAACCTCTAGTAGTCAGAACTTGGGTCTCTGCAGCTAACAGTAAATAGAATAATCCTGGCCCATTTTGTTCAGTTTCATCTTCTGTCTTTTATTTTCTCAAAGACTTTCAAACTAAAAAACCTCACAGCCAGTTTCAACCAAATTCTTCATTTTCTCTCCAAGAACAATTATTTTTTTCTACCTCTTCTGTGTTTGATGCCGACACCACCACTTGTACAGGCCATCAGATTTGAAGCTACCTTCCACTACTACATCCTTCTCATCTTGTCTCATTTGGACATTTGGTCCAAATGTTTTCAATTCTTCCCTCTTGTTTGTTTTTAAGACACAAGCTCTCCATTTTATCTACGTGGCCACAACTTCTTATTTTCCAGAGACACTCCATTATCAAGACTTTGTTTAGCAGAGTTCAAACAGTGCACTTCTGAATGGCATTTTCATTTTTCTATCTCACTGTCTCCATTGTGTCCCTTATCTGGTTTCTCCTGTTCAAAAAGACTAGGCTTAATCATAGACGTGTAATAACTGTGGAGAATTTGTGTTGCTGTAACGTGATGATGGGACAAGGTGTAGAGTGTCCAGTTTTGTTGTTGTGATGATATTATGTGTGAATCTATGATTCTGTTATTTAATATACCTAATAATCCCTGATTATTTGTCTTGATATCAGCTTTCTTGCAACAAGGCACACTTTGGAAATGTCTTAGCATTATTCCTCTCTAAATATCATTGTACTTCCTTCCACATTGCTCTTGAAGGTGTAATCTTCTTCCATTTCTCTTCCCTTTTCTTTCTGTGATGTCTACTTCAGACATGAACCAACACTTAATGACCAACTGGGGGAGTAACAGCAGGGAATGAATTGTGCTTTAGCAGAAGATGCAGACAACCAGTGTTGGCTGTGGGGCACTACAGGGTTGACCCCTGTGGGAAAAGGCCAGCGGTTGCCACGCGTGGAAACAGCCAATTCAAGCTTGGCTCTGCAGTGGACCCAATATTGGTCAAAGCTGAGACAAACAGTGATGCTGATGGCATCTCTGTGATAACATACTTAAGAAAGGGTAAAAAGCACTGTGCAGCAGCTTTGAGGAGCAAGAAAAATGCAAAAGAAATAATCCTACAGAGAGCAGGTCCAGAAAAGGAGAGGGAGGAAGTGCTCCCAGTGCCAGATCAGAGATTTCCCTGCTGTCCATGGAGAATACCACGCTGAAGCAGCTTGTCCTATTGCAGCCCAGGGAAAATGATGGCAGAGCAGATGCTCGCAACACAGGCTATGGATTTACCCTGAAGGAAGCTGCAAGCCCAAGGAGAGCTCATGCAGACTCAGGCTCCTGGCAAGAGCTTCAGCCTGTGAAAGGAAGTGCCCAGGCTGGAGCAGTCTTTTCTCGAAGGGCTGTACCCTGTAGAAAGGAACCATCTTGAAGAACTGCAGTTCATGACAAGTCCTAGAGCAGTTCATGAAGGACTGTCTTCTGTGAGAGGGACCCTATGCTGGAGGAAAGAGAATGTAAGGAGGAAGGAGCAGAAGAGATGAAGTATTATGTCTTGACAGCAACTCTCATTCCACATCCCTCTGAGCTGCTTAGGTGGGAAAGAGGTAAGAAGAGCCAGCAGAGAAGTTGAATATGGGTGATTTCCCTGTCTTTATCTTGACCCAAAATGTTCGTCATGTTTTCTCCCAGTCCTGCTGAGGAAGAGGAGAGAGGGAGCAGCACAGTGGGAGCCTGGCAGCCAGCCAAGGTAAACACCCCTTTTCTCCTATATCTTTGGGCACTGATTGCTTCATTAGACTGTGGACTTGAAGGGCTGTAAACTTCTGTATATTTGGAGGGTACTGCTGGAACATTAATGACTAGCTGAAATCTTGTGCTAGTTATAAATGCTCATAGACAAAGCTTTGATTAAACAGATGCAGCTTGAAGCCACTCAGTTTGGCAACGGCACAAAAGAATAAGCTTCAACCATCCATAGTTTCTGTAATAATTGAAAATTCACAGAATTGCTCAGACAAACTACTTTGAACAGGAGACTGGATGCTTATTCCTTGTTTCTCTGTTGTGCACAATAAGTATCCCTGATTGATTCATCTTGTTCTTAACTGCAAGAGCAGCTCCCAGGATGAGGCTTGCTGCCGCTGATACCATCTCATGCATATGGCTGCTGTCCCACTCTATCTTTGCCATTCCCTATGCTAAACAGCCAGGAAAAACTGAAACGTGCTGACATTTCCTGCAAGCTACATCATGGCGTCTGCGTGCGCGTGAAAGGGTTCCACCACCAAATGACTCTGCCATTTGATGATACTACTCACTCAAGGATATCTGTTTCTGAGCAACGGCCAGAAACCCCTTCAGCTATCAATACATCTCCAGGAAGCAGGTTCAAGTGACCTTCACATGAACTCCATGCTTCCAACTCGTATGCCTTTGAAATTTCCAGTTTATCTAGTTTCCAGAATTTTTAACCTCGCTGCACATGAGTCAGAGCATAACTGCTCACTGCCAACTGGAACATGTGTCCCGAACTTGGAAAAACAGATAGATAGAGACCAAATTATGTATTATCTGTCCATCTGACTAGAGGGGAAAGGGAGTTTTGTCACTTGCTTATTTATTATGTGAGCTACAATATGATTACCAGTGGGAAACTTGACCCCTTTTTGGCCAGTTGCCCCCTAAACTGTGACTGCTACTGGCAATGGAAAGAGCAATGGAAAGATTGCTGAGAATGAAAGATCTTTTACCAAATGGAATTCTGCCAAGACTCAGGTCACCCGTCTCCCCATCACATCACATCACGTCAAAACAGACTCCAAGCCCTGAGCTCCAGAGTACAGCTGAGTCAAACCCCAAAGCCCACATGCTTCCCCAACGCATCCGTTCCATCCACATGCTACTCAAGTGTTTTGGAACATACAATTTTCCAGAACTTTCCGTAAGTTCTTTGGAACTTAAAATACTGCACTTGAGTGCCTACCATGCAGTGAAGTAACTTTTTCTCCCACAGTGTACAGGAACTAGAACTGAATTTCTCAGCATCCTTCCGAGACTTTGAACTGACATTTGCACCCTAAAGCAGCAACTGATTGATTACAATCTTTGCTACAGATGGTGAAAATCGAGAGGAACAAAAAGCCTGCTACATGCTTCAGTGGACACTTAAATTCATCCAGCTTTCTTCTTTTCCATATTGCATTTTCTCTGTGCAAACATTTGGCTGACCAAACTTGACCACTCTTTCAACATAAAGGAAGCTTCAGGTTTTCCTATTTGAAATAGTTACAGAAAAGAGAGATTTTCTTTGGCATATAAGCCAAAAATTTGGTGATCTCACCCAGCTATCTCCCATCTGCTCCAGCATAGCTATTATCATGCTACATCAGTGTCTTAATGATCTAAGAGCGCAACCTGTTCCAGCAGCAAAGACAAACAGTTTTGACAGAAAAATTCATTTAACATAATAAAAATGACACTACAATGAACAGTTTGAAGCTAAATCTGAGAAACTGTTTAACTCTTTGAAAATGCCCATAAACAGGAGAAAATAATTGGAGGAAATGTTGCTTAGGTGGTGTTTGCTTCTCCATCTTCCATGAACTTGAGTTTCAAATGCTTCAGGCACAATAGCTGGGGATGTTATGTAATTAGGTTACAGGTGCTAGGATCATTGTTGATTTGAAGGCAGAATAATCAGCAACATGTTCAAAGCCACAGAAATCCATAAGCCTGGAGTTTCTAAGAGATGTAGTGCTACAAACAGTGAACTTTATTATGCCCACTGAAGACAGTGACGCATCTTCAGGGTTGCATACATAAAGGACAAAAAGGCCGTCAAATTTAACAGCACAGAATCAGAATTTCAAAGTCAGTGTTACCTGAAAATCTAATCCTGTGATGAAGCTGGGTGTTACATTTCTGCCTTTCTGTTCTTTAAAACTCTTGCCTTGAGCTCTGGTCACTAAGCACAAAACCAAATAAGTGAGTTTGGTGCTCTAACTTAAAGGGTGGAGACTCAATTGAATGACAACCAGTAATAATACACTAAATAAATATCCAGTTCTTCCTATATATCAAAACCTGTTAATAATGAGGATTTGAGTCATTTTAGCATGATCTCTGAAGTATGTCTTGACTTGGACAAATGAAGGAAGTCCAGAAATACTTGAGCTAGCTCTAGTGCCAAAAGTATTCTAGTTACAGGAGCAAGGAGAGATTTTTGGCCTAACTGGATAAGTCAACTCCTTCGCATCATAGTGCAAGACTTTCCAAAACCCAAAACACCTTGTGCAACTCTACAATATCCTAGAAGCAAGGACACGGATATGTGCCAAGAAGATACACCTCTGTCTTCACTGTGCTTTGGTGCTCGCAATACTACTTGGCTTGTGTCTCATGAGTAAATTTTCATTTGTCAATTACAATAAACATTTTCGTGAACTGAGTTATAGAGAGACTTAAACATCACTAATCGCACTCTGATACACAAGGAGACAGAAGTCCAGTTGTTTCTTTTAGGTTCTTTGTGCTTTTTTATGTTCTCATTAAGGTAACTCTTGTTACCTTTCAAAAATGGCTTTGTAGATAATGTTTGTAGACACTGTTATAAGAGAAAACCAAAAAAGGAAGGTAACTGCCAGATATGTAGTCTTTAAAAACTTTTCAAACATCTCTGCATTTTCTTAAGTTCCCTGAAGGTTTTTGCTGCCTGGTACATTCACACAACCTAGAAACTACGTAAAAAGATTAACACAGGTAAGTCAATAAAACATTGTCTTTTAATATAGATCCAGATCACAATCTAAGCTTTTCCAGATGAGTGTGTTAGGAAGAAAGCATTTTGCTGATCTTAGTTCAAACACCTCCTTGCATAGCTAACATCAGCTTCACTTCATCCACTTTCATAACCAAAATGCACACCTTGCCTCCACAGTGAACACCAGCATCAAGTGTCCTTGTTTCTAAGGTGCTGCAGACATCTATATTCATATTTCAGATGAAAACAGATTTTTGCCGTGTCCTAAATCTAGCACCCAACAAGCGTGACACACAGACTCACAAGACACTTGAAAATCAGGAAGAGAAACCCATGACTATAAGGAGAGAAACTGAAAGAAGATAATTATTAGTCAGTTTGCAAGAGAGAAGGATATTGTGAGATCCTTCTGTCATGCTAAATTCAAATGCTGAATTTAAAAGAGCAAATTTCTCAAAGTTCATTCAGCACTTACATCTTAACTATCCCTACGTTTCTGGGATGGTTGCTTTATGCCATCGCTCATCATTGGAAAACATGGTCTGATGTGCAAGCAATAAATCACTGAACAAAATCCTGTGAAATAAAGTCTCATTTCAACACGTGAGAATTTTTTTCAGGTCCTGCAGCAAGCTTGAGCTAACTTCAGTCTGCTTCTGAAAAGGCCCATTGTTTATCCAAAGGGGTGCCCTCTGCCTCAGCACCACGCCGTATCACAAGGGGTTCTTGCAGATGGGGTCCTCACAGCCCTGCTTTCACAGTCCTTTCAGCAAACCTTCACCCTGCAGCTGACTAGTTTCTCCTCTGTGTTGCACTGCTGCAAAGAATCTTTTGCTCCTGTTCATGCACTCCTTGGCTGAAAAGAAGCCAGTGAAGGGTTAAGCTGAAAATACCACGTCCTGCCTCCCCGGCTCAAAGATTGATTTGATCATTCTTCAGGGATTCCCTCTTGTATGAGTCACAGTTAAGACAGACTCCCTACGCAAGGAGGCCAGGATAATGCCATTCCTCCAGAGATTACAACAGCTGAGGGCTAGCCTGAAGACGGAGAGCTTGGGACTCATGCTTGGAAAAACATTCAGCATACCACAATGCACTCAGCAGACTTAAAGAAATTATTCAGACAGAAGGAAAAAAACCACAGAAGCCAAACACAACGTGTTCTCAAACTCTCTGCGTTAACCAATTAAGTATGCAGACTAGCATAAATTAGACAAGCACACAGAGGCTGCCTCCTGGCTTGGGGACTCTGCCTGAATAAAGACTGAAAACATGAACTCATGTAGTATAGTGTTTAAATTTCAAATAAAGGATATTTTCCCTTTATAGAGTGCAATTATTCCTGTGATCTGTTACTTTGTAATAGCTGTATTTGGCTGTTACTCACTAGGAACGTGATTAACATTTTGAATTCAAAAACAAAAACAGCAACAGTGGCAAAACTAATGAATGTCTCCAGCTAATCACAGAAGTTCATAACTAACTTTCTAAGAGAAGAAGAAACTGTGCTGGTGTTCCTTCTCTTGACCTACTTTTATATACATGCAATAGCTGAGAGGGAAACACTGCTTGCTGATTTTCAAAAGTAAAGGCTGGGAATGCATTTTCATTTCATATTATACACAATGACCTTGCTCAAAAAATGAGCTGGAACAATCTGTCACTAGGACAGTGATGCACTGGACTTGTTTGTTTTAAATGCATCAAGCTGTGTTACACAAAGTAGCACACAACTCAGAGTCCATAGAAATTGCCCTGGATTTGCTGGCAAAATTCTTTTTTTGTGAGCCATTCCTAGTGACACAATTGCCTTACGAATCAGCAGCTGGGCAGCTTAGAGATTAATGCAGGCTAGGTGTTCCAGGAGATGCTTTTAAACCATAAAGGCTCATCCTCATAGTGTCCTCCCATGTGGCAGTACTGCCTTGCAATCACACCAAATCTCCTGTGATCACACTAAAATGAAGCAGGCTGTCTCAAATCAGATCTTCTACTACTGACTTCATCATACTGATTACTCTTCAATGGCAGCAGCTCACTGACTGACTCCTACAGCGTTTCCATCCACTTTGCACCCAGGAGTAGAGAGCAGGGGGACCTCTGGTGATGTCTTCAAGTAGAGGAGACACTCCTGCATGGGTCCATCCTACCAATCCATACACCCAAGCAGGGTTTTCCAGAGTGACAGGCCTTTAGATCATTTAATTCCTCACCAGCAGACTCAGTGTGCAACTGTAGACTCCTTCATTTCTCATGATTTTTCAAAAATGTTGCATATATAATTTTTTCTTGATCTCTGTGCTGTCTTTATAAGCTGCCTTTGTGCAGCCTCCAATTCCTTTTGCTTGAGGGAGATATCTGGCTAGACAGAGCAACGCTGGCCTTGTTTTGTACTTTTGTAATTTAAGTCAATATAGTGAGCATCCTGCTTTGTCCAAATCCACCCTGTGGTACCTGCTAGTGAGCAAGGAGCATTCCCATTATAGTTCTTTGGTACAGGACAGTTCAGAAATTTTTCGCAGTCAGTAAAAGATGAGGACAGAAAATAAATAGGAAAGAAAGCACAGTTTTCCTTCCTGTCATGAGAAATATCCGGGACTTAGCTCCTGAAATGTCACACTAACCCAATTCTGTGCAGGGAATGAAGTTTAAATATAAAGTACACAGAACCACTCTTCTATCTCATCCCTCTATACTCAGATTTTTATGCTGCAATACTGCCCTTTTTTTTTTTTAATTTAAACTTTCTGAAGAAGCCAAAAGGGCATCCTGCTCATGCTCTGAGTGCAGTGTGGCACCTGGGACTGCAGAAAGGGCTCAGGATTGCTCTGCCTCAGCCTGATGCTTACTTTCGGTGACTTAAAGCATGATGGGAACCTTCAGGAAAGCCCCACACTTGTCCCCTGGGAGCCTGCAGGTGCTATAGTGGTGTGGGGGGGAAGGTCTCGTGCCTCCTCAGCCCTCTCCCCACCGGGGCTCCCCTTCCTACTGCTCTGCTGACACCAGCAGGGCTGGCCTGAGGAGTGCCCAAGATGCTTGAAAGTGCAGGGGGGGGTTCAGCCGGCAGCTGAGGAATCCATGGCTTGAGCCAGTGCCACGGAAACCCTTTCCAAAACAAGACTCCAAGCTATCCTTAACTATCTCATTTCAGAGCCTGACTTTGACTCACAGCCCTGCTCCCACTCCACCACGCAGGCATTACAAGGAATGCCACTGAGGGCCTCCAGTGCTCTTCCACTGTTGCACTGCTGCAGAAACAGCCTCACTGCTGCCTGCCTGTGCCTACAGCTGCTGCAGCACGAGGCCTCGACACAGACATCTCTCACAGCTTAACCCAGAAATGTGGAAAACATACTATGCACAGAGGAAAATGTGATTATGGGGATGATGCTATCACCATTTGGCCAGGATTTTGTGACAGGGGGAAGAAGGCAGACAAGAGTCGAAATTGAAAAGACATACCTGGTGCTTTCTCCAAAAAGATGACTTTCGAGTCTTGCAGAAAGTTATGGCCAGTCAGAACCATCTTTTTCCCTCCAGTAACAGGAAAGCTGTCAGTACTTTGCTTCTCCACCAGAGGCAGTTCTTGGGCAGATCTCTGAGCTGGAGAGGTATATAAATGGAAAAAAAAAAAAAAAGCAACCACAAACACACAAAAAGAAATAAATATTACATTAGCAAGGGACCTAATGCTTGCAATCCTTACTCTCATAAGATGAGTTTGACATAAAAACAAGAACAGCCAGAAGATTTGTAGGAAACACGGTTTCTAAGCGCGTTCATCATAAACAATACTTTTATCCAATACAGTGGCACAGATTCAAAAAGCTCACAAAAAAACCCCCAAGATGTTTAAGTTGAAGACTCAGCTTGATCTGTACTATGCCAAAAAGAGTATTTTTAGAGAAATTTGTTTATGTAGAGTATCTTCTCCGAGAGACCAAATAATAGTTGCTCGCATATATGCCACGCATTTACAAGGCACACATGAGAACAAGACCATCCACATCCAAACTGCATTTCTGTCACAACAGCCATAGCTGCAAACTGACTTTTATCATTAGCTATGAGCCTCATGATCCAGCAGAAGTTCACAGTTTAGAAAGCATATTTCCACCAACACCTGAGTGCCAAAGCACACGTGGACTCATGCAAACAGAAACTGTATTCTCGTGGCAAATATTTTATCATCTGAACTGCGACATGGAGTGAGCATGGCTGAACTTCAAGGGATGATGTGACATTTTATCCAGATTACATGGTTACTCCTGGTGTCACATGCACTAAGAGATGCATGAAGTTTTTGGCACCAGCTTATTCCACATTCTGCACTGGAAATAACACTAGCACTCTTTTTTCCCTCCTGTTTTCCATTACTTTGAGGAGGCATGTACCACGCTTTTGCTCATTACACAGTACTTAAAATTGCAAGTCACAGATACAAATCCAAGTGGCTTCATATTTAGTGGCCTCTTGAACTTGGCATATTGTACGGACTCTTCAGGATGCATTAAAACTGTGGCCTTATCATGCTACACAGCAACTGAAAATGTCTCATCAGCTACAGCAAGGAGCAGGATAAAACCATGGCTCCTTTTTTTTCCTTCTTCCTTTTTTTCTTGATGTTTATTAATTATTAGAGCGTTTTCAAAAAAGAAACGGGGAAAATTCTTCATCTCACACATATGGCTTTATGTCAGTCTACTTGTTATAGGTATGGAGGCTCTGCTACTCTTCATAATAACATTGGGATATCTTAATATAACTTCCTTCCCACCACCACCACTTGTTTGTTTATTTAAATGGATGGCTATGAAGGAAGAAGGCTATAAACTACTGGTATAACAGCACTGCTCTTTCCTACAAAGCTTGCTTCTCTTGTAGACTCAGACTACCAGAATGGCAGCAGTGCTGCCCTGCAAAAATGGATGTAGTTCTGTCACTGGTCTTAAAGTCTGTCACTGCTGACACTGCTTTTGCAAGAGGAATGCAGGGATGCTCTTTCCTGGAGCTTTGCTTTTAACAATCCCTAGAAAAATACCAAATGCCAAGCAACTGGAGCCAGGGTGTCACCTCTAGTGTATTGCTAGCCCATCATCAAAGCGTTCAGGTCCTGTTTGCTGATTTTTGCTTTATGCTGAGGAGAAAGAGTAACTAGGACACAATAACTGCTTTCCAAAACTATCACAGTTGTCACCTGTATGATAGGAAGTCACCAAAAAAACCCAAGTCTTGCCAATTTCAGGCCTACTGTTAGCTTAGCAGTACTCTATTTTTGTTCTAAGTGCGTTCTTCCTTATAAAGGGAAAAAGGCACAAAGCTACACTTTTTTTTTCTACAGCAGCAGTATTTTGCCATCACTACAAACCACGCATTTTTGCAAAACAGAGCAAGGTTCACTGGCTGGACAGGTGTGAACAAGTGTTTAGCACATTGATGGACAAACACCACGTGTTCAGTGACACAAGAGCTAGCAAGAGAAAGACATCTGTTGCTACTTACAGCACTCGATAGGGTTGGAAGCTACTTGCAAAGAGAGGGTCCTCCCGTTGGACTGTGGGATGTGAACTCGGAAGACCAGTCGCACACGTGTGTTCTTCCGCCCAATGTCTGTTTCTCCCTTCCGCAGCTCAATGTCAGAGTTTCTGAGCTTTAATATTCCAGCACAGTCAATGCTACCCAAAAGGGAACACAGAGCAATTCAATTCATTTCAAGCAGAATTCAGAAGGATACAAGAGTGCAGTTTCTTCCCTCTCTCCTGTACATCTTCCGTGTCATACACAGCCTCAGAACCAAGCTAAACGCAGTAGCCTTCATCCACAAGTAGCTCAGTTCAGGCTATTGGTAGTAACACATAGCAGCTAAAGTTGAACACACAAACCTAGGACGTTACTTCGATTGCCAGAGGGAGAAAATGTAAAAGATCCTCCCACCCCACACATCCTGAAAGGATGGAGCTTACAGACCAGCTGAAGTGCAAAGAAATGGACTAAAGGAGTCCAGAGGACAGGTCATTACCCGCACACTGTGCTACTAACTTAGAATGCAGGTATACTAACAATTTCACATGTTATGGCTAATTCGCATAAAAATATTCCATGATTTTTATTCTAGAGCAAAGTCCTGACAATACTCATTATTGAGCACAGTTCTCACAAAGTCAGTCTCACTGTCAATGTGCTTCTATCAGTGAATTTCTAAGAGTCGTAAGCTGAAGTGAGCTGAAGCTTTGCAAGAAAAAAATAAACTCAAGGTTTCCCCTCTACATTAGAGAAAAATGTGCTGTTTGTCCAGAAAGAACTCCTGCTATTTCTGACCTCTCTCACTCCTATTTTTCAATTTTGGTTTTCTTGTGAATGAGTCAGAATTTCTGTCAAAGCAAATTCCGACAGAGAAAGTTCACAGAACAAAAGATAAATAAACATACGTGCTCAAAAACCCACTGCAAAAATACCTCTGCTTTGGTAAAGACTACAAAGTCTGCACTGCAGTTTATTCTGGGTACTGGTCTCTGGCATGCATTTTATTATACTAAATACATATAGTTTAATTTTATTTTGAATTAAAGAGTTTAATTCCTCCTCCAGACCTTTGAAGCTCAGTTCTGAAGCAAACTGCAAACAAAAACTATGGCAGCCTGGTTTTGACCTGCATTTTTTTTTGAAGTATAGATTTCAGAGTAACAAAAATACCTTTGCTGGTATGATCAAAGAAACTAATGAACATATTAATGCTTCTTAACAAAGCATATTAGCAGAGGAAGTCATAAGAATTAAGAAATATTTGTACGCATGTCAAAATTTTATGCAATAATCCATAGAGAAGAAATGATGTGCATCTCACTATTGCCTCTTCAATAGCAAGAGTTGTAAAACAAAAAAAACCCTCAACAATTTGTTCAGACTCTGTAAGATACGGAGGAGCACAAATCAGGTCGTAAAGTCATAGAAATTAACATTTGAAATCGATAGTAGTAGTTATATGTGCAAAGTTAAAATATGCTGATAAGCTTCATTGCTTCATTATACGAAAGCCAAACACACAAAGTGTTTGTGAGAAAAGTCCTTGGCTCTAAATTTCATTTCATTGTTAGCCTACATGACATTTTAGAGCATTGACATAGAAGGCTTATATAAGCCAAAGCATTGTTTGTGGTTCTTGGGAGAACTCTACTATGATCTGGCATATGTGTCATGAAAATACTCAGTTTGGTTCCAAAACTGTGTGACTACCTTTATTCTATAGGGAAAGAAACAGTATTAATATTCCCATATGGCAAAAAATATCATTCAAACTGGATAACAGAAGGACCAAGAAATATAAGCGGTGACATTTCAATAACCTCAACGGAATTGTGCCAGCTTCCAATGTCAGAAAATGGGGCCGCTGATTTTGCATGCTCATCACAACTTAACATAATGAAGTGACTGAGGTCCTCATATCTTGAGTGATGATCCTAATCCCAGCTGGCAGTGCAGTTAACCACATTCTAGTTCTTCTATTTACATGATGCACTCTAGCACATGTTGCAGATGACATTGCAAACCAGCTTCTAATAACTGCTACATACAAGAGGGCTTCAAGTGTCTGTTTTTCACTTCATTAAGGTGCAGAAAACAGTGTATGAATAACCAGGAGTAAAATCATGGTTTTTGAAGGTTCCCTGGGATTTCCCATAGTCTTTGTTGTGGTGGGGCCTGCTTTCTTTTTGTCTGTTTATTTACTTGTCCTTTCTGTCTCCCTATAAATGCACACAAACGTGCACACATCCATGTATACATATATGTACACATTAATACATCAGTAGATGCACATACAAAATCCTCCCAAGGCAGGTGATTTGGAGAAGGGTTAGCACCATTGAATGAGGGTTGAAGAAGGGAGCGGATTAAATCATTCTGAGGGTCTTGCTTATGTCACATACACAGCTTGATACTGGATGCCTTATATACAATCCTGTAATGAAATTTACCACTAACACTCAGATTCCTATTAATTCAGAAATCCTAAGGTGTGGATGCTTTCTTTCCTGCATGGGAAACTCATTCCAGTTTAGTAACTGCATTCTGTAAGCTTTAGCTCCTTCCCTAAAACTTTTGCTTCTAAACAAATGCGGATTTTTATTACCTAAGAACTAAGAATGGCTTTGTTTGTCATGAAAAAGGCCAGGTTACTTGGAAATGTCCTCTAGAAGAGGTTCCATTGACATCCAAAGATAAATTTTAATAGGCCCTGTTCCTTGTGCTAGCACATACAGGAGTAAGAGGTGTCATATTTAGAAACTAAATGCAGGAGCTGAGGTAGGAGATATTTAGAGCTTGGTAACCGAGACACTTATTTTAAATGGCAAATAAGCACATTGGCTGAAACTCTAGAATGAAAGCAATCAGTTGTCATAAATATTTGCAAAGTTCATTTTGTTGTTAAGCTGATGAGAGGCAGTTTGTGCTAGTGAAGTTGAGAAAACTTACTACTACTGAGTGGAGTTAAAAAAAAAGGACAGAATAAGGAAAACAAGGAAAAAAAAACAAGGAAAAAAAATCATAGAACAGAAGAAATGAAGTGGGAAACAAGAGGAAACTGCTAAGCAGTCAGGCATAGTATCTAGGTCTTACGTTGCTCTCATGTTGTTCTCTGGAAGAAGTGGGATTTCCAAGACTTTGGTGTTGGAAAGTATTGTTTCGTGGCTGGTGGTGGAAACAGTCTTCCCAGTGATTCGATGAACCTGGTAGAAAGCATGGGGTCGCAGCAGGCGGTCGTCTGCAGTCCCAATGAACAGCTGTAGCGTCAGGGGCTCGCTTTCTAAGTAACCATGGAGCTGGCAAGAGAACAGAAAACGCCCACTGAGCACCACGGACATAAACTGCTAGGAATCAATTAAATTTTTATAAGCAGGAGAGCCTAATTCAAGGAAAGAACTTGTGACAGGTGCTATGTGTTAAGTTTCCCCCTTCAATTTTTCCTGTAATGTAATATTGGTACAATAAAAAGGTGCACTCAGAAAATGTCTCATTATCCCGGAGGACCTGAGGCATTCTAGATGAGGTGAACTTTAGTGCACTCTTGCTATGTCCACAGAAATCTTTGCATAAATTCTGTCACGGAGTTTGGCAAAAAAAACCCCCACAGAACAACACAGTCAATGTTTATCTGCAGTACTGAGGATAGCAATTGTAAGGGGGTTTTGCATGTGGAAAAGAGCATAGATTATCCACCCCTCAGCTTCCTGGGTTGTTCCACATGCGGAGGATGTGTAGGACACTTCCTCTCACTGATTTTTCTGCCAATAAAACTGGAACAGAATGAAGACAGATAATGTGTACATAACTTGATGCTCACCATGTGTGCAAATTCTTCTTACAATTGCACAGAAATCTCACTGAAGCTACTTGGCCTGACTTGAGCCTCGTTCGTGTTACAGTGACAACTGTGATGCCAACGAGAGTTATTTCTACTGCATGTCAAAGCAGTAGTGCCTACCCTCCATACTGTTGCTCTGAAGAGGCCACCTAGGGTTTATGCCTTGGGAGAGCAGACAGCACACGAGTGAGCCACATGCATCCCACTCCTCTGTCATCAGTAGCCCTCTGCTCCAAAGCACGAGGCCTCACGGCTCTGTGTGCTGCTCATATTTAAGGTGAGGCCAGCCTAAACTCTGTGAAAAACAAGAATACAATAAGTAGAGGGTGTCTTTGAGCTGACACAAAATGAGCTCCATACGTGCCATTTTGGCTCACCTGGCTAACTTTTCATCTTCAGACTACAAGGGTCTTCAAGACCTGGCTGCAGAAAAGCCCAGGATGAGCAAGCTCAGTGAGCCCAACAGCCTGGCAGATGAGGGGTGCACTGAGTAGCAGGGAAATAATTGAATTGAATACATCTGCTCCAATGCCTGGCAAAAACTGGCAGGTAACAGACAAGCCAGAGCTCCTGGCTCATACTGCCATGCCATGCAAAGGGAGCTTGCTGCTGCATGCAGAATGCGTCCCAGGCAGGCAGAGAGGTTTTACAGTTTCCTCTCCTCACGCCTCCTGACTGACCTCAGTGTGCCTGCCACACCATCACTACAGCCAGTCAGCCCAGGCATCCATGCCCTTTGCAGTGAGCCATGGCACAGAGCTCACAGCGCAGTAGCACTCAGAAGCAAGCTCATGGACTGTGCCTGCCACAGGGCCCAACCACTTCTGTTGCCTTCACCCATGCTGAGTCAATCCCAGCCACATGGGCATAGCAGTCCCACAACCCTCTTGCTCTTCCATCTCTCATCACTCTGCCATTTCTTCATGCTACCACCTGATGCTGGGAAGCAAGCCCTCAGAATAGCTCTTCCACTTGAGAGCAGTGAAGCTCTGCACTGTGGGAAGGGAGGATGTGGCAGCTGCAGGAAAGAGGAGCATGAACCAGGTGGGCAGTTACAGGAGATACATAGTGCTGAGAACATGTTCTCGCTCCTATAGATGTACTTTTCTCTGCTAATGATTCAGGTGGGAGAGGCCAGGCTTTCAGGAGGTGTACAGCATCACTACACCATCACTAACTCAGACAGATCTATTTTATACCATTGATGACATCTTGGCGAGCAGGAACAGTTTTAATTTACGGTGTAGGAAAATGCAAACAAAGCTACTTCCCTACAGCTTTTTATTTATTTTTCCACAGAAGATTTGCTGGGTGGGCCTCTCCCACGATCCTAGATCAAGCAGGAGGATCTGCTGCCATTCCTTTAATGTGTGTAGCTCTTTGTGGAGGAGGCTGGAGGCTCTGATGCTTTCATTAACTCCTCCACATCTCTTCCCTGTCTCCAATACAGGCATTGTCAGAATGGTAGAAACAGAATAGCAGATCTCAGCCTCAGCTCTCACAGAGGTGCTATGGACTGTGTCTTTCGGTTCAGCTGCCAGCCTCAGAGCCAGGAGCAGCAGGTGACAGGCTACTTCTCTGCCGGGTCACAAGCAAAAAGCAGCAGTGACTTTCTAATTTGCTGCTCGAATAACTACAAGAAGCTGCATTTCCAAGATTTCAGTAGGAGACCTTAAAAAAAAAAGGTGTTTTTCTCCAGCAGGAGTTTGAAACATGCCTGCCATGAGGCTGAGCTTTGTCATATTGCAGCAGTCCTCAGCTCTCCTGCCTCTGACCCCACTGTCCGCCATCTCTGTAGCCACTGCCTGTACCAAAACAGTGTACTTCCCCTTCCAAAACAAGGTAGTTCTCAAAACACATGGCTCCTATGTCTGGCAGCAGAAAGATCCTCAACACCAAGATCTGTGCTATGCTGCAAAAACAGAATTTTCTGGTTTTGACTCCCAGAGCGTTGAGATGCAGTCTAAGCAGCTCGTGTGCTCCCAGCACAGCTGGCGACCACGGGGAAGCCACCGTCTTACTCAGCACATCTCTGTCCCCGCGTGCCTTGCGGCCATAGCTGTTTACTACTGCCACGGACTTGAGTAGGGCTAGCAGAGTGACCTGGATTCAGCCCGGACTGATCTCACGCTGCGTCAACATCTCCAGAGCCTCAGCATTGACGGTGACGGAGGAGACATGGGGTACTGTTGGGTATTTTCGATCGTGAGCGTAACACAGGTTCACAGAGGAAAAAGTAATAAAACGTGACACACGAACCGATTAAATTTCTACAGGAAGCTGCTGGAAGAAAAAACTACGTAGCTATGCATTACCAGCAGTGACTTCTCCAGCTTGTTATGGAGGGTGCTTTTTATGGAGTGTGTAAAATTAAAATAAACCTATATTGAATTACAAGGCCGCTTAAAAAGTAAAAATAGACCAGCAAGTAACTTAAACCTCAATTCGTCAAAAGCAAAATCACACACTGAGATAACCGTGTGTTTTACTGAATCAGGGCGAACGGGTCAAAAAATCTTAAGTCTTGCATTGGGTTTTGCCATTTCAGGCTTTATCTTGAAATCAGAACTTAGCTACTGCTGTACCTCATAACCTACTTGTGAGTCTCACATGGTATTTTTCCCACAGGCTTTTTATTAGGAATCAACCTAAATGCAAAGCCCTCACCTTTCATCATCCTCACCCTCGCCTCATCGCTGCCTTCCTACAAGAAGAGTTTAAATGCTAGAAAACAAATATTAAGACATCAGATGCATGTTCTGCATTGTTCTTTAAACTGTGTGATCTTCAAACTAGATTTATGGTTGTATTTCTTTTTCTTTAAGGTCCTGCTGTACAGCTCTGCTGGGCTCCACTACGCCGTGAGCACTCTCTGGATACATCACGTATTGTTAATCATGCATTCTCTGGGAGCTCTTCCTCATCTGGTAGTTCTGAATCTGAAGAGCAACAGTGCTCAGCATGATGAACAAACATGAGATTTCAAGAGAATGGAACGGTCAGAAACATCCAGGAAGATAAGGTTGTTGGTCCAGTTACTATACAGTTGATTTTGCAGCCAACAACACAGGCAAAATCCTTACTCAACTGTAAGTTTTGTGCTCTGCAGTAGAAGGCTTCGGATCTCAAATATGAATTTCCCTTTGTGTTTTCCTCAATGCATCGTATTTGTTACTTTCACATTATGTGATTTATATTCCAATAGAAGCAATAACAAACAACAGCGCAAGGATTAACATTTGAAGGGGCACATACTGTTGACTAAATTTAGGTCATTCTCCCAGCATACAATTTCTGTGAAAGATAACATTGAACTTTGGAAGACTTTTTGGCATGCTGTAGATGTCTGGAAAACAGGCAAGATTCCGCACACTTTCAGCAGGTACAGCAAGAATACTCTGTGCCTCCCTCAAAATGTAGAAGTGTGACATTACTGTCACGTCATTCAGAAGAATGAAAAGGGGAGCACTGGCACTACAGGAAGAGCTGTAGTACTCCGGGCTATTACATTTGTCAACAGGTAAAGGAAACAGAAAACAAGGTGAACGTAAAAGGGGAAGGAGTAAAGGGGAACTGAGTATTTCTATTAGTTAGGAAAGATTTCACACATTCACATACACGCATATTTTCCATGCATGCTCTGGAATACTGTACTTGGTATAAAGATTCTGTTTCCTGGCATGCAACACGGGATGCGTGCGTCAGACACCCTATTTTTATCTTTTTCTCTGTGTAACACAGTCCCAAAGCTGAAGCTCTTCTCATAATACCTCAGTGGCTGAGTACGGGTGACAAAGGCTGCTCTCAGCTGCAGGGTTCATAAAAAAGGATGTGCCTTTCCTATCAAGCATGCTGTGCTTGGCAGTACCTACATCCAGATGGAAAGAACCATACATTCCCTTGATGTGAAAGTGTAAAGGGACATCACTCCAACTAAGGATCGGATGCACTCAGTTATTGAATGAGCTGTTCTTCCCCAGTAAAGGTGAGAATGCAGCAGCCACCTGTTTTAATACAAAGTAGACATGCAGGACAAACTTGAGTATGTAGATAAGACCACTGTGGTCAACATCACTGGTTTTGAAGTGAAAGTAGGTCATGTTCTCCTGTTCTGACTGACCACTGACTAACCTGCTCTTTTCCTTTTTGAGCAACACTGTAAAAATATTTGAACTAGTCTCCAAAGACATTTGCATATATATTGTCTGAAGCTGCTAAGATCAAAATCAGACTTTAATTGCGGGCCTGTTTTACACTCCTCTCATTCTATCAAAAGCAATGCAGTCACCAGTAATTAACAACCAGAACAGGACTGATCACAGTTAAGCTCTTCATCATCTTACATCATCTTACGCAAGAGTGAGAGAAGACTGCACCGCCTGAGTGACTGCTGCACCACAGCAAGCTTTCTCTGGAATTCCTAAAGCTCTCAGTCATCGTTTTCACAACACCATCTCTCACCAACACCTCTTGGCTTTCATTAGTAAATTGCTGCTCATCTTGATGCATGGTGCCAAAGCAAATCCCAGTCTTTCCCTTGGAGTGCTCAATGTGGAATGGGCTTATTGTTCCAGCACGTCCAGGCAGTGTGGTGCTGAATGCCAGGAGGTGTTCCTCTGACAGCCAGCAAATCCCAAGGAAAACAGAACCATTCCTCCCAAGCAGCAAACATCTGACTGCAAGGTAGCACCTGATTCAGACATACATCAGTCATAAGCTGAGGTTTATCACAAACATGAGCATACCCAACCACAGGGTGTTCCTGTTGTATCCGAACAAAGTGCCTGGTACATATCTACAAAATTTGGCAACCAGAATTGAACAGACCTGAAAATGATCAGCAGAAGAAGCTGGAGTGTTTTTAACATGAACATTAGAAAAACAACAAAACCTCTCCAAGCTCACTGAGGCTACAGAATTTTGAGGAATTTTTTCAGATGTTGTGTCCCACATCTCAAATGCTATTTCAGAAACAATGGTTCTCCTAGAGACTGCAAAGAAAACTTCTACTATTTAAGTTAGGACATTTATTTTAAGAAAGGCAGCTGAAATATCCTGCGTGCTTCCGTCAAAGTACTTTGTGCTTTTGGCATGCTGAATTATCTGTTGAAATGCTCAGAAAGCTACCTGTCATAACAATAAGCTCTCTGTGCCTGGAAAGGCTCCCAGAGGCCGCTGAAAGAATGGTCCCATTCTGGTGGGAGCCAAGGAGGCCATCATGGCCAGGCACACCAGCCAGGTGTATATGGAAGACTGTTCAGTGTACTTGCAGGGAGTTCTGCAAAAAGACCACAGGCACACCAGTGCTTCTTTTTTTGCAGACAACTAAACCAGGACATTTCCCAGACTCTTAACTCTGTAAATGTGTTAAATGAGTGCTGCTGCTGAGTTAGGGCTTAGCCCATTCCAATGTTTTCAGGACTCCCACTAATATCAATGTGGGGCACAACCAGGGACTTCATATCCATCCTCTAAACTAGTCAGGAGCTTGTGCTTGATACTGTCCAGGCTATCAAGTGCTGCGTCCTTCACGACAATGATGTGCAAAAATCCATATGTAACACCTGTATCAGCAATAAATTTGTAAATGTGCGTGCCTGTTCTTTGTACATTCAATACATAATCAAGTCTGTGTGAAAACAAACACATCTATGCCTCTAAAAATAATACGAAAAATATCTACCTTTTTTTTTATCTCTTCTTGTGCCCCGTCCCCGGAGGCATTCAAGGCCAGGCTGGATGTGGCTCTGGGCAGCCTGGGCTGCTGCTTGTTGACCCTGCACAAAGCAGGGGGTTGAAACTAGATGATCTTTGAGGTCCTTTTCAACCCAGGCCATTCCATGATTCTATTATTCTTCTCCAGCCATGCCACTGATGGCCATACTGCTTGCACTCAGCAGTGCTATACACACCCGTCTGTCTCACTCTTATTTCAGAACCGTTCAAGGAATAATCTGTGCTTGAGTATTAGTCTGGAGAGAATCATTAGCAAGAATAAACACTCAATCTGATGAAGGGGGGCTTGTTTTGCTTGTTCTCTCATCAGTGATCTGGAATGTAATTGCTAAACGCTTTCAAAACAGGAAAATGTGATAAAATGTAAAATCTATATAATAGTGAAATCTTTGAAGTAATTGCTGCTTGTCTATTCAAGCTAGAGCTTCAAGAACTCCACAAAATAGCCTTATTGCAATCTTTCTCAATCAGTAGGTTTTTGTTGTGTTTTTTTTTTTTTTTATGGTAACTGCACGTGATGAGTGGTAAAATAAAACAAATTGTCACATTTAAAAAATGTACCTAATACACAGCCTCAGAAACATAACATCAGTGAGTATTCAGCATCTCAATTTTTCGAAAACAAATTGAAGATCAAGCTGTTTAGCTATAAGGAAAGTGCATAAACATTTTGGGTATTGATTTCAGCTATAAACACCAAGCATGCATAAATATAGAGCCATCACTCTGAATTTTAAGAAAAAAATAAATACTTTCAGCTACCATACAGAAGTATCTGGAGATGTAAGCTGTTACATCATGGGTTTAAATGGGTAGGAGGAAAAGTTGGTTTTCCAGGCACTGATTGTCATGTGAAGTAAAGGTGCTGAAACCAAGATCAGGAGACCTGGAGATCTGTTCTTGCGTTCACTGGCTGACCTCTTGGGCATGTCCCTTAGCTCCCTTGCCTTGGCTTCCCCTCAGCTGAATATGCCCAAGGACCTTTTGCTGAAGGACCAGAAAGCCAGGAAACTCCTGTTCTGCCAAATATATATATATATTATATACATACATACATACATATATCTATCTATCTATATATATATATATACACTCAAGACTGGTTCATGAACTGCTGTGGTCCCAGCCTCACAGTGGGCTCTTTCATCATCCCTATTTCTTTCCAGCTTTGGCTCCTCAAGTGAACGTGTTTCATCCACTGCTGTACTACTTCAGTGCCCTCTATTCATTTCAGGGCTCCAGCACACCTAGGACCAGAAGTAGCACAACACAAGAAGGAAACTCACTTGTTGACTAACAAGAGAGGCTCCCATTCTCTTTGCTGGGAACCAGGCGAGCGAGAGAGCTTGCCAATTTTTTGATTAGGTGCAAAGCCCAGGTCCAGACCACATGTCAATGTGGATACAAATCAGAGGTGCTAAACTTGGGCCACTCGGATGCTCTTGTACACTGTGTTCTCTAGTGAGAGCACAAGGCAAAAAAAGGGAGTCTCTTATTTAAAACATTAGAACGGAAGAACTTCAGTCAAACAAGAAGAAGAATAAGAAGAAACACCACAGGAACCAAAACAGCTGAGCTGTTCGCTAAGAGCTCTCTGGTCATAGTAGCTTCTCTGAATTTTATCTGACGTGGTTGGCCAGATTGAGTGTATAATTTATGCCCTGTATGACATAACATCCATGCTACTCTCCACAGTCCCTCACTCACTCCACATAAAAATGTAACAGAAATTCCTACAGTTTTTGTGCTGCTTTCAAGATTTATTTTTCCTTTCTGAAAATCCACTTTCCTTGGATTCACTCAAACTCTGCTTTAAGATCCAAATGTAGTTAAGTGTTGGTTCACAAATAAAAATAAGATGGTTTGTTCCTGCAAAGAGCTAAGCCTAGGCAGAGAGTGAGAGCTGGATGGAAGAAGGAGTGAATGAAAAGCAGCAGGAGTGTGTTTTATGTGGCACTTTCTAGTGCTGCCACTTGGACTTAAATTCAGCAGTGCAGCAAAAGAGCAGCTGTTCACATCAAGATGAGTAAATATCTATATAAAACTTCCAGCTGCAAATACGCTGTGAGGAATTATTAATCTTAACATAATAGAGATGCTGTATACTCAGTCACTGGCTCACAAGTCATTTCTGTCTCCATCCAGGGAAAAACAGCCTTCGTGGCTGCTGGCTCCTGTAACAGCCATGAGATCTCCTTCTCTAAACAGCCACAAGATGCTGCTCCCTATTTCTAGGAAAGCTATTCCTCAAAAACAGGTGTTCTTGCTAATGATTCTCTCCAGACAAACACTCAAGTACCAACCCAGTTCACAATCCTTAAAAAATCATAATCATTACATTGATGAGGATGATGTCCATCACAGTAACTAACAGGCACCTCGTGCACTGGACCACTGGGACATCATTATTATTCTTGTAACCAGCACAGAGCAGGTAGCAAAGCAGAAGGCAGTCTTCTACCATGAAATCAAGATGCCCCTTCCCTGATCGTAGCTGTTCCCGGACCTGCTTTCAGGTGATCAAAGGCAGCCAGCCAACTCTGAGCCATATCACAACCCATCCAAGAGAGCATCACCCAACTGTACAGCTGTGATCCCCTAAAACCTCAGCACAGCTCTCTCTGGAGAGGGCTATGAGAGTTGTCCTGTGTGGAGGGAGGGACACCAAAGCGCAGGCTGCCCATCTAAATCAAATTTTCCTTCTCTTCAACAGCCTTGTGCTTCCCTGTGGTGGCTGCAGCTGGCCCTGTACTCTGCCCTCCTTTGTAGCCTGTGTACAAATTGCAGGGTAATAGGTTGCCCAGCTACACTGGGCATTATCTGCTGAACAATCAAAGCTTTTTACTGCACACCAAGGTGAATCTTGGTTCACACGGGACAGGGGCAACACACTTCTAGGCAGAATACCTCTGACGTTCACAAACACCAGTGGGACAGTATTAGACTAGAAGTTATTACCTTTCACCTCTATTTTTACACCTATTCCAATGATATTTATTTAAACTACCACTGAAGGCAGAAAGCTGGGGCTAAGCTTAAAGGCGTTATCTCTGTAAATATTTGGAGAACTATAAATACTGAGCCATATTAATAATATGAATATTGGACTATGTGTTTTGTTGCCATGAAAATTGGCATAAACACTCTTTTGATTTTTAATTTCTCACTGTGTGATCACTGATTTCCAGTAACTCCTTTAAAAAGACAAAATAATTCTTATGTAAGACTTCATACTGTTTAGTTAGCAAATAGAATTAAAGACCACAGCACAGAGCAGGATCTAAAAATGAAAACTCAGTGCCAGAAGCAGACAAAGCATGTTGTGCAACAACAGTTGCATGTCCCGTGTTGGACACAGTATAATTAGGCAGTCCATGAGTTAAGCCCAGACTCTGTTTAGGGAAAGGAAAGAGCTGGAAAGGAGGCTTTGTGATGGTCTGAAATAAACTTTCTTGCTTCTTCTGTGAGTAACATGAATATTGATGGCTTCCCAGTTTCACAGCACTTCCATCCCTTTTATTTATGTACAAGTGAGTTAATGAAGGAAAGCATTTTTAACAAATTATAGAAATGTAGAGTGAGGATGGCTTTGCCAACAAAGAAGCAGAGAGCTTCACGGAGTTATGGAATTCTCTGCTAGTTTTTGCTTCATCAGATACAGAAACGTATGAGATTAGAGACAGAAAATTTCATCACAAGTTTTTACATATTTGGAGCCTGCTCTATGTTTACCCAATTTCTGCTTCATTCTTCTTAAAAATCAGCATCTGTGCTATGTGGTAGAGTAACTCCTTCTCCACTGTGAAAGGTACAGCACTTCCCAACCCTCTGATTGTGCAGAATTTACACTTCCATTCCTTGATAAATAGAACAGACTAATGCAGCTCTCTTGTTCTTTGGAGTCAGAAGAATGCTGTTTACAAGCACATGCTCTTCAAGACAGGTTCTGCTTCCATTTTTTTAATCCCCCAAAAGGTACAAAAGTGTTGTCACAGCACACACAACATTCATAAAGGTGCTGTTCGTGGCTCCTATCTGAAAGCAGAAATGGCAACATGTTTTGCACTTTTGGTCCTGTTCTCCTTCCACAAGCCACCTTTGATCCAATTGGTCCTAGAGCTCTAATTACTCTGAACTTTTATCTGAGAGCATGCCTTCCACAGAAAGCATCTTAATGGAGCAATAAAAATAGGCCAGGTATATTTTATGTCTCAGCTTCAAGGTTTTGACCTCCAAAACAGTCTGGTTAAAATGTGAAAAATTCTGAGACTGGATTCCACACTGTGAGCTGTTTGAGAGCAATGGTGATACCACAGATTGATGTCACCTGCTTTACAAAAAAAACCCAACAAACAAAAAAACCTCCAGACATTTGCACCTTTCTTAGAAACAAAGTAGTCTTTAGGTCTTTTAATTTTGATAGGAACGGAATTTTAGAATGGATACAGCAGATCAGATTGCCTAACTAGCACAGCATGAGCATGAGCAGCTCTGCCCAACAGACCACCAGGGCTAGAATAAACTGAAAGGTCTGTGATCTGTAACATCGAGTAAATCAAATAGGTAGGAGAAAGTCATATGACACACTTTGTCAAGACCTGTGGACAGTTTTCAAGCAGTCATTCTAAATACCCATGTTGACCAGAATTATTTGGCAACAACTGTTGCACTAGAATTTCTCTCAAATACTGACAAGCTTAGACCACAGCCCTGTTCAAAGCTAATAAGATATATATAAATAAAACACTGAAAATATTAATGACCGAATTTGCAAATAAAAGCTTTGCAGAAGAGATTATTTGCTGCCTTAAATGGATGACACTTCAGTTGATGCAGTAGGATGTCCTTACATGAATGGGATTTGAAGAGGACACTGAGGGTACACCATCTTCTCAAAGGGAGTCACAGTGAGTACCAGTGACCAGCACCTGTGTGCTTTTACACCAAACAAGGACAGTATTCAGGTCAATTTGTTGAAGTTAAATATGGCTCTGGCATGGCTTAAGTCTCAAGCCTGAGATAGGAACACCAATGTCTCAAAAGCCATCAATCTTCCCCACCATACTCAAACTTAACTTGGGTATCTGTTAAGAAGCAAATCTTAGTCCTGGCTAACTGGTAAGGCTATAAAGCCTGCTAGGCCCAGTGATACCTAATTATATATAACACATCAAGCCAGAAATAAACAGGGGAAAGTTGGGTGATTCATGCCACCTAACTAACATCTACAGGCTGGACAACCATGAGGAGTAAGTAGTTAATCGTGACTGCCTTCACAGCCAGCAAAAAGAAATTTGCACTCCGAAGGCGTGACTTACCTGAGCTACTTCAGATGTTCTCACCAGAATAAAATTAATAGCTCCCTAAACTCTATAATGACAAGCTTTCCCCTGATGACAGAGAAAAACTAAAGCAATTAGCTCACTTGAAGACATCAACGCTTAGCCAAATAAAACTGAAACACAGAATTGCCCCGCAATCGACCTGGGGCACGGTTCAAAGCATGAGTCTCTCACAAACCCTGGCAATACTGGAAGAAAGATGCACCGCACCTAACCTGAAGAGACATCCAGAATACTTTCTGTGAGAACATTCCCACAGTGGCACAGTCTGCTACAGACATGATGTTTTGCACTTTACTGTCATGCATTTTGGGCATTCGCTCGTAACTTTTCATGGCAGTGGTACAGGACCATCAACTTGAACCACGGCTAAGGCTGGAAGGAACCTCTGCAGGAAATCTAGTCCAACTCCGTGCTCAAGTGCAGACACCCAAAGCAAGTTACCCAGGACCATGTCCAGACAGCCTTTGAATGAGACTCCAGAACTGCTCTGGGATAGCAATTCAGTGCTCAGTCACTGTGCTCAGTAAAAAAAGTGCTTCTTGGCATTCAGGGGGCACCTCCCTTGCACTTCGTGCACACCACCTCTTGTCCTGTCACTGGGAAACACTGAAATCTATATTTATTGCACCCGCACTTCAAGTATTTGTGAACATTGTTAAGACCCTTCTTAGTCTTCTCTTCTCCAGGCTGAATGTCCTAGCTTTCTCAGCCTTTCCTCATAGGTGAGATGCTCCATTCAGTCCCTTCAACATCTTCATGGCCCTTTGTTGGACCCTCTCCAGTTGCTCCATCTTTGTCTTGTACTGTGGAATCCAGAACTGGATACAGTGCTTCATGTGTGGCCTCATTAGAGCTGAGCAGGAGGAGAAGAATCACCTCCCTTGACCTGCTGTCAATACATAAAGTAGACCAGAATACTTCTGCACTGGTCTCTGTGGTAAGGTCACCCTGCTGGCTTATGCTCAATTTGGTGTCCACCAGGCCCTACCAAGCTGCTTTCCAGCTGCACAGCAGCCAGAACATCCTGCTGCTTAAGACTGCTCTTCCCCAGGTGCAGGATTCTGTACTTCCCCTTGTTTAACTTCATGAGGTATCAGTCAGTCCACATCTTTAGCCTGTCCAGGTCACTCTGTATGGCAACACATCTCTATGATTTATTAGCCACTCCCTCAGTTTCACATTATCTGCAGACTTGCTGAAGGTACACTCTGTCCCATCATCCAGATCATTAATGAAGATGCTGAACAAGTCTGAACCCAGTACTGAGTCCTGGTCTTCACCATTAGTTACTGGCCCCTAAATAAACTGCTGTTCACCACCCTCTGGGCCACTCAGACATTTAACTGCCTGCTCATCCAGCCCAATCAGCCCATAACTCAACAGCTTGTCTGAGGATCTTAAGAGTGACACTGTCAATGACCTTATTGAAGTCCAGGTGAACAACATCCACTGCTCTCCTCTCAGCTATTGGGACACTCATTTCATTATGCAACCTTGTCAAGTTGGTCAAGGATGTCTTCTTGATGAAGTCATGATTACTGCTGATGATTTTCTTCTCGTTCTTGTGCCCACAAATGGTTTCCATCTGTCACTCTCCTCAAGACTGGCATATAAATGCCTTTGTCTTTTTTCTTGCTCTCCTTGAAGATAAATCTGATGTGCTTTCCTCTCATCTTAGGATAATTCTATCTTCTGTCATGATCAATCAAGTCATAGGAGCCATCCTACCATGTCTCCATGACCCCAACAAGACCATCTCCCAGCAACTGTACGCACAGCTCTAACTCATCACATTTATTCCCCATACTGTGTTCATTAATTAGTATACAGGCACTTCAGACAGGCATCATAGCCAGTTGAGTTCCTAGAGAGAGTTAGGTGATTTTGCTGTTATTATGCCTGTAGGCACCTCCTTGATTACATGCAATCTTTGGTAGCCTCTCCACAGTATATATGATGCGTGTTCCTGGAACAGTGGTACTTTGCAACCCTCTGCACTCCCAGAAGGAAATACCAAAGCCAGCATGATCAGTGCTTCACTGTGTTCCTCCGCTCAGATTTCTGCAGACCTCAGCAGCAACACATGGCTGGCAATAGGTGGTCACATGTACCAGCTTCACCCTCAGCCTCATTCTGCTCCTTCCCCACGGGTGAGATGGGACTGACAAAACAGTCCTCCCTCAGATGGGAGGTACTCATCTGCAGGGTAAATTCACTCCTCTACAAGGACTGCAGTGGTCCCACTCATTCCAGCAGTGCTCCAGATCTTACATCTGGAGCACAGCAGAAATTCTGGAGCAGCTTCAAGCGCATTTCGCGTGCTTTGCTGTTGCTTTTATTTTGTGTATGATATTACATTTAATTAAAATTTGCATTACATACCTTTCTTATACAACAGGGCAAAAACCATTTGCTAACAACTGAAGAGATAGGAGGCTAAAGGTCAAATTTAATCATATTTTAGTTTATTGTACTCAAGACTGGAGGAACAGAAGAATTCTTCTACTCATTAGATTAATTGGGGTTGGACTCGATGATCTCTGAAGGTCCCTTCCAACCCCTACGATTCTGTGACTTCCCTAAAAGCATCTGCTCTTAGCTACTAGGATTCTAAGTTAATGCTGGCCTGTGACTAGAGCAACTGTATGTGTAAAATCCATTTGACTGAGAGCTTCAGGAGCTCTATTTACAATAGCAAAATTGCAGAGCCATAGCTTACTGTCAGCATGACCACTGTGCTGTTTGGCTGTTTGGAAAAAGCTCTCAAATGTGCATCCATTTCAGCTACTGTTCTTGTGCTGGCAGTGGGGCTATGCAAGTTCACTTATTTCAAGGTTTTCCTCGCAACCGAGAGGGATTAGGAAATGGGGCTTTGATGTGTTCAGGACATGTGCTTGACATTACTTGTATACCTAGATGCTGGCACATGTGCCTGCAAGTTGTGGTCTGAATTGTTTGTCCCTGTCAGCTCATATTTTCAGCTATGGGTGGAGTTTGTGTAAAATTCTACTACCACATGCCGTTTTATATTCAGTAATAATCTACAATCTATATTCAGTAACTACATTTGGTTCTACATTCAGGAATATGTTATTAATGTAGAATATGAAATGCAACACACAAGGCCCGTGTGATGAAAACAACATCATCACAGGAGAGGAGGCTGAATACTCAAGTTACAGCCATTTGGAAAATATTTGCAGAATTTTAAAGGATTATTGATCAATAAATGCCATCCCTAAACGTAAAAAAGAATATATACCCATTCCAAGTCATTTTATGATTTCTTGCAAATATGAGGAGGCATTTATTTATTTTATGCAGCTTTTAAAGCATTCTGTGATGACAGGTGCTATCTAAATATCTAAATAGTGTTACACACACAAACAAGCCCGCATGGCGTTGCATTCTTTTTCAACCAAACAAAATACTCTTCTATGGCATAGGAGATACAAGATGTTAAAACACTGAGCTCTGCAAAGAGTGGCAGTGTTTTGTATGCCTTCGCCCCTCCCCAGCAAGTGTTATCTTCTGGGGACTTATCCAAGGTGGAAAAACTAATCTGACCCATCCCAGTTACCCTTCTTCAGCACTTCATCTGGCTTCTAGAAATGCTATTCCTCTTCAAGTCAATGAGTTTTACTGTTAAATCTAACCTGAATGCGCTGCCAATTTTCTCTGGTCTTTTTCTTCTAGAAATGAAGGCACTCGATACATATACAGCAGTGAAACTGTACTAAAAGCCACAGCAGGTGGAGAATAATACAACCCAGGGAAATTTTTGTTTTTGACTCTACTCACTATCAAAGCTATGCACAAAGCACACCAAGGCACAGTAAATAAAGACATTTCACACAGACAAGCACGAAATCTTCCAAAACAAAGAAAATTAAATTATCTTTCAACTAAAGAGCACACTGCAGTGAAACACTAAATGAGCAATTCTAATTAAAAACACGCTGCGAATCTCCTACTTTCCACCAAGAAAAAAAAAAAAAATCACACTAGTGCTTATGCATGTATAGCCACTCTAAAACCAGTCAAGCAGCTTTCAAGCCAAACAATGCAAGACACAGCATCTCAGAACTACAAAACATATTGAAACTATTTCCAGAGCAATCGTAACAACAACATGCTAGGCGAGGATCTCCAGGGAGGGGGTGGCTCCTTGGTGCTGCCCACTGTGTTTGGCGCAGTGCTAGCAGCACCCGTGCAGCATCCCATCCCTCACCCCATAGCCAGCAACCTCCCAGTGTATGCAGCCCTGTGTACCAATGCTTGCCTTGGCAATGGTTAGTCTCATCCAAAACACAGCTTGTAAACAAAGCCTTATGTACCCACATGCATATGCAGGAGAGTTGAAGAGCTGGTAGTCCTGGCCCCAGGCAAGCATGGGCAGCTGCTGCGCAGGCTCTTCCATGCAGCTCTGTTCAAGCCTCCTAATCCCTACATGCTGCAATCATCTCAGGCTCAGATCCCTGTCATGGCAGTGCTAAATCAAGCCACAGCCTCAGATGAACACGCTGAGATGGGAATGAAAAGTCCAGGCTAACTCTTTGCCTCTAAGCAGGGTTAGAGTTTCACATACAGCTCTCAGTTCTGAGCAGCTCTCCAGAAATGAAACGCAATCCCTCTTCCAACCCATTTCCTTCTATTTATTTACCTTTTCTCAGAGCCACAATACGCTGTGGGCTTCCTAGACACTAGTCACTGTCCTTTCATGGGCAGAGAGCCAACAGGATAGAAAAGAATGGCTTGTTATGTACAGCAAAGACGGATAACCTGTGCAGAACATGTATGATATGCTGATACTGCTATTCTGATGCAGGCATAGAAACAGGAACCGGCTAAATATAGCAGGCTTCAGTGACTGATCTAAAGTACAGACTTAAACAATATGAAGAAAGGTGAAGCTCTCCCAAAGACAGAGAAAAGTAACGGGAAGATTTTGCTAAGTGAGGAGAATTTTGGTCATAGCACCATTATTCCTGAATTGCTATCAGGACATCCAGTTAAAGCTTCAGAGACACAGAGACCTCATGCAGAAATTAGATGTTTACAGACAGGTGAGAGAGCATAATGATGGAAGAACGAAAGATGAGATCATCCTGGAGAATCTCTAAACAAAAGGACTGGGGAAAAGGAGGATCCAGGGAACAGCTTTCACCTGAAAACCACCAGAAGGAAACAGGTACAGGTGGGGCGAGCCCTGAAACTGATATCCACAGGTTTTTAAGAAGGAAAAACTATTAAACATCCTGAACACCATCAAAGAGGCCCGCAAGGGCAGAGCACAGATTCTGCAGCCTGAACCCTTTTTTCATGCTGTTTCCAGGCAGCTAGCAGTCTCCCATGCTCATGTATGATACCCACTCTCTTGTAGCTCTGGTGCAAAGCATTGTGTCTTAATCCACATTTTGCAGCTGAGTAACGTGGGTGACAAGGAATAACAACGCCACTTTATGAACATAGACTTGTTTGGTAGAAAACTCAAGCTCATGTTAAACCTTTAATCCCACTTTATTAAAATTTAAGGATGCACAGCTGTGCTCTGCTGCACTGTAACAGAAAGATCACTTTGCTCAGTCTTGCTTGCAAGTTTTCTCTTACTTTTCACAGAACTGTATTTTTGCACAAGTATGATTTCGAGTGGGAAGGGAGGATGGCTCTCTCCAGTGAGACGGATAGGATTTGTCCTATTAACATCAGTGGGACTAGCTTTTGGTGGTGACACTGTATTACCAATGTAACAAAGAACATAACTTGTTGAAGGGGACTTGGCTGTAGGTAGCTGAAATGTTGAGGAACACCCAAAAGTGTAGCATTGCCATGCCTGCAAGTGTTGTTTACTTTTATTGTGGCTCCAGTTGAAACCCATGGAGTAGACTTTTAATCCTTAACGTACATTATGTCTGCATGCAAACCACAAGCAGGAGTTTCTCTGTTTTATTGGGTACTGAAACATTAAAAACAGGTGTTTAAAATCCATATTACAAATCTGTCTGCAACCTGTATTATTTTTACTACGTGCAAGTAAATTGATCACTAGTGTATTTCAATTGTTTTAGTGAAAATATACAACTGCTGAATTGTTCCTTACACATGTGGAGAGAGGGAAAGTTTATTTGATTTTGCTCTACTGACAGCAGACAACAGACTTCACTTCTATATATTTATACAGCAGATGCTGTAATGGATCATCTCTTTCATGGCATGTATCAAAGAACATCTCTTGAGCTGTTCTTCATGGGGAAAGTCGAGATAAACCCCTGCTCATCATGAAAGCTGCAATGTACTTCTAGAGAGCAACTGAGTAATTTGACACCGTATTTTCCACCGATTCAGTCTGTTAGTTGGAACAATGACTGATTAAAATGGAAAATCTACACTATTACCACATATACCGACACTCCAGATTATAAGGTGTAGTACAGATGTGATTTTACTCTTCTTACATAGAAAAATTAGAGAGTATAAACCAGAAATTATTGCAAAGGACTTACCCTGATGTGAAAGCGATCTAAAACATGAGCTGGCCCCACAATACCTTCATACAGAATGCACTCAATATAATTTTTGTGGCGTTCTCTGTAATTTGGAGTACTAAGAAGGAAAATAAATTGTTTGCCCTGAGATATTACTTTTAGGAATAGAGGACAGATGTCTAGTTGCTGAAGCAGACTTGTAAAAAATTAATCACTTGCCTCATACAGGTTAGCAGTGTTTGGCAGGTAGGTTAGCACAGCTCATAATGAAGCATCTGGCTTTTGGTAGGGCTGCATTTTAATTTTAACTGTGTTTTGTTTCAGCTTTTGGGCCCATATAAACGTGCAATAATCTGACAAGTCTGGAGTGGATTTGCTGATTGATAACATTGGTGTAGATCTTCTAAATTGCAACCAAAACTGCAGTCAACTGAATTAGTAACTGTGCCTCAAGCTCAGCTCAGTGCCTGGGTGACCACCGCTGAACCTCCCTACTAAGTCATTTTAAACCCAGTCCTCAATCTCTTACCCATTCAAATTATTTTCTTAAAATCAGCTAAATTAACTACAGTAAGCAACTCCTAAGCACATACTTATATAAGAGAGAAGAATATCCTTTGTTCACAATCACAACCGACTCAAGCCATCGCTTTTGGGCAGCATGCACATTCTAAACACAGCACACAAGAGTAAAATTTCATCAACAGTCTCCAATGAACACCTCGAGCACTAAGAACTGCAGCCCCTTCAGAACCACCCCGATGTGCTGGGTTCGCACAAATGGGATCAAACACCCTGTTACTTCAATTGGTTCTGTTCCTCTCTTTTTTTTTTTTTAATGTTTTAAACAAAATATTAAAAATTATTATTTTTTTTAAGTTATACATTAACGATATTGTATATTTTATAAGGGCTGCTCCAAAAGTAATGCCTCCTGTTTTACTATGTTGGCCCACGAGGCAGATGTTGGTGGTATCGCAACAGAGGCTGCACCTTCCCACTGACACTCCGTTACATGTCGCTGCTGTGTGACAGATGGCAGCAGAGTCTGACAAAGTGAGGTCTGACATGGACGTGTGTATGGAGCAAAGACGTGTCACTGAATTCCTCCACACGGAAAAAAGGGCACCGACTGACATTCACTGACACCTGCTGAACATTCATGGAGACCAAAAAGTGGACGTGAGAACAGGGAGGCAGCGGGTAGTGCATTCCAGCAGAGGTGACAGCAACAGTGGATCACCTTTTCTGGTGCAGATGTTTATGAGCGTGGCATGCAGGCTCTTGTTAATGGCTGGTGAAAATGCACAGCTAATGGTGGTGACTATATAGAAAAATAGTGTTCTGTAAGTGAGAATTTTCTCTGTCAAATAGTGTTACTGTGCTCTTCGCACAATAGTTGTAGTTCCCATGGAAATAAATAGGAGGCATTACTTTCAGAGCAACTTAGGTACACACAGCCTAAGACATTTCCTCTTCACCCAGTGAAGCCAAAAGGTTGGACCCCCACCTATTAGAGCATGAATTAAACAAGTGCTAATTTTGTTTTTACATCATAACCATTATTTAAAAGGAACACTTTAAAGGAGGACAGATCACACTGCAGGCTCCTGGGCTCTACTACATCTCAAAAGTGAGCACAAAGAAAAGAATTTGGAAGCACAGTTCTGCAAGCACGTTTGCAGCACCCTTAGCAGCAGTAACACAAACGCCCAGTTTGTGTAGGTATTTTCCAAATGCACTGCTGTGAGGAAATTTCCTATGTCAGCCACTGATTATATTCACCTTCTTTTGTTTCTGTCTTCATTGACCACCACCACTACCACTGGAGGACAGTCCCACACCCACAAAAATACTTTCACCTTGTTTTGTTCTGTAGGGAACAGAGAGAGGACAGATTTCTTTTTTTTGTTGTTTGTTATCTTTAGATCTGACCACTTGTGATAAAGGTGAATGGCAGCTTCTAGAAAGAAAATTCAGCAATGGAGCATGAGACATGGCATTTACAACTTTTAGCAAGGGCTATGCAGTATTAAACAGGTGAGAAGGAGGGGTGGAAAGGAAGGACAAGAAGAGCACAGCACTCAAACAAGTCAAGGTTGAGTCCTGATTCTTCCCTGGTGAGCAGCAATACACTTTTTAAAGTAATGCTTCCAAAATCATGATAAATCACCCTTTCAGATAGCATTCCAAAAAAAATCTTATATGTTGCAAGCATTTCACTGATGTAGCATGACAGATGAGGACAATGTGATTGAGGCAAAAGAAAATGAAGACTACTACTTTTATGCTCACTTTTTCTTGGCCTTACAAAGACTTGCATCACGTTGTTTCCAGACTTTTAGAGTATGTGTTCATCACCAAAGCCATCAGACAAGGGGAGCAGAAGAGATGGTTCTATGAGATAAAGTTGACTCCACCATTTCTTTGCTAGGTCTAACCAGGATGGAAAATATTCACTCATCCATGTAAAAGAGGTACCATGAAACAGCAACGACACAGTTTGCATCTTATCAGTAACTGCCAGAGGACAGATGCCACAGAATGACCGAAACATAGAATATCCTGAATTAGAAGGGACATACAAGGATAACAGTCCAACTCCTGGCTCCACAGAGCACCACATAAAATTCAAATCCTACATCTGAGAACACTGTCCAAACATTTCTTGAATTCCTTCAACTTCAGGCCATGTTCCAGGGCTCAGTCAGCCTCTCAGCTAAGAACTTTTTCTAGATATCCAACCTGAACCTCCTCTGCTACAGCTCCATGCCATTCCCTCGGGTCCTGTCGCTGTCACCACAGGGCCAGAATACTAGCAGTGTTTAGCTCTGTGCTAACAGGGACAGTGTGTGTCCCAGGCAACAGCAATCTATGTGGTAAGCAAGAAATGGAGGAGAGGAGCTTACATGAAAAAAAGAAGACTCAAAGGTGCTGAGGTGCAGAGGCCATTCCAAGCACACGGCTGGCCTTCAAACACCATCACTAAACCGTGCTTTTGGAGCTGCCAGTGAGTGTGAACTGAAGGCAAACCCAGCAAGCTGTTCTAAATCCTTCAGGCTGGAAAACCAGATTAAATATCTTGTCATCCAAACAGTCAGGATATGTCCTATAACATCAGCCAGGCTGAGCATGGGTGAGGTATCATTTTAAAAGGAGAGTGGAGTGCATCACCCGAGCGCTGGCTGGTGGAAATTTTGTTTATTCACTTGCAAAGGGCTGATGCTCTAAACAGCAGAAGCCTGTCCTGAAGATCACTCATAAATCAGAGTTGAAGTTGCATTTTCAGGGTCATTAAATTCTCACTGGCTGACAGCAACACTCCTTCCAGAGCGGCTCCCTTCTGGACTCGGCCCTTCCTAGGTAAGCCATAAGCTACCTATATGGAAGTGCCCTGTGGGATCAAGCTTTATATAAAATACCAAAAAAAGAGAAACTCCCTTCTTCCCAAAATATCATCTTCTAATGATGAAAAGCTGCGGTAAAAAACTTTCAGTGGGCTTTCTTCCATTTGTTGGATTTATAGAAGCAATAACAGCTTTAAAACATCTGCCATATCATTCTACTTTTCAGTTTTGATTATCTGTCTGCTAGTTTGAGGTTAGTGTTAACTATACAGATGCAAGAAGTGAGAAAGCCATTCTGCTTAGATTTATTCTTATGAAGAATAAGGCTGTCCAAAGGAAGGCAATAAAACATAAGCTCCTTGTTTGATTTGTTGTATGGTTGCATGGCTTTGTGCTATTAGTTGCAACCTGGCTAACAGGTGCTTGCTAGTGTCTTTATATTCTTCTGTAAGAAAAGATTATATTTCCATCTGGATAATAGGGTGACACTCTTCTATAAAGAAGTTAAAAACAGCACAGAACAGAAGTCCACTCTGGTACAACAAACTAAATCTTCTTTTACTAACAAGAATATGGCTTTGCTCTGCTCTGACCAATGAACAGTGGTAAAGGGAAATTGGTTAACACGATTTTTTCCACATCCACTCCTTTTGGTCAGGCATCAGGCTGCCAGGAGCTGAATCAACCACGGACTGTTCTTCCTCCAGCTCCCTTGACTCACCCAGAAATGGTGATGACCCTGCCTCTTAAAAACAAACTCACAGTGTTTTGGGTCCCCTACCAAGGAAGCACTTATGCACGTACTCCAGGTATGTGAAACATCCCATACTGCGTGCTTAAAAATGAAGCACAAGCTCACCACAAGCTCACTGCATTGCTGGGAAGGACTTGCCCTGTTCTGCCTGGAAGAGCCTTTATCCCTTCATCTCCTTCCTGTCATCAGCTACGAACACCACTTTCCAGTCCTTTCCTTTAGCTGTTTATTTCTCTCTCCCTCCCATACTGTTTGTGTAACTGCACAGCTCTATTACCTCATGCTGTCAACTGTTTGTGAAGCATTACGTGTGATGCAGTGGTACATGAGGCTGTCAGGTTCAAACATAATACCCCAATTTGAATACACTTGTAGCTCACTGGACTGACTACAGCCCCCTGAAGTTACAATGGTTTGATATTCTGTAAGGGGTTCACGCAAGATATTCATAGCTCTTGGGTCCTGAAGCTGAAAGGATTCAGATGGGTATCTGTGGTAGCCAGCTGCTGGACTTTTGCAAGGCCTTTGGTAAGGTCCAGCATCGCACTCGTATCTCCAAATTGCAGATATATGGATTTGAAGGGTGAACTACTTGGTGGATAAAGAATTGGTTGGATGATCACAGCAAGAGTCTTCATGTACAGGGGGAGGCCAGTGAAAAAAATCATAGAATCATAGAATCACAAAGTTGGAAAGGACCTACAAGATCACCTAGTCCAACCATCCTCCCATCACCATTGCTACCACAAGCACTAAACCAGATCTCGCAGCTCCTCATCCAGACGCCTCTTGAACACTGCAAGGACAGCAACTCCACCACCTCCCTGGGCAGCCATTGCAGTGCCACTCCAGAGGCAGTGGCTGCCCCTTTTCTGGAGGTATTCAAGGCCAGGTTGAATGGGGCCCTGGGGAAACTGGTCTAGTGGATGGCAGTCCTGCCCATGGCAGAGGGTTGGAACTAGATAATCTTCAAGACCCCTTCCAATAGAAGCCACTCCACGGTTCTGTGATTCTATGTTTTGAGATCTTCTGCAGAAAAGACACAACCCAATTCTTTTGTGCAGGTCTCCTGGCACAGATATTTTGACAGTGCAAATCAACAGACAAATCTTTCACTTATTGATTTATTTATTTTAACCTATAAAATTAGGGAGTTTAGGCTTTTCATCTGTTCATAGGCTCAAAGATCAAATTCTGCACTGGAGCACACAAACCACAGGCAGCATGTAGCGTCCCGCTACAGAGCACATGATACAGCGAAAAGCAAAGCAACATTCACTGTATCTTCAGTGTTAACACATTTTTTCCAATAAGAACACAAATCCAGGCCAATGCTAGGTATCTGGATAACAACAACAAAAAAAACAACAGAAATACCCACCCCTACAAATCATTTTCTCCCCCTTTCCTGACTGATTTATCTATCTCATACTGAGATGGAACGAGGAGAAAATTCCTGGCATATTTTATGTAAAAAAAAATAAATAAATTAAACCATAATCAGAACTTTTGAATGTGCTTTTTGACTATTCTGTGAATTTTTTTCTTTCACCTTTCACTCCACTCTCCTATGGGAGTAATTCATATGCTTTAATTAAACATTCTTGAGTATTTGGACTTTATCTCACAGATATACCACACCCTGCTTGTAAAAATTCCATCTCAAGCAGCCGAAGTACTTGACTTATCCCTAAGAGGAGTTATTAATTAGAGTGACTGCAGACCATATATTTATAATCTGGTGCCATCACTTCCCATGGATCCCAAGCTTTTATCTGCAGATGACTTACCTGCAGCTAAAGCAGAATCATACCTGGCTGGAATGTAACCCCCATCTTGTGCAACTGCTCATCGCCACTTTTAAAATGAAGAATGGAAGACAAGTCCAAATGGAAGAAATATTTAAGATGTTTAAAGAATTTTTTAAACATATTCAGGCTAGCAGGCCTGATTTCACTCCCAGAGTGGTCAGACCCTCAGGTCTAACTAGCCTCACCTGACACCGTGTGATCCTTGCAACCCACTGGGGCGCTGGCTGGATGCTGACTTAGAGGGGGAGAGTACCCCAGTCTGAAATCACCAGAGGAAATTACAAGCAGCAAAATACTTCCACAAGCCAGCGGATAAAAGCTAGTGCCAGCCATGAGCTCACCAGCATTGCTCCCCAGAACCCCTCGTTGGCCAGTGCTCTGCAGCATTTTTAGCCTCCTAGGTGAGCCAGCTCCCCTCACTCTCAAAATGCTTAGCAATCAAGAACACGGTTCAGGGCTGCTGCGGCAGCCAAATGTCTGCACAGGCATGGGGAAAACATGTGAGAGGGGAATATCATGCTACAGGACTCAGCAAAAGCACTCATGGGCAACTTTATGCTCCTAAGTGCAGAAAGAAGGGTGCAGCCATCTCTCAGAGAAACATCCAAAGGAAATCCTGCTGGCACGATGCAGACTGGGAGACGGCCTGCAGGAGTCCCCTGTAAGCAAGCCCTAGGCAGCTGATGGAGAGATGGCAAAAGCAAGTGTCACTTCCCAGCAGCAGGGACAGGAGTGTGCCTCTTTGGGCAGCCCACAGAGCCTGCTGGGCTTGTTGCTACAGCGGGTCAGCAGTAGTCCTCACCTGAGGGTGAGCTTGGAAGCTTGGACTCCTTTCTGTATAACTGAATTGAGTAAAACCCCTGACACAAACACTTGCAACACCTGGAAATATGTTGGTTCAGAGCTGCATTTTGCAGCTTCAAGTCAGTCACAGAATTATCAGAAGTTACTCCCCAGATTACTTCCTCTTCCTTTATTTCTTTGCAAGCATTTTCTTTTTCTTTTTCTTTTTCTTTTTCTTTTTCTTTTTTTTTTTTTGACATTCATCCATTTCTGGTCTGAATCAGAAGCTGTTAAGTTTTTCCTAAAACAGATAATTCTGGCTGGGATGACAATGTCAGTATGGAGCAGCTTTCTCTGGCCCTCTTTTTAACTTTTCTCTTTCCGTAGAAAAAGATGTTCAGGTTGTAGTAAAAGTACAAAAACATGCATCAGTCTTTGTTAAACCGGTAGAGTCAATTGACATGGCTCGGACTGGCTGCTTCCTCCCTTTTCCCTTAATGCCCATCCACAGCTTCCTCCCTTCTCCTCTCTTCGGACACTGTGTTTGAAAGCTGCACGCACACTCCCTGCAGGCTGGGACAGAGGATGATAGGGGAAACGTCTGGATGCACTTAGTCCAATTAAGTGTTGGCATCACATTCAGTCTTTCTGAAGAGCACGTAGGAAACTGTAAATGTTAGGCAGGCCACTGTGAATTGATGTGTCCCCATTTACATTTCCTTGCATCAAGCCACGGACAGAGTAGGTATTAATTGTCATCAAGTGCACTGTCACAAAACCCTCTTTAATATAATTCACAAGTGTTGCGCTAAAACCTTTAGTCTTTCAGCAGATCACTTCCATAATCCCATGTCACTGATGGGTTTTGGCAGAGATGAAGAGCAAACTGTGTTTGCTGCTGACAACTCTGCCACACTTTCCGTTTTTAGCTGCCGCACCAGTACACAAAATCTGTAATGGCACTCCCTGCTGAATGTCATTTCGAACTGGCAGCATTCCTCCGAGCTGTGCGCTTGCTAAGAGAGCTTTAACGCAAACAAACAGACACACACGGGCCCTGCAGATCACCCTTGTGCCACCCGGCCTTTCCTAACACCGCTCCTCTGACAGGAAGATTTGTGGCATAAAGCCAAGCTGAACGCAGAGCCAGCTTGTGCCTCACTCCCACAGACGGTGCCATGACATCCGTGGGGCCGTGGGGCCAGGTCATTGCGCCAGGGCAGTGGAAATACCTGGGCTCCCCTGCATGGAGACTCACAGCCCAAGCAGGGAGCACTCGCAAGTTAACTCTGGGATAAGAAAGCAGCCAGGGAGGAGGGACAAGCACAGCTAGCTCTCTCCCACTTCTTTCTTTTTTTTTTTTCTAAACAACTAAATCTTGTTCTTCCTGCTCCTGAGAAAACTCCTTTAAAAATGAATGAGACTAGTCATGTAACTGAATTAAGGGTCAGCTTACAGTGTTATTAAATTAAACGCTTTTATATACAGTAACTAAAGAGCTTGGTAGCATTCATGAAACTGGATTCAGACTTCCTCAGATATTTTCCAAAGTGGCTAGAAGGGTTTAAGGATCTAAACAGAACAAACTCATGAAACCACGCTTTGCACACTGCAATATCTAAACCAGCGACATACTTCCACATGGCTGCTATGGCTTTGCCCTCCAACATGTGTTCACAGCTCTGATTAGATCCAACCACAAATTCAGGACTAAATGTACTGAGACACGTCCCCAGCTGATTCCAGTATAATCACAGAATCACAGAATCACAGAATCACAGAATCACCTGGGTTGGAAGGGACCTCAAGGATCATGTAGTTCCAACCCCCCTGCCCAGCAGGGCCACCAAACATCCACATTCAGATCAGGTTGCCCAGGATCCCGTCCAACCTGGCCTTGAACACGTCCAAGGACGGGGCATCCACAACCTCCCTGGGCAGCCCGTTCCAGGCCCTAACCACTCTCCTTGTGAAGAACTTCCCCCTAACATCCAACCTAAATCTTCCCTCCTTCAACTTGGATCCATTTCCCCTCATCCTGCTGTTGTCAGCCCTTTTGAAGAGTTTACTCCCCTCCTGGGTGTAGGTTCCCTTCAGGTATTGATAGGCTGCAATGAGGTCGCCCCGCAGCCTTCTCTTCTCCAGGCTGAACAAGCCCAACTCCCTCAGCCTGTCCTCATAGGGGAGGTGCTCCAGCCCCCTGATCATCTTAGTTGCCCTCCTCTGGACCCTTTCCAAGATCTCTATGTCTTTCTTGTACTGAGGGCTCCACACCTGGACACAGTACTCCAGATGGGGACATAATCTGCATGTCCGGAATCTGACTGCACAGACAGGTCCATGGTCACAGCATTCCAGCTATGCATCTCCAACTTGGGTACTGATGCACAAAAAAGCAAGAATGCATTTGTGCCACATTCACATTGCTAAGACTGCTGAGTGAACAGTGAGGAGAAGGAAAGGAAGAGAGCAAACAGATGCTATTGCCTTATCTGTAATAAAAGCTTAGTCTGTTAAGTTTAAAATATGTAAAATACACTGCACAGGCATGCTCACACACAGTAATCTCTGAGGATGTGAAAACCTCCTACCACGCTTTTCAGATTTGGAGAATACATGGTGCTAATCACAGAGTGCCATGACAAACAACCTGTGCTTCCACTGCACATTTTGGTACCTGTACAATAGGGTGGCCCCCAGCAGATGCCTTCACAGCCCCTCGACTGCCTTCTGTCTCATAATGAGCTCGGTGGTGGGATTTGGGCTGCACTTCAATACGCAGTTCATAAGGTCCTGAGTGAGACGGCAGCTGCCAATCAAGGGCAGGCAGGGATGGGCTATAATGGAAAGGAAAAAGTATTAAAAATTAGCATCAAGTACAATATCACAAACCACAAGCGTCCAGCACTATTACTTTAGAGACCATGTTTCACAGCTCATCCTTCACCATCTTACATTCAAAATTTCATCACAATGGATAATGACATGACATGAGTAATTTGGGAAGTAATGGTTATTTTATGAAGATTTGTGGGTTGAACTTAGCTGATAGCCCAGATGCTTTGTAAATAAAAGATAGTTTGTAAATAAAATGGGAAAACATTAAGAGGTGGCTTACAAACATCTTAATATATTAATTCTTGAATCAAAAGGTAGGCAGAAAGACGGAGAGGAACTTAGGGGAGAGTATTTCAGCTGCGAAAGACAATGCCAAACCAGCTCTGGAGAAGTTATACATTTAACTAATCCAATGGATTTAAACAAATCTGCATAGTTTACAGGCAATAACAAGAAGGGCATTTCCCAGCTTTCTTGCAAACAAGAGAACATCTCACAGGGTCTCAAAGCAAAGCCAGTCTCTCACACACCACAGGGAAGCAAGACCCGAAGTCAAAACGTGGTTACAAATCCCACCAATGATGACGCACGAGCCAGAAGAAAATCCAGCTCACTCTTCCGGCTCTGTATTGACTCAGCAATTACTAAAATATTAAGGACTCATTACTATCACAAAAGCAAGCAGAACTGACTGTATGCAACAGGGAGGGAGCGTCATTCTTAGAAACCCACATCCAGAGTAAAACCACACTTGAAAACATTGGCAGGAGAGCTCAGCTGCAAGAAATGCCACACAGATACTCTGGGGAAAATGAGAAAGAAATGAACAAATGTCGTTGAAAAAGTACCCCAACGTATTGATCTTAAAATCAAAGCAGTAAGCTTAATGATCTGGAGCCCAGTCAGAGGCTGGTGGCTGGGATGTACCAGCTCCCTGCCCTGCCCTCAGGCGCTGGTGCCAAAGTGGTATGAGCAGCATGACAATGACCACAGGAAGCTGGCTGGGAGGGAGAGGATGCAGCAGAGCTTCTGTGCTGGGTACATTTATTACAGGCACGTATCCATTTCATTTCATTTTGTAATGTTTATCCAGTACTTATCACCAGCATATTTCATTTGTATCTGCTGGAGTACAAGTGCGTGTGCACTCATGGGACTTAATGTGGTGCCAAGATTTTCAACATTATCTTCTTCACTGCCTATAAATTTGCCTGTTTGAGTAACTTGAATGCCTATGGACAAGCACTACATGCATTACAGAAATCCCCAACCTTTGTAACTAAATTTCTGTAAATGGTGGCTGCTTTACACTCAGTCAGTCATTATCTCACAGCTAACACTTTCCACATACTCCATCTGTGCCACTGCAGCCAGTCATGCTGCTCTGGCTGGCGAGAGAAAGCTGGAGCCTCTGAGGGCCCACTGGAGACACTACAGCCCAGAGCTACACACACTCCAAGCTTCCTGCTGCTCTGCTCCCCAGCTTTGCCCCAGAACAGACAGGGCCCACCTTGGGGACAAGGAGATGGGTGTTTTGACTCCAGTCCATGCTCCTGCACAGCAAGGCACTGCTCAAGGCACTAAGAATGAACAATTTGTGCAGGCAAGCTTTTAGGTAGGCAACAAATGGTGTCCAGGAGAGGCACTAGCACTTCTTGCATGCTCTTCTGCTACTGGATGCACAGCAAAAGAGCTAAGAGCCACTTAAAAATTGTAGGCAATTGGCCACTGTTGAAGCCACTCTTCCTTGTCTATGCTCTAGGTACACATTATTTAGTCTGAAAATCTCTAAAAGAAAATCTGGACAAGCCTTATTTGAGTAATGATGAGTGACAAGGCATGGAGCAAAACAGCTGTATCTCTCCTGGTGATGATCACCATACATTTTAAAACAGATGTTTCTGATTTTAAGTAAATTCTCACTTCATTGACTTTTTTTTTCTTTTTTTTTTTTTTCTTCTGAAAACACAACATCTATCCAATTAAAAAAAATTAACATAACATTAAAAAGGCCTGCTCTAACTGGCAGCATGTAGCCCACAAGAGCAGACAGATATTTTTTACAATTTAGGGAACCATGTAATAGTTCCATGACTAATAAGACCTTTTAAAATAACCAACGCAACACACTTTCAAATTAGCATCTGAAAATGTCAGTGTAATTAATTTATGAATTTCATGTTTTCAAACAAAGCATGAAAATAAAAATACGTTTGCTGCTGGTCTGCAATCTATCATCAAAATTCCAAACTACCACCTGACCAGTTATAAATTGACAATTAATGACAGTTTTCCTGATAAAGGAAGCAGAGTGATGCATTTGACAGTGCCACTGGCTGGGGCTGTAAGAGCTATTTCCTATGTTAGGTTATCTTCACCACACACTTAATTTCCTGCAGCTAAATGTGGTTAAAGAAAAAAAATCACCTAGCAAACTGTGTGGTGGTAAAGTGAAATCTAGTTGCTGCAAGCAGACTTTATCAATTTGAAAACTACTTCAACTAGCAAGCATCACGTGGAAGGGAGATGAGCCGCTCCACTAGCAAGGGGAGAGAAAGAGAAAGAAAAGATCTTCATATCAAATATACATTGGTGCATTTCCCTCTGATTGAATTTTCCACCAACTGAAAATCTGTCCCATTCCATTCCATATCATAATAAATCTTACAGCATTCATTCAAAATGTTGCAAAGAGAGATGATTGTTTCGAGGCAGGCTCACAAAACCCGGTGTGAGACTGTAAAGAACTTGCTCAATGTAACTACGTCCTACATAAATCAAATTAGAAAACAGATGAATTGTGATTTATTTTGCATTTGCCAGATACACAACGTGATTAAATCATAAACAGATTATCGAGTCTGGCTGACTTCTGCCTTTAGCAGAAAGATTTATCAAGTTACAGGGTAGAAAAAGAAAAGATATTAGGCAGCACAGTGGAATATAGGCAGAGAGGAAACAAAGCCAAAAACTTCTATTAAACTCTGCAAAGGTGTTTAAGCCCTATTTTGATGGTTGTGCATTTGGGAATTAAATTGACACTACACTTTCACCGCATGAACTGCTAAGTGCGCAAGGTCATTTGCAAAACACTCGCAAGCATTTTTGCTCTTGGCTATGCAGCTCTGCAAAGGGCTTTGGAACCACTGCTGGTTTTGAAAAGAGAAGAATCCTGCTCCTTCACCAGGTGTCACAGAACGAAGTCACCTACTGAAGACAGTGGCATGACAGCAGCAGAAGCTGCTGCCCCAAGGAGCAAAGCGGAAAGTGCTTTCCAGCAGCTCAAGTAAAACAAGTGACGTAGCCGAGTGTGGCTGAGACTTCATGCCTTCCACTGAACTTCAGAAACAAAGGCATAAACCAGAGAAACCACAGGGCTGCTGAACCTTCTAACATGCTGCTAAGTTCGTCCCAGCTTCAACTGTACACCAAATGCAAATATGGTTATGATTTATTGCTTATTATATGTCTCATGTTAAAATGGATGGCTGTTTAAAATCCTTGCATGCTTTTCAGAAGCATAAGAAAACAGCGCAGGTCCCACTGACTTGTGGTCTGAGAAATATACTTGCTTTGTATTTCACTTTATATTTCACCTCTGAGAGGACTTTTTTTTTTTTTTTTTTTTTTTTTTTTTTTTTTTTTTTTAATTTCCTGTCTGACAATTGAGCAACCTGGCTGTGAGCTGTTAAAACAAATGCTGCATCCCACCCCAGACTTGGCTGTGCCTTACTGGCATGCAGAGCAATTTGCTTCACTGTGCAGAGCTTTGGCATTCCTCACACTGAGCTCCAAGAGCACAAGTCATCATCATGCTCACGGACAGATAATACACAACACAACCATCCTGAAACATAACATTCAGAGACAGATTTGCATAGGAAATGCTTCATTTGTTGACTTAGGTTTAGAGACAGAACAAGTACCTATTGCCGCAGGAATGGCAGCAGCAAGTAGCTCATGTTGCATCTCTGCTTGTTCTGAATTTAGTATCACATGGTGCTGAAATGAGCTCATGAGGGCAGACCATTAATAAGGAGCTCACAGGGGTGTCTGAACAAACTGAGAAGCGCTCACAAGAAAGTGCTGGGAGGATTTAAATCAAACAAACAAAATGGTTTACTGAGACAAGTTTCCAAGCAGATCTACACAACTGAAAGTTGGTGCCACATGGTGGCAGACTCAACTTGTTGGAGCTTGAAGATGCCTCTACGCAGCATGAATAGAGCAGGGAAGATGAAAAGCCTGGATAAGTTCTCCCCTGTCCCCTCCCTCTGCCCCCCAGTTAACACCAGCTAGTCCTGGGAACTGGCTACCAGCACTTGGCCAAAAGTCTCTGTCTTACCAGGCCATGTCCCAACAGCTCAGCATTTGCTTTGTCTGAAGAATTTCCTCTGGTTTGCAATAAACACAAAAGCTTGCCATAAATACACAGTTAAGCAAATCTGGTGTTGCTGTGCTTGTGATGGTCCTTCTCCATCTTCAGAAACACTGATTTTGTGGGAAATTCAAATTCTCCCAAGTAAAGTTATCCTTTCTCTAGACCAAATCCTTTCAGCTAGACCAAAATATCTATTTAAGCAAAAACAAGAATATCCAAAGGTCCATAAATAAAAAGAATAACGAGGAAAAAAAAAAAAGCACATTAAACCCATTTTTTTTTTTTAAGTAAATCATACCATTTGGGACCTCAGTGAATCATTTGGAATGCTTGAGTTTAAGACTGCCACGGTCACAAAAGTGGAATAAAAAAAAATTAACAAATAATGAACAAGCCCAGTGACACAGATAAAAGCAAAATGTGCTTTTGAAACTGGCAGACAGATACCCAGCCACACATTCTCTATATGCAAATCACAGACTCTGTATGTAAAACTACATGTCTCTCTCTGTGGATTCAAGAACTTATATGCATTATTTTTCAGGCTGGAAAAAAAAAAAAAAAAAAAAGACTGCAGCGAAAAAAGTTGTGGATTTCAGCTTTAAAAAAAATATACATATACAAAAACATACAGTAGGGAGCTTTTATAAGCCACCTGGAACTGCCTGACTATTCCTGGAAGCTCCTTTTGGTGGTAGACCTCATACATGCCATACGTCTGACCAGCAAACCCAACCGTTTCTCTCCTCCCCTTTCCCCACTACACTACTTCTGAAGAAAATTAAAGTGTTACATGCCAACATGCTTCTTGTTAAACTGATTAAAGCGTATAGAGAAGCTGTTACTTTTCAGTGAATAAGGAGTTGTGTTAGTTAATGAGAGTAGCTGAAGAGGGAGATGTAAAAAGATGTAAGACACTCAAAAATCCAGCATTTTCACGAGTGCCAATCCTTTCTGCTAAAGTAAATAGTCATTTGGGATATGCAAATGGGCGGGTAAGAAATAAGAAGCAGAATCTTAATTTTGGATAGAGTCCCAAATACGGTGTTGTTGGTTCTGTTCTCATATCCAAAGGGAAGTCAAGCTCTGTAATTCCATGTTGCTTTTGACATTTTTGCCTGTGAGAGGCTCTCAATCGCAGAGTAAGAAGAACTGATATAGCAGTATCAGAGAAAAGAAAGCAGTTGTTTCAGGGATGTTGAAAGAAAGTACAGAGTATCGCCTGCCTGCACAAGAAATGGCAGATAGAATGCTTCTCATGGTACGCAGAGGTCTGGAAGAGGTATGACTGCTGCTGCCACCTCACAGTTGGCTCTGAAGTTTCCCATGTAAATCTCTGCTTGGTCTGTCAATGTTTTCCACATCCAAAGCCTTGGACCCAAGACAACGAGTTGCAGCTCACAGATGGAGACAAAGCCCAGTGCCAACTGCATGGCAGCCCTTGGATCTGCCCTCCCATTCTCCCTCACCAGACTCAGCACCTGCACGCCAACTGCCATGCAGCAATCCGGCTGCATGCTGGTAGCCCTTGGTGGAGGCCTGACAGCCAAAGCCTGCTCTGAAGAGCCCAAAGCTGGCAACCTGGAATGAGCTTCTAAGCTGATGGATTGCACAGAATCTTCAGAAATCAGAAAAAAGACAGAGCATAAAAAGATTGCATTTCCATTGAGCCAGGCATTACTCGCTACTCTTATTATTCCCTGTTGTTTTAGTACTTGGAAATACAAAAATTGATTGAGTCTTACTTGTGAGAAATAAAAAAATACATCAGTTTCAGATATAATATTAAAAAAAACCTTTCTTTTTTAGATTAACGCCTGCCATAAAAACATGGGTAAAGAGACATTCACGTGCTCGGCTGGTTGTGCTGGAGCTCTCAAATACAGGGATGAGGAAGAGAAGGAGGGAAAGGCATCAGTGATTTTCCAAGGCACGCTTGCTTTTGATGAAAATGTTATGTGTATTCAGGAAGAGACTGAGGAGGTAATCAAATATGGTTATCTCAAAATCATTACAATCGGGTAGATTTTGGAGCCTGAGTTGTTTGTTGGAACCTACCCCTAAAGTCCCAGCAGTTGAAATAGAACAGATGTGTGAAATAACAGGAAAAAAATCCAGATCTGTTGTGACAAATTCTTAACCAATTTTTTGGGAAAGATTTAAAATAACACAGTTTGCGTTGCGTCGGCTGTGATCCTGTTGACGTCTGTGCTCATTGCCCAGCACTTTCATATACATAAAATTAGAGGTATTTTTGGTGGAAGGAAGCATGGTCAGTGCATCTGATTGGTAAAATTACTTAAAATCACATTTCGACAGTAACTTCCAACTGCCCTAGAGCACGAGTTAATGAGATCACATGGAAACATATTGCAAACCAGGAAACATATTTTATACGAGACCAAAACAGTGGAAAAAATGTTAAATACACAACGTAGTGGGGCTCCGTTTTGTACACTTCACCTTTCTTGTTTGTGTTAGCACACAGGAATGCTGGGTGCCTTCTGACTGACTACAACAAAGCGCATAAGGGCGGCTCTCTGCAACAGAAAGATAAAAGCGTGTTTGGTCAAACTCTCACACTGTTGCCCTTGAAGTCTTTGGCAAAAAACAGGCAGACACAAAAGCCAATGTCCTGTCATTCTGACAAAATCAAATTCCTTTATACCTTTGGAAGAAGAATGCAAAAAAAAAAAACCAAAAAACTTTTTAAATACGTGGAAGGCTCTGAGAGGTTTGCTGGGACTGAAAAGTATCCCAGTGCTCACTTCCAGGTGGCTCCAGCAGACCCAGTGGGATGGCCACATTTCCCAGTTCTGAACTGCGCCAAGGCCCTGCAAGGAGCTTAGACAGTGCCAAGAAGAGAAGATCAGGAGTGACGAGGAAGGGTAAGGACAGTATTACACAGAATCACAGAATGAACCTTAGAATGGCTTGGGTTGGAAGGCACCTCAAGGATCGTCTAGTTCCAACTCCCCTGTTGCATACAGGCTTGCCAGCCACTAGATCAAGTACTAGATCAGATTGCCCAGTGTCCCATCCAGCCTGCCCTTGAACATCTCCAGGGACAGGACATCCACAACCTCTCTGGACAGCCTGTTCCAGCACCCCACCATCCCCTCTGTGAAAAACTTCCCCCTGACATCTAATCTAAATCTCCCCTCCTTTAGTTTAAAACCATTCGTCCTCATCCTATCACTATCTACCCACATAAAAAGTTGATTTCCCCCTGTTTGTAATCTTCCCTTCAATACTGGAACGTATTGAAAATGTAATGAAGTTTCCCTGTAGCCTTCTCTTCTCCAGTTTTTGGACACAGATCACATCAGAGAGGTGCTGGATGGAGAAAAATGTGTCTGGCAATGCTAAGAGCCAAGGACACTGCAGCTGTGTGTCCACTTCTTTAGTGCAGAGTCCTCTTATGATGAACAAATATGACAAGAATTATCAGCTTCCAGATGAAGTTTTCTTCTTTAAACAAAAAATGGAAGGGAAGAAAAAAGAAAACCAGTGTCCAACACAGATTGGCAAGAAGCTTTCAGATAAAGTTTCAGATGAAGTAAACGCTGAAACAATGTGTAGAAGAACCACATTCCTATTCTGTTTGTATTCACAGTCTATAACAAACAAAATAATGGGAACATCTCTTCGTCCTGCAACAAAAATGTATTTGGACACGATGAACCACTGAAGTAAAACCTCAGTTTGATGGAACCAAATTGACCTAGCGCCTGACAACATTCTGAATACCCCTGAATATCCTATTTCCACACTGGCTGAACTGGGGCCCGTTCTCATTCACAACCACCATACTAATCAACTCTTGGAAAGGCCTTTTAATCTTTCAAGGATTTACTCATGGTCGTGCCATACCAACAACAGAGGCAGCATCACGATAAACATCTAAATGGAATGAGTCAGTGGGAAGATTTGACAGGAAGCAGATACAGGAAGGGGAAGGAGGAAAGAAAAGAATACAATAAAGGTATTAGCAGGATTGTCCTCCAAGCTGGGGTTGCTTACCTCATGTAGGATGTAGGAGACAGAGACTTTGGTTTGGCCCACTGGTACGGATGCTGTGGCACAGACAAGTACTGCTCGCAGAAGTTTCCTTTCCTGATATGCTGGAAGCTAGAGAAGTCTTCTGGTGACAAGTCGGCAGTCGGCGATATGGTCCCATGATCCTCGCCAGCCGGTTCAGTTTTGAGAGTCATGGACGGGGTGTGGTCGATGGCAGTCTTCCTTGACTTGATGGGGATCCCATCATTCATATCTATCGTGCTGTCGGTGGTGAGAGCATTTATGGCAGCCACAATGGCAGAGCTGGTGTACTGGTTGGTGTTTCCTAGCCACGTCTCATCCGTAACACTCACTCGCGGTGAGTTCTGTGGCGAAGGCGTGGGGGAGTGATGCGGTGAGTAGGAGGCCTGCCGGCCATTGAGGCTGTACTTTCTCTTGTTGCAGGGAGATGGAGGCCTGGAGCTGCGCGCCCCCAGCCAGTTCTCCTCTGTGATGCTCGTCCTGGGAGACGTCGATGGCGAGTGCCTTGGAGAATTGAGCAAAGTGCAGGCCACCATGCCGCGCTGGTACCCCTCCTCTGTGTCAGTGGTCTTTGGAGAGACGCACGGGGACTGCCACGGAGAGGTCTGGGGTGAAGTGTATGGATACGAGTAGTTGGACTCGTAGGAAGACGCTTCAGAGTTGCAGCTTCTGGAAGACAAGCTACTAGCTGGGCTCAGGCAGGACGGGTCTCTGTATGCCTCAAGGTTTGGTAAGTTCAAAGTGGCAGTGGAAGGTGATCGCTTGGCATTTGGGATGGCCTCTTCCACCTCATCATGGAAAAACTGATTGTTGTTATGATGCAGTCCCATGTAAGAAGTGATTTCGATTCTGGGGCTCTCCAGAGCTGGAGCTCCGTTAGGTCTGATGTTTGGAGGCAGGTAATAGTCGGAGGCCCCGCTGTCAATGTGTCCTCCGTATCCAGAAGGATGATTTGTTGATGGGACAACTGAAATGATGGGATTTGATGTCTGAAGGCCATGACATGGAGTTGACAATGAGGAATGTGCCACATTTAGAGGCAAGCCAGCATTTACGTTTGAAGATGTATAATTATAGTGTTCTGGAAAACAAACAAACAAACAAAAAAGAATGATATGAAGTGCTGTACATAAATACTCACTTAATAACATACCAAGCTGGAATGGAGGGACATGACAAAACATACAAGAGCACAGCACTGCTTGACAACCCAGTAGCAATAAGGGAGAAACTAACGACTGCATCTTTGAATATCCTACTAATTGAGCAGCACAAGACAAGCTGTCTTGGGAGGAGAATTTACATGGATTGAGGTTGTCTCAAAGACACTTATGTAAACCTTCAGAGCAAAAAAGGGTGCGTCGGCATTCAGGGGCAGCAGTGCTGCCCAAGAGATGTGCTTTACATAAGCCAGCTTTATTCCTTCCCTGAAAAGCTGGAATACACAAAAAGCACAAAAAAAAAAAAAAAAAAAAAAAAAGCAGAGGCAGGTTACAATGAAGTCCGTGATGAAACGCATTCTACTAAAAAAATTATACACAACTGAAATTTCCATTACAGTGAGTTTCCAACCGGTTCCAGTTAACCAGGTTTTTGGAACAAGACGGATCTATTGACCTGCTCTGGTTTCTGGGACCACTTATCCTCCCGCCCAGCTGACAGAGACCAGGTGAAAGATAAACATGGATGTCTTGCTACTCTGTGACAGATGAAATTCCACTGAAACTGCTGGTTCTTGCAGATGCCACACTTAAATGCTGCCAGGAGCACGCTCTGGGCCAACTGTCCAACTGTGTAACAGCTCTGAGTGCGTTAAAGCGATAGCACCGTCGCTGTGGAAAACCTGAAAAGTGAGATCACATCACAGACTTGTGCCAATCCAGCACAGGGGACCAGCCACATCTCTGCATGCCTCCGTATCTGCTGTGCAGATCAAACTTGGTCCTTAAGGATCGTCCTCGCTTCAGCCCCCCACCGGCCTGCTGGCAGCCCACCATCAGCATGTGCCAGCTCCTCTCCCCTGCCCTGAGGCCTCATACAGGTCACTCTCTGCTTCCCAGAGACACCAGTGGGCTGTGCCTGGGCAGGTGGGCAGCTCTCAGTATACTCTGACTGATACTTGAACCAGAGCCCCTCAGGCTGGTATCTCTTGCCATGCCAGCAAACCCTTTCTGTCAAAGATGAGGGCTGCTGAATCTGGGGGTTGGGTAACGCTGTTCTGTAGGTCTGTAGGTAGCAGGCTGGAAATAATCCCAGCTGCAGCTCCCCCTGGGTTAGTCCTGGCAGCGGCACTTCCCCACATGACAGAGGGAAACTCTGTGTCCCCCAGCCAGAGCTGGCCTCCATGAAGAACTGGGCTTTGTCCCCCGTGGGAGGCAAGCTCATGGTGGAGACCACTGCCCAACTTCCCTGTGCAGAGGGCAAAGCTCTGCTAATTACCACAGCTGTTATTCCCAACAAGAAATGCTCCCAAGAGCGCTGTGGATGCAAACGAGCCTCCAAGATGGTTATGCCAGCCAGCGCAGTCAGCTATTCCCTTTCTTTGTTTATCAGCTCAGCCCTCTCTGGTGTCATCCTCCAGCTATCCTGTGATCGCATTTCCCACTGGCAACGAATCCAAGACAAACAGCACTTACAAAAAATTAATGTGCTTTAGCAGTTTCACAGCTGCTCTGTGATGTTCCAGCTGATTTACACCAGGTCAGGTAATATTTACAAACAATGAGAAACAACGTATTTTCAACTCACTTTCTACTCTGCCATCAGAAACCAGTCACTTAGTGAGGAACCAGCCACAAATAAAGCTGGAATGTTCAAAACATGATATAGCTTCACATGTTGTTTAAACTATGGAACTATGGAACAAGAGGTGCTCCTTTGACAAGGTTCCTCTGACTGCAGTGGTCAGGTGAGATAGAAGTCCACCTAGGGGACTGGAGACCACTCTTTCTGAAATGAGTCACCTTTTCTTGCTGCCTTACTGCATGGCAGCACCGCTCACAGCCACCACAAACACCACCACCTCCTTGTCATTCTTAATGAGGAAAAAACACTGAAGCAATCAGACCCTTGCTGTTCCAGAAAGGAACTCAGAGAAGGGGTCTAAGCAAGGCAGTTTCAGCCCCTTTCTGCTTTCTCTGGCTTCAGAGGAAGGCACCTCACCAGCTACTGGGATGCCGCCTGGCTCCTCCTGGAAACATCCCTGCATTGCCCTACTGCACAACTGGTCCCCAGCATGCAGTCAGACACAGCAAACAGATGCTCTGTGCCCACCAGGTGGGCTTCATATATCTGCTGCCTGCAGCATCAGCATCTTAGTTATTGCAATTAACAAACAAATAAACAGTGATCACTATTACCTAAATGACAGGTATGGCACATCAGAAAATCTAATGCATAGCTAAGGTAAAAATCAGACACTGAAGTCTTCTGGAGAAGCCCAGGCCAAACAAGCAATGTGTAGAAAGTATGCCCAACAAATATAAAAGCCCAAAAGCAAGATCTAGGAACAAGACCAAGTCCTTGGTTTGTTAGCTAAAAACCACCAGCCACAATTTCTGAAAAAGCATGTTCCCGTCCTCAGTTTATGTTTTCACAAAGCACATGGAGCACACACAGTCAGCAGTCTTAACACACTGATGTTTTTCTCACCACGAAAAACCTTTGCACAAAAGCGAATAAGACGCACGGAAATGAAATGCCTGTCTCAAGTGGGAAGTGGCCACAAAGGCACAAAGCTGCGGCACATAAAGCAGCAGCCCACAGCAGCAGGGTGTTTTGGCAGCACCGATAGGGATGAAAAGAAGGTAAAGTTTCAGCACGGATGGTCTCTGCTGTCACGGTGAGCCTGACCCATGCTGCTCATGGGCATTAACTTGAGCTACTTTCTACAAAGACATTTTCAAGAGTTGAGCCTAACATCCCAAGCCAAACATCAGCAGCAGGCCGGCTAGTGCAAGTCCACAGTAATTTTGTTGCCACCATGCCCATACTTGCACTAGGTTTAACTAGGACAAGAAACAGGATTCCTCCATTTGTAAGCACATCTTCACGTGTTACATTTCACTTCGTGACAACGTTAAAAAAAAAAAAAAGAAAAAGAAAAAACAAAACAGATTTTTCTCTAGTTAATTCCACAGAGCATAGGCTTTATTCCTTTCTATAATTAACAGGCTGATCCTACAAATCACTGGGCACCATCACAGTTCTTATTTATACTCTTTAAATAGGAGTGCTTAACGCCCTCAGTTCTAAGGGGCTTCAGAGAAGCAGAGGGCTGTGTTACACTGCAATACATTGAGTCGCATCTCGTTCTGTGCTGAAATTCATGCTTTCAGCACTGCCTCTTCTCACCAGGACTTTGACACTTCATCTGTCCAGACTCCTGCTCTTTCTAGGTGCGTAATTCCTAGGAAATTACATCTGTAATGCCTGGTGTGACGCTTTCAAAACCTCATTTTCTAAAACTGAGAAGCTCCATACAACCATTAGGAATCTGAAGGCTTGCTGAAGCGTGGAGTGACAGGAGAGCACTGTGCACAGCTGTGTCCTACACACGGGCAAGGATGTGAGAACCTGCCTCGATTTAAAGACAAAAGTTCTGCTGAACGGAGAAACTGAGACGGCATCAAATCGCCTGCTTACACATGAGCTTTTTAGGGTGACCAGCTAGCACTGAAACTGTGACAGCCGGTCTCGGACCAGGAAACGACGACAGCTTTCTGCGTGCGTCCGTTCTGGGCTCACTCACCTCGTTTCTACTTCAAGTACTGCTGAAAGTCACAGAACAGCAGCCGCGCAGAGGCTTGGCAGCGGCGACCCGCGACAAATCCAGGACCGTTATTTCGGTTTACAGATGACCTTCAGGCAACCCCGAGCCCAACCCGCTCCAGCTCACGGCGGGGAGGCTGTGAGCGGGCCCCGCGCTTCTATCTGCCGCCCCGCATCCGCAAACCCCCGCGCCCGGCAGCCTGCGAGGACAGCTCGGTCGCAACCTCAGAAAAACTCCGGGTGTTTGAAGAGCTCCGAACAACCCCGGAGTTTAAAAAATTCCTCTCCAGCCACCTCCCGCGCGGTTCCCATCCGAGTCACAAGGGCACCGAAAGAGAAAGCGTCGGACGGCCGCGGGCACGATTCAGTTTGGCTCGCTTTCTTCCCGGCTGCGCAGGGCACCCTGCCGCTCCCCCCTCCCCTCTGGCCCGCACACGCAGACTTCGTTCGGGAAGGACCCCCTCGAAGAGCCGCCCCGCCCCGCCCCGTCCCGGCACGTCCCCGCCGGGACCGGCTGCCGCAGCATCCCTCCCTTCGGCGACGCTGCCCTCGCAGCCCCTCGCCGTGACCCACCTCCGCCTCCTCCCTCATCGCTGTGCTTGAACTCGAAGAGAAAATCAAAATCAAACTCCTGCTCGGCCTCCACGCCGGTCATGCCTTCCGCAGCCCGCGACGACACCCGCCCCGTTCCGGCACCCTGCTGCCGTCGCACGGGGACACCTGCTGCCGCGGCTGGGCTCTCGCTCCGCGGCGCTGGGCTGGGCGGCCGGCACGGCGGCCCGAGCTGCGGCAGAGGTAATGTGAGCTCTGCCCGACGGGCGGCCTCGGATCTCGCTATCGCCGCCGCCGCCGCCTCTGATCCGCCTCCCTCGCTTTGTTGATGTTTCCGGGTCGATGCAAACCACCCCCCTCCCACTCCCCTCCCTTCGGCGTCGTGCGCTCCCGGCGCGGTCCGCACGCCGTGGCAACGTCCCCTCCCGAGCCCTCCCTGCGCCGCCACCGAGGGCAGCGGGGAGGCGGACAGTTTCACCTGTGGCCGCCCGAAGAAACGGCCATCGCCGCAGGTGCCAAGCCGCGGGGAGCCGCGGAGCAGCTGCCCCGGAGCAGCGGCGGGATACGCTTCGCTGCGCGAAGCCCGGCTCCTTCCTCCGAGGGTCCCACCGCTCCTCGTCTGCGAACCGGGAGGCTCCAAGCTTGGCTTATTATTATTATTTTTTAATCTTACTTCGTTGCAGCACCCGCTAGTGCCAACTGCGATAAAAAGTGCGGCGTAGCAGTTCCCCACGCGTGCCGCGGACGGACGCGTCTCCGGGCCGAAGGGGACCCGCGGGGCCTCGCAAATGGCCCCCCGCAAATACCCCCTCCGCAAACGGCCCCCTGTAAATGGCCCCTCGCAAATGGCCCCCGCGGCGGCGCGGCGCTGCCCCGACCCTCAGCACTCTGCTGCTCGCGGGGGCTGAGGTCAGCCGGGCAGGAGGACAGGAGGACGCAGCGTCCACTTGTGTTCAGAAACACTCGCCAGTTAGAGCCCGTTCTGAAGGCTCCGATGTACAAACGACCTCCCCGACCCAGCAGCCGGGGCTCGCTGCCGCTGTGGAGCTCGCAGGATTTAAGGCCAGATTTCAAAAGGAATAGTTTTTAAAGCAGTTATGGAAACGGTATTCCCTTAATAAACCGAGGGAATACCATTTTCCAGGCTCATGGCTGAAATCTCCACTACAAAGTGCCAGGAAAACACACTTTTTTTCCATCCGAGCCTCTCGTGCTTTTTCCCCTTCCCGCAGGGCCGGGCCGCACCGCAGCCCAAACGCGCCTCAGGCCGCTCGACGGCAGCCGGAGCTCACCGATGGGCAGCACAGGGACCTCGGGGGAAGGCATATAGGCTGGGACAGAAGCGGGAGGTCGTCGGGCGGGCCGGGCCCAGGCGCCAGGCGCCACTTCCCCACGCGCTCGGTGAGTCACCCGAGTGTGCAAAAGCCTCGGCAGCAGCGGAGCTCCTCCGCGTGGAGCTGCCGGCTCTGCGGGGCCGCGCTCCTTCGGGATGCGGAGCCGGGGAAGGGGGACATTACGCGTCACCCGCGCACGGCCTCGGCCTGACAGCGCGGACAGCCCGTGCCGCCCTGCCCGCATGTGGTACCTGCACATCGGTGACTTGTGCCACGCCGTGTACGGACCGTCTGACGGCCGGCACCGTTGCCGTCAGTAAAATGTTTTGATTGGCGCCTTTCCCCTGGGGGAAGATGAAAGGTGCACAGAGAGGTGGAATGAAAGCGATGTGTCGGATGTGGAAACAGAAGGAAAGGTTAAGGCGTCGCTTAAAGAAAAAAAAAACAAAACATTAATGCCATTCAAGTGGGCAGAGCGAAAGGAGCGAGCCTGAAACGAAGCCCCCAAGCGTCCCCGTGGTGAACCTGGACGGCCTCAACGCCTCCGGGCGCAGAGCAGCCCCACCCCGCAGGCCCGATGGATGGCACGCAGCGTTAAGCCCCGGCCGTATGCTGGGCTCCGCACCCCGCAGCGTCCTAGGAAAAGAGTGGGGTTTGTGGAGCCGTGCCCGCACCTTCCGCTGGGACCTTCTGTTTGAGTTCCTTCCCAAACTGATGTCAAATTGCCCGTTTTCTTTGACTGTCATCACTCGGCTACCAAGAGGGACCTCATTTTGCAAGCAGCGATCTTGACCCGTGGGGTTCCCTGACGCGTTTCCTGCATCGGGACACAGCTTTTGGCCTCATTCTCTCAGTCTCTTACAAAATACATCCACGTGGCAGAAAGTTACCGAGGAGGGCTGCTGACATTTTAACACGGGCATCAGAATTGCCAGAGGACTAAAGAGGGGGAACCTCTTTGACAGAAGACTTCACTACGTGCATAGCGTGAGCTGTGTACTTCCCACACGGGGGGACATTCGCTGCCTAAAATCTCGAGTGCAGCCCTCGGGGTTCCGGGGGAGGCGGGGGGGGGGGGGAGCGAAGGAGACAACAGCCAACGCCATTGAGTTACAACAGTCATTAACTTTCTTCTGAAAATGTGCTTGCCTGCTTCAAAATTGGGGCTGCAGCTTCTGCCGCGCTCGTAGCTTTGGCACAGGCAGGGTCCCGAAAGGAACCCCAGCAGTGAAAACTTCCACTTTAAAAAAAAAAAAAAAGAAGAAGAAGAAGAAAGAAAAAGTAAAAATAAAGAAATAAAAAGAGGGGTCGTGAGTGTCTGTGCAGCTCCCTGGGACCAATCCGGGGAAGAGCCGCGCTGTCCCCCAGCCAAGCTGTGGGATAAACCCCTCGCTGCTTGGACGTTTCCCAGCCCCAACTTCTTCCCAGCTCTCAGTCCCATAGGAGCGGAGGCGGCACCGGGTCGGGTCGGAGGCGGACCCCAGATCCCGGCAGCCCGGGGCGCGGCCCGAACCCTCTGGTGTCGAGGCGATGCGCAGGGAGCGTTTGCAGGATCCCCTGCGGCCTCCCCGCTCTGGCTCGAAAAGGCGACGTGCGAAAGCGTCGCCAGTGCGGTGCTGGGTAACGATGTTCCGGGGAGAGAAAAATGTTCCGACTGGCACAGGAGGTCGCAGCCGGTTCCCGCACGGGCGGAACGCTGCCCCTGGCACCGAGACATCCAGTCCGAACGAGAAACGACCGACAAAACCTTTCCCTAGCCCCTCGCCCTCGTCCTTTCTCTCTAAAAACTTTGCCGGCGTGTTTGCAGCGCGCTCTTTGCAGAGGGGTTACAGCGGGGCACCGCGAGTGGCAGCTCGGAGCCAGGGCAGCGAGAACGGCTCTCCGCGGGGCCGGGACAACCGTGTCGGCGGGGCCGGAGAGTGCCGCGGTGAGATGGGGAGGGCTCGGCGCTAGCGCGGCGCTGGCCCGGGCCCCTCTCGTGGGCGGCTACCTACCGATCCCTGAAAGAGAGCTGCGGTTACAGAGCACGTTCTGCCCTCCACCAAAGCGATGAGATCCGAGACTGCGGGGTGTTCCCCGGTCGTTCTCCCCCCTCCCCGCTCCCCCCGATCGGACTCAGCGCTCCCTGCGCCGTCCCCCGAGCAGGGATCGGAGCCGGGTCCCGCGGGAGGCTCGCGGGAGCGGCGGCGCGGCCGAGCCGGCGCCGTGCGAGAGGCGAAGGAGACACCTATTGGCAAGCGGCCGCCGGCGAACCTGCGGCCGGCCGCGGGGAAACACCGGGGGACACCGCCGTCCGCCCGCCCGCCCTCCCACCCGTCGCGCGTTACCTTCCTCCGCCGCCTTCATGGTGCTGCCGAGCAGGCGGGCTCCGTGCTGCGGGGCCGCCGGCGGCCTCTCTCTCCCGCTGGCTGCTGGATCCCGCGACGGCGGCGCGGCGGAGGCCGGCGGGGCAGCGCTTGGCATCCACCCGGCGGGACGGCGGAGCCCCGGCGCCTCGTCCTGGCCGCCCCCGGCCCCTCGGCGCCCGCCCGCGCCCGCGCCCCCCGCCCGCCTTCACGCCCCGGGGGCAGGGGCCGCGCCGCCCCCGACGCGGGAGCCGCAGCCGCGAAGGCACGGGAGCTCACCGCCACCGCCCCCCCGGGGCCGGGGCATGGAGGGGAGGGCGGTGTGCGTGGGGACTGGGAGGCACTGCCCGCGCCGGGGCGGCGGGGCCGGCGGGCGCCGCTCGGCTGCCGGGTGCCGCAGGAGGGGACGGGGCGAGCGGGCGAGCGGAGCGGGGAAGTCTCGCTCTGACGCAGGGCTGCGCGCCCGGCGCCGCCTTTTTAAAGCTGGAAAACACCCCCCACCTCCCTTCCCCTCCCGGCCCCTCTCCCCGCCCCGGGATCGTGATGTCAGCCGGGCCTCGGCCCCGCCGCCGGCGGGCGGCCAGCGGGAGGCGGGCACCGGCGGGCACCGACGGCCCCGGCGGCCCCCCGTCCCCCGCCCGGTGCCACCGCTCGCGGGTCCCCGGGGCCCTTCTGGGGGAGCGAGCGCGTCGGGGTCGCGGGACTGGGGAGAGAGAGCCGGGGAGTCGCGGGAGTGGGGAGAGAGGGAGACGGGGGTGGGGAAGGGGGGGGGGAGGGGGGGGGGAAGGCGGCCCTGCATGCTGAAATCATTATGTAAAAAATCGCAGGCTTCCCCCGCTGTGGAAATTTGGAAAAGAGCATCAACTGGCAGGCAAGAGAGAGGAAAATCCCATTCTGGTTAAATTACTAACAGACCCCGTGGACTCGGTTTCAGTCGCTTCGGATTTATTCTGATTATTTTATTTATTATTATTCTGTAAATATCTCAGCAACGCAGTTGCATCTCATCACTTCATAGCGGGGGAAGGAGAGGCTTCCAGCCCGCAGCGGCTCCTCCTCCCGTCTCCCGCCTCCGGGATGCCCCGGCTGCCCCGACGGGCGCGCCGCTCCCGCTCCGTCCTCCCTCTGCCCCACAGCTGGCAGGGCCGGGCCATTTTCCTGTTGGGATTAAACGGCGGATAGAGTGGAGTTGGGGTGGTTTGGAGCGTATCTGGCATAAAAAAATAAAATCATAAATCTCGTGCATGACACCCATATGTGGTTGAAAATAAATCCAATGTAAACGAAATCCTGCCCGCTCTCGGGGAAACGGGAGGCCACGGCAGATCGTTGGGGCGAACTCGTCCACGAAACCATCGCGCAAAATGTTCCCTTCCGACGGGCGGGCCCTGCGAGGAACTTCCCTCCCCCAGACGGAGCGACCCGCTCACGTCAGGAAAGGCAAAACCAAACCAGAAAGGAGGACGCTCTCCTTTCGAGAAAAAAACGCGGAGAGGCCGCCGCCGGGCAGCGGACATCAGCCGTCCCACCTGCCCGCAGCCGGCCGGCCGCTCCTCGCCTCGACGCGGGCCCGCGGGGGTGCCGCCAGGGGGCGCGATTTGCCGCGGGGCCGCTCGGCTGCGCCTCCTTCCTCCGGCCGCCCGCCGCCGCAGCCCCGACGGTCGCGGGTATCCCGGCACATCGCCCGGCGGCCGAGGCGAGCTCCGCGGTACGGCTCGGAGCTCGGGGGGAGTGGGAGGGGGTGCGAGCCGCGCTCTCGTCCCCGGGGCTCTCCTTTCCTGCCCGCGCTCCCCCTCCCCCCCGCTCGCCGCTGAAATGACGGAATCCCCCGTCTGTTTCCTCCTGTTTAATGCCGTTGCCCGGACCACCGTGGCTCCGTTCCAAAGCCTCGGAGCTGTCGCAGGCGGTCGGCGGCGGCGGCGCAGCGCAGGTCTCCCCTGCCGCCCCCGGCCCCGCCGCTTCTCTGCTTCCCCCGACCCGGCCCGGCCCCGCCGCGCCCCAAGCTGCCGCCCCGGGGCCGCCCGCTGCCGGCCCGCCTCCGCTCCGCTCCTCTGCCCGTCCCCCGCTCCGCCGCCTCCCGGGGTTTGTTTACAGCCGCTACTAGGAGAGACTGCTACACGGGTCTTATTTTAGGAGCTGGTGATGACTAACGGAGTTAAAAGGAGCTTAGGACAGAAAACAACCCTATTTTTAGACGGCTGTTGTTTCATTGAGTTATTGTAGCGAACGCTCCCTGGCCATTTTTAAAGCCGCTTCCCCGGTGCCGGGTCCTCTCTGCCTCGCGGGGAGCGCACGCTCAGCCGTGCTCTCCGTGGGGACATCGCGGTGCCTCCCCAGCCAGCTGGCCTTGGTGACCGCCTCACGCTGTCCCTGAAGCCCCCCGACCTGCCGCGGGGCTCGGGCCGAGCTGTTCCCTGCTCAGCAGCCCCTCAGAGAGGCGAACTCTCAACTTCGTGTTCTGAAATCGGGTGTATGGGGAGGGTCTTCCGCCTCCAGCGTTTGCCGATATGGAATATTTTCTTACAGTGTGCTCCCAGCATCCCAGAATCCGGCGCGTGGATCGAAAAAGCCAACCGTTTGGGACACAGTCATTTTGTCCCGGGTGCCTTCCCTTCTATAGCTAGCTCGCTCCGAAAGTAATGCCTCCTGTTTATTTCCACGGACTTGACGAAAGCTACAAGAACACAATAGAAGCAGTTGATAGCGTTCTGTAGGTGAGAATTTGCTCTATTTTTTTTTTTTTTTCAACGCAGATACGTCTGTTAGCTATGTGTGAACAAGAGCCTGCGTGCCATGCTTGTAAAAATCTGCACCAGCAGAGGTGACCCACTGCCATCATCACCACTGCTGAAATGCAGCATCCACCACCTCAGTGTGCTCACATCCACTCTTTGGTCTCCATTAATATTCAGCCAGCATCGGTGAATACCAATCAATGGCATTTTCTCTGCGCAGAGGAATTTAGCAACACATCTTTGTTTCATATGCTTCCATGTCAGATGCCCTTTTATCAGGCTGCCCTTCTGCTGCCATCTGTAATACATCAACGAGATGGAATGGAATACTGGCAGGAAGGCTCAAGCTCACCAACATCTGCCTCTGACATCATGGGCCAACATAATAAAACAGTAGGTGTTACTTTTGGAGCAGCCCTCATGATACGTATGCTAACGTATCACCACCCATCTCTGACCATGCACTCATCTTTTGGATCCTGGCAGCTTCAAAAGCTTCAGTATCTGTTCAGGATTTCATCCGTTGTAACCAGAGGTTTGTAAGTCCCAAGTCTCCCTAACCACATCCGTAGTTGAAGCATTTCTAATCCCCTTGCTTTGAAAATCTAAATTTGCTGGAAAATAAGTGAGCACATGGCTGGTGTTTTTGGCCAATATCACACCACTGTGAAAAGGCAACCATGAGGCTCTCACACAACCCATTAAACACGCACCGGCGATGGCCAGTTGCTGCCCCACATCCCCAGAAGGACACATTTGGTGAAGAGGCAGGGATTTGGGTCAGCCTGACATCCCCCAGGCTCAAACTCCTGCGAAGGCTGTTAGAAATCACTTCACCACGTTTAAAGTGCATTGCACTTAGCAGGACAAATGCCAGCAGAGTGAATTTTGTGTGCTTGAATAATGTTGCAATTTACCCTGTGGCCGGTCTCATTACGGCACCGAAGGCCCTGTTGGTTTACCTGGCTTTTGATTTAGTGGGCTCTCGGTAAGTGACTGTGGAGGCACACAGCCAAGGACTGCAGGAAAACAGCCTTAATGCCTCTCTGGAGCTCCAGCCACCCATTCAGACACCGACGTCCTAAAGGAAGGACAGACATCAGACAGCCACACCACAGCCGTGTGCAGAAGGATGAATTAAACAGATGTGAGCTCAGAAAGGTAGCCCTGTGTGGGTGCCCCTCCCCAAATCCTGATTCCTGGGCAGGTGGGAGGGTGCAGTTCCCACCCCAGAGATGCCCCAATTGAGGTCCCCCGCGTGCAGCTGTCTGATTTGGAAAGGTGGGCATCTGTTGGGCACTGCCAGGGACACCCAAAATGCAGCGGGTGGCCTGAAAGTAAAGGCTGGTGTAACACACAGATCAGTTCTGTGTGGTAGCTGCAGAAATGTTTCACCTATTTCACACTCCCCAGCTGCTGGCGCTGAGCAGCCTCTCGTCTCACCTCTTAGCACTCACTGCTGGAGAGCTGCTGCAGCCTGCCTGGGTGCTGGGCAGGGGCTGGTGGCAGAGCTGGTCCCTCTCTGGGGGAAGGGGAAGGTGAGGTGTGCAATTTCTGGGAGATGCATGGGTTGCTGTGGCCGTGAGGAGCACGTGAGGAGTGCTCCCCCCACACACTCTTGGCACGGGTGCACACCTGGCTTCCTGGCAGCAGGCAGTCTGTTTGAGAGCAGGGCCTGCTGGCAGGAACGGGGCAGCTTTGGGTCACGCTGGAGCAGCAGTGGTCCAGCACTGCAAAGGCCACGGGGGCTCTTCTGCTGAGACAGGGACTCTCATTCTCCTGGTAGGCTCCATGTCCCTGGGATATCTGTTGTGAGAAACGGGTCCCTGCCACTCCTCACCCTCTCCTGTCTGCTGGTGGTCAGTCTGGAGCCTCTAAAGCCAGCAGACTCTGTGGTTCTGACTGAGAGCCGTGCACTGCTGAGCCATGGTTATACCACGTGCCCTAGGCAGCAAGCGTCCTCCTGCATCCCCTCCACACGTGTGCTCCCCTTGCTCAGTGCTGAGCTGGCTGACACAAAGGGCTGCTCCAGTGGTGCTTGGTGCCCTCTGTAATCCCTCTCCCTGTAATCAGCAGGTTGCAGGCACTGAGCAGCGTGCTGAGAGCCATCCCATTCGCCACATGATGCGGTGTGAAGCCCTGAGCTCTCTGGCTGCAGCAAGAGCCCTCTTCTCCAAAACCTCAGCTGCGTTGTTATTTGTTTGGCTGCTGCTACCCCTGCTGCTCCTCACCACCAGCCCGGGGCCTTTTCTTCATTAGTTTCTTCCTGCTCTGTTTCATTAAAGTTGCATTTAAGTGTGCCAGTGGTTCTCTCCAAATAAATAGCCTTCCATTCTGTGATATTGAATTTCTTTGCATTAGCCTATTCCCCCAGCAACTCCAAATCCTCCTGTAGCTGGTGCATTCCTGAAGTTTATCAGCAGCCTCCCCTTCTATCATGACATCATCTGTGTCTGGACACCCAGCAGCTTGCGCCAGCCTCATTTGTACAGAGCTCTGAAACACAGCGAGTCCCAGTGCTGAGCTCCAGGAGATCCTGGCTGTTAGCTCTCCTCACACAGACTCCTGCTTATCGCTCTTCTCTCTTCTCCAACCTGAGTTTTATCCTTTTAATACCAGCGATCATTATCAAGACTTGCATACCTTTTACTGATCTTGTTTCCTGATGTGCTGTCAGCCTTGTTAAACTCCAGCAAACTCAAAGTTATTACTTGAAACTTTTCTGGGTTTGGCTTCACAGATGAATAGGATTTGAACGACTGGCAGCAATTTTGACTATGGCTCCTTGTTGTAGACACTTGCAAACATCAGTTCCCACTCCCTCTTCCTCCAGTGTTTTCAGCAGGTGAGGGGTATGGAAAGAGAAAGTATTTTCCAGGTGAGGAGATACCAAACTTTTATTCACTCAGCTGGGACTGTACACTGCTGAGGAGCATCCTTCACATCCCAAGTGAAGCGAGTAACGATGAGCTGCAGCCCAGTGGTGGGAAGTGCAATGGAAAGCTCTTCCCCTCCTGCTTTCAGGAGCTGCTCAGTATCTCCAAAGACAGCAGCCTGGGACAAGGGTGGGACTTGGAGTTTTTCAGCTACTAAAAGATGAACTTACAGGGTGCTGCCTGCTACTGGAAACAAAGGGCTGTGATGGAGATGCTGAATGCCCCATGGGTGATGGATTTCTGAGAAGCCCTTGGATCAGCTTGGCACAGCCAGCAGTTCCTCTTACCATGGTGATCCTGAAAGGCTGACAAGAGACTGAGCTCTCAGCATGTCCCTTTCCTTCTTCACACTTTAAATTTTATCTCCCTCATTTTTTTCACACCACATTTCAGGCACCAGGTGTTTTTTTTTGTTTTTTGTTTTAAAGGCAGGGATGGTTTGACTGAGGGGTCCAGCAACCTGAAGTACATTGCCAGACTCTTATAGCTTGGTCAGGCATGTAAGTGTCTAGCTCTTAGTGTAGCAAAATGAGGCATAAGCCTGGTGCTTTTACTGCTCTAGCCAGTGGCAACATTCCTGTTTTGTGGCACCCTTGTATTCTGAAATATCTATCTTGAAGAGCAAATGCTGAAAATTAAAATCTTGAGTCAAGCTTCCTCATTAGCAGCCTGCCTGGCTAGACTCTAGCTTATTATTTTTTGCTGGTGCATAGCTGTAAAGAGAAAACCTAGGAGAAAATAAGCAATTAAAATGCATTAAATTGATTTCCAAATGGGAATGCAGGATCAGACAGTCTCAGGAAGAACCTCATCTCTTCTCTTGCATCTGTTTCTGTATGTGAAAGAATGAGAAAAGAATTCACCAGCAACTAGAATAAAGCACATCTGCAAGCATTAGCAGGGTCAAACTTCTGCCTAGTCAAGTCTCTGATACCAGGACTGACTCTGAAACTGCTTGGCATGCATTGTTTGCGAAGCAGGACTTCTCAAAGGCCATGCAGCTGTTGTACAGTAGGAACTCCTCAGCTCCAGCAACTTACACGTCACGACACTCAGCTCTCCAAACCCAGGGAACTGTTCTCATTGTTAAGAAATAATGCCAGAAAGCACCCCAGTGTCCTGCTGTTCTTAACTAGAACACAGTCTGATGCAGTTTCCAGCAGCAGGGAGATAGATGACAAGTGAAACAGCACGACCTCTGGGCACCAAGCCCATGTCTGCTCTGGGGTGGGATAGCAGCAGCCCCTCACCTCAGGGCAGTGCAGGTGCAGAACACGCATGCACTGGGATAGATAGAGAAAAGCTGTGAAGATGTTACAAATGGATCCCTTCCTCTTTACTCTCAGGGCTTTCCTCTCTACTCCCTTCCTCCCAGGAGTCTGATTACATTTATTTTTGGGTTGCTTTTTAAGCACGTTAAGTAAATTACAAAATTAAACCTCTCAACTGTGCTGCGTGACAAAGAGGCTCCCCACGGATGTATTGAGTGTTGTAGGAGAAATCAAATTGCATTGTATCACAAAGTAGAGCCTTTGTCAGGCTAAGAGGTAAAGAAAGAATAGCCTCCCAGACCTGCTGGTGAAGGTTGGACATGTCCATCAAGCTGTAAAATGGGGAAAAAATAGAGAAGGAAAAACCTGGCCTTTAATGTCAGAAAACAGAAAATGAGAGTCCAAGAGCTTATTCTTTTAGGGGAAGGCAGCTATGCAAAGCCAGACTGAAGACCAGGGCTGACAATTGTCTCAAGGTACTTCAGGACTTCTTCTGAGGTCTAGAAAGCCCATTGCTGGAGGTGTTGTCTTCGAAATTAAAGCTATTAACACTCAGTACTGATGCAGCTATAAGAGCTGTGCCACAACAAAATGCTTTTCTCACTGTTCCTCAGGCTCCATGAGTCAAAACTGCCAAGCCTGGATGTCTGGGATTTGGTTCTGGGTTCTGCTGGTTGCATTCAGTAAGTGGACACAGGCTGGTTTTATGCAAGTGGCAAAGGGGTAAAGGCAGTAAAAGAGCAGTTTGGGATGAGCATGGGGGCAAAGGTCTGCACACCCAAGTTCAGTCTCCCAGGAGCTGCAGAGCAGCCATCCAAAGCAGGCAGGGTCAGGCCAGGATGGGCTGCCAGGACGTTGCTCTGGGCCTGGCTCTGATGTCTTGTCACAATGGCTGCATGGATTTGCTGATTCGGGAGTGCCAAGGAGGAGAACATCTGAACATGGGGAGATGAAACATCGAGCACTGCAGGAGCACAGGAGCTCACTTTTTTTTCATGGAGGCTGATACCTCCTGGCCAGTCTGGCTGTCCCCACAGCTGCTGAAACACTGGCCATGGGTTGTCGCAGTAAATGCTTCTTGTGGTGGCCTTCCATGAAGTGTCCTTTTCCTCCCTTCAACCCAATTAAAAGTTTGCAGGAAGCCACAAACTCACCTCAGAGAGCGAGGGTCCCAGGTGGCCAAGCCTGCTGCTTGAGTCCAGCATAGGTAGACTGCTGTCTGAAACCCCCTCTGTGTTTCAGCACCAGCACTGATTAAAAACAGCCTGTCCTGTGCAGTGCAGCCCCAGATGCAGGCAAAGAGATGCTTTTGTTTGACAGCGACTGCTTTGGATGAAAACATATTCTTTTCATGCCAATGATTTCTGTCTTGGCTAAAAGATTTAAGAATAAGCCAATAAAAGATATTGGCTTATCAATAAAATATCAATTTTATATATATATATATATATGAGATATATATCATACTACTAAAACACAGTTTTTGAAAATAGGTACCGTATATCTTGAAACAAGAACACTTTTGTTGGTTATTATCGCAGCGGAGCGATGCTGGTTATTTGTAAGCTCCTACTGCCCCCTTCTGGTCGATGTAAAAATAGCATGTTTGGCATGAAACTTCCTATAATTGCCTTCTAGAAATAAATAATCAATTAAAAAAAAAAAAAAAAAAAAGCCCCACCAAAATTACTCACACCAAACCAAAAACCTATTTACTATTGTTCACTTTGACTTCATCATAGAAACGTAAAATCACAAAATTGCGAGGTTGGACCTCCAAGATCATCCAGTCCAACTGTCCACCTATCACCACTATTTCCCAGTAAACCACATCCCTCAGCACAACATCCAGACGTTCCTTCAATGCCTCCAGGGTCAGTGACTCCACCACCTCCCCGGGCAGCCCATTCCAGTGCCTGGCCACTCTCTTGGAGAAGAATTATTTCCTAACATCCAGCCTAAATCTCCTCTGACACAACTTGAGGCCATTCCCTGCAGCTAGTTTCTCTAGTTTTTTCTTTCTCTAGTTACATGGTAGAAGAGGCTGAACCACACCTCACCACAACCTCACTTCAGATAGCTGTAGAGAATGATAAGGGTCTCCCCTGAGCCTCCTCTTCTCCAGACTAAATCATCCCTGTTCTCTCAGCCTCTCCTCATAAGACTTGTGCTCCAGACCCCTCACCAGTTTCGTTGCCCTTCTCTGGACACGTTTCAGGGCCTCAGTGTCCTTCCTGCAGTGAGGAGCCCAAAATTGAACACAGTACTCGAGGTGCAGCCTCACCAGAGCTGAGTACAGAGGAACAATCGCTCCCCTGCTCCTGCTAGCAGCACTATTTCCAATACAAGCCAGGATGCCATTGGCCTTCTTGGCCATCTGGCCACACTGCTGGCTCGTGTTCAGCTGAGCATCAGTCAATACCACCAGGTCCATTTCCTGTACACAATCTTCCAGCCAGTCTGACCCAAGCTTGTAGCATTGCCTGGGGTTGTTGTGGCTGAAGTGCAGGACCCAGCACTTAGTCTTGTTGATCCTCATCCCACTGGCCTCATCCCAGCTATCCAGCCCATCCCTCTGTACAGCCTCCCTACCTCCAACCAAACTGACACTCCCTGCCAATGTGGTGTCATCTGCACTTAGTAAGGGTGCACTCAATGCCCTCATCCAGGCATTTCAACAGGACAGGCTGCAAAACTGACCGCTATGGAACACCACTCGTGACTGGTTGCCAGCTGGATGTAACTCCATTCACCACCCCTGTGGGCCCAGCCCTCCAGGCAGTTCTTTACCCAACAAAAAGCGTACCTGTGCAGGCCATGGACTGCCAGCTTCTCCAGGAGAATACTGGTGGAGACAGTGTCAAAGGCTTTGAATTGTATCAGTCATTCAAACAGAAACTGAAGTCATTTTTTGAAAATGCTGATGCTGAATTAGAAAGGAAAGGAGTTGGCAGTAGATGCAGATGCTTTTCTGTCTGGGTTAAAAGGCTGGGTGGCACTGATGGCAGTCACCAGGAAGATGGGAAGAAAATCCAGCAGCAGGTATGGAATTACAGGGAGGATAACCAGCTGGCTTCTAGCATGACCTTGAGCATCACAAAAAATCATACCGCATGTTTATGCTCATGAAAAATAAATTAATCACAAGTGAAGCAATCCCTAAGATGAAGTGGGATGATCCAGTCTCCAGCTAAAAGCCATGTCCTCCCTTTATGCTTGGTGTAAACGAGACCACCAAGCTCCCATGTTCTTAAGATTTTAAGTTAGCAGGTCTACCACCTTCCTGAAAACTCCCTGTAAGAAAAAGGATACTGCTCCTTTCCTCCAGCGTCACCAAGAGGAGCTCTTAGGACCCTTCTGTCTCACTGGACCTCATTTCACTGCATTACTTCTTCATTGAAGTACTCTCCAAGTCCCTGTCTTCACTATTCTTGTCATTTTCCCTCACTTCCATCCATTCTCAGCAATGGCAAAACCTCCTCCTATATATAAATCTCTCAATTATTAGGCAAAGTGGCTCTTTACCTCTCTCTGAATAACCTGTATTATTGCTGCAAGAATTCTGCTCGGGGTCCACACCTAATGTGGTAACAATAGCAATCATCTGTCTATTGCTCCTATACTTTTCTGCACCTACAGCCTTCTTCTCTTCATTTGGTCTGATCAACTTGAGATTTGCCAAGGGACTGGAGGAATGTGAAGTGACTACTCAGCATGGTCTGGAAACTGGGCTCCTGCTCACAAAGCAAACAGTTTAAAAACAGTGGCATTCAGAACTGCCTGTTACTTCTAGTGAAAATTCCCTTCAAACTGGAATGCAAGTCGTTGCATATAAGAAAACATGGAAATTATTATATTCTTCCCACTTTACCTGCTTTATATCTCTGAGCTCTTAGTTACTGCCTCAAATTCTGATACTCACTGAGATTTGCCCAGTATGAAGCTGATTAACTGCTTCATTCCAGACTCCCAAGCAGCTCCCACTTTTTCTCGCTCCTAAAGTTCCTGCATTTCTCCTGTCTTGGAAAACTATCAAACCAGAAAAAGAGTGATGAACATTGGAAGAAGTGAGAGCTGTCTGGGATGGAAACTAGCAGGTAACAAGACAGCTACAGAGAGGCCTCTGTTTTCATGTTTTCCCTTGACTTGCTGGAGGTCTCTTTACCTGGTGTCTTCCCACCACATTTAGTCCTCAGTTGCACTGGAAGCGTGCATATTGCATTCAGCCTGCCCAAAGATCAGCCCTGAGCAGCTGCTCAGTCACCCTCTTCACATGATCACCTGATGAATCTCTCCCATGGAATTTTTGAGTCCTGTCTTTAAAAATAAATGCTACAAAAATGAAATCTTGACTGCAGTCACTAACACTGAGCCACACACAGATGTGACTGTGTTTGAGTCAATAGCTACAACAGCAGGCTGCAGTTCCAAAGGGGCCTTCGTGCCCGGGTTGCTCAGAGGGGAATGGACAAGCAGGAATAGTGGGAAGGTGCTGAGAACAGTCAGGCAGTGCTGTGACCCACAGGGTAGCTTGTAGGAAAGACAGCTCTCAAGGGAAAGCTCCAGGTGGCTCCAAGCTGCTTGCTTTGAGGGTGGGACCTATGTCTCACTGCTAAAGCAGCATCATGGGCTTAGGGGATGGAACCTGCACACCCAGCATTGAGGTGCATGGGACCAGAGCCTTCTGATTTTTTTCCCAGGGGTAGGGAGGTGCAGACTCTGCTAGCCACAGCAGTGAGCAAAGCAGCCAGGCGGAGGTTGAACAAAGCAGGCAGGAATTCAGTACCTGCGAACAGCAGGCCCTCTCCTGGCCACGTGGAGGTGGAAGCTGCATAGAGCTGCACTGACACAGCACAGCACTGCCGGAGTTCTGCACCACAGTGAGCAATGCAGGCAATGGGGGATATTTCTGTAGGGCCTCAAGCTCCATTAAGTATACCCACACACTTCCAGTTCTTCCCCAGCCTTCAAAAAGCATTTCCCGTGGCTGGCTTGCATGTTCCTTCAGGTCCCAGCTCGCAATGTGGCAGCAGCCCCTGGGCCCCAGGTAGCAGCCTGAGGGCAGCTGTGCTGCAGGAAGCTCCCCGGCCTCCAGCAGCAAGCCCCATCACTCTGTGCTCCGACGGCCGGGCTGGCAGCGAGTTACCTGCCTGTCAAGAAGAGAGACTCCGGGTCTGAGAGTACTACATCAGTGCCTCCCACCAGTTCCACTTTACAGCTGAGGAATATCCTCCTTCTCCCACCTCACCTGCCATTTCCAAGTAATTGCTTTTGGACAGATGGCAAGCTAGTAGCGCGCTACTGGTGTGCACTAGTGTGACTAGTGGCTTGGCTTTCTTCCCACTCCCTGACAAAAGAAATCTGCTTCAGGCTATACAGAGATAGCTTATTTTTCCTTGCTCCGCTTCCCTTCCAGCACTGCAAACCCATTCACACAGAAGCTGATTGCTTCAACAACTGGAGGAGCCTCTGGCTGAGCACTGCTTCCATAGATTGGCCTGTGTTGAAAAGGACCACGATGATCATCCAGTTTCAACCTCCCTGCTATGTGCAGGGTCACCAACCAGCAGACTGGGCTGCCCAGAGCCACATCCAGCCTGGCCTTGAATGCCTGCAGGGATCCAATGCTCCCACCTGTGCCTCTTGATGTGAGACAAGGTACAGCTGGAGCAAAGCACCAGCTGCATTTGTGCTGGTTCTGTTCTTCAGGTTAATGCAGTGATGAGCATGCAATGTGACAGCAGGTGGACAGACGTCCTGGAATCCTGCTTGACTCTACTGGCAAAGCCCATCCTGGCCAAGGGCAGACTCAGTAGCACCAGGCAGAAGCATAAGGTTTTCTGACTGATTATTGCTGTCAGGCTCACGTTCCTCAGATTGGTTATGAAAAACATGATTTCCCTCACAAGTTCTAGACGTACAACTGTGGGTAATCTGAAAGCACTACTAAAGCAATTTGTTTTCTGGAAATGTTATCAGGTATCTTTTTCCCTCTTCAGATGGGATTTCTATTTCTTTTAAGTTATTACACATGGTAGGCATTACTGATTTTACAGAAGTTTGCATAAATTAAGGGCATCGCAAATCTAAGTTACTGTGAGGAGGCAGATTACTTCTTCTTTTCACCCAAGATACATAAATTGCATATTCAGGATTTTAGGATGCTTACTTCTTGAATTTTGGCATTCTCAACTAACTTCCAATTTGTAGATAAACCAAAGTCATTTTCGTCTCTCAATCCTCCATTAATTTTAATATCAAAAATAATGTAAAAGAACCTAGCAGAATTATAATTAGCCGTGCACAAGTAGAAAGGTAAGGTGAAAGCCTTCAGTTTGGATACCTTTAAATACTTGATTATTTATATATATATATCATTTATTATTTTTTTATTGTCTCAAAAGTAAGTTTATGTCAAAAGTGGAAAGGCAAAGCCAATTAATTCCAAAATGATCACAGCCACAAGATAGAAATCTCAGTATCGCTCAATGCTGTTTCCCTTCAGCTCCTCCCCAGAATTTGATAAAATTATATAAGATTTATTTACTTATTTTTAAACAACAGTGCCTACAATTGCTTTAATTACACTTAGATTGGGATAAATACACGCCAGGCCAGGTTTGCATCACCTTCCTTGTTCATGTTGGAAAACCTCCCTCCTCCAGCCAGAATAAGTTCTGTCAGCAGTGATGGAGTTGAGCCACAGGCTTTTATTCAAAGGATGGCTGTGCAGAGGTCACTTCCTGACAAATTGAGGAGGTACCCTGGGAACCAGAAGCTGTGGGCAGAAGTAGAAGCATATACATAACAGTGTCCCTGCAGATGAATTCAGAAGTCAATGGCAAGAGGAGGCAGCCACCAGCAACTGCTACATAGAGGGAGATAGAAGTTCATCTTCCTCTGTTGAGCAAACACGGCACAGAGGTTTCACCCAAAGGGAGCATTTTACCATGGAATTTCCAAATCTCTCCTTCAGAAAGGCAATCGATGATTGCAATAAATGCATAACACTTGCACATGCACATACTCCTTAAAGGCATCCTTAGAAAGCATCCGTTAATATCCCTAACCTCCCAGCCAAAGTGGCCAGTTTCTTCCCCACAATGTGTTGACTTTGCAAAATCAAATTCATGCTCAGAACCTGGAGCAAAATACAGCAAAACAGAGAGGACCACAGACAAGCTGGATGTGTAGATTACAGAGAAACAACAGAAAGCAGTTCTCTCAGTGAGAATTACAATTCTGCATACAGCTTTGTTAAAGCTACAGAAACATTACTTTGAAGGCCTTTTTATTATTACTTTTGTCAACAGGAGAGGAAGTAGACAGATTACTACTAGAGGAATAAAGCTTAGCTCATAAATACCTATCATGTATAATAATGTAAAATAATCTCTCTTCTTAAAGCAGATGATCTTTCTTAGAGCTCATAGGGAAGAAAATGTAAGTATTCATTAAGCCAGCCCTCTTCTGGGCAACTTACACGCTTAGCTTTGCTGGTTATGACATACATCCATGACAACAGTAAGTAGAAATCTCAGCAGCAATTTTGCTACAGCCTCATCAGGAATGGGAGAATAAAGCAGAATTTGAGAACTTAAATATGGAACACTCTCTCGTTCTGTTCAAGGTATGCAGTTTGTACAACTTCCACTGTAGAACATTTGAGTCAAAATCACATTTTCGGTCGACAGAGTAACAAATAGGTCTGCAAGAGCAGTTCCCTATTAGAAAATGATTTTGTTAGCAATTGGCTGTGCAAATTCCCCCTCACAGTAACAGCTGTGAACCCTGCTGAGGGCATCTGTTGGGTAGTCAATGCTTGTTGGGAAGTATCTCACTTTAAGTGTGTTTTGTTTACAAAAGAAATTCCTCTGCTTTTTAACATGGCGTTAAAGATATCGTACCTCCTGTCTGTTTACATGTAATGTTCAATCTGTGGTGACTCTCTTTACTTGTACTGATTTTCCTCCCTACAGGGGGCTAAGATTTTGAAGGCCTTTTTTGATTGCCTTTAAGTTTCAATAGAATTATAATAGCAGTCTAGATTCAGACTGCTTATTAAATGAAGTGTGATAAGAGACTGCTGGCCCAATTCTTTCCCCTCTGACCAGCAAAAATAAGGACTGAAGCTGTGGAAACTATAATTCAAATGGATGTGAAGGAAAGCAGGACTTACAATAGCTTCTCTGTCAGCAGTGAGAGCAGAATGGCCACCTCTCCACTGCAGCTGTCACTTTATAAGTGATAACCAGACTCCTGGCTCTTCACACACAGTCTGTGCTAAATTCTTTGTCCTGCAGGTGCTGTAGGAGCCATGGTTATAGCTCTGGACATGTGAAAGGATGCAAGCCTCCTTGAAATTATCTTGCCAATATATAAAACTCAGACATAGAGCTCTGCAAGTGGGGAAGGAGATCATGTCTGAGTATCTCTGTTAACAGCATGGCTCTGGAATCTCCAAGGAAGGTCTGTACTATCAGTCAGCATGCACACAAAGGTGAGCAGGCACAAAGAGTATCAAACTGCAGCAGTGTTCGGATGGAAGCCACCAGCATACCTGACATGAGCAGAGGTGCACTTCAGTCCAGGGAGTGAGGATGATCCTCGGAACAGACCATCCATCCCAGCAGCAGAGCATCTGATGCAGGTTCTGTCTAAAAGCAACTCAAATGCCTTGAGACAGCCATACACTTGCAAAGGAGTACAGAGGCAGCACTGCTAACATGTACGAACGCACAAGCCAGAGCAATCTGCAGTGAAATCAACTCCCATGTTTTCTGAAGGTCATCCCCACGACAGCTACCTACAGAAGTGAATACTGAAGTTTTTGCTTAGATTCCTGCAGAACTGGTAGCCTAGATCTGTTTATGTAAGGTATACTTACTCCCCCCAAAATACTGATGTGAATGACAACGGAATGAGATTCTTTGGGAATAATTTATTCACCTGCACACGAGGCATGTTACCATTCTAAGAGCCAGGAACTGTGATGGTACTCAGTTTGTGCCAAAAATCTCTGCTATGTTAAAGCCTTCTACTGAAAGGTATCTATTACAACACTTACATTTTGTGTTCATGTTGTTAGTTCCATACTGCTGTGACATGGTAGCACTACTCCCTTTGCAGGGCTGTGGCTGAGTGACACGAATGGACTCCAACTTCTCCGGTGTGCACAGGAACAGACTGAGCCTCCAAAGCAAGGGGAGTCACCTGAAGCAGATTTCTGCAGTCTTCAAAATAAAGGGCTAGCTGAAACTGGACACTGAAATTACTCTAGAAAAGCAGGCACTCTGGAAAATTGCCTCCACTTCTAAAAGGTGTGTGTTTGTGTGTAGAATCTCTACGTCTGCTGACACATTAGCCTCACAATTTTAGTGCTTAATGCATGTAAACTACATTCTGTACACGTGGGTATGATGGTATCTCATACAGCTGCATTTAAGTGATGTTATCACTTCTACAGTCCTAGTCTGATTTCTGTTTTTTCTCATTTTCTGACTAATATCAAACGCGTGATGTACAGATGCAGGATGACCAACACTCTCAAGCATTTGCTTACCTGCTGAATTTTACTGTTATGGCTGAGAGCTCATAACTGTAAGATAATCTGAAGAAAACATCATCAATACCTCAGATCTGCACGTGCTGGCTTTTCTTAATGGTTCAAAGGGGAAAAAAACACTTATTGGGGATAAAAAAACAACAACCAAGAAAATGAAAGCAAATCAGCAACTAAAAAAGAAAATGGGACTAAACTAAAACTATTAACCAAGGGTATCTTTCCAAAACCACAAGAAATGAAGAAGGGCTTCTGCTAGGATGCGAGAACAGTGACATCTCGTGGAGCTTTCACAGAAGTGAGTTCATAGAAGGACAGAGCAAAGTGCTGCGCAGTGTTGTGCAATTCAAAGAAACACTACCTCAGTAGTTTATTTAATACATATACTATCAATACTATTTAGTAAAAATTAGGCTTTATTGCTTTTTTAATGAGGAATGAAAATAAATTAAAAAGAAAAAAAAAAAAGCAAGCAAAGAACTGCTAGGAAAAACTTTCAAAACAAAATTAATGGGGTGTAGTCCACATATCTCTGCTGCAATCCCTTTTGCTCTCCCAGGAAGTAGATTTATTACTTAGATGTTACTTATCCAATATTATAATCGTACAAGGGAGAAATGAAAAGGTATCAAGCAAGGAATTTTGCTGTAAAGGCATAGAGTCAGACATGAAAATGACATAAATATTAAGTGTTTAAAAAAACCAACACCGATATTTAATAAATAAAGCACGGGTAGTTATACTAATCCTCTCCACTCATTATGAGGCTATGCCCAATTTGTTATACGTACTTCTTGAGAATGAAAAATTATAGCACAACAGGAAACTAAAATACATCCTACTTTCCAGCACAGCACGTAACATTTGGACCCTTCAGGTTTTATCAGAGTAAGATCCTTTAACAAATCTTCAGCTGCTGTAAATGTTGTAACTCAGCAAGGATATACAACTGACAGTTGATAGCATGCAAAAAAAAAAGAAAGATTTTGTTTTTAAACAAGATTGCACTCAAACTGAGTTATAAAAACGTAACATTTACAACTTGGAAGATGACATTTTCCTACCACAATGCTTGTGTGTTCATCTTTCATTTTTACCTGAGTAACCCAAGTAAACAGATTACAAGGCAATTTAAATATCTTAGCTAATACAAGGTTTACTGGACTTTTCATATATAGAAATGTACTTTGACACTATTTGCAGTTTTACAAATACAAAATGAATAAAAATTTTAAAACATATTTACTGAGCAGCAATGTCTTTGTTATCTGTATAGGTCAACAGGTACAGCGGAATGATGTACAGAATTTGTCATTTAGTTTTCTACACAACAGCTTCTGTGCAATCTGGTTTTTAATGTGCATTGAAAGAACTGCTGTCAACATCACAGATCTGTAATATTTACTGGTGCCAGAAATAGAGTACAGAAATGGGCAACAGCTCCTAAAGTAATACTGTGCTACGCAGACATCTGTACATAATTCAAATAGTGCATATTTATCCATGTTTGATGAGGAATAATATTTAGCTGCTAATACAGACAATGGCATTTACAGGTATTACGTTTGGTATAGTAAGTATGGACAAATGAGTTTGTCCACATGGGAACATTAAAAGAAGATTAGGAAATTTTGTAATCACCGAATCTTTCATTTCAACTTGCAGAAGATCAACATAGTAGGAAAAAATCCTTTACAGTAGCAAGGAAATAATTCAGAAGCACTGTCAAAACAAAAGTAATTCAGCTTTATTTTATAATCAGCAGGTTTAAAAAAAAAAAAAAAAAAAAAAAAAAGGTTATTTCTGATAGTCCTGGTAGTGTACTTCTGTGTTATGTACCTGTCAGATGTTTCCTCCTCTGCTTGTGCTCTATTCACTTGATCGCTTTTATTTCTTAGTTTCTTTAGTCCCATGTAAATCCATAGACACTAAAGCACGGTGAATGTTTGATTTGAAGACTGGTGTGAGCAAAAAAAAGCCCCTAGGAATATATGCACTCTTACGAGGTAAGCTTGGAGTAACTTGGAGGAGAAAATTTGCGCTTCAAGTACTTGAGAATGTAAAGTGGAAGACAGCTTACAACAGTGATTGCTGACACTTTCCACAGGAAGGTCACAGTTGTGATAAAGGCAACATCTGCAGAAACAGAGAGCAAAAATTCATAATGGGAGCTGATAACATGGAAACTGGAGCTTTCGTATTGCAAAGTCAATCAATTCTCTTAAAGGTTTGCTTATGCAAATTAGAATAAATTAAGAACAGACAAATCAAGCAAAAGAAACAACACAGAGAGAAAGCTAACCTCAACATTTCATTTTTGCTGATTATTTTCTTTAAATGAAAGCTTCAGAGTCCCCTTATGCTCTTTACCCAGTTTTGCAGCACAAGGTGATTTCAGCAGAACCGGGATCTCAGCTTAGCACCAAGTTTCTCATGCTAAAGGTTAAAGCAGTTTATCATTTTTCTACTCCTACAAACTATTCATACCTACTATAATTTCCCAACCAGAAATTCTGCTAATTTTCTTGGATGCTATATTTCACATTCGGATCATTTTTCTCTGAAACAGACACAACAACCAGACCAAGTGATTCTTAAAACTTCAGAAATTAATTCACAGCCCAAAAATGTAAAGAGAAAGCAATGTGATTATATTGCCACAAGTCACAGTCAAGAGCTACTTTCTGTGACAACTATGACAACAACAGTGACATCCTACCCTTGCCACTGAAATTTTGGACAGTATTTTGCAATGGTCAGGTTGTACTTAAGAATCACAGAACCCCCCCCGACCACCTCCCTCCACATCCCCCACCCCACAAGTTATCTTCCAGAAAAGTTAAACTTCACCTACCTAAGAAAGCTCCAAAAGACACTCTGCCTACACCTGTCACACAAGGGTGAGAACGAAAATGAAAGGATAGTTTTACAGAAAATACGGAAGTTATGTGAAAAGAATATTAGACAAAGACTAGCTACAAAAAACAACAACAACAAAAAAGGAAATGGAAAAGACGTTAGTAGCATTAACTGGAATATTGCTGCTTTTCACATGACAGTCAGAAGGTTTTAAACAGCAATTCAACCAAAAATGTGAAGATAGATTCATTTGGTTATGTTTTGAGGCTGTAAGTGATTAGGCAGTTCTCTTGCGTTTTGCCTGAGTCGTCTTTGAAGCATAATCAAATGTATAAGCAACTTGATTAGAGCTGTTTTAAATGTGAATGAAAATTAACTCCAAAATGATTCAGCTAAAGAAATGCTTTAGTGCTCCAACTTTGCTCATTTAAGAACACTTTCTATATTAGATTTCAATGTATAATTTTGATGTTTTAGCCTAAGCCTGCTCAGACATACTAAGAGCCCACGTAACACATCATTGAGACGTGCCTAAGGAAGTCACTGCATGCAGTTAATTCAGAAACCTAAAAACTGAGTTACTTCCAGGACTTGGAGCTGTAGAGCACTATCAAGTCTTTTTTTTTTTTTTTTTTAAAGCACATTTATGAACACCACCTAGAGGTGCTTCTCAATGAGAAATACCTAGAAGGGATGGAAGGACTTGCTGCTATCAACATTAATGGTGATGAGGAGATGGTTGGGCTGGATGATCTTATAGGTGGTTTCCAACCTTGTGAGTCTATGATTCTATGTTTCTAACATGGATGATTTTACAAGGCAAAGCAGCAAATTGTGCTTTATGAAGTTCCTTGAAGATTGGAGCAAAGAGCTAGTGCTTGTTCATGTTCTTGCCAGCTGGCTGGGGACACTCTGGAATCAACCCAATGGTCTCTATTGAAGAATCTTGTATCAGTGTCAGAGAAATGAAAAAGGTTCTCTGTAAAACCTGAATTAGAGTGTAAAATTAAAATGCAACTCTTCATACGTCTGGAAGTTAACAGATCACTTGAGACAGGTGGCAGAGCATTTAGCAATTAAAAAAAAGTCGTGTACAACTGAACGCTTGGGACAACAGGGAGTGAAAGCAGAACCTTGCAATTACTAGAAACTACCATATAGCACATTTAATTCTGCTATGAGAAGTAACAAGAAAGGATCTTACTGTCATCTCCTGTAAAACAGAGGAAGGAGGAGCCTGATGCTACTCCTATACTGAGGTATAATCACAGTTATTTTGTGTATTTCTGTAATTTACATCCATCAAATCACACAAAGACCAAGATAATTTTTAAGTGAAAGACAATTTGATATAAAAAGAAATATGTATTATTGACACTCAGATGCTTGGACTGTTAATAGGAGAGAACTGTAAATCTTGTGAATTATGAATAATGAGAACCATAAGACACAGTGTGGCAAAACGTACTTTAAAACAAAGCAAGTTATATAGAATCTCATTGTAGTTATGAAATAGACTGATTATATAAATATCAATAACTTTCTGCCTCTGTTTTAGCCTGTGTTGCTAAACCTTCTAGTTTCGCAATGCCTCAGCTCTTGGGCTAGAGGCAATGAGACAGAAAGATCACCAGGTCAGTGAACGATTCTCATTTTATCAAAACATATCCATTTCAAGTACAAATCTCAAGGACAATTTAAGATGAGCAGCTTGGATTGTTGTTGGAAGATGAGATCAAGGAGGGGAAGAGCATGTGAGGTTTGATTTAAAAGTTTATCACCCAGATAAACCATATTAACAGGAAAAATGAGAATCAAACCCTGGGACAAGTAGGCAGAAGAGTATTTTAAAACAACATGAATTAAATCCATATTCTTACAGAAAAAGCTCTATTTCATAAAACATAACAACATTCTTAACCAAAATGAGAAAAAAACACTTGAAAAATTTTGTTTAAAAACTTTCCTAAAACACTATTACTTACCAAAGTATTCATTTAGAAATGCAAGAGAGGCCACATAGCAGCCAAGACTGAGAAATTCAGCCACCACCATTAACCAGTGCCATGTTCGTATGGTCAGTGCAACCATCAAGAGCTCAGTCAAGATAAGGGCAGTGAAGGAAATGGCAACAACATGTACAAATTCAGATTCAAAAAGCAGCAGGGCTCCATACATCAGAATACCACCTGGGAAAGGCAAACAAATTTAATAAAACATTCTACAATGACATTTTAGTTCAATTGCACACTGAACATTTTATTGCTTATTAGGAAAGTTTACTCAGTGTTTTTTTTTTATATTATTATTTATTTAAACTGTTATTTAGATATTGGGTAACATGAATGTTTGTAAAAAAGAGATGTGATATTTACTGTGCTTTTTGCACGTGAAATAAAAGAAAACAGAGCAGTGAAGAAACAAAACTGTTAGAAAACTAAGTATCTTTTCAAGCAAAATATCTGATGAACTGTCAATTAACCTGATTTTGTCTAAATGACAAAATAATAAGTGAAAGTGTAATTACTTTTAACTGATTACATAATTCAGATTTCTTCAACAGTACCTCTGTCATTCCGTGAAAGAAAACTACTGTGTAAGGATATGCAATGTGATAAGCACTCGCTGAAATTTTTCTGCATTAGAACTTAATTAAAGCCATGTCCTTCTTTAGACGACACGCATCAATAAAAATAACAACCCGTGCCAATCCATAGGCCTGGCACACTGCAGGAATCTCGATTTACAAGATAAACAGAAAGCAATATATATAACTGCTGATGAAATGTTAAGCTTTGGGAATTTAACCTGCTCCTGAAAAACTATACACAGCAGATAAAAATACAATAGCAGATAGAAAATTCTCAGTTCAATCAATTCACGACTCTCTCCTACCTTGGTAAATACTGATTAAAACCCAGATGAGGAAGGTCTTAAATGACAAAGATCTTCCCTAAGGGAAAGAAGTGAGAGGACAGTTAAACACTACTTAAAAAAAAATCTATTAAATTCATATATTTTAATAGTTAAGCACTCCAGAGACATTTTACAAGTATAACAAGCAGTCTTTGAAGTGATACAAGCTAAAAAGCTTCCGCTCGTTTTTACGATCATTCATTGCAAATGTGCATAGAAATTGCATGCAGTTAAAATTGGGGGCAGGACAGTTCAGGTCTTAAATGGCAAACACACACACTTTGGCTTGCAGTGCTACAGTTAGTTTTCAGAAGACCAATAACAGTCATATTATACACTTTTTAGTGTTTTTACGTCTTATCACAAAAGTAGTCTGCAAGAAAAATAACATTCTGCACCTATTGACCTAAACTTCAAGAAAACCATGGTCACAAGTCACTTCTCCATGTTGGATGAACTATTTTCAGTCACACCATAAACATGACTGCTACTATAAATTTTATGCAAGCACCCAAAATATTTTAAATCTCGTGATAGTTACAGTTTGAATCATATGCATAAATCAAACAATAAAAGCTGTACACATTCATTTGTTTTTTCATTTGAGTGTCTACTCATTTTCCTTTCAGTACCATGCATTATTTCCACTGTAGACTTTAGCTCCCAATTACTGAGATTTGTAAAGTAAGAATAAGTTTGAGTTTTGATTCAACTTTATAAAACTAGGATTATGTCACTTCTAAGACCCTAGCAAATGCTACACAACAGGCAACAAATAATTTTCAGATGAAAGTAGCCAGCCCTCACAGAATCATAGAATGGTTTGAGTTGCAAGGGGGTTCCAATCCCCATGCCTTGGGCAGGGACAGTTCCTACTAGGTCAGGTTGCCCAAAGACCCAACCAACCTGGCCTTCAACACCTCCAGGGATGAGGCATCCACCACGGCTTCTCTGGCAACCTGTTCCTGTCCCTCATCACCACTGTAATGAAAAATTTCTTCCTAATAACTAATTTAATCCTGCCTTCTTTTAGTTCAAAGACACTACCTCTTATCCTGTCATTACAATCCATGGTAAGGACTCTTTCCTTGTCTTTCTTCTAGGCCCTCTTTAAACACTGAAAGATCTCTATAAATTCTCCCCATGCATTTCTCTTCTTTGGACTGAACAACCCCAACTCTTCAGCCTTTCATTGTAGGAGAGGTGTTCCAGCCCTCTGATCATCCCCATTGCCTTCTCAGGATCCACTCCAACAGGTCCATTGGCCATCTTATGCTGGAGGCTCCAGAGCTGAATGCAGGTCTTCAAGTGGGGTGTCATGGGAGCAGTAGGGATGGGGACAATCACCTCCCTCAACCTGCTAGTTACACTCCCCTTATGCAGCCCTCAATACTGTTGGCTTTCTGGGCTGCAAGCACAAACTGCTGATTCATATTTAGTTTTTAATCTACCATTCTCAATCTGCTGCTCTAAATCCACCCATCACTAAGTCTGTATTCATGTTTGAATTTGCTCTGACATGGGTGCAAGACTTTGCACTTGGCCTTGTTGAACTATATGAAGTCCCTATAGGCTCACCTCTCAACCCTGTCCAGGTCAATCTGTATCATATCCAGATTGAAGTAATTTTAATAATTGCTAATTTTTGCTTGTTCTTGCAATAGAGAGTCTCTCAATGAGTTGTGCAAGCATATTTTAATCTTAATATCCTGAAAGCTCTTTCACCATCAGCATATCCTAGAGAAGAAACCAATTCCTAGGAATACAACACGCACTTGAGTAACACTAGCTGAACAGCATTGCTAGAGATCTGTATTATAATACAGAATTTGCAAAGTAATGTGCAGAAACAAGGACACTCCCTAGTGTCACAACTAGGACACCATGATCATAAGCTGTTCCAATAAACACACACAGTAAGATTACCTTATTATAGTGAAGTAAAATGTAGCACGTGTAAAGCACTTCTTGTCTATTCATCCATAATCATTCAGTGATCATCTTCTGCTTGGCATATACTGAACCATTAACGTACTCCCTAGTTGCTCCACGTTTTCATTTTTATTATTATTATTTTCTAAAAGTAATTTGTGTTCTACATTAACATTCACAGAGGTACAATGTAAGCTGGGAAAGCCAGTAAATCATTACCTCCTAGAACTGTCATTTAAGCTTGAAAAATCTTAAGTCTGCCATCATCTACTACGCATCCTGGGCAGTTTCAGAGTGCAGGTTAACTTCTTTCTATCTTTTGAAACAGAAAAATCCCATCAGCAGGTTTCCACAGACTAGCTTACAACTACCCATAGGAACTGAGAGATACACCTTCTGGAGATAAAATCTGCGATCTCAAAGAAACTTAAAAGATACTGAAGAAGAGATCTCCAAATAGAAGAGAAAAAAATTGTCATAGACTAACATAGTGAATAGCTAATTTAGTACAATTCAAATGACAAAGGATCTGCAGTGTCAACTCTATGACTGCAGTCTACTTTTGAAATCTTAGATATGTCTTTGAAGAATACACTGTCCTTAGAACATCTTTCTTCTTGCTTCTGCTTTGTATTATAACACTTCTAGCGAGCAGTTTAAAATAGAGCTGGAGTGCTTTTCAGAAAAAAAACTTAAGAAAACTCTTGTGATTTAATCCATATTTGTGGGTAAAGAAACAACACCCTTCTATTATTTGCAGATATATGTACGGAAACTGAAAGTATAGAATCACAGAATGGTTAAGTTTGGAAAAGATCTCCCAGATCATCTAACCCAACTGTCCACTTATCACCAATGTTGCCCACTAAACCATGCTCCTCAGTATTACATCTACACCTTTCCTGAATACCTCCAGGGACAGTGACTCAACCACCTCCCCAGCAGCCCATTCCAGTGCCTGAACACTCTTTCAGAGGATCAGTCCTTCCTAATATCCAATCTGAACCTCCCCTGGTGCAACTTGAGCCATTCCCTCTTGTCATATTGCTAGTTACCTGAGAGAAGAGGCTGACCCCTGTCTCGCCACAATCTCCTTTCAGGTAGTTGTAGAGGGAAATAAGGTCTCCTCAGAGCTTCCTCTTCTCTGGACTAAACAATTGGCTCAGTTCCCTCAGCCACTCCTCCTAAGACTGATGCTCCAATTCCCTCACTGGCTTCACTGCCCTTCTCTGAACACGCTCCAGAGCATCTACGTCTTTCTTGTAGTAAGCAGTAACTGCATGATGATTCAGCAAAGACATTTCAATCATTGATACCCATTATTTAAAGAAAGTCAGCTTAAGGAGAGAGATCAGTAACAATTTTCAGAAGACGGGAAAAATCAATCCATAAATTAAATCTCTTAGTTAAAAAGGAAGGAGCTGTGAAAAAATAACCATGAAAAGCTCCTTATCGAAGCTCCTAAGGTCAGACTAAGAGCAAATTTTGTAACAATATGCCTTTATGACATTTCAGTCTGAAGTCTGGTGACTTAGAAATCTATTAACAAAACCTAGTGGAACATCTGGGACCACAGATTACTTTTGCAACACAGAAGTCTGCATTACATTAGTTACACATTTATCTGCATGGAACACCTTACAGAAATGATTGTAAGAATTCAGAGTTTTTCACACCAGCAATTTCAACAGTTCTTCGTATTTCAGCACTGAGAACATTCATACCTTTGTGAGATCCTTATAAAGTTCTGGATACAGCAGTGCCATTTCTGGCTTCACATCCTGATCCAACACCAGAGAGAAGACTGGAAACATAGTATATATGGTTGCATACCTGTGGAAAGGAAAGCACAAACCAGCGTTTTTGTATCATATGATTTTAAACCAATATATTGTGTTCAACTACTGTTTTAACATGAATGAAGTTAAGCTGGCAGCACTGAGACAGCTCACCAATGTAGGGCAGCTTCACAAATGTAACCTGGTCTTGGGATTCTGAGAGCTGCCATTTGTGAGAAGAGACTTTATATGTCAAAAGAAAAAAAAAGTCCTTTTTTCCCATGCATATATCACCCCAAATTTATTGTCTGTTACACTGCGCTTCTGCATTTTGATAACAAGTTCAAAGACTTTGCATTTGAATTCATCAACAGAAGATGGCATGAAATCTAAAGAAAAAACAAGCACTGCTTTTCTGACATCACAGTAAAGCAGGAGGATGAACCAAAGTCTTAGCAGCTAAGAAAGAGGCTTTGGGTTTTATGCACACATTAGTTGTGCACTCTCAGAAGGACAGCATAACTATTTACAAGCATTTTGGAGAAGTTTACAGTTTGCCTCTGCAGTGTTTGGTGAAAACAGACCTTGATTTGGCTACAATTTGAGTCATTACTGTTTAAATAAAGTAAAACAAGAAGTATGAAAAGAAGCTCTTAGGACATAAGGGGCAGAGAAAAAGGACAAACATGAATCTGTGCGTGTATCTCAGCTGCATGATTCTGGGAGGTGTATCTCTAAAGAAGCTTTTGCAAAAGGATCAGCATGCTCCTAATTCTACATACATGATTCAGAAAGAAAACTAATGTACCAGACTTATTTAATGGAAATTCCATAGTAGCTTCAGCTCCATTTTTTAACAATTTGTTAACGGTCACTGAGGCTTGTCTTGCAAGTTGTATAACAGCTGACACTGACACTTCCTCTATTGTTTTTGCTCTGAAAGTCGAAAGTATTATATGATATCTTCTAAAGCTATGCAGTTTTCTGTCTTCAGAGAACTTTCCCACCTCATATAGTGGATATAACAGCACATCCAAACTAGTTTGAGGTTTTTCTTATAGGCTCATTCCAGGTCTTGTTAGCATACCAATGATAAATGTCTAAGAAATGGGGCAGACACCAACTATAGGATGCTGTTTAAAAAGTCGTTTGGATGTAATTATTAATAGATATTGTAACTGCTGATGTGAACTTACCCTACCATCAGGAAACCTTGGTACAAGGGAACCGATGCAAAATAGAAGACTGATGAAAACACAGCCTACAAAAAAAGAAAATAATTACATATTTAATAAAGTTCTATATATGAAACATCACAACAAGGAAAAAAGAATACTGCATAAGATTTTTTGACATTTCAAAGAGATGTAGTGATTGTAACTGTTCTGAAAAGAGTTTTAAATACCTGCATAGTTGAAATAATAAGGCCTCGGTGCATGACAAATTGACCAAGTGCTGCTGATCTTTTGTAACTGTTTCGACCATGTACCATCAGCAGCCTACCTATGTGTTTAAACTGTGTGATAGAAAAGTCAGCTGCTAGGGAGGCTTGTTTTCCTTCCTAGAAACAAAATAAAAATATTCAAAGTATAAAACCCTGTGTAGAAAATATGCTTCAAAATTCAAAATTCGAAATCATAGTTCATTTTACAAATTACAAACTTTGCTGCCATTGCTTCAGAAATCAATTCTGCCACATGACACAAAAGACAGTTTTTTTGGTGCGTGTCATAAAAACAATACAGTTTCTATATCAAGTATGTTTAATGGCTTCGCTTGCTTCTTTCAGATAAATTAATAGATTCACAGAGATAACTATGGTATTTTCTGCTTTTCTTTGTGTATTTAAAAAGGAAAAACAGAGAACATAGAAGCAGAGAACTTACAGGTTCAAAGAATAAGCATTTTCTATCATCTCACAGTATGCTTTAATTCAAAATGTTCAATTTACTACCATCTAAGAATCACGTTACACTTGACAGTGAGACTAGTAACATTACCTTGCCTTCAATTCCAATCCCGCAGTCAGCTGCTTGGATCATGCTGACATCATTTCCTCCATCACCTGAAAAATGCCACTGCAATATTCAGCTCTTCAGAGGTTTTACTCTCTTGACCTTCACAATGTTTTAAAAACTTCCTACTATAGCTTTACATTCTCACAGATAACCTATGGATTAATGATTTCAGCCATCAAGACTTTTCCCTGAGGAGGAACAAAGAAAAACACACCTTTCTCATGGTATTTTCTTCTACAGTTACGTAACTACTTCAACTACTTGGTGGCTGATAAAGACGTCTTTTCAGTTTTGTTTGAATTCTTTCTCAAAGGTGCCATCTGCTGTGTAAACTTATTACAGATCTACCTACTGCAAAGGAAGATAGTGTCAACAGTTACCTATTGCACATGTGCGTTTTCCAGTGTGATGCTGTAGCAGTTTGACAATATGGGCTTTTTGGGTGGGAGAACATCGGCAGCACACTACGGCGGGACACTGGCAAGCCAACTCTACGAATTCATGCTCATAATATTTCAGACAAACCTAAGGGAAAAAAATACGTGGAGGTTTATGTTAAAGGGGAAATGATACAGCATGTGCTCTAACACAAAAACACAGTGTAAAGATCTCTTCTATGGGGTTTTGCTCGCACGGTATCTTTCTGTAAGAGATACCTGAGAGAGCTGCTGTCTTCCAAATGCAACCTATTACTTTAAATTGACATTCATTTCATTTAGACAGATAACATGCTTTACATTCATACAAAGAAACAGTACCATGGCATGCTACCATGAGATTTGGTTCATCTCATTCTGTTACTGTACAGGAGACCAGAGAAATGTGAACGTGTCTCACTCTGTCACTACTCAGTGAAAAACAGTAGTGACTCTTACAACATGGTCAAATACTGGAAAAAGTTTAAGAGCACGAAGCCACCAATATCCTTCATGAACACATTAATTTTATGTTCATGAAGTGTAAATACAATTTGATAGAAACCAAACTCTTACCTCCAACGAGTCCCCAGATATCACCAAGGCACAGTCATGCTTCCTCCTAAAGGCATTTAGTTCTAAGTGAGCCTCTCCTCGAGTAGTAACCTTTAATAAAAACCACTTACTCAAAAGATTTTTTTTTTTAAGAGCAAACAAAATCTAAACAACAGCACACAAATCAAGTGTTGAGAAGTCATACCTAAAAGGCTTCAATGTTAGGATAGGATACAAAACAAATCAACAAATGTTTTATCTTAATGCAGTACGTGGGTGGCTGCAAGTTTCTAATCCTCATGGACTAAACAAGTAATCCTCAAACTAGGAAAATGCGTGTAGTCAACCTAACTGGCTCCTCACAGAAGTAGATCAGGTCTAAAATATCACTACAATTAAAATACTTTAACTTCAAGTTGACCCAAGTCTTTCCATCTTGGTCAAACCAAACAATGAAACAGTTCCCAAGTCAGAAAAAAACAAAAGCAGAGACTTTTTAAACCAATAAAGCATATTCTTAGAATAGTACAAAATGCTCATATTAGTAGTTCTTTCAGTTTAGATAAGTAGACAGAATTCCAGAGACACAGAAAAATGCTCACTGAATGGTACAGTATAGAATAATTACATTGTAGACAATTTTTAATTAAATTTTCATGACTATTGTTCCAGAGAGGCCCAGCTGTCAAATATGCAAAACAAAACCTCAAACCAAATGGTTCAAAGCTTACTAAATGGATTTTGGAAAGTTTTGAGCTACAACACAAAGCATAAAAATTTAAAGTAAACCAGATTTTGAAGAGAGGGTTTTTGTTTCCCTTTCTTTCTTTTACCTTTATTAAACTATTCAACTTCTTTTACAGCTACCATGTAGGACAAAGTTAGAAAATAGAATGAAAGCAACAAGATTACGCCTCTAATTTCGGACCTGTCAGCACTTTAACTAAAGATTTAAAATATGCAAGTCTTAATTATTACATAGAATCAGATGGAGTCCAAAGACTTCATCCTCTGAATAGGCTCCACCACACAAAATTTGGGTTACATTAAAATGCACGTAATTGGAAGCCACCCATACATAAACCTCAATCCAGATTTTTTTTATCCCCCTTTCCTACAGTGAAAGCTGCTATTCTGCCAACTGTTAGGAACTGTTAGGGTTGCACTGGTCCCTGTAATCTTTCTGCATTACAGAGATGACAGCACTTGGCACACACTGATGAGCTTCAGCTTTCACCTGACAAGAGGCACCTTTTCTTTGTAAATATTTCCAGAACAGTATATCAATTAATTTCATTACAAAATAAGCAGGCTGAGTAAAAAGAGTACGAAAAAAATGCATCTTTTTTGGGAAGCCAAATTAGTAAATAATTTATTCACTAATTTGTAGGTAAAATAAAAGTGTTAAAGTGCTTGGTATCTTCTTGAATTAATCCACTAGTTCTTTCTTTGCAACAAACATAGCCACAGAAATAATGTCGTATTAATCTGTTTTCTAACCAATTTAAAACTTCGTGTATTCTAAGTTAACACAGTTTTTATGCTGATCTTATTAGCCAAGGTAATGAAAATAAAAATCTGACTCAAACTAAATAGATTTTGTTCAGGAAGACTTAATTTGTAATGTTACAATGTGGAAAGGTCAACAAAAATTGATCTGAAGTTTTATCAGAAGCATTAATAATTTAATTGCAAATAGTGGTCTGCAGGGCCTAATTTGCCATTCTGATGCTTCATAAGAAACTACATTTACATGTAAATTATATTCATACAATTATTTCTTTAGGTGCAAGTGGTTCATTTGGAGCAAACACAGACATTATGTCTGATAACACGGCATCAAAGTTTGGAAAAATCCTTATTTTTGTTTGAGTTCAGTGGAGTTGGCACCATGTAAATGGAGCAAAAATGTATAGAGACATTCAGTTTACTTTTCTAACAATTATCTTAAGCAGTGTGCTAATAAAATGCAATATTTATTAGAAAAATATTCATGGACAAAAACTTCCAACTTGCATTTTGATTTAAACTGTGGCATCACAGCTTAATTCAAAAGTAAGTCTGCTCAAGTCTACAGACTGCTGTCAATGGAAGTGTTACAAGCTAGAACCATATTCCTAGATTCCTCCCTATGACTCAGCATCTTGCAAAGACTTTTCTCCATCCAAGGGGTGACTGACAATATCCACTGTTACAAGTGTGGAGTGTAAAACGCCTCTAAAACCCATCAACTTTGTAACAAGTGGCCAATACCAATCAAATGAAGCAATACTGGTATTAGCTATATTTTGAAGAATCCAACAGTAAAGCTGGACCTATACTTACAGGTCTGAAAATGTGAATATCCTGAGTCCTAGACACTAAGTGAGAACTTTTTGCAATGCAAGTTGCTGTCTCCAGTTTATCGCCTGTTAACATCCATATCTGCAAAAATAATGTAAAAGTTAATTCTTTTGGATATTTTTGTGTCTGTTGTCCATACCTACCTAACATGTCACTCCAACCTTCATTTGATACTGCATGAGATCAGGCTACCATGGAACGTATACCAACATATGACTTTTTAACTAAAATTAATGGGCAGTTTTTACTGCAGTAAGTCACACAGAAGTGTTTGTCTTTAAAACAGCTTCCATTCTGTTTTGCCTCACACAAAGTTTATGTCTCAATTTACATGAAGGCAGGGGGAAATCGTGGCAACCCACTGGCAGTTGAACTGCAGAGAAAACACAAAAGCTTTTCCCTATCATCCCGAATGTGCTTAGGACTCAGCATATTTCTTACTCTGGATGAACCTCAATGTACACAAGTGTAAATAATGTATTGTAAAAAAACATTAAAAAAAAAAAGCCTTCAAAAAAAGCCCCCACAAAACCAAAAATACTCTCCCTCCTGTTAGTATGTGATAATCTGTATGCCGCCAGTTCACATTCATTACCTTTATTCCAGCATTTCTTAGCATCTCTAGGGTTGGTCTAACATCTGCTTGCAGTTGATCTTCTACTCCAGTGAGACACAGCAATTCCATTTCCCGCTCCAAACTCTCTACAACAGCAGCAACTTTCAGGTTTCTGTCATGTATGCTTAATTTTGCTTGGTTATATCGACTCTGCACAAACACAAAACCACTTAGACTTGGTTGTAACTCATAAAAAAAATAAATAAACATTTTGTCTATCAACTGGTTATAAAAAAAGGTTGTATTTAAACACCTTCAATAAAGAACAAGGTTAAAAGTGAATTCTACACATTTGTTCTGATAAGTCATCTCTAGAGAACCCTCTGAAGAACCTATTCTGAATCAGGCATCACAGCATCTGAACAGAAACTGCCCTGGTATTTGAGAACAAGTCGATTGCTTAGTCATACTAACATACAGAATTAACATAGAATCACAGAATCATAGAATGGCCTGGGTTGCAAAGGAGCTCCATGCTCATCCAGCTCCAACCCCTGCTGTGTGCAGGTCACCAACCAGCAGCCCAGGCTGCCCAGAGCCACATCCAGCCTGGCCTTGGATGCCCGCAGGGATGGGGCATCCACAGCCTCCTTGGGCAACCTGTGCCAGTGCCTCACCACCTCTGGGGGAAAAACTTCCTCCTAATATCCAACCTAAACCTCCCTTGTCTCAGTTAATGCTGAGACATGCTGGCTTCTGGGGAAATACAATCCAGTGAGGTAATCCATTTAAACAGTATCCTGCATCTAACTACAGAACAGTCACTGATGGATCTATAATAGCGTGTTATACTTCAAATACTGGTATTTTTAATATGAGTCATCTTCTTTATTAACAGAATAAAAAAGAGGAATGTTCCCCTTGAAGTAACTAAATAAGGCACAATACAAGAGGTATGCTAATAATATTGATCATTTTGTCTCTCCATACCTCAAAATCTTGATACTGTTCTTCAGTCAGTGACTTCTTGGCAACAACCAGAGTACGCAGCCCTTCTCGAGCCATATTACCACACTAAACAGATCAAAAGAATAATTATGCCAACACGTAGCTGTATGCTCGTATTTCACACTATATGACTGTATGCTAACAGAGTATATCTGTAGCACAGAAGCTGATGCTTCTTCAGACTGCAGATGAGTTAGGAGAAACCACAAAAAGCACAACAAATATTCACTTCAGTTTTCCCAATCTGTTATAATACTGGCAAGCCAATTAGATATTTTTTCCTACCTTAAAGAAAAATTCTTGTAGGTGAAAGTTTAAAAATAAAACTGTTTTTAAAGCATGCAGCAGAGCTAAATTTTTGTTTTCACAGAAATGCACTTCTTGTCAGCAAAAGGCCTGAAGATTAAAATAGCCATGGAATAGCACGTCATAATGAAAAACAAGGCTGTCCACTGCTGAACACGTATTGATTTGACCTCATAAAGCTAAATAAATTAAACAAGTATTTTACGATTAATTGTGCATCATTATCGCCAAAAGTAATTTTTATGACATTTTGCTAGGTCTTCAGGGAGTTTAATTTATTCATGTCCCTGAATAAATCAAGCTGCCCTGCAGCAGATATTGATTCATATTGCCAATACCATTATGAACATACATGGTGTAATCATTGTATTAACATATTGTCTGTATGTAGGGTCAAAATAAGATGATTGCTGGTACCTACTACAATGACACAGTGAAGAACACTAATCAGTTTTGAAGTTTGGTCAGTAGCTATTTGATATTAAATTTAACTAATATGGTAAAAAGCTATTTCAGTGTACCTCCATCACACATCAAATTTTGTAATTCATAATCATGCTTCACTGCAGAATTTATAAAAGGTTATTTCAGGATAAACAGACTTACGAGAAAATACTTCTCAGAAGCCATTTGGTTTCATGTGAAAGATCAGTCAATGAAAAACAAATTTGCTTGTGTTAAGTACGAATACATTCTGCTATGACTACTAACTTTGTTCTTCTCTACGTATTATACAAGAATATGAAAGAACTCTAAACCATTAAAACTCATTCAAGGTGTGATTAACTGAACTTGAAAAGCCATTGCATTGGCTCAGGATCTCTTAAATCTATTCCAATAACATCTGATATTTTAGTTACATTTTTAAATATATATATATACACACATATATGTCAAAAATATATTTAACCCTGTTTCTTACCTCTTCTTCTAACCAATCATTGTACTGTACAATAGTGGACATTGCAACATCTGCGCCCTTCATGTAAAATGTAATTTCTCCTGAAGACTCATCCTAAAATTTCACAGAAGAAACAGAGAAAAAGATCTGTTTATACAAACAAAAAAATTACCTACAAACAACCTGTCTTCTGAAGCAGTCAACAGAATAGCATTTATAAAAGACAAAGTAACTTGCAAAGGCTTGGATAAGTTTTACTTCATGTTTACATTTCCAGTGACTTCTCTGATTCCACAGAGATACATGTTCCCTGCTTTCCTGGATTAGAAGACCAGTTCTAACTGAAGTTAAAGCATCAGGTTCTTGGCATCCATAACATTCCTGTTCTTCCTAAATTTTAAAATGTCATTGTGATGCCCACTCTAACTACTGAAATATTTGCTTCTCTTGTGGCATTCATTCTTAATTTAAAAACAGAAAGTTTGCTCTGTATCTTTCAAGTAATTGGAAATTAACAAATAATGTTATGCATGTTACATATATTTTAGTAATTAAACACTCATTACTTAGTCAAACAATTCACACTCAGGCAAGTATTACCTAAATCAGGAGTTTGTGATGCGTGGTCTGTTGCTGAAATAACAGATTCACCTGATCTGCAAGCTTCTCATAGTAGCTCTGAACATGTCTCTAACACACTGTTAAACAGTGTTAAATAGTGCCAACTGCATTTAATGAAATACAGACATGCCAAGTTCTCTTGAGACCCGAGCACGCATACATGCTGTCTGAAGTATGTCTGCCCAAGGCTGAGGGCATGCTTGGTTTGTCATCCATTGGCAAATATGGAATGGGATGAGTCTGATAGGTAGTTAACTAGCATGTAGCACTGGTCTAAACACACAGCCATGTCTGACACTGTTCTGCCTGTCTGCTTTCAGACAGGGAGAGGCAGAAATACATAACGTGTGCATGTCTTGATATTAGCAGAGATTTAAACCTTCCTTTTCATGGTGTGGTGGCTTCCTTGCATTTGAGGTTTTAATAATCATTACTGTGTCCCCACCTGGACATTTAACAGACAACTAAGCATGCATCTGTTACACTCAGACCCAGCGGTGTTTCAGCTGTGTACGCACTCCTGAAAAAGCAGCAGCAGTGTTAGCAAAGAAAGATGAATTACTGCTGCAACAAATTCCCCACACCAGTTTACCCCTTGAACAGGCAACATATTTTGCATGAGAGCAGCAAATTGAAAATTGAATTAAAAATGAAGGCTTAACAGTAAATTGCAGCATCAGAGCTTAAGCACAAAGTGTTGAAATTAGCATGTTTCCATGTGAGATAAGAGTTTGTCCTTTACGAGGCTCTCTGCAAAATCACGTCAGCCTAAATTTCACACAATTGCTTGTCTAGTCTAATGTTTGCTTTCCATTTGAAAATCCTGTGAAATGTGTTCCTCGAAGGATCAAGTTTCTACTAAGAAATATCAAAACAAACATGCAGTTAAAGCAGCTTTGGAGAAATGAGAACCAACCGCCTGCCACCAAATTACCCGAACTATGATTCCCATGCGCTTGCTCTCAGAAGTGAAGGGGAATATCTGCAGAATATAGTATGTCAGAATGTGTCCACCAGGGGTCTTCAGTTGCATGGAGGTCAAATCCCTGTTAACTAGAGTAAGACCAACACTCTCTGTCCACTGCACCAGAGCAACCTAAAGCGAAAAGAAAAAAGGACTTGTAATTGACCTTTCACTTTTAAAGAATGTTATCTAAATGAAGCTAAAGCCAAAGAGCTGTTAGAGTAAAACAGAATAAAACTTTTGTACTAATGACAGCACTAAGTAGATGTTGGGAGTATTTACATGCAGAACTATTTCAGATCTGTAACTGAATATATACTTGGACACTGCAATCTGTGATCAATGAAGAAAGGATCCTAAAAGTCTTTAGCTTACTTTATACATTTGCATTGTTTTATTACTTTTTATGTGAACAATAATAAAATTAAGTTGCTATATAAAATGGGATAGAAGCCCAACTTACAATTCTGCATCCCATGAACATATTTGTAAAATTTCCTTCTACAAACCCAAAAAAGCTGCATTATAGGTAGGTCACACACACAAAAGTAGTGCCTCCTATTTATTTCTAGGGAAACGACAACAGATACAAAGAGCACAATAACACTATTTGATAGAGAAAAATTCTCAGCTACAAAACAGCATTTTTCAACAAAGCCACCACCATCAGCTGTGCATTTTCACCATCCACAAACAAGAGCCTGCATGTTGTGCTTGTAAAAACCTGCACAAGTGGAGATGATCCACTGTCAGCATCAGCACTGCGGAAACGCAGCATCCATCACCTCACCGTGCTCACATCCACTATTTGGTCTCCAGAAGCATTGAGCAAGCATCAATGAATGTCAGTGGGTGCTATTTTGTTCCACATGGAGGAATTCAGTAATACACCTTTTCTTCATGTGCACTTCCATGTCAGACAACATTTTGTCAGGCTGCCCCACTGCTGCCATCTGTTGCACGGTAAGAAAATGTAATGGACTATTGGCAGTAAAGTGCAGCCCTGGTATAATGATCACTACTAGCTGCCATTACATGATATCTTAAATGCACACCTCAGTGATTCCGAATTTATTTGTTTATTTATTACATTTTGGTGCTGCTGAGTACACAGCATCTAGCTCCTACTTTCTTCTGTGCTATTTTTTAAATTAACGCATCAGATGCTTCTCACCCATTCGAAAGGAAATTGCTTTGGGCAGCTTAACAAATAAATAAGTAATATTCAATTCTATTTTCATTTTTCTAAGTGTTAATCATAATTAGAAAACAGGTTTTTAAAGGAATAAAAAGGTAATTATAATGAAGATTCACATTCATTTGACTGAACCTGCTTCTGCTGTTAGTCTCAAGCACAGTGATAAAAGACAGGCAAGTAGTAAAATACTCAGGTAAGTTCAGAAGACATGATGACTAGTGCCCAGTAAGAATTTCATCTGAACTGAGTCAATAATCACTGTGTAGCTTCTATTTAAAATAGGGAAAAATAAGTTATACAAACCCCCAAGAAATCCCAATAGTGCTGTCTGTGTAGGCATCAACAAACAAAAATATGCTGTGATGCAGTTAAAGAAGGGAAAAAGAACACACTTTAAATAGCACCATTTTTAAAGCCCCAAATAACAGGAAGCCTTTTTAGAGTTTTTTCCTCTTCAATAAGAGTACCATATAAGCTGTAAATGATCCAATACTCTCAAGGTTAATTTTCAATTTTCACAGTGAAAGGTTACTATTACATTCTGACCTGTAAATTGCATCTTTCTCCTAATACCCTATCATCTCATTTGTGTCCCTTTACAGCTAGGACTTAGATGTTCTATATTTGGTGACTCACGTCTGTTTAATATTTCACTTATGCTTGGCTTCACCAACCATTTGAACTGGCATTTTGCAGCACAGTCATTTTCGATTCTTATACCTGGCCTAGTGAACATATCTGTTCTCTTTTAAATTGATCAGTGCAAGTACCATAGCAGAAATGGCCAGTAATTCTCAAACTCAAACAACTGTCTAAAAAGTAACTGCATAAACTTGAGAGCAATGCATTAACTCCTGACATTCAGAATTCACAGTTAGACCTTAACAGTACCCCAAACGACACAGTCAAGTCATACCATTAAATATCTGCAGATTTTACAATATGCAAATATTGAATAGATTTATTCCACAGAAGGCATGAAAATCCAAATTACTGATGTGCACAGATATGTGTATACAATGGATCACTCTTTGTACAGAGTTCAGAAAAAGGATTCTCAGATAACACTATTCTTGTGTTTTCCCCTCTACACGTATATTCCATTCTCATTCAACAAGTTTCTGAAAACTTAGATTAAAATGGTCTTGCCATTCAGCATGCAAACATCAAGAACCCTGAGAATGGCATGCAAACACAGCAGCTGGAGCTTCTACAGCTCCTGACATATGAGATGGAGTCAGATAAAGCAACTGAAGGATGAGTAAAAAAAAACTTAGCTGGAGATGCCACCATTTTGCTTTGATAAAATACAAAACATCAACTCTGATTACAAATATTTGCTGATAACCATTTGTTTCTTAGTATGTGCAGATACATGGATCAGAACTCCTGAGTCCTGCTTACGGACTTGTGGCCTGTGCCTCAGCTCATTAACCATGTTGGGTTCCCAGGAGGGGAAATACGAGGAGTCAGAGAACTTCTATCATCTCTAACTTGTGATTTCCTCCTTGGTAGACCCCAGCAGGCAGGAACAGTTACCCACCTCTGATGTGACAGGCTCCAAGTAACACTTCCACATTAGGAAAGAAGGTAGCAAATGTTTGCATAAGGATCTGACAAAAATACTGAGAAACATCTTGTTCAGCATTTCTTACCTCAAATCTTCCTGATCCTATGCCCATTGATGGGGTCCAGTTGCCCCTGTAGGCTGTCTCTCTCCATTAGAAGCCACCAGACCTTAACAACTGCCTCAGTTCACAGCCCCAAATACCAAACTTTTCAACTGTCATAGCACAGATTGCCAAAATAAAATTCAGTGTCTCCCTAAGGAAACTCTCTCAATTAGTGATCAAAGCAGTATCCCTAACCTGTTTCATTTTACTCCTATCCCAGAAGGTAGAAGTAGCTTCTCTGAGTATGACCCTGTGTTCAGCTCAGTTCTCTGAGGGACATCAGAGACAAAGGGAAGCTTCAGCAGCACTCTTGTTACAGACTTTGTTGGCAGCTCTGCATGTTAAGTCAATGGCTTGGGGACGATCATCCCATTTGCTTGGAGATGTTCCTCTACTGAACTAAAAGAATTCGGTTTATAAACATATTAGGCAGTTTCTAGAAAGTTATATAAAATACACAAGACTTTTAAATGACAAGGATGCAGTTACCTATCCCATTAGTGACGAAACACAATCACCTAATAAAGGAAAATGAACAGTTAGGAACTTCATAGACCCCATATGGAGCACAAAACAAAAATCTTTATTCCTGAAGGCTCAGGACATTCTATTTAATTAGACCATTAGTCTAACCTAAAACAAATACTAATCAACAATTTTAAACAAGAAAACACTTCAGAAAACATGAGACCCAAGAGGTCACTGAAACTTTGGCAACTTTAGTTTCATCATAAGTCAATTCCAGATGATCATTTTTTAACCGATTCAAATGAAGTGATACCTTTATATTTTCAACTTAGAGGACGAAAGAGAGAAATACCTCCCTAACAGATGACAAAGAACTTGTCTCTCGAGCGGTGTTGAATAGCTTTATGCCATTCAATCAATAGGTGCAAGAGTGCCCCTTATTCAGCTCAGCACCAAGACCCTCTTTGAATTCTCCTCACTTTTCCCCAAGAGGGTGAACGGCTTGCACCTCAGAAGACTTTCATTCCCACTCAGGTTAACATCTGCCCCATCTTCCTCTGAATTAGTAGGAAATACCAGGTATTGCCCAAGTGTCTTACTGCCTTTTGTTTAGGGCAATTGCAGTTGAGTCCTTTTGCTCCGTGTGAAAGATAACCACCTCTTGTTACTTGTCATCTTGGGACCCTGATGGCAGGAAGAAGTCCCAGGTGATGTATAACTGATACAGTCACTTGGATAAGGAAACGTTACTAAATCCTGAAGGCCTTTACTTAATAGTTCCATCCTAAAAGGTTGTTACTGCTAGGCCTAAGACCAAAAGACGTCCTAGACTGTTCTTGCTTGCTTTAGATACTACGTCAGTCAGGACTGGAAGATACACACCATCACAGCTTACTACTGGTCCCTTTGAATTCTAGACTATTCAGAACTTAGCCGGTTTAAGTAACCAAATACAGTAACTTACAGTAGATTATATCTGAGTAAAAGGCAGAAACAAACAAACAATTAAAAAATCCCACTCATCTTGGGTAACTTAAAATAGAGATTGGATTCTTATTCAACTGAAATATAACCTTTTATCAGTCCAGACAAATAGCAACACACTTCTGTGAAAAAAAATATTTAAAACTCTATTTAGACTGATATTGTCAGGTAATTGCTCTCTATAACTACCTGAAGGAAGGTTGTAATGAGTTGGGAGTCAGCCTCTTCTCACGTGTAACTAATGATAGAACTAGACGGAATGGCTTCAAGCTGCACCAGGGGAGATTTAGATTGGATGTTAGGAAATGTTGCTTTTCTGAAAGAGTGGTCAGGCACTGCAATGGGCTGCTGAGGAGGTGGTTGAGTCACTGTCTCTGGAGGTGTTCAAGGAACGTTTGGATTTTGTGTTGAGGAACATGGTTTAGTGAGAGTTATTGCTGATAGGTGGACGGTTGGACTGCATGATTTTGTAGGTCTTTTCCAACCTTGGTGATTCTGTGATACCTGAGTACGCCTTTCTTCATAGGAACAAGCTTACTATTAAAGGTTGTGGTAAAGGAACAATAAGAAGCCTTCACAGAGACTCCCCCTGGCTTTCACTTGGCTACATCCAGTGCTGCGAAAGTCATTTTGCAGTGATGTTGCAACTGTGTTCATACTTGGCTGTCTATTCTGCTGTGGATTTTGGACCTAGCTCATAGCTCTTCTCACAACTATCAGACTGTGGCTGATGCTGGCTATTCCTTTGGGAGCTGGTCCTGACTTTATGATGATTTCCTAGCTTGAATTCAGATATGTCTTACCACCATGGACATGCAGAGCAATGCAGACACTCAGCTGTCTCTGCCATCATGTGACCTGCTCTGCTCACTGTGCTTGGATATTGTGGGACTGCAAAACTCAGCACTGAGTGCCCTGGCAGTGCTGTCAGTTTTTGGCTTCCCTTTTCTTGCAGAGAAGCTCACCACTGCTGCACTCTAGCAGAAATACTAACAAAACTCAGTATTTACAGAGTTTTGCTGAGGCAATTTATTGATCAACAAGTTGCCACCTCCAATATGCAATATTCACTTTTAATGTAATATGTTTTAGTGAAAGATCCACCATCTTACAGCCAGTGTTAGTTGTTTACCTCATTCAGCAGTTTCAGAGTCCCCCTTTTTTGTACCAACATTGCTTTTGTGGAGCCATGGTATGAACCTGACCACTTAGGTGAAAAATGTGAATAAAACCTTTAAAGACTTTGACATAAGTGAGCGAGCAGTTTGTAGGATGAGCGAAGAACTGCGGGTGGAAATTTAAGTTGGTTTCATTGCTTAAAAGAGTTCTCATGTAGGCAGCCTTCCTTTCAGAGTAAATTAAGGGCACGTTCATTTTAGACAATAGGATCTGCTTTCAGAATCAGTCTGCCACATAAGGGATACACAGACAGTATAATAACAATAACGTAGCAATTAAAGTTAAGACTATTGGTATGATAACACAGAAGTAGCTGGGAGCTTTGTTTCTCCACCGCTTGAACGATCCCAACAGTTGCTTTCAGGGTTGCTCAACAATATGTTTCCAATGAGCATTGCTTTGTTTATATTTATGAACAATGATTTGGTAGTAAAAATTCAGTCTACCACTTTTCATCAAGAGAGTTCAAAATTAAAATAAAATTATTAACTTAAAATACAGCTTGATCATGTGAAAAAAACTGCGGATCGATATTCAAGACAAGCTATGGAGTAGTTATTCTTTGTAGGTCTCGAAGGTCAGGAAAGTGATGGTTTTATGCTACTGAGTGATTTGCTTTTCACAATACATTGACAAAACAACACAATTAGTCTTGCTTCAATAAGCACACACAATAAAATGAATTAAACAATACAACATGTCTCATACATTACAGCTTCAATTTTGTAAACACAAAAGCTGCTTCACTAAGGGCGTATCATTTCCCTGTCTGTTTTTAAATGATTGCCTACGTATCATTGTAATTAATTTTAGAAGCTCTCTTGACTTGGGACAGAAATGTTGGAACTAAATACCTGACCACACTTGAAGGTAGTATTTAAATATTCAAAATGCTGGATTGAAAATGCTTGAAAATATATTGGTGCAGGACGAACTATAACCAATAAACAGCTGGTTTGTGAGAGCAAGCAGTCATTAAAAATTGTGGCTGATCAATCTTTTCTTACCAAAGGGGAGCAAAGGTCTTCAAAGGCTCCTGTTCATAGCATGCCCCTGAATTGCTTTGGTCTGTGACCTTCGAACTCCACTGCTTTACCTACTTAGATTATATCCTTTTATGATTGTTCATTACATTAGGGTAGCTGGTCTTCTACAGATGAGCTGAAGCCACATCTAGGATTGTTGAGTAAGTTCTTTTTTTTATTGTTATTTTTTTTCAGCAAGTTCTAAGTGAATATCTATTGTTTGCTATGCTGCAGCTGTAGAGGACAAATGACAGACAAATGAAAGTTTCCACTCTTTCAGAGAAAATGAAATATTGATCACTTATCATAAGAAACAAAGAGCCTGGCATAAGTAGGGTTCACATTATGAATACAAAATCAGTTACTTATCTCAGGTTGCTCTAGCAAAAGAGAAATACATCTTTTATGATGAATGTACCTACTTCTAAATGTGCATACTTTCCTTCAGTTATATTTTATCTCTATGTGGATGCAAACATACGTAGATGCAAAGAATTTCAAATGAATTCAAGATGTTTCATTAACTGTATTATGTGTCTATACAATGCTGAAGTGCTTCTTATACTTTTCTACATGGAAGAATAGTTTATACTTACACATTATTGTCTGGTCTTTATATGCTACCATGATAACATGCAATATTATATAAACAAGAGACAATTGTGCAGATAACATCTTTCAGAAGACTGCAATCAAGCCAGTTCCATTAACAAAAAATTGGAGAACAGAGTTGCAACGCTGAGGAAGTACAATGCATAAAACTGGTTAAGTCTATTAAATGATAATGTTGCTTATTAACCAAATATGTTGTGATAGGTCAGTGATGAGGTTAAACAGAAAACATCAATTGAACCATTTCCCTAAATAAAGCTCCAGGGTGCAATATTCAAAGCACTTTATTCAATAAAAAATGCTTTTAAAATGGTACTTTGGTGATTGGGAAACATTGGCATCATCCGTCAACCTAACTGCAGTAAAGTTCAATAAGCTAAATAATGAACCATTTGCATTATTTTCCTTAGGCTCCAGTGATTTGCAAACACTGCGTCAATAGAACTCTTTAAAAAATTATGATAAAGACCTGCTAGTCTTTCAACTCTTAGTCTTTCTGCTGTCAGGATGCAATTTTTATGCTATTTAAATGCTTTTTGTAGCTTCATTGTTTAATATGACTCCCCTTAGTATCAATTTCTAATTGTATTAAACTACAGTTGTTCAATATAATTTTAGCAGTTTCTAACATTACATTAGAAAAACACAGGAAATGTAATACTGTCAGTTCTAAACCATGTTCCCAATTTATCATTTAAATTGCATGTAGCTTGAATTTGTGAGTTGAGATCATAAAAAATCATTGTTGAAAATACCTGTGCATTCTCTTAAAACACAAATGGTTTCTTTGTTGGTGTCTTTCTTCCCCGCTTTGCTTTTTACCCTGATTTCTCTATCTGTCATCTAAACACTCTATCAAATCTTCTTTCCTTTTCTTTTTCCAAGGTCAAATTCTCTACTGTTTTCCTAAGGCAGCACCTGCATAATTTTCCAGTCTTGCAGATGTTTTCTTTAGCAAACGTAGGAGGAGAATTGATAGTTGAGATAATATTTTCAGATACCAAACAACTGAATGAATACACAGAAGCACAGATGTAGAGAAAAGCAAGTGCATGAAAAAACCTAAATCTCTCTCAATTGCACATCTCTTCATCTGCTTTAGGAATATATCACTGGCTATTAAAGCAGTTTATTTACTCTTTAGCTGTCATCACATCCTGCATTATATTTACCTTGCAAGCTCATTACACTAATGCATTTAGCAGCTATGATTACGTAAACACACATATGAAAATTTGTACATGGTCACAAATGTAAGTAAAACATCACACAACTACAGCAACAGATTATATTGTCAACACATCTCGGGAGTGAACAAATGCTCTTGCAACATTCTCAAGTCAAAATGCGGATCAGCTGGTATAATACAGCACCACATTTGGCATTGTGGAGTTTAGATTTGAGCCAGAGAGCAGTGTCTCAGGTCCCACCTCCAGTTTATCTTTAAAGTGGATGCCCTCACTGCCACTTTTGAGATCACTGAGAACCAGTCCCTTCTCTATATCTTGTAATTCCATGACACTGAGCTGTGTTTGTAGCATCTGACATACACGCAATTCCAGCTTGTTCTGCATAAAGACAGACTTCATCTTACGGCTTGCATTACTGAAGGCGCTCATTATAAACTTGTGACTTTTATCAAGTAGTTTCATTTTGAATCAATAATATCTTGGTAATATTATGTATGGCAATATGGTTGATAAGCTAGCCATGCAAACACGTTGTACACCAAGAGGAACAGCCCAAAATGACATTTATGGAAGAAATACTACCTTGTACTACATCAACTTGTAAAGTCAGAAGAACACTCAAGCTTTCATGTACACACCAGCTTCTTCACATCTTACAAAAAACTTGTTTGAATTATGAATAAGTTACTATGACTACATCACTAACAGTATATTCAACCAGCAGGCACAGCTAGAATTTCTTTAGAACAATGCCACTTCAATCTGTACACTTTCAGAGGCAAAGTGAACTCTGAGTACTCTACTTCCAAGGGTACACACATATTTTTTGTGAGTGGACTATAATAATTTTTATGCTTACGTTGCAGTATCTTGAAACTCGAGCTTTGCTGCTCTCTCATAATATCTTTAGGGATTAAATCTAAGGCAACCACCATCTCTGATTCTGAAACAGGACTTTTCAGGACAGTAACTTCGACTGAATTAAAGCAGTGGGATGTTGAAAACTTGGATTTCAATGGAAGTAAAATGCATGTTTTACTGAAAGAGGGTTTTAAATTTGTTTTAAACATCATGAAATTTTGACTGAGCCCAGAAAATTATGCAGCTGCTTAGGGTGAAGCTCAAGAAGTTTTCAACAAGGATATCTGAGGTTCAGGCTTTCTTCCAGTTATGAACCTTCATAATTAACTAATTTGTAGTGTCACAAGCTGATGTACTTGGTTGTCCATCATTTAAAGCTGATTTTCATATTCCCCCTTGTATATTTGTGCTATAATCTATGCATGGATTAATGTTTTGAGAATAAACCTAATAACTTTAATTACAATGCAGTATTGATTGCTCTCAAATCACTGATTTCAGAGAAGCCTTAGTCAAATAACTGAAAAACCTTAATGCAACTCTAGATCTACCCTACAACAAGAAAAGAAATAAAACCAGACCACTGTTAGGTTCAAAGAAACACTTCACCCAAAACACTTGTATAAGAGCTGTTCTGAAAGTAATGCCTCCTATTTTATTATATTGTCCCACGATGTCAGAGGCAGACACTGGTGGTATGACAGCAGAGGCTGAACCTTCACGTTAGTATTCTGTTACATTCTGTTGCCATGCCACAAATGGAAGCAGGGGGTCTGACAAAATAGCATCTGTCATGGACATGCGTATGAAGAAAAGATGTGCCATTTAATTCTTCCACGTGGGAAAAACTGCATCCAAGGGTTCATTCATCAGTGCTGGCTGAGCTTTCATGGAGACCAAACAGCGGATGTTGGTGAGGCAGTGGGTAGTGTGCTTCAGGAGTGTGACAGCACCATGAAAGACAAACTATGTTCTGGATGGCCACGCACAGCTGTCACCACAAAATGAAGAGTGCCTTGGTCAGCTCATCTGCATGAATCGGCCAGTGGTGGTGGCTATGTTGAAAAACTGTTTTGTAGTTGAAAATTTGCCCTATCGCTGTAGTTTCCACAGAAAGAAATAGGAGGCATTATTTTCAGAGCAAGCCGCATATCCCACAGTTCCATTCTCTTTAACTTAGTTAACCCTCTTGAGGGGGAGAAGCTTATTTTTGCTCTTGCATACTAACCTCATCAGGGCTGGAAGCCTGGTAAGCTCGGTTTTCATCACTGAAGTCCTGATCCACCTCTGCATATTCTGTTTCCCCAGACACACCGGCACGAGATTCGTACACGGGGGTGACGTTGTGGCACAGAGCAATGGCCTTCACTGCTTCGTGTATGCGGCTGCTGACGCTCTTGCGGACTTTGGGTGCAGAAGACTGAGGTTTCCTGGACGGTGTTGAACTTGTACTGTTTCCACTGTTCTGAGAGTGAACCTTTAAGACCCAACACAATGAACAGTAAAACAGAGTTCAAAACTTGGAACAGAAAGTAAATACCGATATATACTTGTTTTCTCCTTTTTTACAAAGGGTGAGAAACTATCAGGAAGCAGCCATTTATTTCATAAAACTCATTCTTTTCTTGACTTATAAAAACCCTCATCTGCTTTCTCTAGAACTAATAAGTGACTGGAAGTTCATCATCTCACTTTTACATATAAATTTCAGTAACAGAGGTTTCAAGCAGCAGATAACAGAGAAATATGAAGTTAGAACAAGTATCCAACGGAAAAGGTGAATAGACTGACATGGACTTCACATCCCATGCATTATTTTTAAAGAAGTACTAAAGTCAGCAACCAATTAATGAGTTTAGAAATACCAGAACGAGAGGTTCTGCAAGGGAGGAATTTTTTTAAATTTATTTATTTTTCCTTCTTTATCTTGTCACCTATGTACATTCTGAGACTGGAAACCCAAATCCCACAATCTAACATTGAAAAAATCCTCCTTCTTTAAATCTTCAATGAAATCTTCGGTATTTTAAAGAGCCCTACATCACTGTGGAACAACAGACCAAAAGCAAGTATCATTAAGTATAACAATTTGGACTGATTAAAAAATGTTGCTGATTTAATTCAAGATCTATTTAATTTCTACTTGTAACACTACTTGTAAACCAATGCAGTTTGTAGAGTAGCTGCTTCTGCTGCAGGTTGGAATTTTTTTTTGTTGTTCTTAGCAGAGTGTAATCATTTAATAAAAAGATGTTGCTAAACAACAGTCTGACAAATACCTAAGGATATTATTGCTGGAAAGCTGCCAAACTAAGCACCACTTTAAACTGTCCTTCAGAAATGGTGCAGCCCGTGACTGAGTTTGTCTTTTAAGATAGTATTGTATGATTCACTGAAAGTAACTGGCTTTGTTTCTGAAATCAGCATATGAAATATATCTATCTGTAATAGTGGAAAAGTCTTCTGTTCACTCTGGGGTAACTCAGAAAACCTCTTCAGAAACCATGTGGTTTTTTCCTCCTGACTGCTGTCTGCTGAACCGTGAACATTCTGCCCATCAAATTACAGTGCTGTCTAATAAAGGGTTTAACTTTCTGCTCATCTGGCACTGCTTTTCAGCTACTGCTTTAAACCTCTGCATTTGCATTCTGCTAACGCTGATGCCATTACAGCCTCAAATAAATTAAGCTGATTTACTCCTTCTGAATTATGTTATGTTTATTGATGCTTGTATAATTTAATTTCACACAAATTCCATTAAAGATTATGCCCTCTATCACAAAATGCTTCCAGTGGGGAAATATAATCAGGTTATAATAGATTTGTGTGTTACATTAAGATGACAATAGTCTAGTAGGTCCACTGTAATAATAAAATAGAACACAAACAAGGGATAAAATCAATGTCACACAAGAATCGCTGCCTGGCTAACTGGCAGCTTCTGTTACCACAGATTAAATAAAAACCTCACCATGGTTTTGAGGTTGAAGCAATTGTTTAATAGTTGCTGATTTTGTTAAAGAAACTCCTTCATTTTTCTGCTTTAAATAGTTGCTAGCAACGCACGTAATTAAAGCATTTTTTAGACGTTGAGTGGTGTTACATAAAGCTGGAAAAATGAAAAGAAGAAGTTCCAAGAAAGTTCTTTTCATCATTCAAAAGCAAACCCAGATTTGGGAAATTCTTGCCAACAATTGCTGAGGGGAAAAAAGCTTCCTTTGCTTTTTGCTTCCTTTAAAAATTCCAATGCCAAATCTGCTACAGTAATTAAATCTTAATTAAGCATGGGTACCACTCATTAAATTTTACAACGAACTAGTAAAACCTTTAAGCAAATAGGAATTGCAAAAAAAAAAAGCAATTCTTTTTGGATGGAATATTTAACATTAAAAACTGAGAAGAGTGTTAATGAATATGCATCCTCTAGAAGACGACTGGCACTTTGTCTTCAGACTCAGTCCTATGTGTGTGTGCTGCAGCTTATCAGTTGATACGGTTGATACAGCAAATACTCAAACAATCTACTGTAAGAAAATGATGGTCAGATGATTTTTATAATCATTGTCAGGTAGTAATTACTTTCAGTAGCCCATCCTGAACAAAATCTGGATTACCGATCTTTGTATCTCAGATTCTGGCTTATTGCTGCCTCTCAGTGACTATTTATGGCTGTATTCATAAGAATTAAGATGAAACGAATTCCTTTTTCTTGGATAAATCTAAGAAGTGGATCTCTTGGTTTGTTTAGATGTGAAGTAGAGAAATTCAAGTTACTGAAGACTAAAACCAAATATTCATTGTTTTGCCTTTGCTTTCCTTTCTGCTTCTTTTTCCCAAAAGCTGCACAGTGCTGAGTCCAGATTGGTGTCAAACTTTCAAAAAACACTAAAAACAAGCAAACAACAACAACAAAAAAACCCAAACAAATGAGAAGGAAACTATAACTCAAAAACACCACACAATAAAGATTTTAACTAGCTGTTCTTTCTCCAGTACTTTAAAACGAGAAAATGAGCACACAGATAAGGAGGTCAGTCTACAAACTTAATTGGGTCAGTCAGTCATGTCGTTTATCCTGGAATTAAGTCCTTATAAAGGTTTGCAGAAGGCCAAATACATGTACATGGGAGATGCAAGTGATATTGGCAGAATTCAAACATCCTCCTCCATCCCACAGCTCACCCACAAATAGACTAGGGGTCTCAAATCTCTTCCCAGACCAGATTCCTTCATATACTGAAGGAACACCACTGAACACTTGCATCTCAACAAGTAGAGAGTTCTCAATTTTCTCTCTCATTTTACACTGTTTTCAATCTTATCTTAACATTCAAAATATGCTTTTAGGAAAAATGTTTTATGTTGATGTCTATTTTTTACTTTTTTGTTATGCAAATTAATGTGGTTTTCACTGTCAATTCCTGATGAATATATCTTCAAAGATGTAATTACTGTTTGCTGTGTCCTGGGTATTTACTCGTAATTTGCAGTCTCAGTAATGAACAGCTTATTCTGAGATGATTTGGCAGAAGACAAAGTACACTGCACAGACGAGTTAACACAGAGTCCTTCCACTGAGGACTAGAAAAGTAAAGTCCTCTATGCTGAGAGGAACTTCAGAATCAAGAGAGAACAACATACATCTTCCCCTTTCATCATATCTGTTAAGAGATAGCTACAAATGGAAGAGCATCCCTAGCATCTCAAAGTTCTTGACATGATCAGTGCTTCGATGCTGTACAAAAATCTCAATATCAAATCTAAGAAATTATAAATGAGATACCTGTGAGTAGGAGTTTATAATATGACTCTGAATTTCATCCATTGTATCTGTTCCATAGGACACGGTGCCAAGGTGGAGGCGCTTAAATATCATTTCATTCTGTGTGAGTGTTCCTGTAATAAAGAAGAAGTGCTTTACAAAGCAGCAAAAAAAGATACCTACAGGGCTAGAAGAAAAAAAAGAGCTTTTTGAAGAGCTTTTTTTTCTTTTTGAAAAGAGCAAATCGTGAGTTAGCATCAGTTTCATTAATAAAATGTCTGTGAAGAAAGATCAGTGTTAGTCGTATGAAACTGAAGAAATCCCTGGTTCAATCTTCAAGCTGATTCTGCCAACAGAACTAAACATAGAAACAGATAAAAATATTTTCCCCAGTAAAAACAGAGAAAACGCAGTGTATGAATAGTGACTCTCAAGCACCAATGCAATTTTATACCATCAGAAATACTAAAGGGAAAAAAATCTAAAACACAGACATACAAAAATCCAGCACCTTATGTACAAAATCAGATATGATGGCAAACAGGCATGTCAGTGTTATCCAGAACAAGTCATTAAAAACTAACATCACTTCCGAATTTGACTTATTTGCTTCCAAGGAGAACAAGCCAGAATGGATGAAATCAGTGTTTTCAGAACTCAATCCCCATTTGTGAGAAAGTACACAAGTCACAGCTTGGCACTTTGCATCTACTTCAGCCAACACATCACACTGCTGCATTTGGAAAAGCTCTAACCGAGGACTGGAGGTTCAGACTTGCTTGATGAAGCCCAAGAGGCAAAAAGGTCACTGTTGTCTGGCTTCCCATGGGATGCTTGAGGAAGATAATTCTGATAATGATCCTTCTTAAAAATTTGGTCTATCGGTACTCAAAGAAAGTGAAATTAATTAGCACAAAGCTTTGGGTTCTTCAAAAAAATAAAGATGACTACATCCTAACGATAAAAACAAACATACACATGATGCTAGAGTGCCATACTTGAAGCTTCTACAATATTTTTAACAGAGAGCATATGACAGTTACCTACAAATAAGAACTGCAGACATGTCTTCATCACAGTTTGCCTAAAGGCACAAGACACAGGAACAGAAAAGGCAAAAAGCACAATTTATACTATGATTACTATATGGAAAAAAGCCAAAGAAACAGTTTGGTCAGTTAGCATCCAGTTTATGCATCTAACAGGGCTAGAATCATTAGTGATATGCAGAGATTCAACAAGGCTGTAAAAGTCATGTCTTTTTCAGTTACACTTGATCTGTCTGCCACTCCTGCATTCAGGTAATACCTGTGTGGGTACCTTCATCCCATTTTTGCATCAACAGGCTGCAGTATCAGAACACGTCTTACCGTATTACAATGCTAGCATGAGGTTATCATTCCAAATACATTCCCTTTTCCGCCCTTATCATTAAGAACTGATACTTCACATTCACTTTTCCTTACACGTTGTTAGAATTTTTTACTATTGTCATGCCATTTGAATTCTGAAAAATGTTTAAAATAAGGTTTATCAGAAATGCAGGCGTTCTACACAAAACACATAGCACCATAAAAATGCACTTGATAAGTAGAATATTCCCAGGTCTGGAAAGCAGCCCACAAAGACAAGGTTCTTCAAATCCAGAATTAGCAAGTCAGAAGCTTGAGGTTACTTCTGTACAAGGGATAAGACTATTTTGTGTTTATAGTAATCATGCAAAACCATGAGGAATTACTTTTTTTGCTTTCACAAGTTCTATTTTTACTCAAAGAACTTCTGTTACTTTTGATGATATTTGTGATGTAATTGTGGAGCAAGAAAAAAAGAACGAAATAAAACAGTCTGCAGTTTGACATGGAAGTTTCCCCTTGCAAACATGAGGAACTAAAACCTCAATTTAGGAAAAAAAAAATCCATAACCAAAACACAAAGCCCAAATATTCACTTTGTTCAATAATGTTATTTGGAAATTTCTTGCAATAAAATTTGCATAACGTTTGTTACTTTCCAGGAAGGCTAAGATATTCTCACTGCCCTTAGCTTTGCCAAGCCTTTGAATTAAAATAAACGCTCCCCAGGGGCCGTGAAACTAAATGCCACTCAAAAGCTGAGACAGCAGCCAAACCTGTTTCCCACTCGTTCTGTAACTGCTGCTCGGGAAAACTGAGAGGAAACAAAATTGGCCCTATGATTATTATATGGAGAGATCATTTCTTCTGACATCACTAGATCAGTTCAACTCCAAATCACGCCTAGGGAGAGAGCCGTAGATAGATGGAAGAATTTGTGTAATTCCCTCCCACCTCAGCAAGCAGAGGAGAAAAGCTTTTGAGCTGAAAAGCAGGGATTTTTCTACCTTAAAAGAACTGCGAACCAATGGTGGAGGTTCAGGAAAAATGGATGAGAGTCAACAGCACACAAAGACATAAGCTTAAACACTAGCAACCCTGATTTAAGTTTTGATTCTTATACATTACTTAAGGTCAGCATCCTTCCATTTTAGCAGCTACAGTGACAGGAAACATCTATGGCAGACGAAAGCAAGCTGCAAACATATCCATACCTGCTACTCAAAATTCTAACCTGTAGAATAAAAACCACAGAAACAATTACTTTTTGCTCATGGATTTTCAAGACTAGCCTTAAGCTTTCAACAATAGCCACAACAACAGATCTGAGGCTCTGTTAGACAAACGTAGGTAGCAGCACTTATGAATGCATAAATCCCCCAGATTAAAAATAAAAATATTCCACTAATCAAAATGGAAGTTAAAAGTCTTCCTGTGCATGAAAATCAAGGCTTCGTTTCTACTTCTTCTTCATTTTGCCCAGGAAGGCTGTGGATTCTCCTTCTCTGGAGATGTTCAAGACCTGCCTGGATGCCGACCTGTGCGACCTGCTGTAGGGAACCTGCTTTGGCAGGGGGTTGGACTCGATGATCTCTGGAGCTCCCTTCCAACCCCTACAGTTCTGTGATGCTGTGATTCTGTGATTCATTCTCCTAATGAACAGAACACCCAAAAGGACAAAAATATTCCCAGTTAAACAATCAAACTATTTCGTAATGCCAATCAGACATTACTACTTCAGAAGTTCTTAAATTTTGGTCTTCTGGAACGAAACTAATAAGCAGTACCTTGACAAAACAACACAACTTCTACTTTATCCATATGTAAGCCTTTCAATCATCTAGAAGTAGATTTTCTTATATAGCCCAACGTAGGACACCAAAAGAAGCCATCTTTCTAGTCTGCTCAAGGCGATAAAAGCACTAATGAACAATATGAGAGCTTTCCATTTTTCAAAATGCTTTTTTATCACCTACTTATTGACACCATGCTTTCAGGATACTGCTAATACAAAGAGTTATCAGATAAACAAAGCTGTTTTAGAAAAGCTTCCAGAAATTATGCTAGTCATTGTACGACCTACTGCTAATACAACAGGTTAACAAACCTTGCTCTGGAATGCTGTGAGTTATTTCACCAGGAAAATACCCTGACAAAAAGTTAGCATACGATTGCAGAAGGAAAAATTAGCACGTTCTTTAATGAAACCAACAGCTTTTTTTTTTTTTTTTTTTTTAGTCTAAAATTGTATCATTAAACACAGAGTAAAGCAGGCAAAGAGGAAATTAATTTCTAAGGAGAAAGTCCTGAAGGCATCATTCCCTGAGTGGCAACAGATGTGATTCACAACAGAGCAGTAGAGTATTTTTTTTTTTGGAGAAGTAAATGCAGATCTTTCTGAACCTACATTGCTAGATGGTAATTGAGACTAATACCAACAGTCTAAAAAGGACAAAATAAAAGAGCAGGAGAATATGTACAACAGAAGAATTAATAACTTTATCAGAAATTGAGAAAGTGAAGAATCTGCCACAAAATAGGTTCTCTACTTCAACCACTTGCTTAAGCAGATAAAATGTCAGTGTAAATTTGAACACTTCTTTAGAAACTCTAAGATAAATCCAGTTCGTGACTTTCAATGAAGAAATTGTTGGCAACAATCCGGAGACAAATATGCCTTCTATAAAACCTGGAAAGCATGATAAGAATACAGAAAGAAAATGAAAGAACTCATCTTAAAAACATGCGCAGAGTATTTCTGCTCACTCAGCTGCTCCACTTGTGAACAGGCCACAAACATAACAACCATAAAACCTCAAGCCAAACCACAGGATAACCTGCAGTCCACTAAGAATGAGGGCAAGGAGCTGAGGTTTGCTTATCCTGAGCAGAATGTAAGAGTACTTGTACCATTGATAAAGTCATAAATAGCAGTAGCTATTTCCTCTCTGCCTTTTGCCTCCTGCCTGTTAAATCACATACAAATTATAGCAATATTTCAGAGAATATATCCGTGTTCATTGGATACACAATGGATTTTCAGTAAATGATTGTGCAAAAAGTAAAGATTCCTTAGAATGATATGAGTGCATGTCTTGAAGCTTCCTACGCTCCACATTTCTTTTAATTCCTCTTTCAGGGGCAGCTTATGTTGAACAGAAAAATAGAAGTATACCTCAAAATATTAATTTTCAGAAATAATTAGTGAAATAATTACTCAAATAGTGCTTTACATAAGGCATATTTAATGAAAATGCCTATAGACACCAACTTCTAAGTAGTTTTTTCTCAGAAAATCAAAAGTCCCATTGCTCTGTGCATCTGCTAAAGTATTATATCTGACCAGTATCCCATTTGGTCCAAACACCCACTAAAATGCTAATTACTGAACGCAAATACAAGTCTGTGCACTGGTAAATAACTATGCTTGCAACACTGCACACATTTGTTATAGCTGAATAGAAGCATAGAATGCTTGGGGTTGGAAGGGACCTTTAAGATCATCTAGTTCCAACCCCCCTGCTATAGGCAGGGACACACTAATACCAGCTGAATAGTTGTGAACGGCAGGAGGCTTCCCATCCCAAATCCTAAGCAACAAAAATGTTCAGAAATACTGTCAAATATCTTCTTTTTTTTTCTTTTCTGTCAGACTTTGAATCTTTTTGTGCACTGAGGAAGATATCATGCCCAGCCACCCTTGCAAACACTGGGAAATAGCCCTCCCTATATCTGCACCCCCCACCACACACACAACCCCATAACAGATGACTCCTTTCTGTCAAACTTATATGTGATTCAAGTCCAAACAACATGGCATTTTGGGTAATGGATGCTATAATTAAAATGTGAGTCCTAAAAAACCTGTTGTTTTAGTGGGTGTTTTTAGTAATGGCTTTGTTCTACACGAAGATAAAAACTCCCTAACAAAGGAATTAATGTATTGCTTTAATAGGCTGCACCCTGAGTTAAGTTTTAAAATTTATGAGTTCTCTGCAGCATTGTTCTTTAAACAATGGCATTGTCAAACGCAACCAGTGAGAAGATTAAAGTTCTCCCACCAGATTAAGTACAAATTATCTGTCCTCCTGTTTCAGCATCATTTGTTCATTTATCACATAACGTCTAGTATTTCTGGTCAGTGTCAATATGCTCTGCATCCTTGCAGTTAACAGATGTCTTCTCTCGTCGAATGAATTACTTTATGTTTCACGCACTGGTGGCCGCAGATGTGTCACTATAGCAACATCATTAATTTCAGATCTTACCGGAAACATGCACTCCAATCAAACCTAATTATACCACATTGCTTTCTTGTCCCACAATAAGGAAACTATAATGCAATTATTGGGATAGTTCATTTTCTATTCTACTGTGGCAAATGAGAGAGCCACTGTGATGGACGCTTCTTGTCAAAAAGCTTATTGATGAAGCACAAACCCAATTTACAATCATACAAAGGACTACCTTGCAATTATGTTAGTAAGGCAATGCTCCTTAGACTCAACAGCTAATTCTCAATCATTTCCAGTGAAGCTTGGACCACAGTATAAGATTTGTGCAGACTGCTCCCCGCATTTCCTTTCAATATTGAGAAAATTTTCACTTGTTTATATCTAACTGGATGAGTCTTTTAGCCCTTCATAATAGCACCCACATGGATGGACAGATATAAATCTAGCTCTCTGCTCTCTGTTTTGAACAGGCAAGTGTACAGAATCAACTGGAAATTCCAGAGAGAAGGCTCTGAAATCAGCTCTCATGAACAGCATATAATCATGCAATGGCAATTCTGGATTGACTGCACAGAATCTGTTCATTACGTAGCAGCACGCTTCATGTTTATGACAAAATGCAGAGTGAGACCAAATATATTAGGGAAAGGAAAAGGAAAAAAGCTGTTAATACACTCAGGTAAAGTGCACGTCGGTGTCATGTTTGCCTACATTTAAAATGTTTAAAAATTGCAGGACATTTTAGACAATTTAGAGCAATGCTTTGCATCACGGTCTCAGGAAGAGCAGAAGTCTGCAAGGCCACAATTAGTTTTCTGAAGTTTATCAGGTCTATGAGACTCCAGGCTTATTTTCACTTACAGAACAAAAGTGACTGCAAGTGGCACCATGCAGCCTGAAAAAAGCAAAAAACCATTGGTAGAAAACTGGGCTGTTTCTCTTTTTATAAAGAAGTCTACAGTATGTTTCCTTTCAAGAATTTAAAAATGCAACAGAAATGTAACAGTATTTTTGCTTTAAATAATTCAGTTCCACTGAACGTTATGTTAATGGAACATCCTTTCTTTTTTTTTTTTTGTATAGGAGAGTAGTTATATTTTTAATTACTGTTGTATTAGGTTAAGTTTATCAGATAAAGCTGCTGCACCTCTTTTTTAAACTAGTTAGTAGGTATGTACAAAGCCTTGAGGAAAAGAACACAGTTTAGTGATCCTTGAGCTTCAGAATATAAACTGATTACCAGACAGGGTGAGAATATAACTCCTTCATTTCTATGGTGTGACTTCATGACTGTAGAGTTGACTGAACAGTTAGTTTCTTAAGATTGTCAATGCAACCTAAGTGTAAGCAGACAACTCATACAGATCATACACATGGTCAGACACTCATGCAACTAATATATGAATCATAGCTCTAGATTGAAATGGAAACTGCATTCTGTATCAGAAAAGCTGAACCTTGTTTTTGCTCAGCAAGTAGAATTCATTCACCCAAAGCACCATGTACTGCATTGTTTTGAGGCTTCATCACATTTTTTTTGCCTTTTCCCAAACATATGCTGTAAATTACATATTTCCAGACTATGATGAGACAGTGCTCCTAAAGTTACATAAATTATCACAATAAAGGGTGCAATTAAAATCAACAAGCAGTTTCAAACAGCACAGAAATCATTAGCTAATTGAAATAAAACTTGCTAAAAGAATTGTTCACTTGCTTTGAAGAATTACCACATTGTAATTAAGAATACTTTTCTATATGTTAAGAAAGATGGCAATTGTCTTTCTCTTTTAACAAATGGAAGAACAGCATTCAGCAGCATACAAGGTCACATAGCTATCCATAGGAAAAGAGGAAAATGTATTTGCCAGGATGCCCATATATGCCTATATACACGTTTCATTTCAAAATATGCACTAGAGGATCCACTCAGCAAGAGAGGGAATGTGGACTCATTTCAAGCAGAACGATTTAAAATGGGTATTATGCTTTCTGTACAACAGAAGGCAAACCTCTCCAGAACCTTTCTCACAATGAAGAAGTAGATTTTATTTGAAACTGCAAAAACATTCCTTCAGCTGTTTGAGAAACAACTCTCTCCTTCCAAAGGTAGCTCAACTCAGCTTCTTTAATAAAGAATACAGCTACCTGAACTGATTTGCTGAAGCTCAGTTAAAAAGAACAAAAAAATCCCCCCAAAACAAACAAACAAAAAGCAAAACAACGGTGTAGAAAAAATAATGCATTTGCTAAAGGTCGTTCTATTTATTATGATATTTTCTAAAATAAACTTTAGGAATCTCTCAGTATTTCCAAGGTTTAAGAGCATGGTAAGACTGTAACAAATTCCAGTTACAGCAGTATAAAATGCAGAACAACCTTACCTCTGATCCCAGTAGGGACTGGGGTTTTCAGTACACTAGGTCAGGTGTATTAATACACTATAATTAAGAAGATGAAATCATACAAATTGGCCTTTGTAAAGCATGCAGCACCTAATTTCATGGGAATAACTAGTGTAATTTGAGATGATGATTTTATTAAATGAATTATGGAAATGAGTTGCCCTGTTGGAAGCCATTATTAAGTGCAGCTATCATACAGTACTGCAATAGCAATAAGAAGCAGAATAAAGGAGCATCCTATGTGCTAATTCAGTCTTTTCAAAGTAGGAGACCTGTTAATTTATGTTACTCTTAATAATGCCTTCAAACATCCTGTTACTGCCAGTTTTCCCACCAGAATAAAACAGGGAAGTACCAAATACAGACTTTCATGGGTAAGTAGCAGCCTAACTAAGCCAATGGGCACTGGTACAACAAAACCCTCCAGCACAGGCTTAACATTTTACTGAAAAAATAAAAATCAGCACTCTAAATCTACTCTTACGTTAACATATCAGATAAGAATAAAGCTTAGAAATTCTATAAAAGCCATCATATTTCAGAATTGCAACTTGATATACCTGTTTTATCCGTTAGCAAATAAACCAATCGTCCCAGCTCTTCTGGTATGGTGCTAGTTCGAACAACTGTTCCAGGAATGTTGTCATCCTTCATAATCATCCATCCATAGGCTGCCTTACCCATGTCCAAGTTCACACGTAAACTGCAAAGGAAATGTATACCATAATCAGAGTGAATATTAGGCAAAGTGTAATTCAAAACCATAACAACAATACTGAAAACTGCTTTTAGAGTTCTCGATAAAAAGGTCTTAAAAGTACATGCAGCAAACATTTTGGAACATCACTGTTATCTGTTTGTAGGATACACAGTACGTTAGAAACTCATGTTGCATTTCAGACTTTTAGAAAATACTGCAATGCAAAACAAGATGATAACATGCCTTCTACATGAGACAGCATCAACTCTTTTTGGAGGTTGTTGTACCAACACTACTACAGTTACACACATGAGAGTGTTACACATTTTATAGACAGGATCAGATTCTGCTGGTCAAAACTGAACAAATTTGTAAAAATGTAAAATATGACTGTATTCCTTTCAGAAAGTAGAGATATATTTGTCAACTTTTTCTCACTGCAACTAATCAGCAGTGTCTCTGTCCTTGCCAAAACGTAATTACAGAGGCTCTCAATTGCAAAATGAGAATAGTGCCCAAGCAGCGAAATCTACCTTCCTGTGACAGCATGTGTGCCGGAGTTGCTACTGCCAGCAGTAAAAAAGAGCCTTTGAGTAGCTCTGCACTAGAAATTTGAGTTTGCAGCAAATTTTGCTAATTACAGAAGTACACAATCACAAGAAGTATTTTTTTTTTCAATTTGTTCTGTGTCTGCATGATTTTTTAATACTTTCATGACTGTGAAGCACAAGAATTAATTGCCCTAGTCTCTAAGTCATTATACCCAAGTCTTCACTCACACTGGTCAGAGACAAATAACATTGCTCTTGCCCAAATTAAATTTTCTAACTCAAAACCAGTTCATAGAATCATAGAATGGCCTGGGTTGCAAAGGAGCTCCATGCTCACCCAGTTCCAACCCCCTGCTGTGTGCAGGTCACCAACCAGCAGCCCAGGCTGCCCAGAGCCACATCCAGCCTGGCCTTGAATGCCTGCAGGGATGGGGCATCCACAGCCTCCTTGGGCAACCTGTGCCAGTGCCTCACCACCTCTGGGGGAAAAACTTCCTCCTAAGATCCAACCTAAACCTCCCTGTCTCAGTTTAAACCATTCCCCTTGTCCTATCACCGTCCACCCTCACAAACAGCCATTCCCCCTCCTGTTTCTACGCTCCTTCCAAGCACTGGAAGGCCACCATGAGGTCTCCCACAGCCTTCTCTTCTCCAAGCTCAACAGGCCCAGTTCCCTCAGCCTTTCCTCACACAGAGCTGCTCCAGCCCTCTGCTCATCTCAGTGCCTCCTCTGGCCCCGCTCCCAGAGCTCCACGTCCTTCCTGTGCTGGGGCCCCAGGCCTGGACGCAGCGCTGCAGATGGGGCCTCACAAGAGCCGAGCAGAGGGGGACGATCACCTCCCTCTCCCTGCTGGCCGCCCCTTTTTCATGCAGCCCAGAGCACAGCTGGCCTTCCGGGCTGCAGGCGCACACTGCTGCCTCATGGCCAGCTTCTCGCCCACCAGGACCCCAAGTCCTTCTGCGCAGGGCTGCTCTCAAGGAGATCTGCCCCCAGTCTGTATCAATACCTGGAGTTGCCCCAATCCAAGTGCAGCACCTTGCACTTGATCTTATTGAACCTCATTAGGTTCACATGGGCCCACTTGTCCGTTCTGACATTTCCCTCTTATTCACCAAAATCATGCCACCACACCAGGAAGAAGACTGAGGACCAGGCACACATTCCTTTCTGTTGACCATACCAGAAATACAGAAAAGACAGATAAATGGTGGCAACGCAAACAACTTGTGGCAATCTGCCAAAGGTACAGGGCAGAGTCCCAAGTTTAATATCAGGTTTACAATAACACGACTCTTACAATTGTCCAAAGGTATTTCAAGGACAAAATCCTGCTAATGTACATCAGAACTTTTTTTTTTTCTTTTCCTAAATAAGAATTTTAACAGTAATAAAAAAAATGGGTTTGTTATACAGCATAACCAAAACTGCAGCTACAGTTTTTATCCATCCTCTTGCAATTGCAGTGACAGAGTGATTGTGAATTATCTGAGGTAACAGTGGAGATAAAAATCTGATTAAGAGAAATATATTTAACTAGAACAATGGAAATATCCAGTTTATCCCTCCCTTGATCCATATCCCTCTCCTTGAATCCCAAACATCCATATCCCTCTCCTTGAATTTGTGCGGCAGAATAAAATGCATGTTGCAATAGAAGGAAGCCTTTTTGATAAAATACTACTGAACATTAAAGAAGTAAATACCATCTTGAATTACCTCTTATTAGGTCTAAAATCAGCAACAGGAAAATGTGCCTCTACTTGGTAAAGTATCCCAATCACTTCTGGAATAGCACATCTAACTTCAGACACAAATATATTAAAAAAATCAAGACAGACAACTTGGAAGGAAGGAAGGAAGAGGACTGTATGAGGTTCTTTTTGATGAAAATGTATAGCATAACAATACTGCAAGCCACAGCTTTACCTTTCCTTAGTCAAAACAGAGCCAGCAACAAGCTACCTGCATTTGTCACGTGTATGTTTTGTCAACTTCAAAACTCAGACAGAAAATACGAACCGTTGTCACCAGGCTACACACTGAGACATGTAACAGTCAACAAAAGAAATGACAGAAGATTTACTCCTGCTAGGGACAAGAATCTGCTAATTTGTCAAGAACGAAGGGCAATCTCTAACTCAAGAAGAAAAACAGGAACATACTTTAACAGTGGCTAGACATTTGCTTTAGCATGCATTCTATGTGAAGTATGAAAGCTCTCATGATCCCATGCCAAAGAGATAGCTGGTCTATAAAGATTTCTTGCCTGGCCTACCAAAGACAGTTATTCTGTGATGAAAGCTCTATTTAAGAGTGGCAACCTCAAGCACAAGGCACACAGAGGGAAATCCATATGGCTGCTCTGCCAGTGGAGATCTCACTGCTTCAATGAGATCAAATCACAGAACTCTCAAAGCTTAACAGTGCAGTTTATATTTTCACTTGCACTTTCATAAGCAGGTGTGTTGCTTGATTTTAAATACATTCTGTATGATTTTAGTAATAATTTATCAAGTGTAATTTGAAGGTAAGGAAAAAAAGATACCTTCTCTTCATAAGTGAAGAAAAATCCATAATTCAAAGCCTGGAAACATTTTAGGAATTACCCTATCTTTCTAGCATGCATTGCTAAGTGGAACAAAGTGAATCTGCAATTCACTCTGCAAATGCCTAAATAGCAACTGGCATCACTGGTCTCGAGAGGCCAGTGATATCTGCACAATCTTCCATAGCAGCATGAGCATACACCTTCCCCCTGTGCTTGCTAAGTGATAAATTTACTAGATAGCATTGGCAAATCTTGTAAACTTATGGAGAATGTATTTCAAGCAGTGATTTTATTTAAAATCAAGTAATTAAATCATCTGAGTGATACTCGAGGAACGTAGAAACTGCCTTAACGATTCTCCAATTGGCGAGAGCCCATTAAAAAAAAGCTTATTGAGAAATGTGGGACACTCCAAGAAATTCCAGAACATCTGGAAAAAAACCCAAATCTGAACAGCTGAATGCAACAGTTTTGAACAGTCTGTCAAGGACTTGGTTTCTATACTCTGCTCCCTGTAAATTAAGAAATTCAAACTTTATATGGAAGCAAATTGTAGGGAGCCTCTCTATACTATGCTCCCTCCATACAGAAAAAAAGAAACCTAGGTGCAAAGGAAACATCAAAATACACTGTAAATATACTGTTTTCTTAAGGGCAAAACATTTCTTGAGATTGGGGTGTTCAAAATATCCTGTGCATAACTGTTCCATTTTATAACCCATGAAGAGCTGGGCTAAGCTCTACATATTGATTTACCACTCTTTCTCCATTTTACTTAATTCCTTGCAGGCTACTGAATGCATACCTTGTCTTCCCAATTGTCTTTATGACATTGCTTTTATGTTTATATTTCTGAAGTCTGACATGCTCCATCACCCACCACTCTACAGTCATATTCAGAATGCAGCGTGGACAACCAGCTGATCCCTGGAGGATAAAAAAAGAAATGTTCCTCTTTCCATTAATTATAGGAGAGAATGTACAGGGATCAGTTAAATTCTGCTAACAGTTACTCATTCCCTTCTGGTGATCTGCACCAAACTTGTCTGGAGATGTAAACTTATTTTTACTGCATAGCTGGATTTTCCTTGTCCCGCAAACCAAAAAAACCAAAATCAAAGAAGTTCCATATTCAGAATCTTTCTGAATTCTCTAAAACCATCAATCAACTCAATCAACAGCTCTCATGCATGAATGCAGGTATGCTTTGCCTTTCCCAGTCAATCCTACCCTCCCACGTTCAATTCCTTTACCTGTACAGCACAGTTCATTATTCACCCGATACAGCTATTTTAGAAATAAGGAGAGGACACAACACCTGGTGCTCCAGCTTCATTAGTCTTGCAATTTTAATTGCCAAGAGTTTACGCTTCAAACACAGTCCTAAGAATAAGTTATTTCCATGCTTAGCTCTCCCAGAGGAAAGTAAGAAATGCAGTAATATCTGAACATCATCATGACTGGAGTTGTTAAATTTGCTGGCAGTCTAAGAAGCAGCTGTGTATATACACAATCTGAGCTGAAGAAAAATTGGTATAGGAATAGATAAACATAAAGTGGGAAGAAGTACTCTCTGTTGGATACTTGTCTCATCTTCTACGGTGGTATTTCTGCATTGCTTATTATCTTCCACACACAATTGAAGAACTGGATTAGGCTTATCCTAGAAATTATTTTTGCATAAGAACCTTCCCTAAGTCCATTCGGACACGCAAATTGCTTTCCCAAGAATTCAAATCGAAAAAAAAGTTACTTTTTCAGTGGCACATAATGATTTGCCACTATAGAGTCAAATTTACACTGTATGCTCTTAGAATCATAGAATTGTTTGAGTTGGAAGGGACCTTTAAAGGTCATCTATTCCTGCAATCCCTTGCAATGAACTGGGACACCTACAGGTAGGTCAGGTTACTCAGAGCCTCGTCCAGCCTGACCTTGAATGTCTCCAAGGATGGGGCATCCACCACTTCTCTGGGCAACCTGTTCCAGTGCCTTCACAGAATCACAGAATCACAGAATCACCCGGGTTGGAAGGGACCTCAAGGATCATGTAGTTCCAACCCCCCTGCCTAGCAGGGCCACCAAACGTACACATTCAGATCAGGTTGCCCAGGACCACGTCCAACCTGGCCTTGAACACGTCCAAGGACGGGGCATCCACAACCTCCCTGGGCAGCCCGTTCCAGGGCCTAACTACTCTCCTTGTGAAGAACTTCCCCCTAACATCCAACCTAAATCTTTCCTCCTTCAACTTGGATCCATTTCCCCTAGTCCTGCTGTTGTCAGCCTTACTACCTTGATCATAAAAAAAATATATTTCCTTATGTCCAGTTTCAATCTCCCCTGCTCTAGTTTGAAACCATTTCTCCTTGTCCTGTCACAGCAGACCCTGCTAAAGAGTCCATCCCCTTCTTTCTTATAACTTCAGATATTGAAAGGTTACTATAATGCTTCCCCAGAGCTTTCTCTTTTCCATACTGAACAGCCCCAGCTCTCTCAGTCTGTCCTTACAGGAGAGGTCTTCCATCCCTTGGCTCATTTCTGTGGCCTCTGGACGCACTCCGAAATGTCCACATCTCTGCTGTACTGAGGATTCCACACTGGGACGCAGCACTCAAGGTGAGTTGCTGGATGCAGTGCTGTTGCATCCGGTAACAAAGATATCTCTGTCTTTTATTAATTTTAAAAAGTTTGGACTTTTATTTACTATGGAATTTATTACTTTTATTTATTACAGAATAGCACAGTGATCATTCATACTCTTAGCTCAGTTTTCCCTTGCTCTCTTTGATGATGAAGAGTGCCTTTAAGTATACCTCACCCATCACTTGAGTGTAGCTCGTTTAGCCTCTACACATGAATTATTTGCTTAATATTAAATAATCAAAGGGTGGCAATGACAACACAACCCAAACAACATCATGATGCAAACAGAAAGGGAATTATGGCAATGATAGTGTGTGGAGAAGTATCACAACATTGAAACATGGCTGTGTAATAAAACCAGAAGCCACTCGCAGAATCATAGGCTCAATTAAGTTAGAAAGAAAGACCACTAAGTCCAACCCTAAATTCATCACTACCACGTCACTCAGTGAGACATCCACACTTTTCCTGACGACCTCCAGGGATGGTGACTATACCACCTCCCTGGGCAACTTCTTCCAATATCTCACCACTCTTTCAGAGAATAAATTTTTCCTAATAACTAACCTGAACCTGAAAAAGCCCCGCCAGAATTTGAAGCCATTAGTTTTTGTCCTATTGCTAAGTACTTGGGAGCAGAGGCTGAGCCTCACTTCGCTACAACCTCCTCTCAAGTAGTAACAGAGAGTCTTCCCTGAGGCTCCTCTTCTCCAGACTAAACAACCCCAGTTCCCTCAGCCTCTCTTTAAGTCTTGTGCTCCAGACCCCCATCGGCTCCACTGCCCTTGTCTGGACTTTACTCCAGAGGGTCTCAGTGAGGTGCCCAAAACTGAACACAGTGCTTGAGATGCGGCCTCACAAGTGCACAGCACAGAGGGACAATCGCCTCCCTAGCGCTGCTGACTGCACTATATCTGATACAAGCCAGGATGCCATTGGCCTTCTTGGCCACCTGGGCACAGTGCTGGCTCGTGTTCAGCTGGCTGTCAGCTAACACCCACACATCATTTTCCTTTGTGCAGCTTTCCAGCCACTCTGTCCCAAGCCTCTTGCAATGCGTGGGGTTTTTGAAACCAGAATGCAGGACTCGGCACTGGATCTTGTTAAAGCTCATACAATTGGCCTCAGCCCATCAATCCAGCCTGTCCAGATCCCTCGGTAGGGATTTCCTACCCTCAGGCAGATGGACAGTTCCTCCCAACTTGGTGTCATCGGCAAACTTACTCAGGCTGCACTTAATCCCCTTGTCCAGATCATCAGTAAAGATGAGTCAACATAATAACAATAGAGTCAGCCCCAGTACTGACCCCTGAGGAACACCACTATGTGTGTGGTTGCCAGCTGGACTGGTCAAAGGAAACTGAAAGGAAATGGAAAGTCCACAAACTCCTGCAGATTTGCTGGAAACTTTTCTGCATCGTCACAACAAAACCAGCTGCTCTTAAAACAGAAAGTACCATAAAGTACAAGTCCTTAAGACTCTTACTGAGTATCAAACTGGTCGAACATGACATTTTGTTTCACACAGACATACGCATACAAAAAGAAATGTGAGCAAAAGTCAGACAACTCAGGTAAGCTTAGGTTCAGAATGTAATGAAATTCTTTTTTTCTTTTTTTTTTTTATCTCCTATACTACATGGGTTTAAATATTTTGTACAAATCCCAGGGAACAGGTATAAAATTTAAGAGACAGCTGCTAACTGTGGGTAGTCACTGGACTGATGTATGTGAAGGTTCCAGAGAACATCTCAAATTAATAGACACCTTAATCTAAAAGCTGGGAATTTTAACAGAAGACAGTATTTCCATTTTGCAAAGGCAATACCCACTCAGAAAAAAATAAAAATAAAATCATTTCAGAGTCAGAGTTCTAACTATTCTATCCCCAGCGGACATGATTACACAGATGGATATTATTTCCTGTTCCAGTTTATCTGCAATTTGAATATACAGTACTCATGCTTAATGAATTAATTAATTCATGGCAAGTCTCTACTTGGTTACACCTGTTAAAAGTCTTGCCATTGCAAAAGTGCATTCAATCTAAATTCATCATAGCTGTAGTAAAAATAAAGGCAGTATTAGAGAAATTGAACATTTTCAGTGCTAAGGCAGTAAAGAAGTCAAATTCTAAAATACACCAAGCACTTCATTCAAATGCATGTTTCCTAAAACCACATTCTCAAATATACCAAGATTGTATCCTTATTAATACATTTATGCTAGCAAAGGATTAGATATCCTGATTACTCCAGCAAGATGAACATTATACAAAAAGAATACAACAGTATTGTTTTCTGGATAGTGATACCTCAAGAATCAGCAGATTTGTTGGCACCTTCTCCTTCAGCTTCCTGATAAGATCAATTTCCTTCACAATGAGCAGTGAGTATAAATTTCAGCAAAGCCACATTCAGTGAAATTAGACATCTGTGTTTTTCTTTCATTCTTATACATACCTGATGGGGATGATATAGGAAAACAGGAGGAGGAACCGGAAAAGGTTGCGATACCACGGGCCTACAAATCCTTGCAAGGTTACCATAACAACTGATAATGCAACTAAAGCCAAAAACAGTGCCTTGGTCAGTTGATTCAACTCCAAGTCCAGCAAGCCAACCTAAAGGAAGAAGTAAAAATCAGGTAAGTCATGAGTGTTGCTTTTTCTCATCGACTCATTTGCAGTGCAAACAACTAGCTACTACCAGGTGGTTTTCTTTTGTACCAGCTAAAAAACCACACACTTGTAACAAATAACTACATTTTGATAACTGAATTGATTGCTGTTCCATGCTTGCATCTTACAGATGCCTCATGGCTCCAGAATCAGTGTGAACCATCTCAGTCAGGCCATTTGCACGTCTTCATATTCAACATATGCTTCCCCCTGTCCTCTGATCCAGGAGAGGAACAGAGCAAGGGAAGAAAGGAAGATGAAGAAGAACAGATGAACAGAAACAATTTCCTTCTGTCATGTATGCAGCAAAAATCCTAGCAGTGCATTTGATGTTTGTAGGGTGGCCACTGCTTGTTTACTGCTGGAAGATAAAACCATGGTAGAATCAAGAGTAAATGGACAAATACAGCTGAGCACTGTCTTGTCCATACAATGAGCATACTGTAACTCATAGTTACATGCCCATACCAGTCTGCAAATCCAAACCCATCTCATCAAAACTGTTTCTGATTACATTCTGAATAACTGAAAGTTTTCTAAGTCAAAAATGGCATAACCATTTTCGAACCAAAACAGCAAAACAGAACTTCAACTTTTCCTGAGTAAAAAGATATTTGATGCAGAAATACCGCAGTGAAAACACTGAGTTGCTATATTTCATCCACTGTTTCCCATGAAAAAGTATTTCAAACTATGCAACTAAGACTCTCACCATTTCAATAATGCATACTGCAAGGTAAGTATTTATACCCCACTTTCTGAGAAGTTCTTGTAGTCAGTAAAATATGTGGGAAAATTATGTCAAGAGCTTCCTAGGCCCCGTCCCAGATGCCCTTTTATCTCCAAGTCCCGCCAGTAAGACCAGTAAAACATAACACTTCCTCAGATAACAAACCATTTAAATATAGTTCTTAAAAATGTCAGCAATCTTGCTTATACATGGGCGGTCCCTTCCCTAGAGAACCAGGCAGCTGAAGACCACAGCGGCTGATTTATCAGCTGCATTTAGAAAGCAGCACAACGAGGACAAATATCTTGCAATTTCCGCTGCTTCAACTACTACATAGTTTATGCTTGAATTATTGAGAAAAATAGGTTTTTGGATTAAAATGAAGAAAAATTAAGCCAGGGAAGTAGAGCATGTTTCAAAGCCCGGATCTTTTTGCGTTGACAAAGGCAGCCTAAGTTTCAGGCCTCGCTGAGGATCAGATGAAGTCATTATTCATTCAGTCAGGGAAAAAAGACTCAATTACCTCAACCTAAAGATGCTATCAATGAATGCAAAGTGCATATTTTACTCTATTCATCCAAATCCCATTAAAAAGTGAAAGGAATGATTTAATCTGGCCTTCCAGAGTTGGTCTTTTTTTTTGTAATAAAATAAAGAATCACTGTCTTGCAATATGCATAACCACTACCTCACACTTTTTTTTTCCCCTGCATCATAGCAGTGAAAGCCTATCTTTCCCCTAACCCCAGTAACGTTCCCCCCCTTCACTCCCTGTAAAAACCACACCCCATAAGAGAAAGGAATAAAGAGCTTCTTTGGAAAGAATGCCACTTTTGGGACAGAAACATCAAGTGTAGTTCACTGCACACCGATACGTAGCTAATTCAAAGCATTAATACCTTTTCAATTAATGAAGACATGTACATTTATGTTTGGAATCAACAAAAGTGTTTCTGGAGGGGTATGAAGAGGATAAAAATTTGATGATGAAGATTTTTCATGGAACAAATCTCTTCTCCCAGAACATCTGCCTTTTTAATATGGAACATACTACTGCCCATGCAGTTTCATCTTTTTTTTTATCATTTACTATAGCAAGTGAAAGCAATTGCAAACCCCTGCTTAAAGTGGTAAATAAAAGAAGCTTTATTATAAGTGCATTCTTCTTTCCTCAAAAACTTGTTATAATGTACTGAAATAAACTTAATTCTGTTTCCACTTAGACAACTTCTGCAATCTAACCAATGAAACTCTCTGATTGTCAATTGTTCAAGTAGAAATGCATTAATATTCTCTCAAATTCACCTCAATACTGACAAAGAACATGACTGAACTCTATTGTTTGATCAAACCGTCTGCATACTGTATCATCCTATTGAAAATAATCACTACCAGAACCATTATGACTACACAAGGAACCGATGAGTTAAGAACTGGAGTAATTTTCCATATTGATTGCTATTTCTCATACCACCAATTTTTCTTCCACTTGTCATAACATTTGTTCTGTCTGAAACAACCGCGTTAACAAAATGAAACACGGCTGGAAATTTTAATCTCCAAGGGGAAATTCGTACATAACGTCTGAAACAGCCACAGCAGTTTTGCAAAGGGGCTGCACGATCATAATGAACGCAGTAATTGCCTGTATCATCCAAAATGCTACTAATGGCAACAACTGCAAACCCATTTAGCTCCTTTTTAATTTATGTGGGAAATTTTAAATAGCTGACGGTACTCAGTAAAATAATGGCTAACAGCACCAGTACAAAGTATGGCGCTGTGTCTACTTGTACCAAACCCAAAAAAAGCTACTAGCTTTTAAAATACAGCATTTGGAATCAGGAAATTATTAGGACCCTGAGCTTTGTGCTTTGGACTACAGTGCTGAAATCATCATTCTATTAAAAAAAAAAACACCTTAATTAGCAGAAGTTGAAAGCAACAACAAATCTTCCTGACTTCTGAATAGAACTTGCACAGCAATATTGCTATGGCTGCCCTAGGTGCTTAACTTCTAGGAATGGTTTTGTTCTGAACCTGTTACTGCAGTAACAGAACAAACTCTAACATCAGAAGTACAAGACTTAGATATTTAGGAAGATATATATCTTTAATGCTGGAATACTGAAATGCAAACTTTGATAATTAAATGATTAATTGATAAATTAAATGATTATTGACAGTAAAGATTTCTCACAAGGGCTAAACTGTAACTGAATTAAAATGACTGCACTAAAGTGCACGTGACACTTGCTGATACACTGCTGGTTTATTTTAAGCAAACAAACTAAAGCACCCTACTTAAGTACTAGCAAAGTATGAAGAGAGAACTGTGGCATCCCTGCCCTAAACTCCTCCTCAAGCATAATTTATTTTGGGTACCTGTCTGGTTCTGCACTGACAAACACCCCACCGAACACAATGAAGCTGCATGGTACATCTGACTTTGGTTTCAGTTTGCACTCTGAACATCTAAATGCTCCTTAGCATTCCTTAAGAAATACTCTGACCTTTTACATTATTCAGACTGAATACTTGTCAATTTTTTATGTTTTCATTCATTGCAATTAATCACAAATATTTTTTTTCTGGATAAGAAAACGGATTCAGAACACTTTTTCACTTTTAAAAAAAGGTGCATATACATTAATATACACAGTTAGCTGCTTATGTCTGAAGCTCTATGGCTTTTGTTCCCATCTGTTAAAATTCTTCTTATCATCCCTAGAAATAACAGATTACTAACCCGAGCTTAATGGTTGAATAAAAAAACCAAACCCATCACTATCTGTTTACCTTAATTTTTGACACTACAAATGTACATCAAATGTAGATCAGCCAATGTTTCTTCTAACTCCTTATTTCTACAGGTGTTTCTGTGATTTGAACTCTTGGCTGCTCAGCAGTCTGAGTGCTCACACTGGGCTAGCACAGCTATCATTCATAACAAGTACAAGTGAATTTGTGGTTAGAAAACATCTTTCCTTAGTTGCTTATACTCAGCTAATGGTATGACAAGTGTTTCCCTACAGAGATGCCTTGATCAATGTAAAAAAAAAAATTCTAAAACCAGGTTTGTTATACTTTCATATCAGTAACTTACTCGTTCTTTTAAGCAGTAGATACAAAGTAGGAAAAGCAAAGCTAACAGTGAAACACAAAAACAGTGACCATTTAGTGAAAAAGGCCACTTTCGCATGCTATTTCTTAGGCTGCTTTTCAAACTTCCTTATCACGTTTGGTTATGACAGCAAACATGCCCAAAGCTGAAAACACCTTTTTGAAGCACCGAAAACATCTTATTTATCCCTTTTTGAGTCAGAGCAGTAATTGTGGTGCTGTGATGTCCGGGCAGGAGGGGGAATGTTCTACTTGGCTGAGTAGAACTGAAATAAACTTCAGCAATTCAGTCCACTCCAGTGGTTATACTAAAGCAATAACCAGGAAACGGTTCATTTGATTCCAATAACATTTTCTGTTTCCTTTGGCAGAAAAAGAAATAATATATATATATATATATATATACATTATATATATAATGCATTTCTCATACTAGCTTTACTACAACCCAATGTCGCTTCAACCAAACTAAATTATTTGCACTATATTAATTCTGCAGGCTTCCAGAACAAGTCTTATAACATTTTTAAATTCACCCTTCTGACTTGCTTTCACTTACTTTAGCAAGCTATTCATAACCTCATATCTACTTTTGAAATAAACTGATTACTTTAGATAAACAATTCTATTCTGCAGCTAGCTGTATTTATAATGCTAAGAGAAAACTGGAACTCCAGCATTTCCTCCCTCTCTGCTTCCTCCAGTCACCTATGCTGCACTGCCTTTCCCACAAATGCACACTGTCAGTATAAGCATCTCGTTTGGATACGGAAAGTGAAACATCACGTTCCTCTCCAGACTGTGGTGTGCTGTCTGCAGCTCAGTGCAGTACTACAGAACCTGTAAATCAGATCTTCACAAAACATCTTCACATAGTGAGCTGGGTTGTGCTCGTTTGGGCAAGTACTGGCACAGCTTCACAACATGCTCAGGTGTGCTTTCTCTTTCAAACGTGTTCTGACACACTAATGCCTTATGGTACCTGTAGTACAACGTTATGTTTCAGCAGACTAGAATGAGAAACTGAAGGCGACTCGTTCTTCATATTCACTGGACTATAAAATATCCCACTCACTCCTCATCAACACTTACACGGTTGGTCTACATTTAGCACTATCCCACCATCTCTAAATGTCCTTAAACTCCTATCACTCTTTAAAATTAGTCTGTATATGTAACAATGAAGCTAAACTGCTGCACTTTCCTTATTTCAGTATTTTACTCTGATTTACTCAAGTCTAGAAAGGGAAAAGCGCTGAAGTTAAAGAAACGCCATGTGCAGTTTGGTCAGCAGAGGGGGCTCAAGACTGGCAGTAGCACCTGGTTTAAGCAGCTCAGGTGGTGCAGTGCAGTACCAGCTGTACCTTAACGGGGTGACCTGTATTTCTCTACAATCTCACCAGTCCAACACTATTTACCCCCTGAAATGCTTAGTAATACCGAGATGTATTCTAACAATGCGGGTCAAATGGAAACACGGCATTTCTTCTAAGCAAAAAGTTTAGCATTTCGCATTCGTTCATGTAGTGACCATCTTAGGACATTCGTTCATGTAGTGACCATCTTAGGTCATCTGTGAATGCCGTGTGACCATTCGTTCTCCATCCTCACCTTGTATTTGTGACGCACAATAACAACGAATGAAGGCATCCACAGATGCTACTAAAAAACTGAAAATGTTAATGGCTTCTTATACACTGGCACATTCATACAGGAATTGTGTCTTAGTCAAATACTAGACTCTATTGCAAGCTATCAGCTGCAAACATTTTTTTCAAGACGCCCATTAATTTAGAATATTTCATTAATTTTAAGCCAACTGGTGCTACTGCAGACCTCAACAACCAAAATAATTCATACCATGAAACTGTTCAGCATCCACTTTTTTAATTTAAAACAAGCACAGTAACAGGTACTACTTCCTTGAAGAAAAAATGATTATAAAGGGGATTAAATAGAGACTTTACTTTGCATAAATGTTGGGAAGTCTTAGTATATCCATACATCAAACCATGCATATCAGTCAAGAAGTATTTTTCATACAGAAAATCGCACACTTAATAAATGGTATCAGAATCCTCTAGGTTTGTTTGTTGTTTTTTTTTCAAAAACATGTTTGAAATTAAGCAAACACTTAAAACCATGCCTAAAAAGATTTCCAGCATTGGCTTACTGTTCTTAAAAAATAAGGCATTTATAACAACTCCTCACAAATTATCTACATTATATTATTAGTAGAGATTATTACAGTTCTATTTGAAGAGTTCACCTCCAAACAGTAGCAGGGGAAGAAAGGCCAGAACTAAGGTTATCAAAATACACTTGGAAATTTGTTCATTATGGACTCCATTAAAGAAACTGAGCCAAGAACTCATTAAGCTTAAACTTGAAACAAGTTCTAACAATTCATTTTATCCCCAATTAACAGTAGGTTTAATAAAAGGAAGAAAAAGCGTTTAACTGCCACCTTACTCAAGGTTAAATTGAGTAGCACGTTTCAAAATTTATTTCCCTTTAAATTACATAGGTTGTGTTTTATTACTGACATTTTATGATTCTAAGTAACACGGTACAGACAGTACAGATTATTAAAATGACGTCAGTATTTTGAAGATGGATTCACCAAAAATTGCAAATGAATAAAGAAAAGCTGAAGAAGGAATGAAAAGATTCTGCAATGGCATTAAGCAGCAATTCTTTTCCTGGTGGAGGAATCTCACTCCTTCTCAGCTGTGTACACCTTAACTCCATCTTCAGAGCACAAGTCTGAAAGTTAACAGAACACAAGCACAATCACCTAGGTTTCCCACAGGAAATCAAGTTTCAATAAAATAGAAACAACACAAAGCACCCCGGAGTGCCTCAAAGCCTTTAAGGATGCTATTCAAGAATGCAGAGAAGCCTATGTAAAGGTGGTTTATAAGTTAGTTCATTTCTGAAGCCTTGTGATTGGCTAACAGAATCCCAGTTTAGATCATTTTAACTGCATCAGTTTTTCTCTCTTGTTGTTCTTGAGTTTACTCATCTTGTTTGCATACAAGCTGAAGAAATATTTTTGAAGTTTAATGCCTCAACTTCATTTTGAAACAAAAAGTTGCGCATGCTGTTATTTGCAGTCAAAATGTGAAGAGGAAGACTCATAAAATCACGAAGGTTGGAAAAGTCCTCTAAGGTCACCTAGTCCAACCATCAATCCATCACCACTATGCCAACTAAACCATGTTCCCAAGTGCCATAGCTACGCATTTCTTGAACACCTCCATCAAGGAGACGTTTATCCTAACATCCAACTGGAACCTCCCTGATGCAACTTGAGGTCATTCCCTCTTGTCCTGTCCATGGCTAACTGAGAGAAAAGGTAGCTGCAGAGTGCAGCAGGGTCTCCCCTATGCTTCCACTTCTCCAAACTAAACAATCTCAGCTCCCTCCTCCACTCCTCATAAGACTTGTGCTCCAGACCCCTCACCAGCTTTGCTGCCCTTCTCTGGACATGCTCCTGGGCCTTTATGTCTTTCTTGTAGTGAGAGGCCCAAAACTGAACACAGTATTCAATGTGCAACCTCACCAGTGCTGAGCACTGAGGAACGATCACCTTCCTAGCGCTGCTGGCTCCACTACTTCTGACACACAGCAGGAAGCTGTTGGCCTTTGACACAGCTTGGCACACTGCTGGTTCATGTTCAGCCAGCTGTCGACCAGCACCCCTGGAGAATTCCCACCTCCAAGCAGAACCTGCCTTTCATGAACCCACGCTGGCTGGGCCTGATCCCCTCGTTGTCCTGTATGGGCTGTGACCACACTCAAAATGATCTGCTCCATAATATCCCCTGGTCCCAAGGTTAGGCTGATAAGCCTGTAGTTCCCCAGATCCCTCTTGTGATCCTTCTTGCAGATAGGTGGCACATTGGCAAGTCTCCAGCCATTTGAGACCAGCCCAGTTGACCAGGACTACTAAGAAATTACAGTAATTAAGGAGCTGGGTACCCTGAGGATAACAGATTTGACTACGAAAGACAAAAGCTAAGAAGCCTTTGAGTACCTCAGCCTCTTCCTCATCCTTGATCACAGTATTCCCCACGACATCCAATAAAGGATGGACGTTCTCCTTGGCCCTCCTTTTGTTAATAATGTTTGTAAAACAGTTTGCTTGGTCATCTTTTATGGCCAGATTAAGTTCTCACTAGGCTTTCACCTTTGCAATTTTCTTTCTCTCTGCATATCATAGCAGTATCCTCATACTCTTCCCAAGGTGCCTGTTCCCTTCTTTTGGATCTAGCAAACTTTCTTTTTTCACCAAGCAAAAGTTCTCCTGTGCCTTTAGGATTTCCTTTTTTGAGCAATGTTCAGCCTTCTTGGATCCCTCTGCCCTTCACAGCTATCTTCCAAGGGACACTCCCAACCAATATCCTAAACAGTCTGAAGTCCGACCTCCAGAAGTCTACCAACCACTACCAATGTAGGTTTTGCTGGCCTCCCACCCAGTGTCACAAAGAATTGGGAATTCAATCACTTTCTTGCTGCTATACCCAAGACAGCTTCCAACCACCATGTTTCCTACCAGTGCTTCTCTGTTCGTATAGAGCAAGTCTAGTGGGACACAACCCATGGTTGGCTCTATTACCATCTGTGTCAGGAAATTATTTTCACACACTCCAGGAATTTCCTAGACCGTTTCTTCTCTGCTGTATTGCATTTCCAACCAAATCTGGTATGCTGAAGTCCCCCATGTGGACAAGAGCAAGCAATTGTGCCATGTCTGTATGCTGCTTGTAGAATGCTTCACTTGCCTCTGCATCCTGGTTGGGTGGTCTGTAAACAGATTTCTACCAGGACATCAGTCTTTTTGGACTTCCCCTTGATCCTTACTCATAAGGACTTAACCTTATCATCCCCAGCATTGAGCTGTGCAAAATTGAAACTCTCCTTAACATACAAAGCCACCTCCCACAATCTCTCCTTCCTTGTCCTTTTCTTCTGAAGAGGTTATAGCTATCCATTTGCAGCACTCCAGTCAGGAGAATAATGTTTTGGTGATGGCAACTTTGTCACAGCTTTCCTGCTGTTCAATGGCTTCTATTTCTTCCTGCCTTTTGCCCATGCTGCATGTGTTGGTGTAGTGTAGATGCACTTTAGATGGGCTATTATCTCACACTCAGCCCTTGCACACTGCTCCAACTTCATCTCTACTGAGCCTGGTTTCATTTCCTTCCCCCTTTAAATCTAGTTTAAAGGTCTCCCAATGAGCCCTGCCAACCCCTGGGCTAGAATGCTTTTCCACCCTCTGAAAGAAGTGGATCTCATCCATCACCAGCAGGCCTGGTGCTGTATTAGCCATCCTGTGGGTAAAAAAATCCCACAAAATTCCTCCGATGGCACCAGCCTCTTAGCCACGTGTTGACCAGGTGGGTATTCCTGTTATTCTCAGTTCTTTTCCCTGCTCCTGCAGGGATCGAGGAGAACGCTGCCTGTACTCTTGCTCCTTCAACTAACCATCCAGGTGCCCTGAAGTCTCTTGTGATAATCCTTCAAGTTCTTTCCACAGCTTCATCACTGCAGACCTGATCAACCAAAAGTGGGTAATAACTTGAGCCATACTCGAGCTTCCTGGTAACATCACTGACATGGGCCCAGGAATGCGGCAGACTTCCCTGTGGAAAAGGTCCAGTCATCATATCAAGCTCTCTGCTCCCATCAGAAGGGAGCTGCCTATGGCAATTAACCTTCTTTTGCTCTTAGCAACTTAAGGGCTGGGGTTGACTGACTCACTATAGACAACCCCCTGGATGGACTTTCATCAACCTCATTTGCCTGTCCTTTAAGTTCCAGAGCCTCAATACAAAATGGAAGTACACCTGGGATGGCAAGATAGGCTGGGAAGATTCACCTGCCACCTCAAGCAGGGACCTGTTTCCATTCTTTTCTGTCTCTTAGGTCCCCTCCTTCTGCCTGATGTCAAGAAGACAAGGGGATACCCCACTATTTCTCATAGGGATGGTAGGGTGTGGTTCCACTGATCCATCTCCCTTTCACACTCCCTGATACTCCTTAATTTTTCACCTCTTCTGCATTTAGCTCAGAGTAGATCATGCTGATAAAGTGCAGCTTGAAAGCTGCTCAATGTGATGAAAAATAAGCAGGAGTTTTCTTCAAGATTAACTGCATTGCAGAATACAGGGAAAATCACAACAGAGAGAAAAAGCCTTTTTCAAGTTGCAATACTGGTGGTAGATGGATGGTTGGATTAAATGACCTTACAGGTCTTTTCCAACCTTAATGATTCTATAATTCGGAGATGAAACACCCAAATAGGTCCACAGTAAATGTCCACAAATATCTAAGGCATAGGGGAAATCACTTTTCTCCACGATGTCTTCCAGATCAGATATTATGTTCTTCTTGCTATTATGATGTAAAAGAACAGATGTTCAAACTCAACTATGTAATAAGTTATGACAAAAAATCTAGAAGTTATCTGCGTAATAAAATTAAGCTATATATTTTTGAATAAAAACAGCCTTCTGCAATGAGTATCAAAATCTGTAGTAGAGGAACGTTAACAAAAAAACATCTGTTTAAGATGGTTGTTAGCTTTTCTCTCTCAAAAAATCCCCCAAAACCAACATCATTCATAGTTTTCTAGCTATCTGTACCTCCTGGGCCAAAGTAAAAAAAAAAAGAAAAAGTGTTCAGAGCTAATTGTGTGCAAAGTATTGTCTTGAAATGATTCTTGCTGGGATTAAGCAAACAGATAAGGTTCCAGAATGATACTGCCCAAAGTCTTATTCATTAATATCAGAATGAATTCTTGTAGAATTCGTAAACATGCAGAGATGCATATATATTTAAATATTTGAATTTGCACTTAATTAAAAATCTGCTTTTTCCTACAGAGATATTTTTAAAATTCTTCTTTGTGTAGGCTTGAAAGCTGAAATTTACTTTCAGATGTGTGATTAGTAGGTGTACGTGCACGTGCCTGTGTATGCACCTACGTGTGTGGTCATGTTTTTTTAACAGAATCTCATCTGCAGCAAATGAACTTTATATCATTACATTTTTTGAGATTTTTAACATTGCAATATTTATCAGTGGAAACAGCTTTGTAACTATTAGGACAACAATAACAAAAAATCTTACAGCAAAAGTGAACTCCAACATCTTGTATTTCTATCTTGAAGACGTGCCATGAAACATTTTCTTTCTTAGTGGTTTGCAAACCATCCCAATAGTTGGGAATTGTGTGAAAAGGTGCCCAGATTGACAGATAAAGTGAAAAGGTCTGTATTAATTTCCAAATAAAGAAATGCATGGAGTGGTGTTTCACTATGATTATACTCTAAAGTACCAATTAGAATGCATCAGAAACTAGAGCAAGTTGACACTCTACAATAAAGCAAATAATTTCCAGTTGGAGGGGCAGAAAACGTTAATATGCAATGTTCAAGACTACAAGAACCTTTGTAAAAGGAAGTAGCTAATAAGGTTTAATGATGCATGTCAGGAAGCCACAGTATGTAGGGAAACACAGCTGGCTTCATTTTGTAAACTATTTGATATACACATCTTTCTAGTTCACGATTATCAGCTGTGCAAGTGCCACAGGGGACAGTTTAGCCTTCAGAACAGGATATTCTTCTTGTTCTCTAAATTACAAGTAAAATACATTAATATAATATGGTGCTGTAGGCTAGCACCCTGACAAAAGCTTATCAGCATACAAAAAGGATTAAAGAACTCTTCTGCAAGATTCAGTTGGAACAATCTTACCAGAATAAATGGGTTAAAGAACACTGAAATAATAAATACATTCATAATCCTCACACATTCTTTTTTAATGTCAGGCTAAAAAGCCAGAAACAATCATTAAAATAAACATGAAAATGCCATTTATATTAATTCATGCCATTTCATGCTGTATGTACTTATTTTATTATTAAATTAATATTAATAAAGAAATGATGTGTATTATTGATGGACTGCAGCTATACAAAGCAGTTTGCATCTTGCTTTACTGCAATCCAAGTTGCTCAGAGTGACTGCAACATGCAGGTGACAGCAATTAGCAGCAGATGACAGAAGCACTTTGAATTTGTACCAGATGGCAGCTAAGGGTCATTGGAAGCTAGCAAACCTTCCACATGTATACTGGTGTGTAGTACAACTATAAAACTCCTGGAATACTTAGAAATGAATTAAGATTCTTGAAGAAAACCGGAACGTCTAAGTTAAATATAAAATATTATGTAGGGCATCAAAAAAACTACTAAGAACATAAACTAATGTGTTTGTTAAACAATTCAAATCTACATCACACAGGAAGGACTAAATAAATACTCTTCTCACTTATTTAAAGAATAACAAAGTAAATACATGCTTTGATGTAAAGGGATAAGGAAGCACAGGGAAGATGCATACTTGCAATATAATTGCTGTGAGGGAACCACTTCACACTTCTGCCCAGTGCTCTCATGAATACTGCTTCAGAGCTGAAGCACAAATAGGTGCATCTCATTCTAAAAGATTAACCCCACAACCACATCCCTGAAACCGCAAATGGACACAGTTTTAAATGAGTTTTCTGTTTTACTTTTAAGTGCAGTTTGAGGGAGAGGTTCCCTAGCACGGACCATAGCTCTGTACCAGGTCTACTGTATAAACTCATCCAATCCTACCAACAAGGCAAGATGATTTAAGTGTAAAGAAGAAAGTAATGATATATAAATACACAAAATGCACAAGTTAGAATGAAAGATGGCCATAAAACCAGAGAATGTTCAGACAAATCTGATGGCTAGGTGTTTCAGTGATGTGCTTAGAGAAGATCAGTGAAATGCACTCAGCTGCTTGTTGGGTGTCCCTTCTCAACCCTAAAAATGTTAAGAAATAATCCATTGACAAGCTGGAGACAATAACAAGATAGCTGAGCATGACAAATACAAGTTGCACTGGCAGAAGTTGGAACAGCAAGATAACAGTAAGAGATGATTTAGGAAGGAAACAGCTCTCAGAAAAGGCAGACAAGACTGAAGATGTGAACCAGGATCACGATTTTCACAGTTGTTGCTCAATGGGTGAAAATGATCCAAGAAGGAAGGAAAGAATTGGGTAGATGGAACTAGTAGAAATAGTAGAGGACTGATGCTGGTAGCATCACGCTGAGCACAATGAACAGGACGTAGGCAATTAACACAGTGAATCAAAAAACTGACAACAATAACTTAAAACAAGAATTAAACTTCCTGATCACTATCAAACTTCAACTAGAAAATGTGCTCTGTGACAGGAGGAAGAAAAAAGCCCTCAAACCCTAAGGCAATACAGGAATTTGATTTTCAGCTGAGTCATCTATCCCTGTTTTCACAAAACAAAATATTTCAGCAGATTCCTTGGAGACTATGAGATTAAGAAAAGATTCCATAAAGCCTCCAAAAAGAAATGAAACGGAATCCTGTTTTGTATAAATAACGTTTTAGGATGCTTTCCAAAAGATAGGACAGGAAGGGAATTAGCTTTAAAATACGAAGAACAGTCAAATCTTTCAAACTAACCCACAATCTGAAAATCTAAAACACTACAATTTTCATCCAGCAAAAGCTGGAACGCTGATTTTAATGCGAAATCCACAGGCTTACACACTGACCTGAGGTAGAAATGAAGGAAAAAAGTCATACTTGTTATAAGTATGACAAACCTGTTACTTTAATCATAGCTACGATTAATATGTTCAACCTGTATAAAAACAAATACTGTGTCCTGATATGCACAGAACTTTCCCTCCAGATATGCATCACTGTAAACTGAGATTTCCACCACAGACTGAGTCTCCAGAAATCAGAAAATCAGATTTTGATTTAATATATTTAAAAAGTCCATGTATGAAACAAGGCTTTTCTGTGTTTGTGCTAGCTACAGAGACTTGCCAACAAAGCAATGATATCTATAAAACATTCAAATAAATGACACGAATCAGATGAATTTATTCCAAATGTGCTACACCAACTGGGTTTCTGCAAGATACCATGTTCTGACATTTCAGAAAGCCATCTTTCACCATAATTGGAATAAAAAAAAAAAAAAGAAAAAATCCACAATGAATATACTTTGAACATAGTCATACAAAAGTTCATCTCTATTCCTCCTCATATAATTCCTTCCAACAGCCAAAAAATGTACATAACTCTGGTTTCCAACATTTCGGCTGGCCCTGCTGCCAGGTTCACAGAGTGCACTTGAAGGTGGTGCAGCTCTATGCAGCCAGACGAGTGTTCTCTAAGTATCACCTGAAAGCCAGAGCCTATTTGCCCTTACCCTCTCCATCACACAGCAGCTGCTTTTTACTAATGATGTGATTAACTCTGAAAGGCAACAAAACTGTAAGGATCACCACAAGTGAAAAAGCAAACTCCAGGACTGCCTCTTAACAGCTCATTGGGACACATCAATGTGCCAATAGACAGCAGATCTCCCATCTGCATTATCTTCTGTAGAATCACAACATTTCAAATGCATTACATATTTCACCAGAAATGATTCCAGTGTGCTACAGGTAAAATACTCTATTTCTGGTGAAGAAGCAAAACACTATTCCATAAATTTATCTATTTCAAAATAATTGCTTGGAAAGTTTTGTGAGACTAATCTGTTGAAGGGATCATTACAGAAACACTGTACTTCATGACTGACTCTTCCTCAAACACCAGCATGAAGTGACGTTGAGCTGCTGAGCTGAGTTTTAACTTTAATCAATCAATTTTAAACTTAGAATCATAGAATGGCCTGAGTTGCAAAGGAGCTCCATGCTCACCCAGTTCCAACCCCCTGCTGTGTGCAGGTCACCAACCAGCAGCCCAGGCTGCCCAGAGCCACATCCAGCCTGGCCTTGAATGCCTGCAGGGATGGGGCATCCACAGCCTCCTTGGGCAACCTGTGCCAGTGCCTCACCACCTCTGGGGGAAAAACTTCCTCCTAATAAACTCAACTTACAACAACAACAAAACCCAGACAATTTTAAATAACAGTCTCCAAAATGGGGAAGTGAAATGTCTTGGAACATCAAATAAAATTCTTGGTGAACACAACAAAAATAGAGGACTCCAATTCACCTATGGCTTCTGGCTAATCCTCTCAATTCTGAAGCACATAATCTTTATTCTCCTGTATTCTTATAAGAGATAATGAAGTTAACATCAGAGGAATTCTGCAGCTACCAACACTGTTTTAGGCTTAGTAGCAAACTGATCCATCAATTCATCTCCAAAATATTTCTTAAACCCAGAAATTTACCTGCAGTATTGCAGAATTCTAACTACCAAACCCATTTCCCTTGCTTGTTCCCTCTCTCCATCCCATTATTATTTCATAAACAAAGATATCGAGGCTCCCTAGGTAAGCTCAAGAAAATTAAATACATACATAAACACACACACTCTTGAAATTCCATTCAAAACTGCTTTCAGTGCCAGTAGCTTAATAGAAGTTCAAATTTTCTAAGTGATCAAAATGGATGAATGCCAGTGCAGGGTGTTTTCTTCTGAGTTTGAGCCTTCAGCGTTCTGAAGAATATGGGCTGCACTGCTTAATAAACAGTGAAAAATTAATGATAACTAATTCACCAGAATTTTCACTAGCTATGAGCTGCCTGGTAGCACTCAGTGATATTACTAACGATCAAGGATGTACAAGTTAACATTTAATTGCTATAACAGTAATAGTCAGATAACAATTATTTTGTTTAGGACTACCTTGTACGCTGTTGCACATAATTTGCTTTGCAGTAGGATGCAAACAGAAAGTGATGCAGAAGTGTTGACTCCACATCCATGTCTCAGCAATGCACTGTACCACGCTCTTCACTAAAAAATTACAGGTAGCCAGAAAAGATGTATCACATGGTTTCACAAAATGTTTAATTGCTTTCAGAACAAATTAGAAGCTAAGGCACAAGTTATTCTGGGACTCCAATTTTTGAATTGATAGCAGGTCAAAACATGGAACAACTTATTCTCTGTTCCAGACATACAACATCAAAGTAAATCAGAAAATGATGATCTAATATTACTTTCTGGATAGCAAGGAAAATTAACATCAGATTTGCTCTGAGGCTACAGTCATCATCACATCCATGCAAATCCAACAGAAATAGCACTATACCAGCACTATAACCATTAAGTTGGACGAAAAGCAAAGTCCAATACCTTAAACAGAGCCATTTACTTTTTTTCCCTCTCATCTTAGGTGCTCTGGTTTCCCATGTGTAGTGTTACCATTTTACTACTTTTGGAATATAAAGGACAGAAGACAATTAAAAAAATACAGTGCTAATGAAGTTAATGGATGTTACAGTTGGACTCCCCTCAACAATTTACCAAATGTTCTGGGAATCTGGGGAGGTCCCTGCTGACTGGAAGCTAGCCAGCATTAAACACATCTACAAAAAGGAAAGAAGAGAAAACGACAGACCTGTTACTCTAACATCAGCCCCTGGGAAAGCTATGGAGAAGATTGTCCTGGGGGTTACTGAAGGATATTTAAAGAACAAAGCTATCATCTGGTACAATCAATGTGGGCTCGTTAAGGGAAAGTCCTGCCTTAGCAATCTGACCTCCTCCTAGGACATGAGTGTGTAACATTTTGGCTCACCTGGGTCATCTTAAGAATTGTTTGGGGCCACATGTAAAATACATAATATCATTAATGTCTATAGGTAACATCTCATTTAAAAACATATTTTTTATTAAACCATTTTTAAAATGACTGCAACAAAAACACAAAAACAGTGGGAAATTTGACGTTGTTTTGTTTCTGCGAAACTAATGAATGCACCATTCTCATTTGATGGAAGTGGCTGCCATTCTTAGCGAGTTCTCAAGTTGTTCATCAGAGATTTCTGATGACATTTTATTCTTCCTGTGCTTCATCCTTGAAAATTATTTGCTCACAAATGTACGTACTGCCAAGAAGTGGCAAGATGAATAAGGTATGCTTGTGAAGCGAGGGATATTTTTCTCTGGCAAGATAGTTTTATAGAAATCTGTTAAAGAGACATGATGAAATTTCTGAGTTGAATATCTGATTGTAACTCTACCCATTTCACTTGAAAATCTGCCTGCAATGTATTTATGCTGACTGATAATGGAGTCGCAAATATAACAAAAACTTGATTTTTTTTCTGTAATCTTGAAACCTATTCTCAAATTTCAGTATCAGAAAGGAAAACAAGGCTGCATATTCACTGTTCAGAGCACTGCATTTAGCCAATGTTATCAACATGCAAATAATTTTTTGCCATCACCTGAGAGTTAGCATTGCACACTCCCCATGTACTGGTTTCAGCCCAGACAATGCAATCACACACTGATGTTGGGTTGTTGCTGAGCTATAGGTACATGCTTGGGGCTGGGCCAGACTGCTTAAGGGGGAAAAGCCACCATCATGATGGCACAAAGCAAGGAGAGAGCTGCAGTATGGGCTGTTCTGGGCCGAATCCAGCCTGCAGGTTGGACATGCCTGCCACAGAATAAGGTCATCCACATGGTGGATGAACAGAAGGCAGTGGATGTAATCTTCCTGGAGAATTCGTCCAACTGTGAGATGAATAGGTTCACGCTATGCTGAGTGATGAACTGGCTAAATGGTAGAGGTCAAAGTGACCTGAGAGTGCAGGCAGCAGCAGGGTCAGCATGAGCCAGCAGCCTGTCTAACAGCCAAGGAGCAAACTGCGTTTTGGGGTTAATTAAACACAGCACAGACAGCTGGTCAAAAGAGGTGGTTACCACACTGTATTTAGTGGTGGTGCAGTCTCACGTTGGATGCTGTGTGCAGTTCTGAGCTCCACAATATTAAAAAAGGTGTTAAGGTACTTGAAAGCATCCAGGGGAGGCACCAAAGCTGTTAACATGGCTGGAAGGCATGTTCTGTGAAGAAAGACTACGGATACTTGGGCTGTGCAGTCAGGAGAAGAAGAGGCCCAGAGGTGACCTCATTGCTCTCTGCAGTTCCGTGAGGAAGGGCAGCAAAGGGAGCTGCTGGGCTCTGCTCCTGGTCACCTATGGCAGGATGGGAATGGTACATCAGTGAGCCAGGGAGGGTCACACTGAGCACTGGGAAAAATCTGTGCCATGAGGTCAGATAGTGAAACAGGCTTCTCAGAGAGGTGGTTGATGTCCTGTACGTGTCAGTGCTCAAGGGACACTGGGACAATGTTCTCTCATTAATACGCTTTAACTTTTTGTTAGTCCTTAGGTGGTCAGACAGTTGGACTAATGACCTGTCATCCAACTGTCCTACTCCAAAAAGCCTGTACCAGTGTATTTGTTTGTATCAAGTGAATACTTTCCACCTGTGTACTCAAAGGCATCAATCAAGATCTTCAGTCTTTACTGAGACACTGTTCTCCACTGGTAACATTTTTTGCATTGTTTTAATGCAGTGATATAAATGCATATTTGTTCTACTTTTCTACGTATAAATGAAAACATCAGTTCCACTATGTGGAATTGCACTTTTTCCATATTAGTCATCCAATGACTGAAACATCTGGTTCCACAACGCTGCTATTTCAGTTCATGGAGTTAATGGTAATGATAGCAATGAGATATACTCCTTCTGGCTGTGAGTAAAGGACACAAAGTTTGCTCGTGGTTTGATTCCTGGAAACTGTCAGTAATGTTTGGCAGCACTGCAATGTTCTAATCTGGGTTTTGGAATAACAAGGGTGGCTCATCTGCCATTCAGCTGTTCCTTTTCAGTCTTTTTTAGGAATGACATCTTTTGTCCCCTTCCTTATCTAACACTGTTCCATCCATCTCACTAAGACTCTCCAGCCCTCGGGGGCGGCAGTGCTGTTCAGTCACAGCAGTGTTATTAACACACCAAGGTTCTCCCTCCTCTACTTCCCACCTTATGAAACATTCACTCTTTTGTGCAGATAAGAGCATATCAAGAGAACAGCACCAAAGCTATATTTCATGCAGTTTCCACATGGCCCAATTCCAGCAGCTCTCCCTTCCTCTGACAGAGGTTTCTTACACCTGTAAGGAAGCTGGTTTTCAGATATTTCTTGGATTGAAGCTCCAGGCAGAAGGGACACAAACTCAGTTTGAGGACTACTTAATGTAGGAAACAGCATTCCCAGTTTCATCCTACACAGAAAGGTCTTTTAGGAGGATTAAGCACAGCAGACCATGCTCCAATAAAAAGCAATATATAAACCCTTCTCCCTTTCTAAACCCTTGAAATTTGTCATTAGGAGTCAAGCAACATTTTTTCAAGGTGGTTTTGCTTTGGTTCTCTCTACTGTATACAACCAGAGCAAGCTATTTAATTCCCTCAATTCTCAAATCAACTACGGCCAATATTAAATTCCCAGTTTAATAACAAAACTGTACAGGTTACTGGCCCTTATGCAACACTGCAGTAGCAGAACTAAAGTCACCATGTTTCTGAGGCTCTCCTCAAGCTCTGTAGATAACAGCAAACTCGTCTGTATTATCTGATAGGGTTCCATTTGGGCACTTAACTACTATTTTTAACTACTTCCAGTCTCACAGGCGACTTTTTAAAGAACAAACAAACAACAAAGGGAGAACAACATCAGAACAACATCTATTGATCAAAACTATTTTTTGTACTATTCTGAAGCACAGAAGTCATATTCTGTATCTCCTTTACAGACGTTACTTATTTCACAGCAGTTTTATTTAAGATGATTTCTATTTGTTTTAATACATTCTAGTACACATTCATTACACAGACCAGATTATTTTACTGTTTTGATCTTGGTACACAAAATACCTTCCTTCAAATTCAATTCTACATCCAAATATAAAGATATGTGTGTGCATCTCTGTGTGTGTACATATATATTTAAAAACTTCAGCCCTCAAATCTGTTTCTACTGATGGAGACAGGTCACCTTTGCCAGGTGTCTATACTAACATCGTTGCTTTTAATGAAAACCAAAACTGCAAAAGCTATTCTAAAACTGGATAGCAAAAACAAACAAGCAACAACAAAAAAACAACAAAAACCCTGCAGTGCACTTTAAATAGGTAAGAATGAGCGAATACTGCAAAATGCCACACTAAATAAATAAATAACCTTAGTTTGTTAATTTCCCTCTTGGTTAATTAACACCTGTATATGACCTTTAGCACTGACAAGTCCAACTTTATCCAGAAAGCCAAAGTTTAAGAATATCTGTCCAAACAGGATTGATTACTGATTACAGCACTGTGAAGAACACAATTCAATCTGTTTGTATTTATTTATTAAGTTAAAAGGATGGAACTGTGTTCCTGAGTAAGCTGTTGTGACTGCCAATGAGGTAGAGAGCAGAGCCATTGCACCATAATAACAACAATGCTACCATTTCTACATTTATCTAAAGCACAATATAGTCATTATTTTATACTGAAATTAAGCCTTGCTAGAAATCATTTTTCTTTATGCTGTTTGGAATTAGAAGCGTATTAAACTGATCCCTTAGGAAAATTCTCTTCTTTCTTTGTGTTTTCTCCGACTACGTCTGCATCCTTAGGCAATGAAACAATTTCTGAAATTGTAATAAAAAAACCCACAAAGTGTTGACTTCACGTTAAGGAAACTGTTGCTTGAAAGACTAAATCCTTCAGTGAACACAATAAATCCCTGCAAGTCTAACACACAGAAATCACATGCTTGAACAGGTACACACATTTTATAATTTCTGATACCAAATTTTGCTCAAACTCATTTCAGTTTTAGCCTTTTGCTAAAAACTCTTTATGGAGCTGGTCTGCATCTCTACATTTTGATGGTGGCTTAGCTGAAAAGCATCTACACTTAAGGGGGAAAATGAAAAAATTGCCATTAGAAAAACTCAGTTCATAGTACAAAGTACAGCAGTGCAGTTACACTACAGTAAGACAACTGAAGCATTTATTTTACAAGGAATATTTCAATGAAGAGAGGAATAATGAGTCATTTCTGGAGATATCTTGCCATAGAAGTTTCAGTATGGAAACTTCAGTAAATGGAGAATCCTAGATCTCCGTGTTTGCTTCCTCCCAAAACTACGTATGTTCTGAACAAGAGCAAATCAACACATTTTATAACAAAATCTCTAGAATATTATTTCCACTTCTTTTCAAAGGCAGAGAACTGCAATTTAAAAACAGTTCCAAAACAGAATTTGGAGCAAGTGTTACTTAAAGAATAAGGCAGATTTATTTCCTCTGGACCTTGCAGTAATAATATGGGCAGCAATTCTCATTTTGTTTCGGCAACAATTAGGTGCACATTTTTATTTATTTAATAAACATCTGCATTTAATCTCGCAATTGTAATATCTTTTCTAAACTCAAGGACTGTTTTAAGCTCCATCAAACATGCAAACATCATTGCCAGGCTTGGAAAAAAAAGAAAAAGAAAAAAAAAAGGATGAGTCCCTTTCCCAAATACACAGAGAAAGAATGAATTGGCTTCTGCTGTTCTCCTTGTAGTGCCAGCTAGGACAGAACACTGTTTATAAGCAATAAGTGCCTTACGTTACAGAAACATGCAAAGTGATCTCAGCCAGTGGTAGAAGATGCAAACACAGAAGGATGTCAATTCCACAGAAAGGTAGAATTAAAATGCATGTTACAAAATGCTGATAATTATTTTCTATACCAACACACATTTTTATTACTTACTCATTTACCATGGCAGCATTTTAATGTTTCCAGTTCCCAAATCCATCCTTGCTAATTACACTGCAAGTATGGACATCGTGTCCATGGATGGGGAAGAAATCCTCACCAATTGGTACATGCAAGACTCACTTACACTTTTACAAAGGGATGAGGAAGACAGCTGACACAAAATGGAGGAAACTCAAGTAGCAAGCAAGCTCTACAGAATGTTTGCCTGTTCACTACAAATCTTCACAGTTTTGAAACAGTCTACAGGAACTACCAAGGCAAAGACATTTAACCAGATACACGTACTATATGCCTTAATGCTTCACATTTAGGAGATAGCTATTAGCTAAACCATCTCTGAGAAACAAATAAATATACATGTTTAGAATACTGCATATTTTAACAGAACAGTCCACTGGACAATAAATGAGTAACATTTATTTACACGAGCAGCACCTGCCTCATCAGTAGCAGATTAAATGCTGTATGATAGCATGATTTCTAGTGGTTCTCAAGCTGATACTACACTATATGCCAGAAGATGTTACTAGAATTTGACTGTGTGTTTGTGCAGAATATTTTGCTTCAGTGCTTCATGAAAATTCAAAGTTTATTTGCATTGCCATTGTAGATAAAAGACCAAGTTTTAGATGTTTCCAGTTGTAATCTTAGGGCCTTATGCAAGTAATGGCAGTCTACTGTCCTAATGTCAAAAAGCATGCTGCATCTTCTCAACATGCCACTGAATCACTTTATTGTAGGTTTATTTGCAACTCAATATTAAATTAAACTTAGAGCAACTGTTTCGATGCCAGCAGTAATTCAGAAAATATTCAGAACAGATCCTGTTATCCTTTAACATACTTCCCAGTGTGAAATAGTCATGTGAAAATTGCAGCAAATATTTACATGGAGCACATCTCCAGAATCTGTTTAATTCCAGGAAAGCATGTTATATTCATGCATGCTACCCTACGTATCAATTTACTATATTAAATACTTTTAAACACCTGTATTATTTATTAGTCAAAATCTGCTCAGAATTCCCAGAATTCTCTTTAGTAAAAGGCTCCTCTTTGTATCAGATAGAAAAGAAGGTAATTATGAACTGTAATCATTCTACTTCAATTGAAGCCTATTATTTTAAAACATATGTTACATATATCAAAATAATAAAAGGACATTTTAAGCCATGTAATGGTATATATCACCCGTCCCTGTCATTGAGACATTTATAAGCATCTCTATTACAAACACAAATCAATACACTCAGGGGAACAATAATAACTGCTTCAAGCCATTTGTGCTATTTCATTCTTGACGCTCCTACTCAGAGCCATCTACTAAGGATGGTGCAACCTGGCAATTATGTTTTTTAAATCTCTTGCAATATTTTTTCCCTTTCAAAATCATTAAATATCTTCCTACTAAACAGAGGTCTCGGTTGGAAGATGCAGCCTAAAGTTTTGCAGCATTATGACTGAGAGCCCTCCTGACCTGCTTTAGGAACCTCGCCGATGAAACTAACCATATCCACTGATTTGAACTGAAATATTGCACACAGAGAAGTGTGCACAAAACTTGTAAGATTTTTCTAAAAGGCAACACCTCTCTTGAAGATGTTCACATTGCTTACAAAACTAATAAAAACTTCCACAACAACATTCCAGGTACTCACTGAAACCTCTGTTATCCCACTCTACTTACTCTGAGATCCAGCACAAATTTTAGTAGCCTGTTTCAAACATTCTTTACAATTCCTGTGCAGTTTTGGCCAAATATTTTACAGTAAAAAAAAATAATAATCTGAGAGAAGTGAAGTGGGAGCCCATAATCTGCTGTGACGCAGAAATAGAGAAGTATAAGGATGCATATTCATATTTGAAAACAATATATTTCCATTAGTACCTGTAATAGGCCTAGATGAAGGAAGACTAGTTTTAATAATGGAATGAGACTGAAGCAGAATTCACTTCTTAAATCAACACTCAATTCAATCCAACACACACACAAAATACCTCAGAACGTGCAGGTCTTTGCTTACAGGTACATCTCTTTATGTTTTATGAAAATAAAAGAAGGAAATGACACAGTAAGGCTAACAGACCTTATTTTTTGGATTGGATGTGTTCATTACACTTCGAGTTTCCTTCCCTGTGTAGATGACAACACCAATTACAGTTCCTGGAAAACAAAGAAAAACAGAGGTGCCAAGAAGTTAAGAAAAAATGGTCTGAATTAAAAGCAGTAATTTACAATCCTTCAAACAAATCAACTGTATAGAACAAACCTGTACGCAGCACGCGTAATATTTGGGATGCTGCTTTTGCAAAACTTATTATAAAAGGATTGTTATAACTTCTTTATATTAATAAAGTTTTCTCAACTTCTTTCCTGAAATTAACAAAGCATAAATAACTGTCCTTCAAATGAAAAAATAAATGAGTACAACAGTGCTGAACACAACTGGACTACATGATCTCAGTGGTCTTTCCAACCTTAACGATTCGATGATCATACACAAATTTCCAGCCAGCTCTGTCATTTATGATGATATAACGCCCAGTTCACTCAATTCATTACTTCTAGACTCCCATAGATGAATCTCTCATTTTTATTAGCCTATTCAAAGAATTCTCTAGTTCCAATCGCCTTGTTGATTTTTACAGGATGTTCTGTGAAAACTGTGTTTCAACATCACCAAAAACATATCTCAAATAAAAATTCTGTTTTTTACTGCAGTTTAGATTTTTACTAGCATGCATTTCCCATGCTAGTATAAATAAAGACTATTTCTATTTCTTTTTTTTTTTTAAAGTGATAAGAAGTGATTTACTGTTATTACAAACAATGTGGTCATTTTTGTCATCTTAATGCTATAAACAAATAATTAACATGACTTGTTGGAAACACCTAGCTGAGCTGGCTCTAAAACCTCTAGAGGTATTACAATTCTGGCTGACATTAACTTCATTTACCTTTGGAACATCAAGACAACGTAAAAGATCTGTTATCAGTGTTGGCACAACATAACAGGCTATTAAAAAAAAGGAGAAATTAAAGGAAAACAAGATGAAGGTTAAAGAAAGGAAGTTTCACACAATTGAGAATGACAATGCCACTGAAAACTTTGAATCCCTGTACGAAACATCAGTGACTGTAAGTTACACCTTCTGAACCACTACAATTTTTTTCTATCATTCTCATCTCCATATTAAAGCTTTTCCATAAGAATTTGCTTGACACATTTTCCTCAAAGCGTGCTTGCCTTTGCTGACAGAGGGGGAAAAAAAACCTCACAAACATGCAAAAAAAAAATGCAATCCAACTGGTCTCAGACCAACGTCAGTATCAGTTTGGGACATTTCAGGTTGGAGGGATTTTGTGAGCTCACCTCTGTCCAGCTTTCACAGCATGCTAGATTATAAACTACATGGCATCCCCCCTACACACAATCTAGTCATCTCTGGCTTCAGAGCTGTGCAGCAAAGGAAATGGACTCTTCTATTTCTCATGGCAAATTCCTCAGTAAGTTACATTTGGCTGGGCTGGTGCAGTTCAGGGAAGCCAACTGTCCTACCTGTTCTTTCATTCTGCTTCTTGAAAAGTTGAGTTTGAAGACAAAAGTGAGACAAAAAGCAGTCTATTGAATTTTCTTCATAACTCTGGCTAAATCCAACAGACCCGATGCCCACAACCCATTAAGGGGAACTGAATACAATTCAGGGTCTCTGGAAAGATTCCTGTCCTACCAGGGTAAAAACAATGACCACTGCTTTTATGTATGGACTTCTGTGAGAAACAGCAAGCAGTGGTTGGTAAGAGTGAAGTGGGTAATGAAGAAGAGAGATGTTAGGGGAGATACAAACAGAATAAACTTGCTGAAGGAACTGGGCTTATTCAGCTTTGAAAAGAGAAGGCTGCAGGGGGATCTCATTGCGGCCTTCCAATACTTAAAGGGAGTTTACAAACACGAGGGAAATCAAGTTTTTGCATGGGTAGATATGGGTAGGACAAGGGGGAGTAGTTTTAAACAAAAGGAGGAGAAATTTAGATTAGACATCAGGGTGAAGTTTTTTACTGAGAGAGTGGTGAGGTGCTGGAACAGGTTGCCCAGAGAGGCTGTGTTTGAGGCCAGGTTGGATGGGGCCCTGGCAACCTGTCCTAGTACTTCATCCAGCAGCTGACAACGCTGTCTGTGGCAGGGGATTGGAACCTGATGATCCTTGAGGTCCCTTCCAACTCAAGCCATTCTATGAGTCTATGATTCTATCACTGTGTGCTTTGATAGACTAATAAAAGTGGACTTGTATAGAGTTAACAAGCATTTATAGGCACACTCAGAATCCATTGCAAGATCATACTGCACTTGCAAAACAAAAATTATGTGAAGTGTATGAAAACAAGAGACAACTGAAATTCACTAAAATCCTATGGATCATGGCACAAAGTAGTGCCTTTTTACAGTCATGCAACTATTCAAACTGTTCTGAATTTTAACCAAAGCCCAAATGATATCTGCCCAAATGACCACATTTTTCCATTCATACAAACCTCAGTAAGCACCTCAGCAGGTCTCTCAGGAAACAGAATTATCTTAGCAGTTTGAAACACACTGGTAAATGGAGATGAAAAAGTCCACACTGTTGTGCACCTTCTGAGGCTTTTTAAAATTTAACTCACTTTTTTCTTTCACTTTTCAAAAGGGAATCTACCAACATTTTCAATAAATACATCACCATAGTCAGCAATGATAAACAAATGCAGGTTTTGTAATGTAAATGAAGATAACACAGTAACATAAGAGGTTTTCAAAACACATAATGGTTTAAATTAAATGGTTTAAATTAAATGGTTATAAATTTATTTCTTCAGTGATGTTTTCCACTTTATTAAAAAAACAAGTCTTCAGTAACCTACAATTCCATTCCTCCAGGCACTATTACTAAAACAAAAGGCAAAATCTGAAGGAAACCAATAGAATATTCACTTATTTTAAAGACTGCTTAAATGAAGAACCAGCAGTAAAGAGAAAGGTAAGGCAGTGAAATAGATCAGAAATTCTTTACAGAATTCCCCAGGTACTTAAACAATCGTATAGCTACATGCCATAAGAAACAAGCCATAATTCCACAGTAAAAATTTCACAGCAGTAATAAGAACTGCACATAAATACTGTATCTTGCTGTTATCTTTTTAAAACTCACTTGGATGCTGTCCATAAACAGAAGAAGTCAAATGATTTTGTCTCAGTAAAAACATTTACCTAATAACAACAAAAGGACGGCTGCATGGTTCGGACTTGAGAGTGAGGCTTCCTGTGTGAACCTGGCAAATTAGTCTTTGTACTGTCTGTACACACAGCACAGATGTCTGCCAGGGCACAAAGCACTTCCGATTTACATTTCTATATCTGACTACTCATTCTAAACTCAGGGCATATAGAACATATTAGGTGTGACAAAGCGTTCTGAATTCAACATGCAGCTGATAAACCTTTCTACACTTACATTTACTGTCATGGATCTGAAAGATGACTGATTTGTGGTGCCTTTCCCCTAAAACTGTCAAGGCATTAGCAACCAGAGCTCAAGTTTTCTGAGGTGTTCCCCACACCATTCCCCAAACACTTTTCCTACCTGACCTCGACCTTCTGTCTCACTTTGACTAACAGTAACAGCACACTGAGACACCAGGCTAGTGTAGCCAAAGCAACATGTTTTACATATTGTGTACTAGGGAACGTCAGGAATTCAGCATATGAAAAGAGGAAAATAGGCTGAGGCAGACAAACAGTAACTTCAAGGAAAGGGGTCCTCAAGAGCCCAGAAGACAAAGCTTGAAAGAAAGACTCCAGTAAAACTCCATCCTGCAGTCCTGATTCTCTACATAGACTTTTTTTTCTAAAAACGTAAACTCAAATTAGTTCAGGCTCACTAGTGTCTGCAAGAGCTAAACCTGATTTCATTTCCCAGCAGACTCATAGGGGCAATATTGGTGATCACTACTTCATTGGCTTTCCCTCTTTCTGCCTCCCTCTTAGCAACCCTTTCCTAGGATGCACAATAAAGTTTTGAAAAGTAAAAGCATTTAGAACAAGGAGAAGAAAATAGGCCTGATAAAAATACTACTGAAAAAGTATATATGTAGGAAGTCTTCATGGAAGCAAGCCAGCACTTCAAATGTGAGAAAATGGGGGGAAAAACCCACAAAACTCAGCTAAGGGCTGGTGCCATGCTCAGTGATGTCTTTACATACAAACCTGACACTGCACATCTTGTCAAACCAATGCCTAACGCCAGGAAGACAGAGAATGCCCTTGTCTGACAACTGCTCTTCATGTCCTATGCAAAACCTTTTTTGAAATTGAACGCAGTTTTGAAACTCACCTACATGCTCCTTTCCTGTGTGCCTGTGATGTAGCTCCCTGTCTCGGCAGCTCAGACTGACAGCATCAGCCAGTGATATGTCAGAACAAATCACCCGACCCAGAATGTTCTGCAACAACCTTTAAGGAGTCGGCAAGGGCATAGCAGTCCCACGAATAACTGGTCGCATACATACTCTGTTTATTAACAGATGATGCCCAGGCTGCCTGAAGAGCACTGAAGGAAGCAGCCTTCTAAGCTCAGAGGCACTATGACTGCCGTACTGTAATGGGCCTGGCTGGGATGACGCTTCCCACAGCAGCCCATACAGCGCTGTGCTCTGTGCTTGTAGCAAGAACAGTGCTGGCACTGCTCCGATGTTTCACTATAGCTAAGCAATGCTGCCATAACATCAAGGCCCTCTCCAACAACCCTTCAAAGCCAGGAGGCTGTGAACTGCCAAAAGGCTGGGAAGGGACACAGCCACGACACTCATCTAAACCCACACAAAAGATATCCCACGCCATATGTGTCACACTGAGCAACAAAATAACCCCTACCGACCATCTTGGCACAGAGTACAGACCCAATTTCTTGAAGCAAAGTGTCAAAGTAACAGAAGAAAGCTTGCACATAAACATGCTACTCTTTGGGTGAAAAATACCAACCTGCAACAAAACTGATCGCAGACAGTAAGGAAGACTGAAATAAGAGACAAATGACATGAGGTACCTATCTATAAATAGAGAAATTCATACAGAATTTATAACACAGACTTTATCCTGCTACCAGATGTTTATTCTTCTGTTTTCAAGGAATTTGAGTGAGAGTCACCACCACAGAGCTCACGTGCAAGTAAACATTTTAGGTATAATCAAGTATTCTAAAAGGCCGTGCTCAGGTGCAAGCACATTGACCCAAGACTACTTCTGACATTCTGCCACTGTAGGCTTTAGGCAAGGAGGTTTATATATGTTTATAATAGCAAGTGCTAACACAGTTTTCAGTTACCAGAAATCTTGTAATTTCAACTAACTAAATATATATACATATAACTCAGCGTTAATTATGCTAACTTACTCACGTATATTCACCTCGGGTGAAGATAATGTTACATCAGTTATCACCAAACATAGAAAACATCTGTTTCGTACATGTTCCAACCTATGGTCTTATTTATGACTATCCACCCACAGTGCACTTGTAAAACATTATAAATTCCTTATTAAATAAGCAACAGACTTGAGGCAATCACTTGCTACTCCTTATTTTACAGACTTAATCCTGTCAAATACTAAAAATTACCTCCACAGATTTGCTGAGTAATTCTTGTAAGATCTGGACATACAATGACATTTTTAATTACTTCATCACATCGTTTTTTCTTTCAGAAGGGGCTGTGGTCACTCAGAATTATCTTTGTGTTTTTTTCCATTGACATTAATAACAAACCTAAGACCTTCATAAACAATTATACCTTCACAATCTCCTTAAGAAGAAAACAAAAAAAATTACTTAATATATCCATTCTACATTTACTCTCACTGGCAGTGGTCTAAGGAATAAATTAGTCCACTGTTTCCATTAACCTGGGTGCCAAGTTCAGAAGGCAGACCAAGAGGCCTCAGGCTTCAGCTACACTTCTGAAGAAAATCAAATAATCCACCCTGGAAGTGAAAACATGAGCAGTTTTCAATTAAAATTCGAAACTGCTGGTTCAGAATTTCTGCTTTTGCATACTCTTTGGATGTGGTTATTCCCCTCTTTGGACGTGGTTATTCCCCATGTGTTTGACAAAAAATAGGGAAAAAGTCACATTTGTAATTAAAGCTTGTAATTCACCAGCAGCACTGTTTTATGCACAGTTAAAAATCTTGGCCAATGAAGTTAATAACCTAAGTGAAGACAACTGTAGGCACCATCCATTTGAAAAACAGTTTCATAGAGAACAGTCTACTAGTGCAATGAAAACCAACACGAGGCTCTACTAGGCACTATGTACTAAACAACATGAGAACCTATTCAGACTCTGGAGAGGAGTGCTCAGTCAGATTCCTTTGCCGACTTCTTAAACTTGATCTATTCCCCACAACCCTCCAAATATGTCCATTTTAATATTCTCCTCGACAACGTAAAGTTGGACCCTATGAGGAAGGCTTCTCCTTGCTACTTAGCTGGAGACTCAACCCACCCCTTCTTCTTCCTCTTCTCTTTTACTTCCTTCCTGTTCATATCCCTCCTCTTGAGTAACATTTCCAAATGTTCCAGTTTTTGATCTTAAATTCTAGCTCCTTTCAGAAACCACGCTCTCCTAATTCTGTCCTTCTTCTTCTCTCCCTACTGTACTTTTAACTTCTTATCTGGGGCGAAAAATAAACTAATTTTCTCCTGTTTAATAACAAATTTTGTAATGGCTGAGAGCCTGAATACAGTGCCTACTTACTAATATGTGAAAGGCACGGAAAACATCACTAATATTTAAAAATTGATTGAAAATTACATAACAATATAGCTCGTTAATGATTTCTGATTAAGATTTGCCTGATAAAAGATTTTAAATAAGTTTTACCCTCAGCATGGTGTGCATACTAGAAAAGTCTCTTAACATACAAGAGCACGCCTGCTTTTCAGCAAGACATTTGTCCACAGTGGATTGAACATAGCACTTTGCAGTATACAAGTTTTAATTAGAGAAAAGTTCAGTAGCTTTAGTGGGATACAAAAGACAGGGCTACTGAAAAAGCAAAATTTAAGTATAAAAACCTACTAAGGAAGATTAAAACGATATGAAAATGTTGTCACTGATGTGAGGAAACTGATGGGAATGCAAACAAGGGAACAACAGATTAACAGCCTGAAAGACACAAAGATTTTCAAAACTCATTAATATTTCACTACGTAAAATAAAAATACAGTTACACAGATGAGGTTTTAGATGTATTTTCAGATTTGATGTTGCAACACTTACCTGAAGCAACAACAGTGCTTGCCCATAACGTATTTTCTATACTAAGGCTTTCGTGAACTGCTGGATCGCTGTCTTCCTGTGAGAAAATAAGAACTGGTACATCAACATCACACATCGTCATACTTGCAAACAATGCAAAATCATCTGAAAAATAGAATTTGCATATGATGCCTGAATCCTTGCATCAAATCACTGTGTGACAGCATTCACTGAAAGTACATTATCCAGATTCTGACAAAAAAATGCACTCGTGATTCAAGGTTGTGTTATTTAAACTTATGTTCTGAGAAAAAAATCAACTCCATGTGCTCTTTCCTCAGCTTTACAAAACTGAGGAGCTGTTTGCCAGATCTAAAAGCGAGTTAAGAACTCTAAGCACTACAAATTAGAGGTTTAATCTCTATGACTATTTCAATCATTTCTAAATGATACAGTAAATCATGGTCATTATCATTTTGCAACCCAAGTGACATTACAACTTCAGGGAAGACTATCTGACTTGGAAATGTAAACGGACCTGCTTTTGCTTACAGTGTGTACAAAATGCATACCCAGTGGGAAAACCCTTCCAATACAAAAACGTTTCTATGATCCCATGAACTTTCCTCACCCCTCCATCCCTCCTTGCCTCAGTCTACTAACTGTAAACAAACAATTTTTCATAATTAATTACGAGCATCTGCATATCTGTTATTTAGCAGTTATGAAATGCATTGTTTACAGCTACAGGAAACTTTAGCAGGTAGGGCAATCAAGTGCATTTGATCAGATCACAGATGGCACTCATCATTTTGCAAGAAATGAGAGATCACTGATTACCCAAGCACACAAAAAATTTTACATTAGATTGATTATCAAAACCTATATCTCCATTTTTCACCTTCATTTTGAAAAAAGTAGCAACCGTGGGATGGACTGCTTACAAATCTCTATTCCTAAAAAGCCAAAAAACTCAGACATGCTTTTATATATAATTGCAAAAATCCCTAACAGGGATATTATAACTTTTTCCTCTGTCTAAGATGCTTAGAAAACTATCCTGTCAGAAACAGGGAAAGAAAGGAAGGATGCAGAATTAACTAAAAGATTTAAAAAAAACCCAAAACAACAAACCATATTTTCTGGCTCAAGACTCCCCAACGTAGTACATATTCTGTGAAGAATTCTCAGATGGTCTTTGACAAAGATTAGGCTTTGATAAAAATTAAAAAAAAGGGTTTTTTTTTTAATTCTTATGTAAGAAATTAACACTACACAGATCATCACCTTACAATTAAAATATATTAGAGACAACAGCAACTGGGAACATGCTAACCTTGATTCCATTTTATAGAATCGTAGTATTCCTTAGGTTGCAGGGCACCAAAGAGCCCATCCAGTTCCAACCTCCTGACATGGAAAGGGCGGCCAACCACTAGACCAGGCTGCCCAGGATGCCATTCAACCTTGCCTTGAATGCCTCCAGGGATGGGGCATCCACAATCTCTCTGGGCAACCTGTTCCAGCACCTCATCATCCTCTCAATGTAGAACTTCCTCCACACTTCTAGTCTAAATCTCTCCTTTTTCACTTTAAACCCATACCACCTTTCTCAACTACCTACCTGTGTAAAAGTCAATTTCCACCCTGCTTATAAGCTCCCTTTAAATATTAGAAGGCTGCTAACAGGTCTCTTCAGAGCCTTCTCTTCTCCAAGCTCAACAGGCCCAGTTCCCTCAGCCTTTCCTCACACAGAGCTGCTCCAGCCCTCTGCTCATCTCAGTGCCTCCTCTGGCCCCGCTCCCAGAGCTCCACGTCCTTCCTGTGCTGGGGCCCCAGGCCTGGACGCAGCGCTGCAGATGGGGCCTCACAAGAGCCGAGCAGAGGGGGACGATCACCTCCCTCTCCCTGCTGGCCGCCCCTCTTTTAATGCAGCTCAGCATACAGTTGGCCTACTGAGCAACAAGTGCACACCGCTGGTTCACGTCCAGGAGGTTTTCGTTCATCAGGATTCCCCAGTCCTTCTCTGCAGGGCTGCTCTGAATTTCTTCTCCCAGTCTGCACTTATACCCAGGATTGCGTCAACAAAAGTACAATACTTTGCACTCGACCTTGTTGAAGCTCATTAGGTTCTCATGCACCCACTTTCTGAGCACGTCCAGACCCCTCTGGATGGTGTCCCTCCCTCCTATCGTGTCAGCTGCACCACTCAATTCAGTATCATCAGCAAACCTGCCACTATCAGCCCGCTTCAGAGCCTTCTCTTCTCCAGGCTGAACAGCCTCAGCTCTTTCAGACTGTCCTATGTCACAGGGAAGGCTACTTGATTTTTACAGCTCTGTATACATTTACAAAGTGGAGGGGAAAAGAAAAGAAATTCTGCTCAAGTACTCTAAATAAGAAATTTGTGGAGTTTCTCACTGCATCACACGGCCAACAGAAAACTCATGCACAAGTGTGCAAAAAAAAAAAAAGCTTTTATTATATACACACTGCTGTATCTCAATGAGGAAATCATGCTAACATTCGTCAGAGGAGCTGCCAAGAGGCACATAGGATTATGCAGTCTATTAGGGCTGACCTCAAAGAACTCATGTTTCAGTCCAACTCTGCAACTCCATCAGCATTGATGGTTTAATCTTTGATAAGATGTGTGAAGATTGTGAAGCGACAATGCACAGCTGCAACACAGGAGAAATTTAAGGAAAAGATTCTTAAGGGAATGATAGAAGAGAAGCCCAAACATAAGAAAATCAGAGAAGGTCACAAGCTATACAGATACAGCTTCCACAATTCTGGACATAAGTCATAAGCAAAAGGGAAATAGTGGGCCTGCAGCAGTGACTGTCAGTGGATGCCAATTTTTCCACATGAAGGAATTCAGTGACACACTGTTGCTTCATGAGCACTTCCACGTCAGATGCCATTTCATCCCCCTGCTGCACAGCAACAAAATGTAATGGAATATTGGTGGGAATGTTTAACCCCTACTGCCACACCACCAACATCCATCTCTGATGTGGTGAGACAATGTGATAAAATAATAAGAGGCATTACTTTCAGAGCAGCCCTCAAAAATATACAATGTAGTTAATGTACCTAATTTAAAAAAAAACACCTTATTTTAAGCTTTTATATATTTCATTCAAAAAAAGAAACAAAACCAAAACCAGAGGGTTATCTGGCCCTGTTTTTGTGAAACTAGTGCATCAGGTTGGTTCAGTGGAAGTGGTTGCAATTCTCAGTGAGGTTTCAGAGCATTCATCAGAGATTTTTGATGAAATTTTACTCTTCCTGTAGTTTGTTTAGAACGTGCTTCCTGCCAAAAAGCAATGGAACAAATGAGGTGCAATTTGTTGATTTTATCAACTCTTTGAAGGGGTAGATAACTACAGGACAAGGGGAAATGGTTTTAAGCTGAGGGAGGGAAGACTTAGGGTGAATTTAGATCGGGGGGGAAGTTCTTTACAGAGAGAGTGGTGAGGTGCTGGAACAGCTGCCCAGAGAGGCTGTGGATGCCCGTCCATCCCTGGAGGTGTTCAAGGCCAGGTTGGATGGGGCCCTGGGCAGCCTGGGCTGGTATGAAATGGGGAGGTTGGTGGCCCTGCCTGTGGCAGGGGGTTGGAGATTCATGATCCCTGAGGTCCAACCCATGCCATTCAGTGATTCTGTGATGTGTGAAGCAAAGGATATTTTCTTCTGGCAAGACAGTGATTATGAAAATGTGGTAAAGAGACAAGATCAGATTTTTGAGTTTAATACCTATTTGCAATTCTACACATTCCAGTTGGAAATTTGCAGGTAATGTATTTACATCAAATGAAAATGGCATTGCAAACATCATTTGATGGGCTTTTTTTTTTTTTTTTTTTTTTTTTCAATCTTGAAACCAAGTCTTAAGTTCCTTTATCAAAATAATAGCCCTGTGTTTAGTCAAGGTATCAAAATGCATACAGTTATTTGCCATCACTCGAGTCAGCACTGCTCTCCTTGCACCTTAGTTGCAGTCCATACAGCATTAGTAGCGCACTAATGGTTTGGCTGTTGCAGAGCAATTGGAGCATGCCTGGGGCTGTTCTGTTTGGCACTGCCAACAAGGCTAGGCCATGTGCAGGCTGCAGGCTGGACATACTTGCTCTAGAATGATGACTAGGATCCTTAGTTTCAGATGGGATGGAATTGGTTTTTTTTTTAGAGTGCCTGGTATGATGCTACGCTTTTGGTTCAAGGAGAAAAAAGTGTTCATAACACACTAATGTTTGTAGTTGCTGCTAAGTAGTGTTGTACAGAGCCAAGGCTGTTCAAAGCAAAGGGCCCAAGGAGTTGGAAGGGAAGAGAATTAGGACAATTGACTTAAACTGGCCAAAGATATATTCCATACCACATGTCATCAAGTAGGAGTTTTGAAGAAGGTGAGAGCTCATCTCACTCTTTTCTGCTGCTCAGGGGCTAGCTGGGCATCAGACAGGGCATGGTGAGAAATTACTTGGGCATCACTTACTATATATGAGTGTATATATATATATATATATATGCACACACACAAATACACACATATTATTATCCTTCTCCTTTTCTCTACCTCAGCAAATAGTTTTATCTCAACCCATACGTTGTAATTTGTGGGGGGTTTTTTATTTTTATTTTTTTATATATATATTTTTACTGTATCCCCCTTTTCATTTAGAAATGACTGTGTGGTGCTGAGCCATAACACTTGGTGCTTAAACCCTAATACTTATTATACCATCACAGGAGCATCTAATAGGTGATACACTGGTGTATCTGTAAATCTCTATTCTGTGCATTCTGTATTTCAAAATAAGCTCAAAGAATGGAGGATGCAATTAAAATCTCACATTTTCACAGAATCCAAGTATAGTTAATCTATCATTTCTTGGTAGGAATCTGGAGGAGGAGGAAAAAAATTTACTTATGTTATTGTTTAAGGGTCAGACATAGTCCTTCTCACATGCCCATGCAAAGACACTCACACACAACTTTCATGTACTGTCTGCACATGATGCACCGAAATCCATGGGGGTCAATAAAAAATTACTTCATGTGGACATCAAAATGCAGTGGAGCTTTAATCTCTCTTGATGTAGTTATGCAGGAGTGCTCCAAAATGCGTCTTCAATCAGCTACCAGGTTAGTTGTGAATATATTCCTCACATAGAAGTATCTACAGAGAAGTTGTTCCCACATAAAAACACTACAGCTGTGCACCTAAGTTTGTTTTGACTTACGGTCATGCATGTTTCCAAATTATCTGGCTGCTAAGAATACTGTTAGTACCGTATTTTCATAATAAGAAAAAAAGAAAACTCAGTGTGCTATTACCCTGTTAACCTACCTTTGCAAGATTTCTTTGATCACCAATGCCTAAGTAGGAAAAATGTATGCATCAGCATCACTAAGCACATTATTATTACTATTATTTTTTTAAACCGTAATGCAGATCTGGGATCAGATGCAAAAACTGATTTAGTACAATAAGCAAGGGCTCACAGAAAAACTGGAAAGATAAATCAGGAAGTGTTCTGAAGTAACACACTGAGATATTTTACTTTGTGGAAAGTAAACTGTTAGAACTATGTACAGTAAGATCCAGTATAAATCCAAATACAAGGGCACTGCCCTCAGATGCATGCATACAGAAATTTAAAACTACCTGAGCACTTAATACAAATCTAACTGTGAAAGCACAAGGTACATCACAGCTGCTTGAATCATATCACTCTTCTTATGTGCATAAATGGAACCCACAACAGGGAGCAACTGTGTAGTTGTGATTTCCCAATGCCTTGATCACATGTACTACATTTGTTAAAAAGACTCCACGCAGTTCAAATTATGTTTAGAAAAGCACATGTTTAGCTGTTTGGGCAGGGATGAAAATATTACAGCTGTAAATAGTTGTATCTGGGCAATTGGTCAATGCAGTGTTTAACTAAAAACTGTCACAGCTTCAGAAAGTTGGGGGAAAGGTCATTTACTTTGTAGACAGCATGAACCATGTAAATGATACAAATCTGTCTTTAAGACTCAACAACTGCAGCATCTCATAAGCTCACATAGGACTGTGAACTTGAATTCCAATAACTGAACAAAATCTATTACTAGTTTGAGTCACTTGAGTAAAAACCCACTTTTTCTGTATACCTCCCACATTTGTTAAATCTATTGAGATATCTTAAAAGCAAACTACCAAGAGGAATGAATCAACTGAGTGTGGTTGAAGTGAAAAAAAAAAAGTTATCTGCTAATAGCACAGATAGTGCCACAAATCTATAAAGGAATATTTCTATTTATTATATTGTTACCAGCTGTTGGGATGACTTGCTTTAAAGCATTAACGTTAGCAGGCCACCCAGTGGAACAGAGAATATCTCACAAAAACATTTGCAATGTCATCATATTTGGTCTTGAATATAGTTAAACCTGGAAAAAAAAGGATTTGATAAAGCCCCCACATAAGTGCCTTCTAGCTTTATTTTTCAACATAACTGAAATTTTCAAGGAAAAGCTAATACTTCCATAGAAGCTGTAAAACAAGGAACATATTTATTGCACAGAAACTGTCAGCTGCATTGTGTGAGGCTGCTGAATACGTTAAACCTGACACTGTGACATATTAGACATGAGACAAACAAAATATGGTGCTATACATAGAATTTCATACAATATTATAGTGGTGGCAGCAAATATACCAGATCTTCAAATCTTCTATTTGTATTAGATTTCTGGAATATGTCATTTACAAAATGTTTTGGTAAATACTTCCATGACAGGAACATGTAAATATACTCTTGTAATGCTAAGAAGAGAGGAATAGAAACGTATTTATTGACATTACTTACCCGTGTGAAGGTACCCTCAAAACTATGAATATCCAGCTGTGGCTTCTGAGCATAAACATAAGCATTGATTGAAAAGAGATCCTGTAAAACAGATTAATGTACTTTAAACTTGAATTTAATTATTTTGAAGGACCTTTTAATGGTAACAACTTCAGCTTATATGACTCTTAACACCCCACCCCAAATGTAACGCACTGAAGTTATCCAAAAAACACATCACTTTCTTCAGTACATCCTGTTATAAAGCTATCAGATCCAAAATAGCAGTATAAGCACATCGATTTTTCATGCACTAAACTCTTTGTTTCTTAAGAGCTTGGTTTTAATTTTTATTTTTAGTGTAACCTTAAAAATATTTTGCTGGTTCCTTTAAAAAAAAATAAAGTTTCTTGGTTTCATTTTATTCTTAAATGAAACTGGAAACAAATTACATTTCCAACAAGGCAAAAGCCAACTGAATGAAAGGTCAAGCAATGAACTCATCTTTTCTTAAATGCTGAAGCTCTCAGTATATCCATCTGCAGTCAACCCATGAGAACTCCTGCAGTTTTAAGAAAGTTTTGATGGTCAGGACCAACAGCATCTAAGATTTCAGAGTGGGTAGACCTCACCATCCAGCCTTGGAGAGGATTGATACCAACGCCCAGTGAGACTAAGACTCTCAACCTGTGATGAAATGCAAGGATGTCTAGCTTCTTACAGTGTCTAGCTCCTAATTACTCAGGTTACTTCCATCCTTTATCTACTACTTGAATCTTGCAAAAGGCTAATCATACACCTTCCTCCAGGAAGCCAATTATAGAGTTATAACACCCTGTTCATCTGAGCTAGAATACACTAGTTTCAAAATTGAACTAATTTTACAGCCTCTTTTATGGACATGTAATCAAATAGCCCAAACACAGTAATTTTCAAAAATACTACAATTATTTTCTGATCATAATTGAAGTATAACAAAGATCTGAATTTGACTAAAACAATTAGAACACTACAGAAATGAAGTTGCAATTGTTCAAACATGCGTTAATGAGCTTTAAAGTCTACATGTCTGTACCTTTCTGTTACTCTGACACAACAATGATAGATTTCTGAATATAATCTGTCACTTTTCCAGGAAAGAGTGGAAACATTTTCTAATCTACTGTGACTTTATCAAGCATGTTTGATTATAAAATGTGTAGGCTTATAAATAAATCATTAGTTTGTATTTCAGCTCACATTCTGTAGAAAAATGTCTTTTACTTCATACCTTGCAAAAATAGTATTTCACATACTTTTTAAAACATGAATTTAATCAGACCTCTCAAGTTATCTTAACCTTTAAACTATCAATCATTCATTTTAGACTTTCACACTGCTTCATTCGTTGCACCCTTGTTCTTTCTATCTACATTCATCAGCTTCATGAGAAATAATTCATATGAAACTAATACACAAGCAGCATCCTATACCCTCATCATTCACTTCTTCTGAATCTGTTATCACCTACAATTTAGCCAATCTGGGTTATTATGTGCTTTATTATGTAAAGAAAAATAAACTCTCAGTAATGGAAGGTACGTCAGAAAATTAATACCACGCTCACACACAATACAAACTGCTAGTGAAATGCACCAACCCAGAACTTATCCCTTTTCAAAGAATGCCTTAGCAGGAAGCAACATTAGAATAAAAAGCAGCAGAAATATCTGCCTTTAAGGTGTACAGGTATTTGTGCAGCGATATATTTTCCCACTTTCCAATCTTTCTACAGGTATTTGCTTCTAATGTGACATCGTCCTTTGTTTTATTTTAAATGTTAAAATTTCTACCACGTTCCTTTTATTTTATTTCATTTTTTTAAATTCTCCTTTGGTATTTCTGATTTAAAACCCAAACGTTCCTGTTTTTTGTTTGTTTGTTTGTTTCTTTTTAATTATTATTTTTTAATTTCAACTCAACCTCACCTTTCTGAAATACTGAGACCTGCACACTGCCTACACACTTGTGGCATTGTTCTAGATAGAATGCCACAAACTGCAAGCAGCTGAGTATTGGGGAGAAAAATAAAAGACAAAATCTTCTCCAGGAGAAATCTGGGATGGAAGTTCATTGATAGAAAGAAGTTACACAAGCCTATTACATGTGCTCAGTAGCTTCCTAAATCACTTCTTCATTACTGGGGAAAAGGGAAGGGAAAAGGACGTTTTCTGTACTGTAGACCAATGCTCCATACAATGAATAGGCATCATTCTTTCTCCAATAAAATACAGAAGCTGAATTCTCATAACACAATGGTAAAAAGAAATCCACAGAATGGTTATAGAAGATTGACATTTACATATGAATTGCATTCAACAATACAGTTTACTGTAGGAGCACAAAGATGTCCCTTCACGCAGCGCTGCTTTCCCAGTAGTGCATTTCTCATCTCAATGTATTAAAAGAAAACACAATGGAGAATTCAGCCAGGAGGCTTCAAGATTTGTACACAATGCTAAGTGTAAATATAACTTTAGCTCTCTGAGGAAGAAAGATGTACCTGGTCAAGCTTGTGTCATTGCTTCCCTCGACAGAGAAGTAGGGAAAAGAGAAATTTCCTCTAACAGAGATTGAATGTTTTTTAAAAACCAGAGAACTATTAATAGTTTAACTAATAAGCAGCTTGGACTACATCAAGTTTAGCTTTATGAAAGAATAATTTGCATATTATAAACATCAAACCAGTACTTCATTGAAGCTGATTTACTCTACCCATATGTTACGAGCAGGGGGATTGTAACGAGTGTAGATTAAAGTAAAAACAATAAACCTAAACCTTAGGCAATAAAAAGTTATTTTTATATAATTGTAGATCAGATGCTTAAAAAAATGACATGATTACATCATGCATTTCATTCCCTGTAGCATGAAAATAATAATCGAAAAGAAATCATTTCATCCTTCGCACTGAAATTCAGGAGATGACTTGATGATACAGTAACAAAAATGTTCTCCTTTGCTTTTCACAATAGTAATTCACCAATCACCCTGCAGCTACCGGTAACACAGAAAAAGCTCCTCTGTTAGGTCAAGGGCAACATTTGTTCACCTTACTTAAAGATCATTAAAATACATTCTTAATCATAACATGTAGTTCATTACAAATAAAATTGCTTTTGGTTCAATAAAACTAATTAAATATAAATGGCATTGTTTACTGCTGTATGGATCTTCTGATATAAATCAGCAAGTCACCATTTATTGAAAATTACAGTGACCTCATTGCTGTTAATAAATTTACTTGATCACTTAAGCCAGAAATGAATGCCCCAGAATGTGTACACTGCAATTAAAAAACCACTTCACCTATAGCTATGAAGCTGCAAGAAACCTAATCTAGTTTTCACAGTATTTGCAGCTCAGCCATCACTAGATGACCCGCTGAAATTTTAATTCTCTGATCACAGTAAGTGCTTTAGGAAGACAACAAAATCTGCACTGATCATCTTCGTGGTGTCATCTGTTCTTTAAGGAAAGGTCTGAAGGTCTGCAGGCACATTTATTCTGGGTGTCACAGCGGGTAAGGTTACAGCACTGCTCTCTTGGCGTGACTGACAGCTCTCAACAACACAAGATACTCACAGCGTTTATGTCAGGTAACCAAAGAAATTAAAAATGCATGATTCTACGAACTATGCAGCATATATTAGTTAAATATATGACCCAATTGTTTAGTCTGCTCTATGTGCAACTTGCACGTGTTCCCTTACATGATTAAAAATATACTTTAATGTGCAAAAATAAACTGCTGGATTTGAAAATGCCCTACAAACACATGGAGAAGACACTGTAATAGGAGTCAACACCTGGAAGTCAGGAAAACCACAACTGCAACAAATATCAGCTATTTCAAGGAGAAGTTTAGATAAAGCCATTGGATCCAGCAAAGGAAAAAATTCTGAAAATGATAAGAGAAAAAATAGATCTCAACATCAGCCTGGAGATATTGAGGGCAAAATGGCTTCCCTGAGACAGGACCCCACACCAGTCTGTATTTCTAAACAGATTCATTTTGTGAATGGAACCTGTCCAGCGAATTACTGGTTTATCATAAAGAAATACAAATTTAACCACAGAATCCTAACCCAATATTGTACCCAACAAATATGAGCACTTCAGTATAAAATGGCATAGAATTCCAACACTTCTGCTGCATTTGAAATGGACAAGCCTAAAAGACTTTCGTGTTCTCTAAACAGTTCTTTGTAGCCAGAGAACTCATTATGCTCCATCCATTCTCTGTCCTCTACCAACTAATTTTACATGTCGCAAAAAGCAGCATAGAACTGCAGCTAAAAACACAACCTACACACAAACAACTACAAAAAAACACCCAAACTCTGTCACACCGATCCTTAAAACTTGCATTCGGTTTGAGATCAGCTGAAAAGACCTGAAGGAAGGGCCCCCAATGTGCCAGTTTGCCACAGCTATTCCTCTCGCAGCCCAGCAGGTGGCAATCAAGAATTATGGCACAAGAGGCCCATTTCAGCCCTTTATTTTTTTTAATTTTCACACAATCTTAAAATTTGTAACATGTAAATTATAGGTACAGTAAGACAGAAGACTTTTAGTAGCATACTAACTGTGGAAGCAACAACACTGATAGAATGGAAGTGTTAGAAACATATTTATTGTAAATGAGTTGGTATCTGAGCAGGCCTATTTCTCAAAATTCCCTAAAGCAAAGTAGGTTTTCATGAATGACACTATCAAAAAAAAAAAAAGAAAAAAAAGAAAAAAAGAAGAAAAATAAAAAAGTAGTATCAAAATAGATATTCCTTAGCTGAAATGTTTTATTTTCACCATGCCAATTACTGTTTGGGCAAATAGGACAAGCTGCCTACCCTGTACAACACAGTGAAAATGGAATGCACGGAGGATCACTTCCATAGCAGTTTCTTATAACAGAGGAAGGATCACAGCCTGATGCTCCCAACGCTTTGTAGAGAGAAAACAAAACCAAAGTTGATCCAAGACTAGAACACAAAGCTCAGTCCTTCACTAGACAGCTCCAAAGCCCAAGAATTTTCTCCAAAAGAAAGATATTAAGGTTATCAAAGAGAACATACCCTTGTTACATATTGCACATATTAGCAAGTTCATTGCTGTAGAACAGAGCGTTTTCAAGACAGGAATAGATCCTCAACTGCATATTTTAAGCATGCTTTTTTGAATACAGTTTGGACTTCAAAGAGTGACAAAACCACCTACCTCTACAAAAACAACTTTACATTGTTCAAGCATCTATTCTATTGCACTAATATTTTACAAGCCATATTTTTGTGCTAACTACTATAAAAACATGATTCTGCCCACTGCATTTTAATCTGACTTCAAAAAAACCACATGTGTAAGGTGTACAAATATAGTGATCTTTCCACACTTTATGACTCTATTAGGAACTACAAAAATTAATGGTATTTTTTTACGTGAGCTCGAATTCCATGGTTTTCTTAGAGCTTCACATGAAGATTATGAAGTTGCTCTTACAGTTTCTTCAGACGACAGACAGCACGCGCATGTTATTAACATCTCATTAAAGGCAGAAGTATCTGCAGAAGATAAGTACCTACTTGCTGCCTGCAGGAACGGACACAGCCGTCTGGAATGCATGTTGGACTCCATCTCTTGAGGTCCCTTCCAACCTCTGCAATTCTGTGCAATTTACCTTCTGTGAAATCTATGGGATCCCCTAAAAAACATTCTGCTGCCATTTTCCTCAAGCAATTCGAAACAAATTTCCCCAAACAATTTGAAGAGAGACAGGCCCTAGGAGTTTAGCACGGCAAGCAGTTCAAGACCAGTTAGGAATTAGCCATTTAAAATGGAGATAAAATCCCACACATTACAGAAATATAAAGGTAATCTAAAATCAATATTCTCTGAAAATAGTGGTTTGGGAAAAAATGCTATACTGATAAGAGTGAGGGAACTACCAAGAGTCAATGGTTTGACCAAACCATGCAATTGTAAGTTAAAAGATAGTTTAGTTTACTCGGCAGAAAATATCATATGAAGTGTCATGAAGACCAAATCTTGGCTAATGTGAAGTAAAGAATTATTACATCATAACTATGTGGATGTAGGAGAGCACATTAGCTGCTTGGTTGCTTCCATTTCCTGCTGGTAACCAGGTGAGGCTTGTTAAATGATTATGTGAATTCAGATTGTCAGTTACAGCTCACGAAAAGGGAGAACTTGAAAAGATAAGCAGGACTTAGGTTAAGAGCAGTAACTATAAGTAACTAAGGAAGGAATGGTTACTATATTGGACAGTTAATTCATGCTGTTTCCAGTTTGAATTTCTCAATATCTCGCTCTTCCATCCCCTATATGCCCAAAACAATCAGGACTTGAACCAACCTTCACTTCTGCAAAAATTTGAGAATGCATGTCCTGCCACTCAAATGAAGATCCTCCAATAGATTCCAATTTATTCTCCATAAATAAAAACAAGTGCAATACAGATATTTACTTCCTTTAAGTCAAAGGCACAGGTTTAAACATTATTTTATGCCACTGTTGTAGATGATCAACAATATACTTCAGCCAAATCTATTCATAAACTTTTTCCCCTAAACAAAGAAGAAAACATAAAAGTTTTAACACAACAATTCTCACAACTTCTCATTCACCATTCAGTGGAATACCTATCCCCAATTCATTGCAAAAAATATGTATCTGTGGTAACAGATTTTCTTCTTACACATATACCTGCAACAATTTTAACTGTCATATCTAAAAGGGAAATATGCACATGTCCAAAGTATTTTAAAAGTAAATAAATGAAATGCTTACCCCCAAAGCTGGCAATCTTTGTGTGCAACTGACAGCAACCTTCAGTTTCCAATCTGTTTCTCCATCAAGCTGGTCAGTTCGAATGAAACATGAACCTTGAAATTAGAAAGATATGACTTGAAATTACAAAGATGTAACTAGCTTTTAGACCTCAAAAATTCAGTTTGAGTTAAAAAAAAAATAAATAGAAGAGTGAAAGTAAAATAAATTTACAAACATTTAAAATAAATGTACACAAAAATCACACTTTGGAATGTCTGACTGCTGATTAAATGCTTTCTGCCATGAAAACAGAACATTTTTTCCTGATAGAATTAACAATTGCTTGTTTGTAAGCATGGGAAAAAAAAAAATAAAAAATTACAGATTTCTTAATAGTTTCTAAACAAGTTTTCAAATATTACCAGAAAGAGACAACACTTCACTGGATAAAGCTGAAAAAGGTTTAACCTTTTTCTCACTTGTGCAATTCTAAAACAAGAGAATAACAAAACATTTGTAGTTTTTGTATCATTGCTGTTTGCACTTAAGAGGTTTCCATTACTTATGTTCTTCTGGCTTCACTGAAACTTCTCCCCTCAGATAAACCTTAATAAGGATGACATTCAAAGAACAATCCAGGCTCCTACATATTTGACTTAAAAGAATTAACTTAAAGTTACTTTCAGTTGTCGAAGACTCAAAACTAAAGAAACCAGTCAGTACGTGCACAGTAGTTAAAACATGATGGAAGCTCAAGGTACAAATACACACTGAAGAGAATCAATATGCTCTACAGACAGAAGACTAGTATTCAAGAAACTGAAAATGAAGAGCAGTAACATGATTTCCCCCACCACAATGTGCTCCATACAACTACCACCAAATATGGACTATTACATAGGCTACTGATGTAAAGCTCAAGATAAGACTAAATAGGATTTAAAATTAAACAGTTTTCTTCACGGACTTTGTTCTAAAGTAAAATACTTTGTTCTTTTTATTCTCTTCAAAATACTTTGAAGAGTTCAGTGGTATATACTGCATCAGTAAGGATGAGATACCTAGCAGCACCTAGATATTCCCCATTTCAGTGCACATTCTATGCGTGGCACTGATCAGCCTACTTTCCATCATACTTTTCCTGTACAAGACATTTCATAGTTCTCCTTACCCCTCCTGTCAATGGTTGTTCTCTTCCATCAATTTCATTTAGAATTAATACTACAGATCAATGCAGTTCAAGACCAGAGTGGCTCCTGTGAATGGTTGATTGCACATATATTCATTTAATAGAGCTCACACTATGACATGTATTGGCCAGTCACATTTCCTCTCCACTTCAGCAGTTAATTTCATCAATAACTTATCTTGTAGGCTGTTTCCGTTCTATCCAGAAAAAGAGATTGCTTTCTGCTAAGTCAGCTTTCAATACTGATCACAACAGCAAAATTGAAACAATACAATCTTCTTTTCTACTTCTAATAATTCATCAGAGTTACGTAATTTGAATTATGAGATTTTTAAACCTCCCTTAACTAAGTTATAAACACAGGAGTCTAAACATACGATTGAAAACAATGCATAAAAACAACTCCCGACTCCCATGAGTCCCACAAACCTTTAACAACCCAAATATTTCCAACTGCATGGAAGTTGTGTACTTCATAATTTTAGTCAGCAGTACCAAGGCCTTCTAAAATCAATATCAATGACTTCTGGGAAAAAAAAAAAACAACTATTCCAACCAAACCATTTCAAAATGCTTTCATCTATGTCCAGCTCACTACTTTATGTTTTTGTTACCCTCTATTTTTCCTGTTCTTATTAAAGAAAAACAACCCAAACCACATGTTATTACTTATACACATTAACTATATATTTATTATGCAGCTCAAGACAATTCCTCTTCACTCAACGTGGCCCAGGCAAGACAAAAGACTGGCCATCCATGCACAATTGGTACACCCAATTGTGACACTATGTATACATTCTTAAACTCTTTGTTTTATATATACTTTGACAGAATGTTTTACATCAAAGTTAATCTATTGCATTTCTAACGTGAATATGACCTGCAAGGAAAGAACATCTACACAAACATTATACATTGTGAATCCCTTTGTATTCAGTGTTAATTACTGAACCAGGAAATTATTTTCCAGTATATAGAGAAGTTTATCGTATTCATACAAATTTTTAAGTTATTTGCTGCTTAAAGGAGAAGTCATGAATTTAAATGTTTACCAATCAAAGCAGAGCTGACTACAGAAAAATGAAATGCCACACTGAACACAGGGCATCTCTAACACAGGATATCTCTAAGAGCACAACAAGGGCTGCGCATCAAGGAAAACTGAGAAATTAAAGTGTTTTCTTTAGGCAGTGGGAGTGCTCAAATGCCCATTTTCCATGAACAATAATCATCAAATATTAGAATACAAATTTGAACACAGTTAATGTATCTAATTTATTTTTGTTTTTACAGTGAAAGAATAGGAATGATCGGAATTACAATTTAAGGTTAAATCTAAAGGAATTACACTAGGTTTGAGCAATTCAATCATTTCTCTGAAGAGCAAAGAGGGGCCCAAAACTGAACACAGTACTTAATATGTGGTCACAGCAGTACTGAGTATGGGGGGATGAACACCTCCCTGCTTTTGATGGCTATGCTATTTCTGATTCAAGCATGCTACTGACCCTTCTGGTCACCTGGACTCACTGCTGGCTCATGCCCAGCCAAGCATTGAATAACACCCCTGAGTCCTTTTCTGCCACACAGTTTGCCAGTCACTGCCCCAAGCCTGTTACACTGCATGGGATAATTATGATCAAACTGCAGGACCAAATACTTGGTCTGGTTGAACTTTATCCCATTGGCCTTAGACAGTGAACCAGCCTGTCCAAGTCCCTCGCCCCTTCTTATCCTCAGGCAGATCCACACTTCCTCCCAACTTGGTGTCACCTGCAACCTTACTGAAGGTGTACTCAATCTCCTAGGTGAGACTCACAAGCCTATAATTCCTCATATCATAGAATCATCAAGGCTGGAAAAGACTCAAATATCATCTAGTCCAACTTTCTACCTACCAATAATATTTCCGCACTAAACCATGTACCTCAATACAACATATAAACATTTCTTGAATACCTCCAGAGATGGTGATTCAACCACCTCCCTGGGCAGCCCATTCCAGCAAGTGACCACTAATTCTAAGAAAAAATTGTTTGTAATATTCAACCTGAACCTCCCTTGGTTCAACTTGAAGTCACTCCTTCTAGCCCTATTGCTAGCTACGTTGGAGAAGAGGCTTACAGCCACCTTGCTACAGCCTCCTCTCAAGTAGTTGCAAAGAGTGATAACATGTCCTATGAGTCTCCTCCAGAGTAACAATTCCAGCTTCCTCAGATGCTCCTCATAGGACTCGTGCTCCAGACCCCTCAAGGCTTTGTTGCCCTTCCATGAATGTGCTCCAGCACCTCAGTGCCTTTTTTGTAGTGAACGGAACACAGTATTCAAGGTACTCAAGATATTAAGCTGGATACAATGCAATTTTTTCTGCATGGAGGAATTCACTTACACACCTCTGCTTCATACAGACTTCCACGTCAGACACAATTTTGTCAGACTACTTCTCTGCTGCCATCTGTTGCACAGCCACAAATGGAATGATGGCACTCCTACAGTCATACCACAAACATCTACCTCTGATGTTGTGGGCCAACATAATAAAATAGGAGGTATTACTTTCAGAACAGCCTTTCTATTTTGGAGCAGACATAAAAAAGCTCGCCGTCATGGTTTTCCATAGGTATTCCATATCAAACATCATGCAGTGAACTGACAGAGGTGGGATGGCTGCTGGGGAGCTGCAGTTTCCAGCAGCTTTTGTTAAGCTCACATGGTACTGGGTGGGAAGCAGGTAACATGACCATAGCTTTACTTCTGGTCAGTACCATCAGCAGCGTAGTTATAAAGGCATCTCTCTCTCATTTGTTTGATTCATTACCCCTGATTCCTTTCATACTGTGTTCTCTCTCATTTCTTTACCGTTTCTAGTAAAACAGTTTCTCTTTATCTCAACCAAGTTGTAATCCCTCCTTTTCCAGCTCTTTGCTGGCTTCCCACGGGGGAACGGTTGGTAGATGGAAACGCCCTGCCATGGTTCAAAAGACTCTCAACTGGTGACACTCAACCATGAGCACAATAACTTCAGGCCTTGATATATCTGGCTAACATTTGCCAAAAAAAGGGCAAGTGCTAAATATAGAGTAAGCAGGGGGAATCTCACTTAGTCACTTCAGGTCTTATTCAGCATGTAAGAGCATGACACATACAGAACAAATATTTCTGCAAATGCCTTTTACTTAAACGTGCATCAATGACACGGTTATTCATTTGTGCACCTGCCTGCTTCTAGAAAATGTGAAGAAAAGCTCTCAAAATAAAGACAGGTTGATTCTGGAAAGTGCTTGAAAATATGTAGCCTAAAGTAAAAGAGAAGCCTACAGATGAGAAAGGAAGAACAGGAAGGAAAGCTTCTTAATGACATAACAACAAAATATATGTATACACGTGTATACATAATAAGATTTCTCTTACTTAATATTATGCCCTATGCATTAATTTCTTTACTTGCCGTTATCTTTAATTTCCTGAAGTTACCATACTGTATTTACATGTGTTACTACCACTTCAATTGTATTTTTACATAAGCTCTTCAGAGAATTAATTACAATTTTTAATACAGTCTTCTGAAAACAATTTATTACTTAGGTCATTGCAAAGTTTTGTTATGTATTCTAGCTTACAGGGTTTTTAAATTATGTCATTTGGAAGAGGAACAATTGTTATGTATTACATTCTTCATTCCTATTTCATTTGGAAATGTTGTTTTTGAAAAGCAGAAAGACAGACTTGCTTTACTTAAACCAATCACCTCACTAATCAGCCTGCTTACCATGTAATTTGTAAAGAAGTGTTGTTAAAAATAAAAATCTGAGTAAGAATATGGATAGCAATCTGCTTTGCAAAAAGAAAATTCAATTCAAATGTTATACAAAACTGCATCTTTTGCTTTTCATTGAAGGCTATACAACAAAGAAACAAAAACCATTCACATGATAGGAATTATATCAATATTTAATATTTCCTATGACTGTGGAGAGAAAATTATAGTTATGCCAGATAAGTTGGTTTAGTTTGATACAGAAAGATAATTGCAGGATGTGAAACATCTTTTGTGCATTACACTGCTCAAAGAGATATCAGGCAAAGGTTTTTGAGAATGGGAGTGCAACAGAACTTCCTACTTCTGATGCCCTAAAACAATAAAATAGAAGCAGAATATCCTGTTACATATGCATGGGGTTTTTTTTGTTAGGGAATAATATTGCTGTGAAAAGCAAGACTGGCTAACAGAACTGAAATACTTTATAACACATGCATCAACACATGGAAAGCCCTCGTGCATCAGATTTGAAAAATACCAACAAAAAATTCAGATGGGTTGGCAAGATGAACAGACAGCTTCCTTCTGCTTTCTTTTTAAGTCTACTATCACACAATCACTCATCTCTCCAATATGAATGGAAAGATGCTGTAGGGGCCTGTGTCAAAGGCCTTCCTGAAGTCCCAGTAGAAGACATCACTGGCTCTTCCCTTTCCCACTGACGCAGTAACACCACTGTAGAAGGCTGCAACATTGATCAGACAGGACTCGCTCTGGATGAAGCCATGCTGGCTTTCCTGTATCACCTCTCTCTCTTCCACGTGCCTTAGCACAGCTTCCAGGTGAATTTCTTCCAAGATATTCCCCAGCACAGAAGCGAAGCTGAGAAGTCAGTAGTTCCCTCGGTCATCCATCCTACCCGTGTTAAAAGCAGGTACAACTCTGCCTTTTTCCAGACACAGGGGACTCCACGTGACGGCCATGACTTTTCAAATGGCACCGTGAGTGCCTCAGCAACTGCATCAGCCTCTTCCTTTAGGACTCTGGGCTGCATCTCATTGGGTCCCATAGACTTACAGGTGTTCAGGATCCTCAGGTGGTCACAAACCTGATCTCTGCTTCCTGTGGGAGGATCACAGCCCCTCAGCCTCCACCTTCTGACTCCTCCACCTGAGGGATGCCTGAAGAGCAGTTGCTGATGAAGACTGAGACAAAAAATCTGTTGAGTACCTCAGCCTTCTGCCTGTCCTTTTTTAACAGCCTGCCTGTAGTGCCTGATGGTCTTGAGGTGTGTGCCTGCTTGGACCTTCCTTTTCTGGTTGATGGATCTATAAAAGCATCTCCTTTGCTCCTTCCACCCCTTGCCAAGTATGGATCCAATTGGGCCTTGGCCTTTCTGACTTCATCTCCACACAGCGTACCCGAATCCTGTACCTCACCCTCGATGCCTGTTCCTGCTTCACCCAGGATGCCTGTCCCTGTGCATCTTCTTCCTACTCTGTACTTTGACCACCCTGTCCCCAGTTTGTTTCCAGAGAGCCTTAGCACTATTTATTACTAATGTCAATATATGCAGTGAAGAACAGTGTATAGGAAGGCAATAACAACACAGAAGTTTTGAAAATCTTAATTAAATTTCTCTTAGAGAATACTAATAGATATTTATTTTAATAGATTTCTGCCTGCTACATTTTTGCCAAATATCAGCAGGCTTAAAAAAACACTTATTAAGAACTGAAGGGAGGCTAAGGGTAGAATTAAAATATAGTATGAGACATTTTATTGTTTTCCTGTGCTAAAGATGCTTCAGAGGGAAACAACTGCATTTTACTTGTACACAGTAGATATGCAGGTGTATTATTTTATTATCCTGCATTCCAGTACAGATTTATCACCAAAAGCATGTGTAGAATATGTTCACTTAAATTAATCTCCAAGTGTATTAAATTACATTTACTTTCTCTAACGTGTAACTAATAGAAATTCATGTCAGTTATCCTCAAAGACAGTGTTAAACAGCCGCTATAGGTCTGGGCTCTTTTCAACAATCAAATCTAAATAAATGAAATTATGTCTGTCTTCTCTCTGCAGATCTGTATCCAATTAATTTTTTACAAATGAGAACAACAGCTACTACTAATGCCTTTCAAGCCTCAGCAAAACTGAATTATTAAATCTGTCTGCCTATATCCTATTACGGCCTACTTATGAATACTTGATTTTATTTTGTATAATTGACAACAGTTGTCAGGAAAGGAAGGCTTTAATGGCAATCAAATTAAGATCAACTCGTCTAAGTGTCACAGCGGAGAGCGTGCATGAAGTGCTGAATAAATTAATTGATGGGTCACTGTGAAATAGGGCATGTAGAACTGTGGTGTCATAAACCACTACATATTGTCTAGTAATAACACACCCTTTCCAGCTTGAAGACAAAAGCAGTGAGAGCAATAGGTTATTATAAAATAATCAAGAAAAAAAATGAGTTTGCATGCCTAACACAAGATCACTTACGAACAACTTAATTTTTAAGTAATTTATATTACTTAAGTGACTGTGTGCATGAAAATTTTAAAGTGATGACAAGATGAGGTGCAGCACCAGGATAATATGTTAGACAACAGAGTTTCATTTACCACTATCACAGAAAGCTTTCAGTTATGTTACCTACTTAAGGAATTCTTAGAAAACAAAACAAAACACACCAGAACAGCTGAACCATCTCAAACATTTCCGTTATAACACCATCAGCTAGGATGCAAATAACAAATTGTAGTTGTATTTAAAGAAGAGTGATGAAATTGGTTTAAAAGCATTAATTTCTCTTAATACCATTAAAACAACTGTGTGTACTTGAGTTATTTGATCTGAATTAAGAAACTGATGAAGCAATTGATTAATTGGAATTCAAGCCATCAGTCACTGGATCCATCAACAGATTCATTTACATTCTAAACAATCAGCTGATGGTCTTATAGGATGCCACGTATTAATATGCAGTCAATATGATACCATCAAACTCATCAGAGTTCCTTACTGACAAGCACACAAATGCTTTTAATCCAAGCTTTATCCACTACATTTTTTTTTTTGATTGCTGTATTGATTCAGTGCGACTTAGGAATTTTTACTTTTATTAAAAACATTACAGAATTATCTTACTTACAGCAAACAGTATTCTAAGGCAGAAAAGAAATCAAACATCCACATTTATGTTCACATTCTCAAATGTTAACATAATGATTTACATAGAGGAGATTTACAAGCAGATACTGAAAAGCATTAATTTACCCTTTGCATTTAATAGGTTTTGAAGCGCCACTTTGCTCCCTTATTTTTCTGATGCACATTAATCTTTTTCTATACTATCACTGATGAAGTAAGATAATCTGAACTATTGAAATAATCTCCTGAAATTTACAACCTGTAAGAAATATGTATATATACACACAGAGTAATAAGTTGAAAACTCTGCCATACATAATACCTTGGTTACCTTAGAACTCTAACCAAAGTCTTGCTTCCCTTTTCAGATGAAAGAAAAACAAGGGAGGCCTGAATGCCCCTTTATTTATTTATTTTATATATTGGTTTTATAGATAGAAATCAGTACTGTACTTGGCAGATACCAGCTCCACTGACAGATTTGATAAAAATAACAAGAATACTTATCACTGCCATCGCCCTGTTTCTACACCTGCTTTGTTTGCTCTATTGTGGCTATTTTTGACATTTAGAACTGAAATAACCTATGGGGATTTATCCCATAAATGATCCAAGCACAGGAACTATAAATATTTTCACCTTTGCTCATCATTAAACCAATTTTGCTAGTGCCAACAAAATATTAGAACTAGTCAGATGTAAATACATACGCTAGCACTAGAATTGCTTCTCAACAAAGAATAGCTGTCACATCTTCCTTCAGAAAACTTAAAAATATTTTCCAACCTGAGTATTTTTAACATACTAGGAAAAAAAAAACCTGCCAGGTGGAATCCTACTTTAGCATAGCAAGCTAATTTCACCAAGATAACAGACTACTTTAACACAATGCATACTGTGCATTTGGAGAAACCAAAGGATGAAACGGAACTGTTTGCAATCAAAGAGATTTCAGCTGTTTGGAAGAACAAAGTGCCTGCACTGCAAACTATTTTAAGGCACCACTACAACAAGGAAATCGCACAATGTGGACACTGTTCCACAAGTGCAATTCCGTAAGTATTATCCATGTTAGATTGTTTTCCCTGAATCATTACTACAGTCTACTAACTGGGTTCAGCTGGCTTTTCTTCATTTTTCTTAACAGTGTTCACTGGGGGCCCACATGAAAACACTTTAGTTTACTCCTGGGAAACTGGTTCTCATTTGAAAATGTACTGTGAGAATTATATGAAGTGAAGTTTGCTTCAGAATTCAACATGATCCTTCAAACCAGCAGTCAGACTTGCACTAGGTATTTTATATGGGACGATTCTCAAACCGCTGCCTGTTGCAACAAAAATGAAATTAGGATATTTTAAGTAGCTTTTATTTTCTGGAATTGCCTACTGATATTTAAGCTAATCAAGTAATTTTCTAATCCTAGGGCAAAGCACATATTAACAAGTAAATATTCAGAACTTATTTCAAGAACACTGAATAAAGAGCCTCCCTACTTCCAGAGCTCTGACTGGACAGTAACATTCAACAAAATACACTATAATAATACACTTAAATATCTTCTGAAGACAGATACTGCAAAATTATATAAACATTTACACACCTTAAAAGCACAGTACTTGTAGATTACGTAAGGGACATTTCTGCTCTAGGTAAAAGCAGAGCTCATAAGCAAACCGATAAAAAGAGAAGTCGATAGCCAGATATTCCAGAATCCATTGAAAGTGCACTTAGTCTCCCAGATTTTAGAAGCAGAAAAAGTAAACAACTTGAAAGACACACCAGTAACTAAATAAAGCGTTGATATCTTGATATCTCACAATGTTCGAACACAGAAAAGAAATCAAAGAAGCTAATAAATTCAAATTACAACAGGCATTAAAAATTCAGCAGAGAAAAGTACATTATCCTTTACCAAACAGGAGCCTAAAGAGAAGCAACAGACCACCCACAAAGACTAGACTTTGCTACAGGAAAAAGCAGAGGAATTGATCTTATTTTATTTCTCCCCATCCCCTTTTGTTGACAGATAGAGGAAAGTTCATAAAGCTAAAAGACCACTTGCAATCAGAACTGTAACTGAAACAGCTAAATAGAAGCTGAATTTTGTTTACTCTCCATTCATACCAAAAGCACTGACTGTGGATACACAGGCCTTAGCATTTGTATGGAGAAGCCAGCATTTTCTCAACTGCATACTCCATACAAGGCAGACTGACTCACATCAGTGTCTCCACTACCGAAGAGAGATGCAAAACAAGTTAGTTCAAGTCTACACACACGCTTCTATTTCAGGTACAGATACCTCCCACCTCAACTCTCAAGCAGAAGTTTGAGATGCTATGTTTTCATTATGAATACATTAAGATAGATTTGAAGATCATCTCTCAAATTAGGAAACGACTTTAAAACCATTGCAAGGTCATATCTCGTTAGACCTGATTAGCAGTGCTTATGCAGAAATCCCTTTTCAACACCAGGTGCAGGAAAACAGGAAAGGAAAGAAAGAGATTGGCAAAGGCTAAATGGGGACCAGCTGGTCAAACCAGAGAGCAGAAAGAAAACACACAGGCAACAGAAGCAGGGACAGGTATCCTGGGAGAAGCATAGGGATTCTGGTAGGCTGTGTAGAGATGGGGTTAACCTCAGGAGGTTCGCCGGGGCCCATCTTTTGAGGTTATCAGGGTCTCTTTGGATGGCATCCCTTCTTCTTTTTGCCATATCATCTGCAATGCTCAGACTTGTGTCTTCAGCAAACTTGAGGAGGGTGCACTCAATCCCAACATCTATGCCACTGATAAAGATCATAGAATCACAGAATGGCCTGGGTTGAAAAGGACCACAATGATCATCTAGACTCAACCCCCCTGCTAAGTGCAGGGTTGCCAACCACCAGACCAGGCTGCCCAGAGCCACATCCAGCATGGTTGCAATACAAATCCTTCTGTGGGACACCACTCATCACCAGCCTCCACCTGGACTACAACTCTCTGGCTTCAACCTTCCAAGCAATTCCTTATCCACCAAATAGCGCACCCTTCAAACTCGTCTCTCTCCAATTTAGAGATAAGGATGTGGTGGGGGATCATGTCAAAGGCCTTGCAGAAGTCCACACAGATCACATCAGTTGCCTTCCCTCTGTTCACCAATGCTGTCACTTCATCACAGAAGGCCAGCAAATTGGTCAGGCATGACCTTCCTTGGTGAAACCACAGAACACCTACTCTTTCCTCATGTGCCCTAACATGTCTTCCAGGAGGATCTGTTCCACCAGCTTCCCAGGCACAGAGGTGAAGTTCACTGGCACGTAGTCCTCCAGTTCCTCTTTCCTCCCTTTCTTACAAATGGGAGTGATGTTTCCCTTTGTCCAGTCACTGGGGATTTCATCTGACATTCGTGACTTTTCAAATATGATGGAGTGCAGCCCAACCAACACATCAGCCATCTCCCTTAGCACCCTAAGATGCACGTCACTGGGTCCCGTAGACTTACAAATATTCAGTCTTAAGAGGTGTTCTCAGACTTCCTCTGCCTTTACAGTGGGGGGCAGTTTGCTTCTCCAGTTCCCACCTAGAAGGATTTATGTGATGACGTGAGATGTGATGAATATAAGAATCCTGGCTGTCAGAGAAGATCAAGGCAAAGAACTCACTGAGTACCTCAGCCTCCTCCATATCTGTTGTAGCCAGTTCTCCTTTCTCACTTACCAGAGAGGATACACTCTCTTTGGCCTGTCTCTTTTGAACAATGTACCTATAGAATCCCTCCTTGTTTTTATAATCCCTCAACAAGTTCAGCTCCATCTATGTATTGGCTTTCCTAATCCCATCTCTGCATGTCCAGATACCATCCATGTATTCTTCCCAGATGATACACCCTCGTTTCCAAGGACATGCCCTTCTTTTCACTCAGTGTGACTAGCCTGTCCTTGCCAAGCAACAATAGTTTCCTGGCTCCTCTGCCTGTTTTCTTACTCTAAGGGATGGAGATCATTTGTGCTCTCAGAAAAGCATCCCCAAAGAGTAGCCAGCTTTGCTCCACTCTAAGGACAGCTTCCGAGGAGATCTTTTCCAGCAATCCCTTTAACAGCCTGAAGTTCACTCTCCTGAAGTTCACTGTCCTGATTCCACTCTTTGCCAGGCTCACATTCCTCAAGATCACAAACTCACTCAGGGCATGGTTGCTGCAGCCAGGTTGCTTCCAATCTTAATGTCTTTAACGGTATCTACTGCGTTGGTGAACATCAGGTCCAGTAACATCTCACCTCTGGTCAATCTGCCATATACCTGAACCAAAAAGTTATCACTGATGGACTACAGGAGTCTCCTGGATTGCCTGCAGCTCACCATGCTGTTTTCTGAGCAGGTATCTGGATGATTGAAATTCCCCATCAGGATAAGAGACTGCAAACATGACACTTGCAGCTGAAGCAGGAAGGACTTCTCAACAGGCTCTCCTTGATCAGGTGGCCTGTTGTAGACCCCAGCCACCTGTAGCACTAGCTGTGATGAGTAGAACTGAGCAGTCAGTAGCAGTTGCTATTGAGAGTATTTTCTCTGACAAGAACAAAATCCCACAACCAAATGTCACTTCTGCCAATTTGAGAGTTGCTGTCTGTAGAAAATCATGTATTAAAATTCATCTGTGAACCATCTTTTAAACAGACTTGTCCTTACAGTGTTTCCAACTCCAATTTTGTTGTTGGAAGCATATCTCAATGCAATGTTCTGACACTTGGGAAAACCTTTTTTCAGAAGCATTGGCATTGCTCTATATAGAGTCTAGCATCTGCCAAAAATGCCAATTCTGTGCAAAGACAGAGGGTTCCAATACCCACCCAGGAAAGCTGGAATACATTAGTAAAAGAAATTCTACTTCATCCTATGGAAATCAGTTTCTACCAAGGAAGGCTGAAAAGTAAAAACAATTCTCCTCTACAATTACAATGCAATATCCAAGGTAAGTGTGTAAAATACCCTTAGGGGAAAAAAAGGGTTAAAATAACATTAATCAATTCTTATCCTCCTGAAAAGCTACTAATAACAACAAAAACAACAATAAAATAACAGCACTGTCATTAGTCACCGGCCTAAAAACTAACTGTAGTACACAATAAACACTTTTTCTTAGCCCTGGTGTCTAAGGAGCACATCACATACCTGAAGATAGTCATCTGCTGGCTCTTCCAACTGCAAAGGCTCTAGCAAATAATGCAATTAGCCTAATTTCTATGGCATATACTATGCCATTATCTTTCCTAGAGTAACTTTCAACCAGGTAGAGCAAGCCAAAGATATCAAGCAACTTTCTTCCTTCAGTTTTTTCTCAAAAGCTCAAGGTAGAAGAGCTCCTAGAGCATGTTAGTTCCAGCAGTCACCTACTTTTGAACATAGCAAAAATTGCTGGTAAAAATCAGCAACTATTAGCTCAGGGACAATCACTGCAACGCCAGTTTAAGATAGAATAAGAATCTGAAGTTACCTTAGGACAGTAAATGAAAAGTTTGAAGGGAAAAAAAAAAGTACATTCACTCTTTCTTAACGCAGTAGTCAAATATTTGTGTATTTCTCATAATTTCACATTTCAAAGTGAAGAGCACAAATATTACAGTTTTACAAACATATGTACCAGGCTTTTCTTAAGGACCAGCTCTTGCTCATGTGAGAGCACATCTGCGTGCTAGAATAAGAGTACCTGACCCATACCAGAATCATCAGGTCACTGAACTAAAAGCAGGCACAGTCAAGTTGGAGAACATGTATTTCAGCTCAAGAAATAATAGTTATAAGATAACATATAATTAGAATTCAGTTTTATCAAAATAATCCGTTAGGTTTGATCTTAAAATTAGCTCCTGCTACACAAAGTTAAGAAACATCCTAACAAACTCTGCATTTCTTTAAGTGCATTTGGGAAAGGAGATGTGAAGAAAACAAGCACTGAAGAAATGACACTGGCTCATTTCTCCAACAGAAACACATCCATGACAAACAAGCCAGAACTGTTTTTGGTTGAACTTCTATGGCTAATGATTTATAACTCAAACTGCTTTTTCTGACTGAAGACAAAGGGTATCAAGTGTTACAAACAACAGTAAATACTGAAATTGGGAAATGTTGAAACAGAGTAGACTTCAAAATTAGTTCAAAATCTTTGCTTTTACTCTGTATAGATTTATGATAACAAATTAAAGTGTTTTATTGCACAGAAGATAAAAGAAAATCACATACAGAACATAAAACCATGGAAAAACTAATGTGTTCTATAAAGTATTTAAACTGTTGACTATAAACTAAACCATAAATCAGTCAAAACTACAACATTCAAGAAAAAGCAATTACAGATATAAGTCTTATTCAAGTCTTATTCTTTAGTCAAAATAACAATTACCGCCATATGTTTGAAGTTCAGTGTTGGAATTTTTTTTTTGCTTGCATTTTTTTCTTGTTTGGTTTGGTTTCACATTTTTTTTGAGAGAACAGCATCAATATAAGTAGCCAATATATTGCATGTTTATAGAAAAAGTATTGAAAATGCAAAAGTCCCATTCCGCGTGTGGTAAAAATATAAATGAATTATTTATATCCGAACTTTGGGCAGATTTCTTTGCATTTGCTGTGTTCACTTTGAATTATAATGGGCGCTTACCTTGCAGGAATACTTTAAGTGTGTTAACAAGCACATTTATTTGTTTAGGGACAGGCTAATTTTATACTATAAACCTTTAAATTGTGTAGCTTTATTTTCCTGATAGCAGATTACCAGAAAATTTTAAAGCTGTCTGAATTAAACCTGAACACCAAGATAGACTTGAACAATTTTACTTTCAAATCATGCTTTTCTCCCCACATTTTTTGACACAAGAATTCATTCCATGTCCTAGATCTACAATTATACATGGTCCTGACAAGATACAGTGCCTGGATTGTTCATGGACACTGCTGTGGCCCATCCTTCAATTAGCAGTACTGCGAGGAGAGCAGACTACACAATGTCTTATAACTTTCCATACAAGAATTTACAAGTTTAACAATCAGTGCAGAGGAAAGCATGCCACAGTGTAGATATGCAAAACATAATTGAAGAAATTTTGTCATTGCAAGTTATACAGTTGCTTGACAGCACTTTTATTCCGGCAGTGAGAATGCTGATCCCAATTAGGGACAGCTTTCCACGTTTTCACAACAGCAAACACTACACATTACTACACAATGAGTTCTCAACACGTTTCTGCCATGCATACATCACTTGAAGATATCAGCATTGATACATACTACTGCAACTGGAGATGACAACTGCTTCTAAATGCCCACATATCTAATACAATTTAACTGGTAAAGACTAAGACAAATTTCCATAAATGTAGCTCTTATGCTAAGGCATAGCATGCAACAGGCCTAGTTTAAGGTAATTCTTCTACAGAGTCTAACTCATGTTTCCACTTTTGTAGCAGATGTCATTTGAGCTTTAACAGTTCTTATGATTCTAGCTGAAACATTTATAGGCTTCAGTGGTTAAGACACGATACTGCAAGCAGCCCAAAAGGAGACATCATCAATCACTTTATAATCATGTTGGATCCAAGATCTTTGAGTTGTCAAAAGCATTATGAAATTTAGTACAGTATGCATTCTGAAGCAGAGAACAGTTAACCAGGATTAAGATTATATGTACTATTAGACAACACTGCTGGTCCAGACCAGTTAAACATAATCTAGTGCACCTAACAGTCAATCACTTCAAAATCATGACAAGGCAGTGACTGCATAGTACTTGTAGCAATTTCTTCTAGTGAATACGTAGCTCCAGTAGTGTTCTACAGGCAAATCAAACATTTGACTTTTCTTGCAAATGATTTCTGAAATAGAACTCCAATGGGACAGTAAAACATCAAAGCACTCCTAACGCAAGGTTAAGAGCTGTGATATTCCTACATGAAAGTTAGTGCTGTCCGACAAATATCAGACAGCTCTTCATGATACAGCAATATAAAGAAGGCAAATTCTTTGAGTTGGATTTTTTTTTATTTTTTGTTTATTGGTGGTGGCTTTTTTTTGAGTTACATGGGGACTATCACTTGCAAACTTTAATCAAAATAGCTGTAATTCATCTACAGGCTTGGGGCGGTGTGGCTGGAGGACTGCGTAGAGGAAATGGACCTGGGGGTATTGATTGATGCTCGGCTGAACATGAGCCGACAGTGTGCCCAGGTGGCCAAGAAGGCCAATGGCATCCTGGCTTGCATCAGAAACAGCATTGCGAGCAGGAGCAGAGAGGTGATTGTTCCCCTGTATTCAGCACTGGTGAGGCCGCACCTCGAGTGCTGTGTCCAGTTTTGGGCCCCTCACTGCAAGAAAGATATTGAGGCCCTGGAACGTGTTCAAAGGAGGGCAACAAAGCTGGTGAGGGGTCTGGAACACAGGCCATATGAGGAGAGGCTGAAGGAGCTGGGAATGTTCAGCCTGGAGAAGAGGAGGCTCAGGGGAGACCTCATTGCTCTCTATAACTTCCTGAAGGGAGGCTGTAGTGAGCTGGGGGTCGGCCTCTTCTCTCGTGTCATCAGTGATAGGACCAGGGGAAATGGCTTCAAGCTACGGCAGGGGAGATTCAGGCTGGACATGAGGAAGTGTTACTGTTCAGAAAGGGTGGTCAGGCACTGGAATGGATGCCCAGGGAGGTGGTGGAGTCACCGACCCTGGGGGTGTTCAAGGAAAGGCTGGATGTTGTGTTGAGGGACATGGTTTAGTAGGAGCTATTGGGAATAAGTGAACGGTTGGACTGGGTGATCTTTTAGGTCTTTTCCAACCTTGGTGATTCTATGATTCTAATTTATAGGGCTCATGTAAAGGAAATATATGTTCAGAGTTCAGGAGTACTCTTATCACCATATAGAGAGAAACGGAATTAATGAGAAGTTCTTTCCTTCTCCTCACTCAAGAAAAGTGTTGGGTTTTTTTGTGTGCTGTTTTTGTTGTTGTTTGTTTGCAGTTTCTGCAGGTTGTGTAAGGTTCTATATATTTGACAGCCCAAAGAGGAAGTATCGCTTCAAAAGGGAAAAAAAAAAAAATAGCTATCCTAATGTTTTTTAGATCACTTTAATACGTTTCTAAAGTAATTTTAATCACATCAGTGGGATATTGTTTCAGTTCTTTTCCATTAACTGAAAATCAAATCAAGTGACATTTAATGTATTGCAGTAATATCCAAAAATACTATTATATTAGACAAATATTGTTTTAAAGTATACTGAACTAGTCTTGATATTTGCATTACCCGAAGTTTCGTTGTATCAGTCATCTATTTAAAAGAATGCATCTCTATAGACCTCACATTCACAATTCACAGTGAGATTTCCCAGTTTTAAGTCCAAGCATACTATTTTTCTCAGATATATACACTCCTGCCCCTCACCCCCTATTAATCTCACACATGTGGATTTCCTGCTATCAGTTTGACCATAATGCACAATCTAAAATATTACTACAATGACCAAGTTATCATGTAGCCAACCTGAATTATCAAAACATACCAGTTTTTTCTGATGTTCTGAGAAAAACCATGTCAGATGGGATTCGTTGATTCTGAGGAGAGAGGAAGAAAAAAGTACATTTTATTCTACGTAGGAAAACAGTAAATTCCAATCAAATGCCCAGTTAAGATCCTGTCACCAAAAGGTCAAACTTGGATTGAAACTCAATTAAAATAGGATTTATCAAAGCACTTTACATTCAGTATTTGCAATTCAGAAATCAATATTTTCAAAAAATTATACAATAAGCAAACGACATCTAATCCTTTCAGATGTTCTTTATAAGTGAATCATAAATACCTGAAGACCTGGACTGGTCTTTTCATGACTAAAAACAGTGCATCAAGACTATAAATCACTGAATATATACCACTGAAACACTAAAAGTAATATTCTATTGAGCAAAACCCTGATAGTTAGCAGGAAAAAAAGTAAACAGAAATTTCAAACATCTCAGCATTTAAGCTATATATGCAGTGTATATCAACTTTTGCCAGGCATCCTCTTTCTCTCTCCCAATATACAAATACAGAGAGGAAATTGCAAGCCATGAAGCAACGTTTCCCAGTTTCACGTATTTACAAACCTCTCCTTTGCAAAGACAAAATTGAATAGACTAAGGCTCAACTAAGGCTCGTCTTTTATTTCTGAAGAGCTCAAATGTCTGCTTGAAGAAAGAGTAGAAAGGAAAATAGATACGTAGCTGACAAAGACCATCATATGGCATACGTGAACCTCATGGATTTTAGCCTTAAAAAGCTTACTGAACTTACCAACTTAAGAAGTTAAGATATTTAATATATAAACATCTCAAAACTTATTATTTCACATTTAAATTATAATCAAACTGGAAAATTAATGCTGTGTAATTCAGTTGTAGCTCTATATTCTGCATAAACTACAAGCTATAAAGAACTTCAGTTATATAATTCAGAGAAGAAACAGCAGCACAGATGGGTTTCAAGCAGTCAGGAATCCCACTAGCCTGAAAATTTCAATGCAAAGCATGAGCACGTCTCAAGTCACCAACACAGTATATAGAATCCTGCCTTAAATTTTACTGAGTGATTCTAATCAGAATAATGAATTGATTCACTGTATCAAAGCAGAAGATACATCTTTGTAATACCCCCACAAAACATCTGAACTAATTACACTTTTCTGTGATAGCAATTGAAACACATACAGCGTGTAGCAGCTCTAACATACTCATCCCATTGGGAAATCACAGAACTATCTGAGTTGGAAGGGACATTTGAAGGTCATCTAGTCCAATTCCCCTGCTATGAACAGTGACATCTACAGGCAGCACAAAGACTGACTGTCTGACACTGAGCAGCTCCAGAGACAGGGAAGAGTGTGTCCCTTCTTTCTTACAGCGCCCATTTAGATACTTGAAGGCCACTCTCATGTCTTCCAGAACTCTCTCTTCTCCAGCCTGAGCAGCCCCAGTTCTCTCACCCTGTCCTCATAAGGAAGGTATTCCATTTCTTGCATCATTTTTGGGGCCCTCCTCTGGACTCACTCCAACAGGTCCAAGACCACCCTGTACTGAGGACACTGCAATCTGGACATAGTACTCTAGGAATGGTTTCACTAGTGCAAAGCAGAGGGAGCAGGATCACCTCCCACAGCATACTGGCCACTCTTCTTTTGGCGTAGCCCAGGACGTGCTTAATTTCATGGGCTGTGAGGTCACAGGGCTGGCTCATGTCCAACTTGCCACATCTTGAGCCCTCTTCAAAAGGACCGTGCTCAATCCCTTCATCCCCCAGCTCATACTGATAGCGGGGGTTGCTGCAACTTAGGTGCGAGACCCTTGTACTTGCATGTGTTGAATGTCATGAAGTTCTTCAGGGCCCACTGCCTGAGTCTGTCTAGGTGTCTCAAGATGCTATCCCACCCTGCCAGCATTTCAACAACACAACGCAGCTTAGTGTCATCCTAAAACTTGCTGAGAGCATACTTGATCCCAACACTGATGTCACTGATGAAAATATCAAAGAGCATCAGCCCCAGTTCTGATTCCTGAGGGGGTGGCACTCATCACTGGCATCCACCCAGACACTGAGCTACTGACCACTATTCCCTGGCTAAGTCTTGCACCCAGTTCCTCATCAATTTAATTGTCCAGCCATCAAACAATCACTCATCTTCCTGTGAGACAAAGATGCTGTGAGGGCCTTTGCCAAAGGCCTTCCTGAAGTCCCAGTAGAAGACATCACTGGCTCTTCCCTTTCCCACTGACGCAGTAACACCACTGTAGGAGGCTGCAACATTGATCAGACAGGACTCGCTCTGGATGAAGCCATGCTGGCTTTCCTGTATCACCTCTCTCTCTTCCACGTGCCTTAGCACAGCTTCCAGGTGAATTTCTTCCATGATATTCCCCAGCACAGAAGCGAAGCTGAGAAGTCAGTAGTTCCCTCGGTCATCCGTCCTACCCATGTTAAAAGCAGGTACAACTCTGCCTTTTTCCAGACACAGGGGACTCCACGTGACGGCCATGACTTTTCAAATGGCACCGTGAGTGCCTCAGCAACTGCATCAGCCTCTTCCTTTAGGACTCTGGGCTGCATCTCATTGGGTCCCATAGACTTACAGGTGTTCAGGATCCTCAGGTGGTCACAAACCTGATCTCTGCTTCCTGTGGGAGGATCACAGCCTCTTAGCCTCCACCTTCCGACTCCTCCACCTGAGGGATGCCTGAAGAACAGCTGCTGGTGAAGACTGAGGCAAAAAAAACTGTTGAGTACCTCAGCCTTCTGCCTGTCCTTTGTTACCAGCCTGCCTGTAGTGCTCACTGGGCCTGAGGGGTGTGCCTGCTTGGACCTTCCTTTTCTGGTTGATGGACCTGTAAAGGGTTTCTTGTTTTTCTCTGCACCACTTCCAAAGCCTACTTCCAGTTGGGCCTTTGCATTCCTGACCCCATCTCTACAAATCCCAACAACAAAAATCCATAGGTAATGGTGGCGAATACATTGAACAGTGGTATTTTGTAGCTGAGAATTTGTTCTATCAAATACTGTTATTACATTATTTGCATTTGTTGTAGTTTCCATGGAAATAAACAGAAGGCATTACTTTCAGAGTGACCTATGCAAGGTGCTGTACTTTAAGCTTTGCCTTAGTTCTTGAGTAATCACACTAATAAAATTATTTCTGACCAAAAAATATCCAAGCTACTTTAAGATGTTCTAACACTAGGCAAAGTTTTCAATTCCTACAAAGAAACATTCTTGAGAGCACCATGCTGTCACATCAGCATCATTTAGAATAACGTTAGCAAAATAAATCTCAGGTTTTATTTTATAGAGGCTCACCTTTGAGGGAAGTTGGTTCAGAAATGGAAGCAACTAAGACTGTATCTTCTATTGATTCAGAGATAGGCTATGGAGAGGTTAAGCCAGGAAACAGGAGGTATCTCAAGCAAACATGAAACTGGAAAATTGAGCAAGACTCAAAACGCTCAAAAAAAGGATGCATCTTTTCATTTTTTTTTTAATCTGAAGACCCTACATGGTCAAAAACAAATTTCTAATCGTACCTTAAAAATTACATGTTTTATGAGCAGATATGTCATAGTTTGCAGCAATTCTCATTCGTTGCTAAAAGCACAAACAGGTAACAATTTGTCTATATGTCAACAGTATTCCCCTTAAAGATGCTGGTCACGTGCAACTGGAGTGTATTTACAACTACAGTGTATTTACTATCTTACATTACAACAGAAGACCACCCACATTTATTATACATCACAAGCACAGATTCAACCAGAAATGTTTCATATTCAGATTTGAGAAAAATAATGCAAGACAAAGGGTAACCTTACTACATACTGTGTGCAAATTAGCCCTAAAACAACAAACAAAAAGGATGGGGAAAATGCAAGTTCAAAATTAAATATTTAATTAAATGACAATAACAATTAACCAGATAAACTGCCTTCATATAGATTAACTATACATTTTTACAGCCTCCCTGCCAGCTCTGACATAAATCCATTACGCGAGTTTCAGGTTACTGGCTTCATGCCTACAAACTGCAGTTACTTCTAAACAGGCTAAAAAACTTGACCAATAGTCTTAAAATTTTGGAAAAGTAACAGCGCAGCAATCCAATACAGAGTTAAATAGAAGTTCTAATAATCAGAGTGAGTTACCATGTTTTAAAAGCCATTATCAGATTCAGTGAAGAATGCGTGTCGCACATTCAGCACACAGATACTGAGCATCGGGTGAGTTTTTCAAGTCAAGTCGTTATACCTCACAAAACTGAGCATTATCCAATTAGTGACATGACTATTTTCACATTTTAGAAGAAAACGTACACCTTGATTTTGTCTTTTAAATGGGTTCTCTCTACATATTTTTTCCTTCCTGAAAAGCAAATGCATTAAAGAATTTGAATGCATTCTTTCATGTAACTAAGGGGAGGAATGGTACTTCGTTTACCTTATCTGTAAGAAAAGAAACAGTTTATGACTGACGTGTCTTTTTTTTCCATCAGGTTTTCTATGTTTTGGAAGCAGGTAGAAAGATTCCATGTGAGCGTTAGATGAAAAAATGTCACTATTATTGCTGACACTGCAAAGCAAAGATCTCCTTGCAAGTATCTGATACCTAGTCTATAAAAGATTGACTACACAAAAACAGATGGCAAGCACGCTACAAAAATCCTTAGCAAACCTCATTATGGAGAAAATTAAGTTTTGTTATGTGCTGCCACAAACAGCAGCAAAATGTTAATCATGTTAATCCTCGTGTCATGTTTATCAAAAATGAAACAAGTTACAATGACAACACATACGACTTCAAACATTCAGAAATCCATGAACAAACGACGTAGTCTCAATTACCATGCAGATGAACCTAGAAACGTTTATTGATTACAGCAAAGTCTGAATATACAAGTCATAAAAACTACAACACTACGTTTTTCAAAGTCTGAGCAGAATTACAGCTCCAAGACAGGTGTGTTCCCATTTCTCTTAGTGTTGGCTTATGCTGCTGATTTAGAGATTCTTTCTAGAGGCCAATGACAAGGCAATAGTTAATGGGAGCCAAGTGCTTCTCCAGCTTCTGGGCTTCTATCTACCTCCAACCTAGAACACTAGTCTTACTGAAAAACAAGGAAACTCACTAATGCATCCACTCTTCCTTGCAGAAGAGACTACATGCCTCATGTGAAAGAATATTGAGGAGTCTAGCAGTGGTATTCTTCATTTCTCATGTTACTGTTGCAAAATCTTTATTAATATACACTTCTGCAGCTCCATACTCATTCCTCCAATTCCCCTACAACTGCTCATAAGCTACAAGACCATCAAGATTTTGCATGTACTGTTTTGTATTATCCATTTAATATGAACCAGGTACTTTTCTCATTGCCTGAAATATCCATGCTTAATTCTGAGTTAGAAATGGAAGAGACACTCTGCAGTTGTTTTCTGCATTTTCATGCTGTGTATGTTAACAGTCTTTACAAATGCTGGTTATATTTCACTTTACTCTTGTGATTAAGGGGAAAAAGTTCCGTGCCCCTTTATCTAAGAGAAGCTTTTAAAGTAAGACGAAGCTTTACTGCTTCACATTTTAAAAAAGCTGTTATCAATGTGCTACTAATATATCACCTATTAAAAAGCAAATCTGTTGTATTCTCCTCACACAATCAGAAATTGTTCCAGTCAAAAATCTACAGTAACTAAATAACGCCTCATCGACTCTTCCAGTTATCTTAAATCTCTGCACACCCATGCATTCATAGAAAAATAATATATCTAAAAACTGGACCAGGAGCAGCATGTCTGCTTACAGCAAGAGGAGGGGGAATGTTCAAATGGCTTCCAACCTCTAAAAATTGATAATACTTCAACCTTTTGAGGCATTCTCCTGACCTAGTATTACCACTCTACAGAATTTTTACTTGAAACTAGAGATACAATTTACCCAGAGCTAAGTTGTTTCAACTACATTGCAGTCACTTAGAATGGATTCCAAATTAAAAAAAAAAAAGATAAAAATAAAAAAATCAGAGGATATTCAAAGATCAAACACAGAAAAGCTTTTCAGTTATTAGTATTTGTGGTGCAGTTGCTAGTTAACATATGGATCTCCAGCTCAAATGAGTCATTAATTTCACTGAAGAAATGCTGTTGATGCATCTTCTAATCAAATACAACGTTAACTTGTTTCTTTGCCATTAGAGTGAGCAATTGAACATTTCACTCCTGACTGGTTCTTCGGCTTAAGAGTCATACTATGAAATGGAAAAGTGCTTACTCTAGCAAAATACACTTCTAAACAGAATTAAAAAACATTTAATTTCATTAGTTTAAGGTACTCACACAAACCAAAAGCAAAAACAGGAAAAAAACTGACTTGGGGACAGGAAGGAGCTTGTGGTTGAAGTATAACAGATAAGTAATTGCATGCATGTCAACAAGATACTCAAGTAAAATCCTCCTTAAAAGGAACTACACCTACTACTTCCCTAAATCCTTAACACTGCTTTTATGTTATAAACTTCAGGTACCCACAGCACATGGTTTATAAGTTGCTGCAAACAATGATGAAATAAATGCTAATAATCTACCTCAAACAAGACAGATTCATCCCCAAATTAATCCCACTTTCCCAAATTCTACTAGAATTCAATAGGTGGATGAATCTTGGTAGGTTTCAGGGAAAGTATATCTTTGCCACCCCTATAAGCTTCCCAAATGCAGCATAACTAATTAATTCCAGGTTTAAAGACTAAAGCAAGCCTAAAAGTTTTTTTTTAAAATAAAGATCAAAATAAAAACTTGCTTTAAGTGCCCTGAAGAATATCTGGAATAGGTTCAAGTGATCACTAAGATAGCAAGGTAAAAGACAGGGCACGCCTGTCCTGTATATCTGTCAATATTAATCTTGTCTATGCTAGTATATGCTGCTCAGAGGGTCCCAACAAGACATCAGGTACAGGGAGCAGATAAAAGGTGTAGGGGGGGTGGGAGGGGAGGGAATGTAGGCAGAACTTAGCACTAACTACATAGAAAGAAAGCAAGCTGTAGTTTTCCCCAAAGCAAACAAGAGCTTTCTCATATGTGGCTGAACAAAGACTATAACAATTCACGAGTTCTTTAAATTCTCTAAGAAAAAGGAAGGATATTTACAACCAAAACAAAAGCAAAATGAATCATGAGGGGAGCGTATCTGCTCAAGGCTTTTTCCTTCAATAAAAAGTCACTAAATAGTAATGATCCCATGCAGAAGTTTAGAAAAGTCAAGTCACTGCCGAGGTTCCACATTCTCCTGCCTACCTACAACTTGCCACACAACACCTCAAACAAAACTGCATACAAGGACACAAACTTCAACTGGAAGTAACTTTCTAGGATTGAGGGATGTCTTTTTTACAAAGTAAAATCGGAATCATTTGATGGCACTAAGAAATTAAGTCATCCTTCTGAAATAAACTTATGTGTTTGTTTTTTTTTTAACAAGAAAAATAAGTCAACTTCGTGGTTACAACAGCTTCTTAGTCTCCTATAGCATGGTATGATAGCAAATATAAACTGCACACCTAACCTATAGGGATATATTCTTATTGTAGGAAAACCAGAGCTTGCATTATGATCTCTTTACAGTTTTGCCTAGATCACTTCCTGAAACAAACCAACTGAAGTAAGCAACACCGTCTTTATTATGATATTAACCTCAAGGAAAAAAGTTCACAGCTCTCACCCACCACCTAAAACCAATAACTTGAATGATTCCCCTCCACTCCCTTTTTTAAGAACAGAGATATGCACACAGCTTATCCTAGAAGGCTTCAGGCATCACAAAAAATATCTGAAGGAAGATACTAGAAGAAAGGTATTGGTAGTCAGTCACCTTAGCACACCCACCTAGGAGAGCACAAGCCAAAGAATATCATTCTGCACGCCTTTCACTAGATAAGTATATTCCAATTTATAAGGTATAAGGGCTTACATCCAATTAAGATTATAATTAAACCCAAAAAGAGACTTCAAGTTTATCAAATAAGACTCAAACTAAAATATTACTTACTTAGTACTTCACAGATAAGTACCTCAACATACTTCTCTCCGGAAGATTATTAGCACATTAATACTCTTTAGTCTCTAAAATATATTTTAAAAGTATCAACCTTTTCCACTATGATGAGGTCTCCAACTTGTATGTCTGAACTCTTAACTTGCACTTTACCTTAAAAGAAAAAAAAAAAAAAAGAATATTAATGCCTGCCTAGGTTGATTACAAAGAGTCATAAAAATATAAATGCAAGATGTACTTCAAGATATTACTGTTTGGTGAAAAAGTTACAATTGATACAGAATTGATATTTGAAGAGCATACTAATAAATAGATGTCATCTCTAAACGGATCATTAATTATGAGGTTTTGAAAGTGTATAGTTTTCTAGGCAAGTAGCTACTGTAATAGTATACTGGAGAGACACTGAATCTGATAAACAATAGCAATAATTGAGTTACAGAACTGGAAAAAATGATTTTGTGTCACCTACTATGCACCCCCTACCACATGTCAGAAGTGACAAGGCTTAGCCACAAAGCATCTTACACATAAATTGTTGATAACTGGGCTTTGACCAACAGGTAGCTTTACTCAGTCACAGACATCATCGACAACCAGCACTGCCTGAGCCTTGCTGGAAATCACAGTAGAAAAGAGGTAAATGTTAAGTCAGAAAAAAATGCCTGAATATTTCATTTTAGGAAATTAAAATAACAAAATCTGAGAGTTTTCACTTGCTGGAGCTGCCCATTCAGTGAACAACTGGTTCAAAACAGACAGCACACGTCAATTTTAACTCTGTATTTTCTGTAGGGAAACGAATATTTTTTATGACAGTTAAATCTTAGTATTATTATCTGAAAGGAGAGGTTAAGCTACTGCCCAAAATGTGCTGTTGTTAATCTCACTAGAATTGAGGATTTCTAGTCTTAGTCCTCGCTACAAATTCACGAAGTGTTGCTTCCCTGAGTTAAAAAACAGCAAAACAACAGACAAAAAATAACCCTACAAACCAGCTACCAGTCATTCTCTTCGAAGGTACATAAGCAGTAGTAAACTCAGATGTGTTAACTCAGGCTGTGAACATACCTATATATACATACACACAGGTTTTTTACATGTATATATACACACATACAGCCTGATGAGCTGAAATGTACGTCCATACGAAATCTTTTCCCATCAGAAGCAGTGGGAGTCTTGTTAGCACGTCTTAAGAAATTAAAAATCAAACTGAATGGATTACAGAAGAGATGACCCACAGAAGCACTGCAGAAGCAGCAATCGGTAGTAGGCAGTGTTACGAATTGCAGATTAATTACATTCTGCTATTTCTCATTCATAGGAGGTATAAATAAACTAAGATAGGTCCCAAATCCTCGCTGTAACTCAATGAAGAGAAATCTGGCAGTTACTTTCACAAAATTCCTACGTTTTAATACCTTTGACTGAATGTATCTTATGATTAAAGAGAAAATAAGTCATATTTAATGCAAAAACAGCAGCTTCAGTTTACTTAATGAATTTATTCCTATAATTGATCTAATTTTCAGTATGCTTTCCATAGTATTAGTGTTTCCAAGATAAGGAAAGAATGTCAGTGGAGATCAGAACTATTATTTTAGCCTGCCTGCACAGCTATTTTGGAAAGCCAGTATTTGTTACTGAAAATCTTTTAAAACAATCCAATCCAAAACATCTTTGCTTCCCACTCTTTAACATATAACCAATCACATCTTCAGTCCGACTCCCAATCTCATCATAACCCAACTGTGATGGTGAACACAACAGCAGAACCTCTGATTCTAAAAGCAGTAGCAAGAACTATGAGTAATCGACAGGAGCGTTCAACAGCTGGGACGGGAATCAGGTTAGCATCAATCTCACAAGTCAACATATTTAGACTGCCTAACTATAGAGGGAATTCACAGGTTTGCACCAAGTCCCAAGTTTTGATTAGAGGTGAACAGCACCTATTTTGTTACCAATTTATCTCCTGGGAATTTCCCAACAGACAAAAATCCGAGTACTTTGTGCTGCATCTCAACTCTGCCACCTGCACAGTCGAACGTGACTAAAGCTATACAGCAGCGTTAACCAAATGAAACTGACAGCAATTTGATCAAATCAAACAACTGAAATCTCCAGTCATGTTCTAACAGCATCTAAAGTAAAGAGCAGAAGAGACTAACTTTTGGATGACAAAGTAGAACTTCCATTTGTGGCACTCCAAGGCAGCAAAGACTCCAAGGACAAGATATACCAACAGGAACCTAGACATCACCTTTGCTTGTATTCAGCCTACTAACACGGGGAATTTCACATTACAAATAGAAAAATTTCCTTAACAGATATTTTTCTAGGTGATTAACACTTTGGAACACCTTCTTTATAATACACTTATATATCCTGTTGGAAGTCTGGTTATCTCTATAAATATGGAAGCCTATGACATAAGAATTATTTCTACAATGAATCTGAATAAGAGGACATGTTCCTCTAAAACTGAATGGTTAAGTGTGGCAGTAACTAAAAAAGTAGCTATGGATTTTGAAAAGCTGGCAAATATTGCCTTCCTCTAGATCAAAAAAAAAGGAAAATTAGATATTTTCAGTTCAACATTTCAGAGAATATTAAAATACAAATTAGTAAAGATGCATTTAGAGAAAAAACTCACAATGTTATTTGCTTCATAAACTATGCTTGCTCACTATTCTTTCATTAGAAACATTTCAGTAGCAAGACACTCTTCACCACCTGTGTAATTATTAATAACATCCAAAGCAATCAGAAGTGGCTGCACATCCAGACTTCATAGTCCACCAAAGTGCAAGGCTTTTGCCTAAAGCTACAAACAGAATTATGCAAAATTGGAGTACTGCAACATATCTGTAGTGATTCATTACGCTTTCAAGACAGTCTTCTGAAAAGCACTGAAATTATTTGAAAAAACCTAATAAACTTCTCACATGTGCTCAGTATTTCACATAATTTAAGAAATGAAGTGAACAAAACAAGGTATTACGTGTATTACAAAGGACTTTATTAATGAGCATTTCTTTGAGTAGAAAAACTCCTGAAAGAACAACAGGTGCTTCTGAGAGACCTTGAAAATAATTTCCAATTGCTCATCTTACACATTGTATCTTGAGTACTGTCTGAAAAGAACACTTTTGGAACTAGTAACAGATTGTTTCTAACCAGTAAATACCAAGCTCTGGAGAACAGTCAAGGGTAAAACACATCTAAGTCTTACCTAGTATTTATTAGCTACAGCAGTCAACATAATTAGAGTACATACAGTACAATGGGGGACTGAAAGAAAGACTTCATTAAGTTACAGTGATGATGATTTTTTCAGTGAAAATGCTGTCCTCGAGTCCTTCTTTCAAACTCCATGCATAGCAAACTGATATCAGCCTTAAACCACTAATTTAAAACTCCAGAGATGCTTCACAACTGACATTTTTTCTTTTCCAGCTTCTTTTTGAAACTCTTTTAAAAATAAATTCTAAATTTTCTTGCTGTTGCTTAGAGCTCCCCTGATCAACCAGATTAAATGGATACAATGCTTTAAAGAAAACGTACGTGCTCCAAATGATCTAAATACCAGGAACAGACTGTAGGTTTGAAACACTGCAAGCAATAATGACCTAACATTACTCTACAGAATGGCCAGGGTTGGAAGGGACCTCAAGGATCATGAATCTCCACCCCCCTGCCACACGCAGGGCCACCAACCTCCACATTTCATAGCAGCCCAGGCTGCCCAGGGCCCCATCCAACCTGGCCTTGAACTTCAAGAGATGGGGCATCCACAGCCTCTGGGCAGCTGTTCCAGCACCTCACCACTCTCTCTGTAAAGGATTTCCCCCTGACATCCAACCTCAATCTTCCCTCCCTCTAGATTCAGAAATACATTCTTCTAAATGCAGGACATTTTTAAGAAGCACAAGAATGATCTGTACTTGAAGAGCTGAAGTTGTATTATAAGAAGTTCCAGTACAGATTTTAGTTAACTACAGTGTTACAATAATTATCAGGGCATTCTGATAAAAATCTGATTTTAAATTTGCAGATAACTCAGGTACAAGTGACTCAAAACTGAACGCTTCTTAATGGAGAACACTCTGAAATTAAAAAAAGGTCAACTGAGATAAAAATCTCAGTAATGCAGCATTTTAGGAGCACAGTATGAACAGAATTGAAAAGTAAAAGAAATCGTTCATGTCACTCCAGCTCCCTAAAAGATTTCTGAGTGCTCAGATTTTCAAGCAAGCATACTGGCTTTCACACTTAGTTTTATCCTTATTATAGCAGTTGTTCATATTATTAAAAAGTTGACTTGCTGATAAGAACAAACACCAATTCAAGATCTTGTATCACTTAAAAAGCCATTACTTCTTTTACTAGCAACACAGCAGTCATAAAATGCTTATTTTTAAATGTCTGGGGAGTTCCTCAGGCCCAAAATGACTCCACAGAATGGCAACACCATTGAGTAGTCGAAGAAGTCCTGGTTTTAATGCACAGCAATGCCATGTAAGAAGATTTTAACTGACCAATCAGCCTACATACACTACTTTAATACAAGTAATTAACTATAGTTCAAGTAACAGTAGTTTATTTTCCCTAAACAACTACCAGTGACAATGAAAGATGGAATGAAAATAGCACAATTAAGCAAAGGGTAGAACTGAACATTACTAACTTTTATTTTTCCTACTGAGGCATTCATCTGAGCAAGGCAATTTGCTTAACTTCTCTATGTCAATTTCTCCATTTTTTGAGGTGGAAAAATATCTATTTCAAAGAAAAGACTCTACAAAAGTCATAAAATCATTGGGGGGAAAAAATAAGATGTTACAGAAGTATGAAGTACAGTTCCACTCTGAAAAGCAACTCTAAAGAGAGGCATTGATTTTCAGGCTTTTAATTAAATCAGTATCAAATTTGCTCACTCACAAGTAACAAAGCCTTCTTTCTCTAAACCATTAGCCTGTAGCCTAGGAAAGTCTAAACGATTTCTTTTCCTCTCTTACAGAGTATCACCAAAATTCTGTAATTATTTGTAATTATATTGAAAATTACTGACAAAAATAGTTATCTGAGATGTAGCCTTTATTAATTTGCATAGATAAGTTCCTAAATCCTCAAAGTCTGTAAAAATATTCATCTAAATTTATCAAAACAGGAAGTTCATGGTTGGGTTTTTTTGCCTCAAAACAACACATTTCAGTTTCAGAATGAAGTGTTTAGAAAAATGCTATTAATTATGAGCTGCAAAAGTTTTTCATTTATTGTTCTACATGTAAGTTTAATAGTTTTTCATAAGGCTTAATTCTGAGTGGAGTTATAACAAAGCTTTCATTATTGAAAGCAGCTCCACCTCAAAACATTCAGAGCTCAGCTATCACACCACAGCCAATGTGTGATTCAGAGTTTACTGCAATGATCTTGAATCTTCTCTCCAATACCCCTGTCTTTAAAAAAAAGTGAGAAAGAACACAAACAGAACATAAAACAAGTATGAAATCATGATAACACTGACACCAACATCTGAAAGTTGAAATAAACTTACACATTTCTAGGGAAAAGTACACTGCTTTTATTTTGTAAGAAAAAACATTCTTAAAACCTTCTGTTTGGAAGAAGGGACTGCTCTCTGTGCATCAGTTGCTGACATAATTACTTCACCTATATTAAATGTATATTTAATATACATTTAAATGTACATTAAACTATATTAATATTATATTATTAAATGTATATTCCATGTGTATAAAATAGCAGCGTCAAGGTGACCAAATCAGGTTTTAATTCAAGAAGTTACTTATTTCTAAGAGAAGTTACAAAGTGAAATTTCTCAAATACATGTATTTAAAAATATTATACATACTGGGAATATGATGGAATCACGATTCCCAAGCTGTTATTTAAGTGCAGCTTAATGCCTAGCAATCTACCTTTAAATAGCCACAATGTTTGAAAAAATGTGGAAAACTTCCCATACTTGTTGTTAGAAAGCTAGAGAGAAAAGTAAAGAGACAGGCACAAAAAGCACCAAAGCAAGCTCTTAAAATTACTGGCATTGATATCACACTGATAACTATAAGCCATAAACTTCAGAAGTAAGGATTTCAGGTCACTACCACAGCTGTTGGATAGGACAGCACATGTAAGTTATATTGAAGGTATGTTCAGCGCCACGTCATAACAGGTTTAAAAAACTAGAACCAACTAGCAGCTTAAATTACAGCTTTAATGAAAAACTGTAAGAGTCTAATTCTTTACAGACTGTATTAAGAATGGTAAAGGTCCAGATGCCACCGTTGCAACCACCTGAGTTAAATACATAGCTATACTACTTGCAGATCGCTGCAGTGCATGTCTAAAGGCTGATAAAGCTATTTCAGGTTGACAAGGAAGGGAAGAACAACAGTTGCTATGCTGCTCCCTGCTCTATGCAAATTCCAGGCAAGAATGCTAGTTTCCACATTGGTTACTATTCCTCACAGTTGTAGATGACATCATCATTAATGGGACTGTTCACCATTTACCTACCTTTCAATTACTTTTTTAAATGGTGTTAACATGGCAAGATGTGGGTAACAGAAGGGGGCTGCATGGGTAGGCTCTGTGAGAAGAGAGCAGGGGCTGCCTCATGCCAAGCACAGGCAGGTTCCAGCTCCAAAAGGGACCCATCACTGGTCAAAGCTGAGCCAGTGAGTGATACTGCTTGTACATCTGTGATAACACATTTAAGGAAGGATAAAAAAGAGCCATGAAGCAGTCGTGTGAGGAGTCAAAACTGAGAGACACTCCTCTGCAGGCACCAAGGTCAGTGCAAAAGAAGGGTAGGAGGTACTCCAGGCACAGAACAGAAGTTTGCCTGCAGCCCAGGATGCTGTCTGTCTGTAGCCCATGGGGCACCATGCAAAGCAGATTTCCACATGCAGCCCATGGAAGACAGGCCAAAGCAAGATGTCAATATGATCTGAATGAAGTCAGAGCATGTGGAGAAGAGCACTTCCAGAAACAGGCTGTCTGGTGGGAAATTCTGGCCAGTGTGGGTAACACACTGAAGTAATTTGTCCTTTTAAGACTACACTCCAAGGAAAAGACCAGTGATGGAGCAGTTCTTGAACTGAAGACCAGGGGAAGACCACGCTGGCACAGCTCCAGAAGGACTGCATCCTATGACAGGGACCTCACCCTGCAGCAGATGAAGAGAGTAGAGGAAGGAGTGACAAAGAGAAACCATTATGGACCAGGAGCTGAGTCTGGGAAGAAAGTGAGTGGGAGAAAGGTGGCTTCCATTTGTTTTTATTTCTCACTATTCTACTTTATTATTAACTGGCAACAAATTATTCTTTAACAAATAGAATCTGTTTTGCCTCTAATTTGTTGAGCAACCTCCACGTTCTTATCTCAAGGTTTTTGGGTGGTTTGTTTTCCCTCCAATATTTTCCTCCCCCTGTTCTGCTGTGGAAGGAGAATAAGAGTGGCCTTGTAGGAATCCAGCAACCAAAGCTAACACACCACAGAAGAGCAAGATTTTTGAACAAACTTGTGTTACATTACAGGACTCATTCATATTTTTTGTGAGGAAAATTATCCTGAGGTACTCCAAGGGTTTCTTAAGATTCCCACATCTGGCAAAATTACTCTTCCCACAGACTATCAAAATATATTCACCAAGATACACTAAAAAGTGCAGTGAAACATATGCTGGGAAAGTGTGAACAGATTCACTCTCAGCAAAATATACACTATTACATTCTAACTGCTTGAGAAATAACCTCACATTACTTACCATCTTCATGCTTTAGAACTACTAAGGGTTTTCCCTGGCATGAAAAGATTAAAAGAGACTTCCTAGAGTGTTGTAGGAAAATGACCTTCCACAGTAATAGCTACTTCATTTTGTTTTGTAATGTTATTCACTACTTTGACTTGATAAAATCTATTCATTATTTTTACACTTTTCTATGTGGCACTTGCTTCTGAATCTAAATACTAAAATACGCTAAGCAACTTAACAGAAAAAATATTTCTATACTTTTATGTCCATATTAAATATTTACGATAACCTATAGAATTCAATTGTCACTTCATTCTTACAGCGATTCTTTTCTTTAAAGAACTTTGTGAAAAATCAAAGACTTGGAATCCAAAAGAAGTCACAGTCATGCTTCCCCAAGGCCTCTGACACAGTCCCCCAGAATACCCTTCTCTCCAAACTGGAAAGGTGCAGATCTGATGGGTGGATCATTCAATGGGCAGTGAGCTGGCTATCAGATCATAGCCCCAGTGGTGGTCAATGGCTCAGTGTCCAGATCAGTGACGAGTAGTGTGCCCTGGAAGTCCGCACTGGGATCAACGCTCTTTAATAACCAAGCTGTGTGGTATGGCCAACACACCTGAGCAATGGGCTGTCATTCAGAGATACTGAGGCTTAAGCACCGGCCCAGGTGAATCTCATGAGGTTCAGCAAATCCAAGTGCAGGTCTTGCACATGGGGTCCTGGCAACTCGCGCTACCAACAGAAGGTGAGGGACATAAGGAATGAGCACAGCCCTGCAGTGAAGAACTCGGGGATACTGGGGGATGGGAAGCTTGACACGAGTCAGTCTTACGATCTCACAGTCCAGAAAGCCAACCATATCCTGGACTGCATCAAAAGAAGTGCACCTAGCAAGTCAAGGGAGCTGATCCTTATTCTGCACTGGTGAGACCCTATCTAGAGTACTGTGTCCAGAATCACCTCCCTCAACCTGCTGCTCACAATTCTCTTGATGCAACCCAGGATATGACTGGCCTTCTGGGTTGCAAGCACACTTTGTTGAATCTTTTATCAACCAACATCACTTCCTCAGGGCTGCTCTCAAGCCATTTTACACCCAACCTGTATCTGTGCTTGGGACTGCCCCAACCCAGGTGTGGGACACTGCACTTGACTTTGTTGGACTCCATTAGGTCAGCATGGGCCCATCTCTCAAGCCTGTCCAGGTCCATCTGGATAGCATCCCTTCCCTCTAGCTTGTCAACTGCACTGCTCAGCTTGGCACTGTCTGCAAACTTGCTGAGGGTGCACTCCATGTCACCTACAAGGATGCTACATAACACCAGTCCCAACACTGATCCTGAGGAACACCACTTATCACTGGTTTCCACTCGGACACTGAGCTACTGACTGCAACTCTGAATGTGACTATCCAAGTGAGTGGTCCATCCATCACATCCATTTTTCTCCAATGTGTCTTCAGTATAGAAGAGACATAGATCTACTGGAAAAGGTCCAGAGGAAGGTCACAGAAGTGATCCAAGGGATGGAACACCTGTCCTATGAGGATAGGCTGAGAGAACTGGGCCTGTTCAAGCTGAAGAAGACAGAGCTCCTGTAAGACCTGACAGTGGCCTTTCAGTATCTAAAGGGGAGTCACAACAAAGAAGGGAACAGACTCTTCCCTGCCAACGGAGATATTTAGTGTCAGGCTGGACCAGACTATGAGCAACCCAGTCTAGATGTAGATACCCTTATTCATCACAAGGGAGTTGGACTAGAAGGCCTTCAAAGGTCTAACTCAAATAATTCTGTAATTTCACCAGCCTATTCCACTGTGTAGGGTTGAGACAAAAAGTGCAGAACTGACATCTCACTGAATGCCATACAACTGGATGTAGCCCACCAATACAGACCCCTCCACAGAGCATTTTTACCCTTAAGCAGATAATACTCTGACCTAACTTAGTGCCATCTGCAAACCTATTGAGGGTGCACTTGAGCCCCACCACCAGCCTCACTGATATTAAACAATATCAGTCCCAGTACTGAGCCCTGGGGAACATCACCAACTGTGACCAGACATAAGTCATAACTCTGACTTCTCCTTTTACTAATTTCTAGAAAGAAAACTTCAGATACTAAAGCTTTCTGTTCCTATTACGTGCTCATGTAATCTCAAATTATATGCAAAAACTGAAAGCAATACTTGATACATAAGCAGACTTTCAGTGCAACAACCTTTTCTTAAACACAAGTGCATAGGAAGATTCAAAGTCTCAAAATTTTTATTAGATTCATTTCTTAGTAACTGATTCCACACTTCATAGAGCTGACAGTCCTACTGAGTTTTCATTATCAATTTCAGGGAACTGCAGTTTGAAGTTACAGTGCTAACTAGTAACGTGCTTCAAAAATATATTGAATATATGCATACACATTTCATTTATAAGTAGCAAAAGATTTATAGTACTTCTTAATCTAACAGTTTCAATTTTGAGTGAATCACACATTTTAGTTCTGTATCAGTTTCATTTTGAATAGTACGGTTTGAATCTATTAGATATTTCTCTGAGCTGAAAATGAATGTTTGAGAAAAACAGATTAAATATTTCAAGGATTTGTACAAGTGGTTTTGCTAACCTCGTACTGTCAGCTTGCTATATAACTGTGAGTTCATTTCCTTGTCTCTCTTGTAACGTCGATACTCATCAACAGCTTCCCGTGCCACTGTGACCGTCAAAACAAATCCCTGTTGGAGATATAAAGATACAACTCAGAGTTAACAAAGGTCTAGAACAGAATCACAAGCAGGAGTACTATTCCAATTAAGAAAGTAAAAACTCTAAGTTCATGTTATTTACCAATACGTCACAAATACTGACAAAGAAAAAGGCTTTTTTTTTCCCTGAAAAATTAGGTATCTAAATATTTCTGCTGAATTTTTCACAGGATGGTGCCACTGCAGCTCCTAGAAATACAGAGTTCTACATGCAGTAAAGAATACAAGACCACACTGGGTTAAACATGTAGGAGTCTCTTTTCTCCCTCCTTTTTCTGTTTCTTCTCAGACACAGTTTCTTGAACTCCAGTACTTAGTCTTTCTCCATGAGTGAAAGAGGTGTATCATTTTCCAACAGTAAAGGGATCTTACTCTCAATACTCATTACTCTCATACAAGTAAGATCACTAAAAGAGGTTTAGATATTCACAAATCCTCCAACAGATAAGTCAAGTCTTCAGACTACTTATGTAGCTTAAGAAATCCACCAATACTCCCCTTCTTTACAGGAAGCTTTAAACCATCAGACTACTTGCAGCTTGCCAGTCTTCCCCCTACCCTCTCAGTATCAAGACGTAGAGATTTCCTAAAACAATCTTGATTACAGCAAGGCTGTTTCCCCATTCCAGCCCAACATTCCAAGGCCCAATCTGTTGCAAGCTTGAATTACACACTTCTTGTTTGTTCATGTTTGCACTAGCTGCACTAATCAAATTATAACTAGGTGGAAGAAACCACCTTCGTAGAACATATTCCTACTTGCACCCAGGGCACAGCCACATCTCCTAGGCATGCTAATATTATTGAAACCCAATTTCCAGATCTCAATTTAGCTCTTTAAGCAGAAAGTTCAGACAGTCTTGCCTCAGAATTCCATTTTCAACCTTGGAAAATATGAAGTACAAAACTGGTCAACTACCCTCTGAATGGTCGACACGCTGCTCTACTTGTGAAAGCGGTCTCTGTCTGTGTTCAATTTCCTCACACACGTGAATGACAAAGCAAAGGAAAACTAAGTTATTGCTACTCTCCTGATTACTGAGCTTTTCTCAGCAATTTCTACCAAAAAGGAGTACTACTAGCACAAGCTGTGATCACACTGCTTGATGGGAAAACTGGAAATGATATTCAAAATATCCCTTAATAAGACTATCAGTCTATACAGAACTGACCATTTATGTTATTAACAGATGATCTGCATTATGAAGTTTGGGGGAACTGCTTACTCTTTGACAGAGATGAGATGCCGTACTAAGTGATCTTTCTATTTTCTATTTTCCTTACCATCCCACTAACAGATCTCTGCTTAGCATTTCACAATGAAGAGATCAACTTCCAGACAAGGTTAACTTCTCTCTTGTCTTACTGGGTCAGCAAGAAAGACCTTCGTAAATACTCCCTTACGACCTCCTACTGCTGAACAACAGTCTTCCTGTCTTTGAATTGTTGGGGTTTTTTTTGTTGCAGCAAAAGTTGTCTTGGAGATTCTTCACACCTCTGTGTCCAGACAACCTCTCCTTGATCAGTACTTAAATGGACACACGTTGCAACAATTTAAACAATGAAATCAATCCAGAATATTTACTACATTGACTTGTTAAGAATGACCTTTACTCAAGCAGTCAGAATGTCATTGTTCTCCAATACCTCTGAGAAGCACCACCATAAAAAACTACTTCTTTTTAAAATGAATTTGGAAAACAAAGAATTTATTTTTCCTCATTTGTTTTTAAAAGGGGGGGGAGGTGTCTTAAAATGAGAACTACAAATCACAATAATATAGCTGGCAGACCACTAAAAGGGTCTCTCCAAACCTCAAGATAACCAAGTCAGAGGCAACCGACTTGAAGTTTCCCAAGAAAATACTACAGAGGGCTCAATAATAGAAAGACATATTGAAAAGAAACCAGTGCAACTGGAAGTGCAATCGATCAGGAAAAGCATGTTTAATGAGTAACTTATTTCCAAGACACCTTTTCCTTCTGCTTTGTCCACAGCTTAAAAAATAAAAAATCTTCATCAATTTTTATGAAAAAAATGTCATGACCAAAGTAGACAGAAGGAAAGCAAAAAAATGTATGCTTTCAATTCTGCTTTAGCCATAAGAAAAGTCAACACAAAAAAGAACTGGACCTTCCAAATGAGGTTCTCTATTAGCTAAAGTTCTGAGGTTTGTTGTTTTGAGATTTGTTTTGTTTGTTTTTTTCTAATCTCTCAGGTCACCACTGCTAGAAAGAAGCACTATACATTCAGACTGGTCTCTTAACAAAAAGCATTATCAAACAACTCCACCTGCAGTACCCACTGCAGTATGACTTATGCATTTTCTTTGTTTCATATTTATTCAATGAAGCTTATCTGATGCAAATTTATGAGATTTTTTTATACATTAGCTTTTCACTTGAAGTTTAAAATGTAGATAATAGCATTTTTCTGTTTACCAGAGGAGCCCAGTATGTATACAGGTAGCCTATTTTCAGTGCTGGTACAAACTGTGAGCAGGACACGACGAGAAAATAGAGATTCAGGAAAAACTTGAACTGTTCATACAAAACCTAAAATGGAAAAAAGAACATAAAACAGATAAATACCATGATTTTTATATGCACATAAATATTACATGTAGTATATAGAAAATCACCTGATCATGACAGTGGATACTGCCATACAAACATAGCACTGTAAGAGTGTATATAGTATTTAGGATATTATATATTGTACATCTAATACTATCATTTTATTATTAGGTAGCTATTTTTGTTGAGAAAATTTCTTTTTATATCAACGACTTTTCAATCTGAAAAAGCAATTTCCTGGATTTTTTATATTTTGAAAACAACTATGTGAGCTTACAGATCTTTAAAAACATTTAACATCTGTCAAGATCACAGTGCAAAAAATTTACTATGGAATTTAAAATAAATTTGCAATAATTCACATCCACTACGTTTGTGACGACAAGCAAGATAAGTTTCTGAACTTTTCCCCCCTACAGTGGCAGTACAAAAGCAGACTCCACATGCTTCATTAGTAGGTGAGGATAACATGGTATCTCTGACAGAATAACCAGAAGAGGCTACTGGACTGGAAATGCTACTGTAAAATTGAGACTGCACCACCTGAAACAGCGAGTAATCAACTGCTTCAAAGTTCAAGCATTCAAAACAGTTCAAATGCCACATTTGAAGAGTGTGCAATGCAATGACTTCTGTATGAAAATCCAAGTTGCTTCACAGATATATATTGCTTTCATCATCAGTATTATCAGTTAATTATGTAAAAAACTAAGCCCTAGGTGAAATAAATGCCCTAGAGAGTTAATTTTAAGGTGCCTGTCCATCAAGCACAAAGTACCAGCACCTTAGCAGTCAGCATCTTGCAAGACCAATACATTGCTACCGTTCTATTAAAATGAGGTTGCTCTATTACCTGAGCAACCTCAAACCAGAAGAGGAGATTTCAAGATTGGAAGTGATAAATACATAAAGCCAAAAAGTCAAATTTGAATTTGTAAGGAACATTGGAGCATCCTTCCAAAACGAAACTAATTCAGCAAGAACTTCTACCTCATGACAGTAGTGATACAGCTCATCATTTCTTGCCTTATTTTTTTTCTTGCTGTTTACAAAGACTTGATCTATTTGGTCAAAGCAGAAGTCCACAGAATACTCTGGGAGCTTTGGGCCTCCAAGCACATCCGTCCTACAGATTGGGTTGAGATCTGCAGGCAGAGGTTGAACAGCACTTTCCTACAAACTCTTTGAATATAGTAGATCATTGACAGCTTCTTCAGTACAAACTTAAACACTTCAGTCTCGTTAAGGAAACTCAAAGTCTCCAGTTACATAAAACCAATAATAAAAAAATAGATTACTGCTTTGAAGTTCATAAAAGGAATGACAAACTGTGGACCACTTCAGGTATTATAAGAATTTATACAGAATTCCTGAACAGGTGTCAAGACTAAGATGAAATAGTAAACAAACAGCACATACTAATAGAAGCAGGCTGTTTTGGTTTTGTTTCTTTTTTTGTTTGTTTGTTTCTTTTTTCTCTTTTAATAAATACAAGGAAATTAGACCTAAATTTGAAAACATCGTAACTCTTTCTCCCAGTAATATCCTGTTAATCTGAAGTTACCTTAAGCCCTGTACTCTGATATAAAAATCACTGAAAACTAGCTGTTGTCAGTTGCAGTGTTAAAAAACACACTTCTAAGCAGAAGACAGATTTAACATGATGAAGACTTCAACTAGGGTAACTCATTCAGGCCAACATTTAGCTACGTCTATGGATTTGGGACCAATACAACTGTGCTGTCCACAAATTACTTGCAGTGGAACAGAACAAAAACAACTACAGCGTACCTCCAATCAATGAAGACTGTTGATTTATGCCCAGAATTAAAATTCAAAAGCCTTTTATTTTCACCTAGTGTTGAACTTCATACTTAGGATTCCACTTTGTTACTACTGAATTTCAAATAATACTAAATATATGTGATTTTGTCTACACAGCCAAATCAAGATTATCCAAAGAGGTGAAAAACAAATCCCTCTCAACAGAGAATTGCAAGAAATGGCTGATCCTTACAGGAAACATGAATCTAGTTTAGGATTTGTAATATGCACTGAAGACTTCTAGTCACGATAATCAATGGCTTATTATATGCTTAATGAATTTGGTGACCTTTAGGAAAGCATATGCACCTCAACCAATTTCTCTGAATTTAATAATTTAAACTTGAGAAGAAAACATTTACTTGGTTCGATAGAGATGAGAATATTTAATCTGCCTACGGTAAGCGGCATTTTATTTATGTGGCAGGAGATCAGTCTTAATTACAAAGCCATTTGTCTCTTTTTTAATAAAGAAATGCATTAGAAAGCATCTGCCAGTCACCAAAGGAACAGAATCAATACTCATACATCTGCATGATCACGGAAATAAAAAATTTAAGACAAAGAATGTTTGTAAAAAATGGGTGTATTCTACAATTGAATGCAACAGGTCACAGAATGCTTGGAAAGTACCAGTAAAATATGGAATGTTGCCATATGTTTTTAGGTTTTATGTGCTGATGCTTCAACAGTTTTCTTCCCTAGTGCTGTATTTCATTATAGTAACTAATTTTTTGAGAGTGTGAACAAATGTTTCACCTTCATGTAAGCAACTAACTTGTGTAAGTAAGCAACTTACACACTGGAAACAAACAAACAAAAAAGAAGCCAACTACTAAGGCACCATATAGCTTCTTCCAAAAAAGAAAGCAAAAAGCTACAAATCCACATTCACTCCATGACAGAAGAACTGTCTGAAGGATTACTATCAAAACCAAGACTTCATTATTCTTAAGATATAAGAACTGCAATCAATAAGATTGTATTAATCAATTAGATTAATCAATTAATCAATTAATCGATAAGAACTACAACTCTGAAAAGTACTGGTCTACTAACCAAGGCTTGCTTATTTTCATACCAATAAATTTTTTCTGATGAGACGTTCTATAGTTCAGAGTGCATCATTTATTATGCTTTCAAAGGCAGTGAGTACAGTAAAGTACTTGTATGAGCACACTGATGTTCAACTGCTTGTATCTCTAGTTCGTGCTCTCTGGTATTTTCAGAATCAATTGTTCAGGAGTGATTCTGTTTCTAGAAGGGGATTCTAAATTTCTAATTATTTACAGAAAAGTGCGTGGAAATGCATCTCAAAGCAGTAATGCTTCACTGAATTCCAACCACTCAAATCATGCAAATATTTCTCATGTAAATATGTCTTTGATAATACAACACTTAAGAAAATGTAGCCTTGCTTTCACTCACAGCTGTGCCTAAAGACATCCAGATAAATGTCGAAAAAGTGAAGAATCTGGGCACACAAAATTATCTTTTTGCAGAACAGACAAAAATACTACAGAACATACAGTCAGCCCAATATGAGAAAACCAGCACCTTACCCCAGGTATAAAGGTAAAGATGTTGTATTTTTGATTCTTAATGGCATTTTTAGGGTATTTTTCTTCACACTTTTCAGGGCACCCAAGCCACACCGTGCGAGCCTTCAGCTCTTTCTTTCTTCTGCAGATGTTTATGAGCCAATCAGAACAACTGAAAAGAAAAACAATTTTTGATTTTAAAACTACAAATTAGATGTACGTGATCTTTGTTTTCCAAACATGGAATCCTAAAGACAAATACATAAGAAAAACAGGGTTTTTTTTTTCACCCCTCCATATCTACATTGACAAGCAAGATGTTTATTTCTAATATTTATTTACACTGAAGTCTTTATGCTGACACAAATACACTGTTTTTAATCTGTGCATCTGTACATATATACACACATTTTAAATAAATATAGATCTAAAACATGAAACACGTATGTGATTATAAATATAAAGTATAAAATAAATATTACAGCAACCAAGTAGAAGGTGTCCCTACAGGGAAGAGGAAAGACAAAGGACATTAGATATCCTTTACGGTCCCTTCCAACTCAAATCATTCTATGATTCAAAAAAAATATGGATAAATAAGAAATATATTTTAATATAGATATAAAAAACATTTTCACATTCTTTACAGGAAAGTCCAGTAAGATTTTGTCAAGTTAAACACACCTCACCCTAACAAAAACTGAAAAAATTGCTTTCTATGTCCATGAAGAAAATAATGATGGGCTCCAACTGTGGCAAATAAATCAATGTTGGGAGGAAGCAGAGGCAGAGGACAGACAGAGGAGGAGTCCTCCTAATGGCTAGGGCGGAATGAAATGCTGAAGGAAGCTGGAATTGCTACTACTGAAGCTGTCAGACTGTGCTGGAGCTGAAATATATGGTTGGTGCAATTTATACTGTGCAGGCAAGGAATTAACTGGATGGCCACTAAGATCCCTTCTTAAACTTCTTCCACAACGTCAGTGACATGGAATGCACAAATAAGCACTGAAGAAAGACTGATTACATCACTACACGCTACATAATACCACATCCTACATAAAATGCCATCTGTATTATCACAGGTCTACTTACTAAGCAATTTTGCCAAAGAAGAAATGCAATTCAAAGTTCTACAATTTTCTTATAGAAAACCAGACTACGCCAAAGTGAAATCATTCAAAGCAGCTATGTTTTGGAAAAGCCACCACACAGTACTCACAAGGTGATATTTGAGAACTTCAGCTCTGAATGCTGGATTCCTAGCATTTCCTCCTTAAAGCTTTCACTATGGAGGGACACCAATTTGATTTGATTCTGTGCATTTCAGCTTTGTTACAATATACACCCATTCCGATTTTTTCCCCATCAGTTTTAAATAGTGACAGTTACTCTTCTTGGAAAACTTTAACAGCATTAGTTGAACATTCAAAAGGTGCTCATGCTTTTTAATAACATTCAAAAAACCAAAGCTACCTTGATTATGACAAAAGTCTTTCCACTAACATGAGCAGCATTGCCTTCCACACGTCACAGCTCCACAGACAGCTTAATGGCTGTGAACCCATCCTGCTTCCTTCAGTAATAAAGTTGTGCATTCCTGCCCCTTACCCTGAGCAGACACAAGTCTTTATATGACTGTGTGGGTAAATTCAGACCAAACTGATCCACTTGTAAACTCATAGGGAACAGAAAGAGGATCTGTTTTGAGACAGATTCACCCCTCATTAGAACTGTGAACATAGTTGCAAGGACTCAGGCTGCATCTACACTTGTAGCATCAAGTGAAACAACCAAAAGACAGAACATCTCAGATCTAAACTTGGTAAAACTGCTCTGCTATTAAAGCTTTATACTCATTAGTTTTCAGGGCAGGGGATGGAGAGGACAATACAAACACAAAGTTTATCACTCAACTGTACAGCTGATACAGACTTGCAGCAAAAGATGATTTTCTCAGAGAAAGCAAATAAAAGCATGATACCCATCTGCCTGCCTACAAGCCTCAAGACAAATCTACTGACAGCTTTTGAAATCTTGTATTTTTTAAATCAGCCTTTGGATCTGAACTGTAAAAAGCCCAAACATTTCATTAAATGCAATGTCTTTTGTAGAATTTCCACATTAGGCAGCAGATGCCAAAAAGTACAGACAAAAGAATGAGAAACAACTGTGACACCTTTCAAAGAAAGGCCTGGCACAAAGCTAACAATGTCAAAATCCACATGCAAGAAAATCCTGGATGAAACTGACTCATGCCCAGATTAATACTGTAATGGTTCAGATGAGTTTTACTAACTTAAGAGTCAAAATCACCTGGTATTTCTAATTTACAGTCTCATCAGTAATCATTGCTACATCACAGGGAGACTGAAAGGGGGAAGTTGGCCTCAGATCCAAACCGATTTACATTAATCCAAATTTTAAGGAACAATGAAGTCTAATTGGTATTTTTGAAACCCAAATTATCTATCGAAACCCAGCACACACTTAATCTGTTCTCTAATATTCTAGAATATGGAAACGATTCTTGTGCAAAGAAAATTGACCCTTTAGTGGGATTTTTTTGTTCCACCTTCTGTGAAAGAAACATCAGGAGACGAATTGCAGTAACATTCTCTGAACTTCAAAAACCATAAAATCAATGCAAGGTAGAGCACGATCAAGATGCTTCAGATTTTCCTGACACCTTCAATGAAAACACCTTACACCATGGACTCAGTGATTATAATAAAAGAGTAACACGTCTTTATTGATTTCAACATTTATTTCAAACACATTTGTCTAGGAAATTCAAAAAATGCATTGAAGGCTTTTTCTTTAAAAAACAGTAGCTGTAAGATGTGATGCCCCCATCATTATAATGTTGTACGTATGAACAGGCGTACTAATAAATAAAAACTTTAAAGTGCTATATGGCTTTTTTATTTTATTTGAAGGAATTACCACAGCTGTCTCATACATTACTGATGCTATCCTCAAAAACATGCAGTAATTGTTAAATAAGAACCCTTAACTTGTTGTAAATACAGAGCATCCCACCAAGTCAAAAGCTAAAGCGAGTCTCAACTGACTCTGTAGTTCCAATAATAAGGACTTCTTTTTCCCCTTTTTAATTACTTTTATCCTACAAGCTTAACTGCCAGCATCTTTCACAAAACAGCATTTTCATCATAATGGAAAGATAATATAAAAGCTCCACATTGTCTGCAAGGGTCAGCTTTTCCTTATTAGGTTTTAAGTAGCAGAAACTAGTTCTGCAAAGAAAACATACTGTAATTATTGTACTCAACAGGTAGCTTCAGTAATCGGGCCAAAAGCAACACAGTGGTCATGTCACTCTTTAAAGATCAGCATTTTCCCATGCTTCTGCATAACAAATGCGTCGCAGATTAATTGAAAGTGTACAGGCCATCTTAGAGCCCAAATTAATCCGAGCATTTGATATCCCCTTCACTTCATATGGAAATGCCATTCAATGGCACCATTTTCATAGGGACAAAGTGTTTTTTGATAACAAGTGGAATGTAAATCTCATGAGAAAGAAATCAATCCAGTCCAAAGAACTCCAGAGTATTGATCTACGTGCATTATAATTTCACATGCTTGAAGAGAATTCGTAAGTTAAAGAGGAAATGATTACAGCCACAAAACCACTGCTATATATCACAAAGTTTTCTTTTACCTATGCTATGAAAGCAAGAAATACACAGTTTCTGAATTTATATCGGTTGTCTTCAATTTGCTCAAAATCAGTGGCAACATTTGATGTACTTTTATTTGGTGAGGTGTTGTGATTGCTGATTTTTTTCCTCCTTCTCAATTGTAAAAACTTACAAAGACACAGATTTGCAAATAAAATCCAAAGTATTCAGTTCAGTACTCAGTTCTGGCCAACAACAGCCTATTGTCTGCACGGAAGTTAGAAGCTGAATAAAGGATTTTTACAAAATCAATTTTAATGAACACTCAACTTTGACAAACCTGCCATATTTGCTCCTGCCAAGAAGGTGAAACTTCTTCAATTAAGCAATAACCATCAGATGATTTTTTAATAAGTAAATCTATGGAATATAAAATTGTTAAGCTGTAAAATTAAAAGTTTCCACTCCTAAAAAATGAACAGCATCCCAATAATGCAAGACAAAAAAATCAATGGGTTTGTTTGCCAAGCTCCAGACAAATGCATACTATTTGGTCTCCATTTCTAACATAGCTTTGAAAAATTTACAATATAATTTAAGGTACAAAACAAAGTGGAAACTGAAATTCAAACTTCACCTGGTCTCAGGTATCAGATTAATTTCCACAGATACAGGGGTTAAGTTTTAAATTCTGTTGAACTGAGCAAGTTTCAGACAGCTGTGCTGAATCAATCTGGTATTTCATCAGATATTACACTTAGAATGCAGCTCGCCTTATGCAAGCAAGCACGTTTCAGTGCTTTGCAGAAGACATATCACAATCCTCTCAGTTCTAACTGTATGGACACCCAATTCTCTACCAAACTGATAGCTTACACGCTACTTTTACAGTGTAATAACTACATACACAGCAATACAGTCAGTAGTTTCCATGTTTTCTATACAGTCCTTTCAGTAATCCTAGGAAATTTAAAGGACAGGCAAGTCAAAATTCTAGTATTCAGCAGGTCCCAATAAATACGCATAAAGTTTAATATGAGTAATATTGACACTGAATGCACCAATGACCAACCCCTAAGGCGCTTTCAGCCCAGAAGAAATCTCCTCAAGACCACAAAGGATATTCACACACCCAGAAGTGCTCACCTAAGATGAGGTTTTTACATAGTTTGATTGGACCAGTAGATAAGATTTCACTAAGATATCATGGGAACCTCCTCCTGGCAAATGTTCTCAACTAAACAGATCTCTGCATCTATCTTGTGGGAGTATCCTCTGCCTGCTAAATTTCCTACTGAAATTCTGGGCTACGATACAGTTGTTATTCAACAGTATTTATTTTTAATGAAAAATAAATGCAGCTCCCATCACATTCGGTTACAGAAAATCCCAATGTGATTTAAATGTCTCTGTGTACAATTCAAGACTAAATGGACTCCATCATCTGCATCATATATCACAATTCAGTTGAGTTAATCAGTAAGGCAAAAGACAAACTCCTTCAGGGCCTCTTGCTTAGGAAAGAATTTTCTTACAACTACCTCATCAATACAATATGGATACAGTGTAGAATCATAACATCATTAATGTTGGAAAAGACCTCTGAGATGTCCAACCACCAACCCAAATCAGCATCCACAAAACTATGTTACTAAGTACTACATCTGCACGTTTCTGGAACGCCTCTAGGGACAGTGACTCCAACCACTTCTCTGGGCAACCCATTCCAATGCCCACTCTTTCAGAGAAGAAGACTTTCCAACCCAGACTTCCCACAGTGCAACTCCTGCCCGTTGCACTGAGCCACAGGGGAGAGAACAGCAGAACACAGACAGCAGTGATATTCCTTCTGTGAAGGCTGGGGGGAAAGAAGATGAAACGTTCTTCCACTCACCAACAGGGACAGGCCTCACTTTGGGCCTCACAGCTGACACCGAGTTCCACACCGACAGACCCACACCACAGCCACCATGCTCTGAGACCCCAGCAGGTGAAGCTCCACAGGCATCCCAGCTCCTAACCCAGGTATTCAATGTCTAAAGAAAGAGCATCTCTGGTCCAACAGCAGACAAGCTGAAGGAAGTTTGTAAGACAGAAAGCTACATGGAACACCTCGAGTAGAGGCAAGCAAGTTGAAACCCAGATCCATTTCATGTGAGAAGCTCATTTTTCTACTAAACACAGAAATTTTCAGTATTCTGAACTGACATACACACATACCTCATCCACAACCCACTGACTGCACAGAGAAGTGATAGAGTGTAGCAAAACAATTTATCCACAACGCCTTTTCCCTGCTTTTTTCCTTCTCAAAAATCCAAACGTCTTTTTTGATCTCTGCTTAAAGCTGAGCTGTAACTATGAAGTTCTAAAATAAAACTGGGAATTTTACAATTCTCTTCATCAGTGAGTCTTTATGAAATTTCGCTGATTTTTATGAGTTCCAACAAATCCATCCTGCAGTTAACAGCCCTTCTTCACACACAGCGGATGCTCCAGTACCTCTGCCAGGGCAGCTCCAAGGTGCTCTCTTTACTGTTATACCTATTTTCATGAAACTTACAGGGGCACAACTGAAACTTCCTCCATCCTTCAGTCCGGTTGTTCTCACATCATCAGAAAATTCAATAGATGTATGAAGACTGTGAATGAGAAGCACAGTATGCCTCATTTCTTTAGAAAAACAAAGGCTAAAATGCATGGCAATTACAACTGGAATAACAACACTCAGAGCAGTTAATTTGAAGTCAGACTGAAGTCCTGTAAAACATAGGACGCACAAGGACTGCTCATTCCAGAAATCAGAGCTACACAAACTGTCCATCACAGTAACTAATACCCAAAGATCTCAATTTCTTTTTGAAATGTACTTCCATTTTTAGATACGTCCCCAAGAAATTAAAGTCTCTCAAAGTGCTTTCAAACACTAAAAAACACCACTTCCAAAAATAAACGACATATATTAACTCTCATTCTGCTATCTCTGCTTCCCTAATTCCTTCCTGCTACTTTCTAACACTTGATCCCTGTAACAAATACTTTTTTTTTCTGTTAAGACATTACAGAAAGAATAAATAAAACCATCGGCTTTCAGCATAAAAAAGTTACTTCATAACTAAAAGTGCACAAAAACAGCTCTCATTCGGTTAGGTAGAACACCATTGTAAGGTCTCTTGCAATTTATTAAGTGCCAAGAAAACTACGTATGAAGATGCCTGTCTAAATAAATTCTAAAATCACCTCCTAACAGAAAATTTCATCACTTAGCTGAAAATACATCACTCGTTCCAATGTTTTTTACATAATATTCAGATTTCATCATTAAAGATGAAAAGGTTATTTTTAACCACTCTGCAGTAATTGGAAACTTTCTAGCAATTCAATTAGGAAGTTGCTGTTCCAATGTCACTGGACTTCAGCACAAAGTTTATAAATAAGCAAATCACAAGAGCTAGCTCCAGCTGCAATTCACTCTAAGGCCAACTGCTACATTCCTTCCTTAACTGTTAAAGCCGAAATTTTAACTCATCATTAGTTGATGACCTTTCTCTTTTCAGCAATATAATAAAATCTACATTTTTTTTCTACCTTAAGAAATAAATGCCCTCAAAAAAAAAAAAAAAAAAAAAATCGAGGAAAGCTTTAACATCTTTTACTCTGTGTGGTTTTGAGTACAACTGACAGCCATGCTTGCATGTTACGGACCTGGACTATTACAATTTCAGTATCTGATCTCTTAAAAATCCTCTTTTCAGTTGAAAGTCAGCAAAGCACACTGGAGAAATAAACAGCAGCAGTCGCACAGAACTTTTATTAACTGTTAATACATATCCTAGTAGAGAAAACGCAGGCAAAATAGTTAACAGGTGCACAACAAGCAAATTACAATGTTTTCTGTGACACGTGTAGAGTACAGAGATGCAATCAGCACTTCCTTAAATCATTGAATAGTTAAATAAAAACTTCTAGTACGAAACAAACCTAGTGCAAAGGAACTTCCAGCCACCACAGATAAACCATTCCAAGCCTCTCTTTCTCTGAGAGATTCTGGCTCTTGGGAGGGTGTGGTAATCGCTCTCATCGTTTTCAAAGCCTTCTTCTGACATCATTAGTGGCATTTCATCCAAATGAGAGGACTCATCTTCTACTTGATATCTGTAAACATGAAATAAAAACACTAAATAAATAATCACACAACATTTTTTATTACCAGGAATCTCAAAGTGCTAAAAGGTAATTGTTGCTATATGGAATTACATTAGAGAGAGATTTTCAACTTAAACATCGAATGTATTTGCCCTGACATCAGCATCTGCATTACATAGAGTAACACAGCAAGGATGTCTGCAATCATCCAAGCACTTTGATATAAATTCTTGTTGGCTATTGAATTTGTAAATATAGAACTGCAGCTTCTTACTTTTCAAAGGATTATTTGCAAGATTTTGTTAAAAAAAAATAATAATTTAGTGAGCTTTCACAGAAGCACAAACTTAGCATTTCCACTGAGCTTTTTCCAACTTGCTGTCCTGATATACCTATGACTATTTCTGCCAAGGCAGACCTCCAAGCCTGAATCTGTATCACATCTGTACCACTCATCAGTCTACCAGCCTTAGTTAATAAAACATTAGTCACTTTTGTAATTCTTGACAGGAATATTCAGCGAATCAAAACTGATTTGACTGCGGACCTATGAAAACAACACTAGGCTAGTAATGGTCCTTTCCTCTTCAGAAACTCTTCTCCCTGTTTTGCACTTGTGGAATGCCTTATTAAGCCAAGATAAAACACCTGAATGTTTGATAAGGAAATTCTCCGAAGTGCATGTAAATTGAGTCAATTCTTCAATTTCTGTTGACTCAGTAGTTTAAAAATATGAAAGAACAGCACTACTACTCAGGTTCCCTGTTATAGGCCATTCAAAGGACTACTAGGATACTAGATGGAAGAAAATCTAGATAATCTACTTGCATGCAATAACAAAATAGCAGATGGATGCAAATCATACAGAGAACAACCCCTACAAACAAAGTGGTCAGAAAGGCTGACTACAAGAATGCTTAAAGAACAAAAGTACCAAATCCAACCAACATGCAAAAAAATTGCATACACAAAAATATTGATACTACTGAGAATGGTAGTTAAGCACCCATTAAATACAAACAGGTGATGAAAACATATTTGACTAGAATAAAAGGGTATTGTGCAATGTATGTGCAATGCACATTTTATTTTTTCAATCCTCAAACTGACACATCTTTATTCTTCATGTAATCTGCGATTTCTCTCTTGGATTTATTCTTGCATTGGGAGCAGTAAAGCATAATTCCTAGAGCTCAGAAAGTTAAAAAATAAAATAAAATAAGGGCCGAGTCAGAAAAAAGCATTTGACAGATGCAAAGCTTAAAAATTATTGGATTGTTTTTGATGAAAGCTGTACTGTGTCTCTTACAATATGCATCCTAGGACCATTCGTTTTCCCCTCAGCAACCTAAAAAACTATTTTTTTTTTTTAACAGAAGCAGTGATTAAAAAAATCCAGTTGTTGGTACATTTGTACATATAAAAAGCATTGTGTAAGCTCTAATCTGAGTGCACATGAAGGCAATATCCACATCCACAAACTGAAAGGAAGCTCCCAAGCATCTGACCTCTAAAAAAGCAGAAACCTGCCTGCAAGCTGTCTGGCATGAGCCAAACCCAACCTCTAAGCTCTGCCTGGGGATGGCCCAGGAACATACGTCACACAGGACATACGTCAACACTATGCAAGTACTGAATCCCAGTGCTTGGGAATGTCTGTAGTGTACATTAATTTATATGGCTATGGAGAATATTAAAAATAAAAAGCTCTCTCAGTGCAGAAATGCACTCCATCTTCTCATCTGGTGGGTGAGCTGGTACATTCAGTATGCAGCTTTGACTGAACAAGAACTTTGTTTCAAACTGATGTAAAATTTTCAACACGGGCAGAGCAAATCCACGAGCTGAGCAATAGTAAACTAATCTGACAGGAAAGAAAGAAGGAAGGCGGTGTAAGGGCACAAAGGTATTACTGAGCATCTAAAGGAGGGCTACAAAGATGGGGAAGGGTTTGTCTGGAGGGAAAGCTGTGCGCGGAGCAGCTGAGGTGTCCGGGGGTGCTCAGCGCTGACGGGAGCCCTGATGGCGGCTGCGGCTCCTCACAGCGAGCGGAGGGGCAGCGCTGAGCTCTGCTCTGTGCCACAGCGCCAGGGCCCGAGGGAACGGCGCGGAGCTGCGCCAGGGGACGGCAGCCCACAGGGAAAGGGTCTGCAGCACAGGGCAGGGGGCAAGGAACGGGATGCACAGAACGCTCCCAAAGGGTCTGAATTTAGGGTGGCCCTGTGTGGAGCCTGCAGTTGGACCCGATGGTCCTTGTAGGTCCCTACAAACTCAGCATATTCTGCAGTTCTGTAGCACAGTATGCTAAGCAGCATTCAAGTTACACCTGTCAAAACCTTGAACAAACCCAAGTTTTCATACAAACACCAGGCATGAGAAAGCACCATCACTAGGTCTGTTTTTCCTCTATCTACTGTATATTTAATACACAAAATCTGAAAGCATTACTTGTCCTCTAGTTTTCCAGCAATGCACATACGCATAGTCTGTATTAAAACCACTATTCCATTATAAATCTTTTTGGAAGGCATAAAATGGGGGGGGGGGGGAAGGGTGAGTTCTAGTACACAGTTTCTATTGAAAAGACATTATCTACTATCTACAAACAGGCTTTGTAGCTCTTTCTTCTTCCAAAAAAATAAAAAATAATTTAAAAAAAAAATCATCGTTTTCAAATTATCAGAGAGCAACAATGCAGGCAGAAAAAAACGAAAGTAGTTCTGGGAAACCAAAAGCCACAGAAAATACTTTCAGAACTATTACTAACAGTAACCCCTTCAAAAATAGGCAAGTGGAGGTTAAAGCACGGCCGAAGCCTCACAAGTGTACTTTGCAAACAATGTCGTTTGCAAAAGGATGCATCTGGTATTTTTCTTAATATGGCCATCTGGCAACACTTTTTCCATTCTTGCTATTCTAAACAGTGATTAAGAAAAAAGGAACCTAATACAAAAGGCAGTTATTTACAGGTCACAAGGCGTATTACACAAGATTGTACAGATTACTTTCGCACTAAACTGATTTTAAATACTCAAATTTACACACTCGACAATAAAAGTTACTGCTTAAAACACTTTATTACTTTATGCTGAATTCCAGTAAGTAAAGCCTGCGTTTAAACAGGTTCACATTCAATGCTTTTATATTCTCCCCTGGTTAGGTTTGCTAATTACATTATCGCAGTTACTCCCAATACAAAGCCTTGCACTGCACTGTATCTTGCTTTTAGACCTCATAGCAATTAATGGTGTGCCACCACCCAGTGAAACCACAACTTGCCAGCCACACCGGAGCACGCAGCAACAGACCCCTCTGACTCACATAACTTGAACAGTGTCTGATTCAAAAGATCATTTGCTTTATATGCAGAGGTAACAAGGCAAACATGGCTGAAGCCTCTCCTGATGGAGCACATTAATGCAAGGCAATTAAGAGAAACAGATTCAAAGATCTGCTACATATTTAATGCTACTCTTGCAAATGTGGTGATATTTGTAGAACGCACCAATGTTCTAACTGTAATCGCTCACGTGTTTGGTGGGTTTTAGTTGTTTTTTTTTTTGCCATTATAAACAATCATTTTTTCACAATTAGTATCTACTAATTTGCACTTTTAAATATGGAGCTTCACCAAGCAGTGAAGATAATGAGCATAAGCATCTAACTTCAAAATACAGCCTTTGAACTGACAAGCAATTTATTCTGTTTCAAAAGTAATTTTGGTATTGTGCTAGAAAATTGTGCTTCAGTATTTAAAAACAATAGGACAATGAATAATGCATTGTTCCTAACTAGGAAGAGGACAAAAATCTTTTTGTCTTTGTTACCTAGTATTTTTCCATTTAATTGCTGGAAGTGTGGATTTGCCTTGAATGACAAATCAACTAAGTGCAATCCTAGAAACTTTTATTAAGATAAGGAAACACTGGAAGCAACGTGAATAAAGAAGCCAGAGCAAAGACATCAAAACTCTCAGCATGGCTGCTACAAATCATGTATGAAAAGAACTGTCTGATAAAAATATGGCTTCCTATGCAAAAAGGAATGCTAACACTGAACAACTTTCAACAAAATCCAGCTATTTTTAGGAATGAGATTCAACAGACTTAAGTGAAAGGGAATCATGTACACAATAAGCGCTTTTAAACAGACTTTGATATCAATATCTGCTAGGAAAACAACATCCCAAGTCATCATTTTGCTTTGCTTCTCCTCATGGCCAGTAAAAAGATAGGAGAGAGAAGCATCACCTGACCTGTCCCAGCTCTATCCTGCTCTATCCTTATTCATTCCTCCACAGTCTAACCCACACAAACACCTCTCAAGTCTGAGGATAAGGATAAGCAAACTGAGGAGGTGGAGGAAGAGAAAAACAGAGGAAAAGGCAAACTCAATTCAGACAAAGAGCAAGAATAGTTTAGAGGACAAACCAACAAAGCAGCAGCTACTGTATGCTGCATTTTGCACTGATCCAGCTGCTCAGATCCTGTTCCATGACATAAAAAGACTTAAACATTCCACAGCAGCAAGGAAGATTACATTAACATACATTTAGCTTGACCAATCATACATTTTTATATAGCTGCTCCACAACAGTTCCTCATTCAAACATTCAGTATCTTCAGAAAATATTTTCTTTGCTACAAGCTACACAAGAAAAATCCAATTTTTTTCTTTTTTTTTTTCCAAATATTCTTCAACATTTCTAAAGACTGGAAGTTACTGTTTCCATTTAATTCCAAACATCACTATGATGACTTCAACAAGAAGTCTGGTTGCATTACAGAGTTATGTTCTTCATAGACTATGACAGAAGCCTTGTACAGGTAAATGCATGAGATCTGAAGAGTTTCCTTTAACCTCTTCCTGCAAAACCACAAAAATACTTTTTTTTTTTTCTTTCAGAAATATACAAAATTGACCAGAGCTTGTCAATGTTTGTTTGTTTTTATTAAGCTCTAGCTGTAACTCTTTTGCAAGTGTACCCCTATCCAGTCTTCCCAAATCTCTGAGTCCTGGCCTAATAACAAACACACAGAGAAAGCAATCCTGTTAAAATTCATACACATCATCAGGGACAGGCCTGTGAGACAACTCCATATGGGAGAAGCCATAACCACAGTAGATGAATAGTAAAAACAACAAAATACACTTTTGGACACTTCTGGGGGAAGCTGAAGATCTGTATACCAAATATCTGTATTCAATTTCCACACATAACTTTGTTTTCGTGTCCTTACGTAACACAATCATTAAAAACCTATTACAGCACTGCCATTATGGTGCACATTTGTCAAGTGGACAACAAAATAGGAAAGAAGTACTTCTACTGTACGTAAGGAAGTTCGTTAGCGAGTTTATCAACTGAAATGACTAATAGTCACTGTAATAAGCTGAATGCCCAGCCTTTCACGAGCAATGCAGCTTCTGGAAAACTGTAGGGGAGCATTTTTGATCAATCACTATAGTGAAAACACAACAAACCATACACTAATCACTTCTGACCCGCAGAAATAAAGAAAAACTTTGTGGAGAGAAAGGTCTAAACGCAGACTGCGCAGTTACTACCTTCCATAGGCAGCCTTTCAAGGATGACTTAAATGACAGCAGACTAGAACTGCAGGTGCCATAGCAAAGCAAAAGCTCTGAATGCCATTTGCCTTCCCTTTCCCCACGCCTACACCTCCTTGCCGGAGATGACAGAAGCAAATTCAAGAGACCTGCATAAGGAAGCTGTCATTTAAAAAACAAAGCCCAAACCATTCCTTGCTCCCCTTTCCTCACTTTAGAAAGCACTACACATGCCCCACCAGAATCAACATCTTTCTTCAAGCCAGGACAGGATGAGTGAATATCTACTTAACAAATAGCTATGACCAATAACAAAATAAACAGCAGGACCTGAGGAAACATCTGCATTTGCTAGAACCCTATTTTTAATTAGTAAGGTACATCATTGATCACAACAACGGGGCCATTTTATCACTGTCACTGGGGATTGTTATTGACACTGCAGCTTGATCAATTGTTTTTTCTTCCCATTCCAAGCAATCCAAGTGCCTGTCCAAGGAACGCAAATCACCATATTTGGATGCTACAGACAAAAATCAGGAAGGCAGGCAAATATTGGGTCAAAATACAGCTTAAATACAAACAACCTTAAATATACATCTTATACATTTACATTTACTTGTCTTTGTGTGCAAAGTATATTGCTAGCATCGACAAAACAAAAAGTATTTTCCAAACATGATTCTAAGCAATGTTGAGCCAAAGAACTGCAACTTCTTATAAAAATTACTTAAAATTGCTATGTCATCAAAACATACTATTGCAGATGAAGTACAATTTCCCAGGTATGACATCAAGAAAAATGTCACTGTATGTAAAAATACTTCACAATTGATACTGTGAGCAGCTCTACTTGTTACCTGTGTCACTAAAACAAACCTATCCTAAATCTTATAGTTATCAGTCCCAACAGGTAATATAACCCTATGAATCAAGTCTACAGAAAACAGAGCATCATTCAATCCAGTAATGCAAACACTTTTGGTCGTTAACAGTTTACGATATTTCTGGGACATACGGATGAACCTCAGGTTACACTAACCTGAAATTCGTGCAGTTACCAGATCTGTCACACAAACAAAAATGGTCATTAAAAAGCAACAATTTCCTAAAACCTGAGTCCTCTATCAGAAGGCAAACTACAGAGAGGCAACAGCAGTTGATTTTTCCACTACTTGCTTTACTGCAGTCTCTTGATACGTGGCCATTCATAAGTACACTGTCATGATCCATATTATACATAATCATGATGGAAGATTTCTTCCTCAGAATGAAGGGTTTTTTGTGACAATGTAGGCATACCTCTGAATACTTGGAGCATAACTGTATTTATGCACTACTGGACACAGCTGGTAAGACCTGATACTCTGGCAGCAGCTCAGCTGTCTCAGCACTTCGCACCGTAGCACCACTAGGCCAAACACAACATACTCTGACAGCAACAAGCACAGGACACCTTAATGAACTAGATAATTTGCTTACAGATAAATAAGGGTTGAGCACTGTTTAACTCAGTCCCTTATCAGCTTCAAAATTCCACCCAGCTTCTTGTTTTACACATATATTTACCACATTAAGGTAGATGGACAACACAGAGCACAGTTAACTTTCTGTGCTCAGCAGTTGCTTACTCTTGGGCTTCTGACTATAAGAAAAGAGTGTTAGTCTCACTGCATATTCAAAGTGATCCCAGGAGCATTCCAGTCCTCTTTTTCCCATATGGTGTAAAACAAAACAAAAGCAAACCAAAGACAAACAAAGAACCCACAGCAACTGTCTCAGATCTTTTGTGCTGAAAGACAAAGTGTCAAAACAGTCAGAAAACAGTAGCTTTTTTTTCCTCCATGCATTCTACAACTATTACAGTATATATAACAAGATTGTTAATTATTAGAATATAGACAACTGCTTACCTCAAAATAGATTTTCCTAGTTTCTAACAGTAGCACACAGCCAGTTTTCTGTTCAATTCTACATAAAAGCATGAGATCTCAGGTGCATAGCACCACAGCTCCTTGGGTGTGTGGGGAAGAACGCATTCCAGCTTTAAAATACAGGCTAATGGTCAGCAAAAGTACTCTCAAGTACACAAACACTGTAGAGACACACCGGATGAGAAAGAATTTCTCCCTTCCTGCAGAACTAACAGCAGTAATGATAGCAGACTCCTACACACTGCTCAGCTTAAGCAAAATAAGTCACTCCACAAATTAGCTTTGAGGCCACTACAGGTAAGGAACTGCTGAGTTGCATTAACTGAAGTTGCCAGTAGCAGGGAAATCAGCTTGAGTTAAATAGCATTACTGTGCTAAAGGTAAGGACCTGTGCATAAGACTTGCAAAAGACACAAAGTAAGGACTGTAAGTTCTTCACTGGAAAAAAAAAAAATGACAAGTCTCTTGAGAGCACAGAAACCTGGTTTGAGATTAAAAAAATATATTTTACTTAGCGCTCACCTGTAGATATCTTCTGAAGTATGAATTATGCTCCTTCAAACTAAAACTGTATGTATACACACTTCAATACTCATACATGCATTTGTGAAACCAGGAGCTTTCCTGCAGCTTACACAGGAATGCAAGTCCCCTTAGAAATCTGTGCTGCAGAGAAAGGTTAGAAAAGCAGGATGAAGCATTCCTAAGCTTTAAAAGCTTAGGAGTCATAGATCAATCGTAACTTCAAGTCACAAGAATTACAAGTTGTTGCAGCACTAAATAAGAGGAGAGAACTGGACACTTCAGACATGGAGAAGGCTGAAGTACTTAACGAGTTCTTTGCTTCAGACTTCACTGTCAGTCAGGCTTCCCACGCCTCGTGTGCCCCTGTACATCTGAGCAGGGTTTGGTGAGCAAAATCCCTCCCAGTGTAAAAGTGGAGCCAGTCCAAAACTACTTTGTGAGGCTGGATGCATACAAGTCTATGTGGCCAGAAACACATCCATTCCAGGAACTGACTGATGTGGTTGCAAAGCAGTTCTCCCTCACATTCAAAGAATCATGGCTGCCAAGCAAAGGCCCCAGTGACTCCCACATTAAAGAAAAGGGAGAAAGGAAGACTTAGGGAACTACAGGCCAGTGAGCCTGTTGTTGTGCCTGGAAAGATCAAGAAGCAGATACTCCTGAAGAGAGTATCAAGGCATACCTGAGATGAGGATGTGATTTGGAGAGACAGCCAGCACAGCTTCAACAAGGGCAGATCATATCTGACCAATTCGGTGGCCTTCTAAGATGGAGTGATAGCATCAGTGGCCAAGGGCAATTGATGCCATCTACCTGCACTCATACAAGGCCTCTGACACAGTCCCAAACCACATTCTCCTCCCTAACTTGGAGAGATGTGAATTTAAGGCTGAACTATTTGGTAGATTAAAGAACTGTTAGAATGGATGTCAACAGAGGATGGCCATCAATGGCTTGATGTTTAGGTGCAGGCTGGTCATGAGTGGTGCCTGTCAGGGGACTGGTGCTCCTTAACATCTTTATCAACAACATATACTATGGGACCAAGAGTGCTCTCAGAAAGTTTACTGACGACAACAAGCTGAATGGTGCAGCTGATACAGCAGAAGGAAAGGATGCCATCCAGAGGGACCTGGACAGGCTTGAGAAGCGGGCACAAGAGAATCTGCTGAGGTTTCATGATATCAAGAGCTAAGTGTAGCACTTGAGTTAAGGTAATCCCAGATGTAAGAACACACAGGGAGAAAAAAACTCACTAAGAGAAGACCTGCAGAGAAGGTCTTTGGGTTCTTGATGGATAAAAAGCCAGACATGAGCCAGCAGCACACTTTTGCAGCCCAGGAGGCCAGAAGTATCCTAAGCTGCATCAACAGAGGGGTGGCCAGGAGAGAGATGGAGGTGATTGCCCCACTCTACCCTGGTGAGGCCCCATCTGGAGTCCTGCATCCAAGCCTAAGGTTGCCAGTCCAGGAAGAAGCTGTCGGCTCAAAAATGATCAAAAGCCTGGAGCAACTTTTCTACGATAAAAGGTTGATGGAGCCAGGCTTGTTTAGCTTGGAAAAGAGAAGGCTCTGGGGAAATGTCATTGTGGCTTTCCAGGAGATGAAGGGAGCTTACAAGCAGGAAGCTTTTTGTACTCTCTATTAGTGAGAGGACAAAGTAGAATGGTTTTAAAGTAAAAGAGGATAGATTTAGATTAGATGTTAGGAAGAAATTTTTTACTCAGAGGTTGGAGAGGTGCTGGAACAGTTGCCCAAAGGTGTGGACGTCCCACCCCTGGAGCATTCAAGGCCAAGTTGAACAGGATCCTGAGCAGCCCCATTTGGTGGCTGGCCGCCCTGATGATGTCACGGAGGTTTGAACTTGATAATCTCTAATGCCCCTTCCAAGCCAAGCCATGCTATGACTCCATGATCAAAATAAAGAACCAGAAGTAATAAACATGATCAAAATGCTTTATAACCATACAAGTGGTTTGATGGAACTAATGAAGACTATAAATAATCACTTGTGAAGAGGACTGCACTTACATTTCAAAAGCGCATAGATTATGAACTCTGAAAGACAACTAGGGAATTCAATCTACAATCTTTGGAAGGTAAAGCTAATCAAATGAGACAGAGGGGACAAAGCATATCCATAATGAATCTATATTTCCTTGCCAGATCTTACAGCTTACTGAATCTGCTTATTTGCTCAAGTTTAAACAGTTTGCATACGTAACTGTAATTCTTGTGTTAAAATATATCTCTGAAAAGCCTATGTACCTACAAGCTATATAAACTTGTCGTACATCTATAGTATTTTTCAATGCTCCTAAGCTATAACAGAACCACCCAATACCTTTGATGGTCTAGACTAAGGTTTTGCCAGAACAATAATTCTCCCCCTTCCTTTTTTTCTTACGAAGGGGAACATCTATTAAAAAGCTTACAGATCCCGTGTGGAACTTCCTCCAGCCTCAATTCTCTGAGAAATAGGGATGACAATGATAACACCACCCTTCCTCAGGGCAAAGAACTGACTTACAACAGATTGCCAGACATTCAAGTATTACTGAAAAGGAGAACACAGCTGCAGCAGGCTGTCCTATCAGAGGACTTCCCGTGAACATTTGCAGGCTTATCTTTTAAGTTTAAAAAATCAAGGCCATATTATTTAAACCTATCTTACTCTGCATAATTTTAAACTGTTTCTTCTGTTAGATACTCCGTACTAGCAATTTTTTTATTATTACTATTCCTAATGAACTGATTTCACTAATTTGACTTTGAACAGCAGCAGCAGTTATTCTGTGCTTAGAAAGCCCATCTGCTACAGCCAGCAAATCCGCTCCCTCCAGTCCTGCACCCCATGAGAATCAAGAAGAGGAGAAAAAAGCCTCAACCAACCAACTGCAACCATTCCCAACTTCAGGAGCACTGCCCAGAGGACGCACAGAAATTACAGAGCAAAGTGTTTCCTCCTGAACGATGACGGCACATTCCTTAGAGTTCTTCAGGAAAGCAGGAAGGCAGGAAACATTCCATCTTCACTCGGGAGCAAACGTTTCGAACGAGTTTCTTCTAAGTCCTCTCACAATTTTAGAAGCCTAAGGTTATTTTTCACGCTCTGGGAAGCTCACGCTTTACTAAGATACGGCGGCTGTCTCACAGCACGTTCACTAACGACGCCCATAGCAGCCCTTTAAGGCGGGCACCCTGCCGGCCACGAACAGCAGCTGCCGGCAGCCCAGGCCGCATCCGCGGGACACGGCCGAGAGCGCATCCTCCTCGGAGGCCCCACAGCCAGCCGCTCTCACTGCCCGGCCCGGGGTCCGAGCGGGGCAGCACGCGGCCCTCGCACCGCCCTACGCGGGGTCGCCACCCGCCGCCAAGGGCTGCACGGTGGGGCCGGGCGCCCGGCCCGAAGACAGAAGGCGTGAGGCCGCGGGATGGGGATACGCCCACGCCGCCCTCGCCCGTACCTGTTGTGCCTCTGCGCCGCGGAGGCGCTGCTGTAATAGGCCGCTCTGCGCTGGGCGCTGCGCGGCACCGGGTGCAGAGGGATCTGGTCCGCCATCTTGGGGGCGCCGCGCCGCGCCTCCCCACCGTGCGGCCGGCACCTGTGACGTCACAGCCAGCACCAGCTGACAGCGGGAGGAGGAACGGGCGGCGGGGCGGGGCGGGCGTCATTAAAGAAGGAGGCGGGGCGCCTTCGGTGGGGCGGTGTGAGAAAGCTGGAGTTCGAGGCAGGCGGGTTGACAGTTCCTGTTCTCTGCCGTTAAACGGAGCTGGTTTTTGTGAGAGGAGGTTTCCGTGTGGAAGTGAGAGCCTGTTGGCTCACGGATAACGAGCCAAAGTGTGGCGTTTCACAAAGATCAGTCACCAATGGAAAAACACGGCGTGGAAGAGTTCACAGACCTACTGTGGGATGTAATCCTTCCTATACACCTCTGAAATGGGCTGCTGGGGGAAGCAAAAGGCCGTGCGCCATCACGCACGGAGCCGTCCTGCAAAAATAGAAGGGAAACAAATTAATTTTGCCACGAGTATTCAAGATATTCTCATATCACAGCCTGAGCTTCTTCATCAAGCTAATTGCGTTGTTGCATCCATGTTTTCATGCGGTAGTAAAAGCTCCTTAGGTTAGACACCTTGGTTGTGTGGCATCCATCATTGTGTGGTGTGCCTCGGGATTGTCATCTAACCCTGTCTTGTGGTTTTGTGTTTTGTTTTGGTTTGCTTTTTTTAGAGAAAATTCTTGAATCTCTTCTTGGAGGATTTTTTAATGTAAAATTGAGACTTTAGCACCTGATGTTTAGATGTGCATAACATACCTGACTACGTTTTAAAAATGATGTCTCCTATTTATAAATCCTGCAAGGTCATGAGCAAACTGGCTGTTGATCTGTGCTTCTCTAGTCAGGCATCTGAGGCAGGTATTATTTTTCAAAGAGATAAAAGTTTCAGTAATTCATTGGCCAATCAGCACAGAACCACTTAATATCACAGTGCCGTGTATTTGTGACAGTATGTAAATATATTCTGAAGTATGCTTTCCATGCCATCCTTCCTATCGTTCTATTTTGCATCTTTTCTTACTACAATTTACAAAAAAATTGACAGGGATCCAGAACCTGTGATTTATAGATCTTGTGAACTCTTGATTCAAATAAAAATGAGCTGGGAGGGAAACAATTCTGCGTTGGTTGCATGAGTGTAGAGCCTATCTATGTCTTGTCCCCATAGGACCTTTTATAATCCTTCATACTTGTTCTGCCTTTCTGCTTCTATGATAAATGCTCAAGGTTAAATGTTCACTTCCTCCTAATCCTGTGTGTGTATCCAGTCTGGGCTAGGGTAGAAGAAGGGGGAGATGAAATACCATTTGAAGACAGTTCATTCTACACTTTCATTCTTGAAGCCAAATGTTAAAGTCAGTTATACTAATGTGAATCTGTATGAGTACTACTAAAATCAATTGAATATAAAACAAAAGTAATGAGTTTCAATAAGGTTCATATAGTGTTATGTGAAACCAAATGTACATTATTTTTATATACTAGGTGTTTTCTCACCTCATCCTGCAAAGAGCCTCACATTTCCATTTTAATTGGGGAACTTGTATTCATCACTGATGATCCAGCTCAATATCTGCCTTCAAATTTTCAGCAAATTGCAAATCAGTCCAAGACACCTAGAGGCATAAAAAATACCTGGAAAGACCTAAGCAAAGCAACACAATGTGCAGGTAAGAATCCTGTTGATTTTAAAGGAAGAGCTGAAGGCAACAAGTAAGAAATAATTTCTTACACTGTAAGAGCAAGGGAGAAGAATATATACAAAAAAGAGGGAACTAAAACAGCTGTAGGTATCAGTTTTAATAATTCTAATAGCAATGCCTCCATATCTTCAATTCTTATTAGTAAAACATAACAAAATAGTTCTCTTGCTATGGGAACAAAACAAAATTAGAGATATTGTTTTCTCTGTGAGGATCCTTATTTTAAAAGATTACCGCAGATGATGAGGCTGCAGGCAATTCAGGTACACAGCAAAATCAATAGGTTTTGAAGCACCAAAAAGTAAAAACAATCATAGAAAACATTACTATACTATCAAAGCAAACGCAAACATGATAGGTAATACAAACAAAACACTACTTAATGTTTTGTCTACATAACTACAAAACAAAAAATTCTATTTCTATACACTGTGTTTTTAATATTCACGGCATTCAGTGTTTGTCAATTCATTTGTACTCCCAGCTGTTACTTTTCTTTCAGACCTTCAAGGTCTTCTGTTTGGTAAATATCAACTCTGTGGCTCTGGAAGAGTTACAGACTGCTAAATCTCTCTTCGTCCTTTTTAGTCCATCCTTACAAAACTGTGGGTCGTGCACAACTGCACAACCGTGTACCACCTTCACCTGTATTTCACAAAGAAATATAATGCCAGGAAGATCTCTTCCAAATAAAGCAGCAAAATCATATATATGCTGTTTTGGGGATTTTGCCAGAGCTATGTTTTCCAGCTAGTGTTAAGTTTGCCAATTCAGTTGGCACCAAATGAGGCAAAAAAATCCAAGCAAGTCCTAGATTACTTAAGCCAAATTGTTTTGGAAATAAAGATATGCTTTGGTGGCTTCTGATACAAATAATAATCATGTCTTCATTTAAGCTACTCGTTTTTGATTGTTGATAAACAAAAGGAGAAAAATAACAACACAATACTGATTATTTTACTGAGCTTTTACAGTGACTCTTCAGTGAGAACCACATAGTAACTGTTCACGGTATCTCTTCAGTTATATTAACCTTGAAGTTAAACATTGCTTCAATGTGCATTAAAAATCCAATGCATTTTAATTTCTAGTTAGCTTCTAAGATACACTTTCATCCTTATAATGCATTTAAATTTTACACAAGACTTTTCTTTGTAGTTGGAAGGAGAAAACTGTAGACAAACTTTAGAGCTGGACTAGCAGCATTTTGTCTTGTGAAGCCAGAGACTAGGCAGTAAAATGTTTCCATGATTCCTCGTGTAATATCAACAGCAATGCACACCAGCAATTGGAAAGGACACAAATTATTTGAATGATCTCTATGGGTTCATTTTAACAAATTCCATGCTGTTGATATTTCAAATAAACAAATACAGCTGCTTTAACTCCTCCTTGAAACAGAGAGAAATGCACCCATAGATTAATTACAAATCTTTTGTTGTTTCAGAGATTCTGAAAATGTTATGGAAGGATAAACAAGACCTAAGCATAAATCTGAGTATCCACTTGTATTCTCTGCTTTCAGACTCAATAGATCTTATTTCCTTTTGCAGTTTTTATTACAACAGTGCCCAAAAGCTTCAAGTTGAATTAGGGGTCTTTATTCTGAGAACCGTGCAGAAGAAGGTAAAGAAAAAAGTTCCCAGATGATAAGTGACCAAATACATTGTGTCTTGTATGCTATATTTTTCAAAAATCAGAAATGAATTACAACGTCCTCTTTCTCATGTATCCTCATGTCTGCCCCTACCACCAGATCAGACTCGTAGCAAAAGGGCTTCTTGTTCACCTCAGAGCTGCTTTTGGAACCCCTTTCAATCATTCTAAATAATGCCAGGTTTGTCTCCTGTTAAAATCCATCTGTATACTGATTTCACCCTAAGAATCATAGAATGGCTTGGGTTGGAAGAGTCCTCAAAGATCACCCAGTTCCAACTCCCCTGACATGGGCAGGGTGGCCAACAACTAGATCATGCTGCCCAGGGCTGTCTCCAACCTGGCCTTGAATGCCTCCAGTGATGAGGCATCCACAACTTCTCTGGACAGCCTATTCCAACATTTCACCACTCTCTCAGTGAAAATTTCCCCCTGACATCTAATCTAAATCTCCTCTCTTTTACTTTATAACCATTCTACCCTGTCCTATCACTACCTATCTGTGTAAAAAGTTGAATTCCATCCTGCTTATAAGCTCCCTTTATGTATACCCTCTCAGGTATCCTCAGAGTCTTCTCTTTCCCAGGCTGAACAAGCCCACCTGCTTCACCCTGTCCTTGTAGGAAGGGTGCTCCACTCTCTGGTCAGCTTAATGGCCCTCCTCTGGACCTACTCCAAAAACTCCACATCTTTCCTCATCTGGGGGCCTCAGACTTGAAAGCAGTAATCCAGAGCGGGCCTCACAAGGGCAGAGTTCAAGGGGACATTCACCTCACTTGTGCTGCTGACCACCCCTCTGTTGATACAGCCCAGGATACCGTTGGCCTTGCTGTGGGTGCACACGTGGTTCATGTTAAGTTTTTCATATACCAGGACTTCAAAGTCCTTCTCTGCAGGGCTGCTCTCAAGGAGTTCTTTTCCCAGTCTGTTCTCATATCCAGGACTGCCTCAACCCAACTGCAGCACCTTGCACTTGGCCTTGTTGAACCTCATTACATTCACATCAACTCAATTCTCAATCCTATTCAGGTCTCTCTGGATAGCATCCCTTCTATTGTATCAGCTGCAGTACTGCAGCTTGGTGTCATTAGTAAACTGACAGAGGATGCACTCAATCCAAGTGTATGCATCATTGATGAAGATGTTGAAGAGCACTGGTCCCAAGATGGACCACTGGAGGATGCCACTTTTAACCAGACCTCCATCTGGAATAGATCCACTGACAACAACTCTGGCTACAGATATGCAACCATCTTTATTGATCAACCTTGAAATCTGATTCTCCCCAATTTAGAGATAAGGATGTGGTGCAGGACCATGTCAAAGGCCTTGAAGAATTTGAGGTAGTTGACATCTGTTGCCCTTCCTTTGTCTACTGATGCTGTCACTCCATCAAAGAACGTCACCAGATTGGTCAGGCATGATCTGCCCTTTGTGAAGCCATGATGACTGTCTTAGTTCACCTGTTCATCCCTCATGTGCCCTAACATGTCTTACAGAAGAATCTGTTCCTTGACCTTTCCAGGAACAGGAGAGAGTCCTGCTGTCACATATCTCCCCAGGTATTCTTTTCTCTTTTCTCCTTTTCTTAAAGATGGGGGTGATGTTTCCCTTTTTCCAGTCACCAGGGACTTCATCTGGCAGCCATGACTTTCAAATATGATGGAGAGTATCTTCACAGTCACATCAGCCATATCCCTGAGTACCCTGGAATGCATGTCATGGGGTTCCATCAACTTTTACGTATTCTTATGAAGTGATCTCATAATTCTTTTGCTTCCCCAATCCTTTCCTAGAGGCTCAAGAATACGAAAGTCAGCGATATGAGAAACAAGAGAAGCCTGGCTGCCATAGAAGACAAGGCAAAGAACTCACTGAATACTTTAGCCTTCTCCATGTCTTCATGGCAAGTTTTCCCTTCTCATTTATTAGAGGGAATAGGCTATTTTTGACCTGTCTCTTCTGACCAATGTACCTGTAGAACCCCTTCTTATTGTTTGTCACATGTTCAGGACCTTGGCTTTCCTGATCCCGTCTCTGCATGTTGGACAGCATCCCTATATTCTTCCCAGGCAACACATCTTTGCTTCCACTGCTTGTACATGTCCTTCTTATGCCTCAGTTTGACCAGCAGGTCCTGGCCAAGCCGTGATAGCTTCTTGTCTCCCCTGCTCATTTTCCTATACATGGGGACAGAGAGCTCTTGTGCTTTCAGAAACTCATCCTTAAAGAATTGCCAACTCTGCGCCACTCCTAAGGATATCTTCCCACAAGATCTCACCCAATAATTTCTTAAACAGCACAAAATTCGCTCTCCTGAAGTTCAAAGTCCCAGCCTTGCATTTTGCCAGATCCACCCTCCTCAAGATCACAGACTTGATCAGGGCATGGTCACTACAGCCTAGAATATCTTCAATCTGTTGATGAGCCCCTCTGGTGAACGCCAGGTCCAGAAATGGTTTGTCTCTGGTCAGTTTGTCTAATGCTTGGACCAGAAAGTTATCTTCAACACGCTCCTGGTGTCTCCTAGATTGCTTCCAGCATACCACATTGCTTCCCCAGAAGACGTCTGGGTGGTTGAAATCCCCCATCAGGATGAGAGCCTGCGAGCACAACATTTCTTTTAGTTGAAGCAAGAAGGCCTCATCCACAGGTCAAGAATCCTGTAGTAGACCCTGACCACCAAGTGTATTTTAATGGTCTGGTCTCTGATTTTCATCCACAAGCTCTCAATCTGAACATGGCTGTTTGTCAGAGGCAGCTCTCTGTCAAACTCCTACTGTAGGGTGCAACTCTCTCACCCCTCCTTTCATGCCCATCTCTTCTGAAAAGATTGTAACCAGTGGTGCTCCAGTCACATGGAACATCCCACCGCATCTCTGTGATTGCAATTAGGTCATGGTTTTCTAAATGCAACTTCTGCTTATTTCCCAGGCTGCATGCGTTGTTGTAGAGACACTTCAGCTGGGCTATCAGTAGCTCTTTCTCAGAGGAGCTCTCTCAAGATCCTGTAGGACAAGTCCATGTATTCTCCTGCCGTTTCCTGGAATGATAGCATTCACTAGCCCTTCTGTCACACAGAGATTCATCCCCTTCCCCCATCAAATCTAATGTAAATCTCTGGTAATCAGTTCAGCCAGCTTGCTTTCCAGAAACCTGTTGCCCTTTGAAGCAGTTTCCTTGAGTTTCCTTCATGCTTTCTCCTATTGGCTGTGTTCCCTGGCTTACTGTTGTAAGATTTCAAGTGTTCTGCAGTGTTGATGACATATCTCAGGGCAGCAGGTTGAGAGGCCCAGCCATCACCCTGTCCCTAACAACTAAGAGAACAGAACAACTAAGAGAAGAGAAATAACTGGGAATTAAAACATGTTTTATGAATTTCTTTTGCAGGCCATATGTCTAGCTGGAAGGATGATAGAGTGAGTAGTCAGCTTTGGCTGGCTGTTTATCAGTCTTTCAGTAGAAAGTAAGATTTCTCTAGCCACAAATTAACTTTCTGTGAGAGGAATCTAAATGAATCTAGGTCTTTTACAGATTTCAAAGACATTTCTGAATTTGTTTTGATGGCTGCTAATACTGAAAGGACAGAAAGGTGTGTGTATTGCACCTTTGAGTTGCAAGGCTGTTGGCAAGAGGAAAGCAGAGAAAGAGTCAAGGAAGCTTTTCAGCAAAATAAAAATCTTAGGGAATTATTTTGCTTTCTGAAGTTTCCCCTTAAAATAAGCAAAAATTCTTATTATGAGTTATACTAATATTGCAGAATAGACTATTCTCCCTTGAATCTGAAGGTAGCCTTTAGTTTCTTGTTATAGTTCCTAGCTTCTTGAAGCTTTTATCGTCTTTCTACAGATACCCTTTGAAACAAGCAAAGATAGGAGTGGTCAGTTTTTACTGCGTAGTGGAAGTGCTAGAAAAAAAATCAGAATACTCTGATGTACTATGGCAACACATTAAAATAATCTGCACGCCATCAGATTCAGTTGCGAGTATTTTATGCTGTCCTTTCCAGATTATTGAATTATCTTTTGTTTTTATGAAGTGTGTGGATGATTTACCACATACCAGTATTAAATATTACCTTTTTAGGAAGCGTGTGAAATCTCAGGTTGTATCTAGTTTGCCTTCTTGAAATGATCAAGTTAAACAGTTTTCAATAAAAGGGGATGGAGGGGGGTGGGATGGAAAGGTTTAAGTGTGCCCCACAAATGTTATATGACATTTTCATGTTACAGAATCAAAAATCATTTAGAGTAGAAAAGACCTTCAAGATCATCAAGTCCAACCACCAATGCGACCTACCAAGGCCATCGCCACAACAAGTCCCATAGTGCACACAGATTCTGCTGCGCTGCTCCAAGTTAAAGTAATGACAGACACACACTGGTAGAGAAGCATCCTCGATCTTGCCTGTTCTTCACTTCTAAGGCAGTGACATCCTTTGTAGACGACTTCTCTCAGTGATCTCTACTATATACAGCCAACAATGCAGGTTCTATTGCTAGATCTGCTGTGTTGATGTCATGTCAATGCCAAGGACTGGCAGAATACAAACTGCATATCTAAAAGACCTAAATGGTTTCTCACCAGTATTTGCAGGCAAACAACTTTTGATAGTTCCTCTGGGCTAAGAAACAAAATAATAATAATGATTAAAATATCTCTTCTGTTTAACACTCTATTTTCAGTATGAAAACACACAAGTGGTTGTCCTGCAGTCTTGCTTGTATCTCTTTCAACAAGAATTTTAACTTAGTAAATTACATAATGAATATGTCAGGCTGAATTTTAGGCTAAAGAATTTTTTTTATTACTTTTTATTTTAATAAGAACTGATGTTTTACATTGGTTTTACCTGTGTAATAGTAACATGCAACATAGCATCTATCAGAAAAGGGGAAACTGATGTTATTAGATTGTCCTTTGATAACTGGTCTGAAACAAAAGCATCGCTGATAAGAAGAAGAAAGGTATCTTTGTACCCTCTGTGAATGATGAATAGCTTGGATGTGGAGGACCATGAAAGACAGAGTTCAGGCCTGTGTCTTTAGGCTTCTGTTCAATAAAGCACTCAGAACATGCTTCAACCTCTCAAAGTTCTCTAAAATGTTGGTGAAAATACTTATTTTTCCCTCAGTGCCATCAGAGGGAGCAAGCTATGAGAGAAAAGTAAGTGTAAGGTGAATGGGGTGTATGTGGGTGATTTGAAATTCAGTCTCTCTTCAGCCATCCTGGTCTCTCTTCAGCCATCCTGGTCAGCTCCTTGTTTCTGTATGGTGTGGAGCTTTTAAGCTGATGCTTTCTCTTCCTTTCTGATTATGCAGCACGAAAGGATTTTGGCAGAGAGCTCTGATGGGAACACTATTGATAATAGTGAGAAACAGAAGCTGTAGTATAAGCAAGCTAAAGAGAGACTTGTGGAAGGCTTTCTTCAGTTCAGGTACCTTTGTTCAGACTATAGTTGTTTAATGGTTATAGGCAGCTAAATACTACACAGCCACTCTCTTATGGAGGATAGGCTGTAGTCGGGACTTCCATTTATGAAGTTTTGAAAGTTAGCCTTATCTGCATGCTGTGATGTGTACTTCAGAAAGAGGAAATCAGCTGAAGTACCTGAAGATCAACAGCAGCTTTTCTGAGACCACAAAGATTGCAATAATCAAAGTTGCCACAAAGTGTTGGCATCTGTTATCATTCACTCACCTGTTGAGACTACTTCATCCTCAGTACTGGTCAAAGCATGACTAAAAGTCAAGATAAACTTAGGGGAACTCCAAATTCTTGATGTCAGAGGACAGACTAAAAAATATTCTACTGGCTCCATGAGGACACAGGATTGACTCAAAAATTTGAATATAAAGTGAATGTTAGTATATGACCAGAAGGAAGTTAAATTAACTTACACATGCTGACAAAGTTGTACCAGTACAACACATCTGATCTCCTTCCTCTAATTTTCCTGAGTAAATTGTTGTATAAAGCTGGAAGTTGTCTACAGCAAACAAAAGCAAAGGACTGGAACTAAGTAGTAATGTACACTAAGAAAATTTGGAGACAATGAACTGTATCTGTGTCCTTCACAGAGTGAAAAGCATGAGGTTTTGCTGGTTGCTGAGGGAACTGAGGGAAAGCCCTATGATGTAAAGAGCAGATTCTCTGGGAAACAGAGTAGAATTTTTACAATTAGATACTACCAAAAAAAAAAAACCACCCCAAAACATAGTGCTTCTGAATGGTTTGCTTCAATATTTCTGCTTATAAGAGAAAGTAATGAAGAGGAGAGAAAAAAGAGCCTACATGCAGCGTAATCTTTTCTGCCATTTACTCATCCCAAGCCCTTGTAAACATCTGGAAAATACTCACCTCTCAGTACCAAACCCAACCTTAACACACTGTAGACACTGTTATCTCCTTAAATCCAAAGGGCCCAGGTGAATCTCTTGAGGTTCAAGAAACCAAATAGAAGATCTCACATCTGGGTTGAGCCAACCCTCACTACAAACACAATCTGGGGGATGAAAGGATAGAGTGCAGCACTGTTGAAAAATGCCTGCGGGTTCTGGTGGATAGGAAGTTGGACATGAACCAACAGTGTGCCCTCATACCCCAGAAAGCCAACTGTATTCTAGGCTGCATCCAAAGAAGTATGGTCAGCAGGTCAAGGGAGGTGATCCTGCATCTCTACTCTGTGCTGTTGAGGTCTCACCTGGAGTACTGCATCCAGATGTGGAGTCATCAGTACAGGAGAGACATAGGCCTGCTGCTGTGCATCCAGAGATGGGCCATAAAAATGATTCAAGGGATGGAAGACCTCTCCCATGAGCACAGGCTGAGAGAGCTGAGGCTGCTCAGCCTGAAGAAGAGAAGGCTCTGAAGTGGCCTGATAGTGACCTTTCAATACCTAAAGGGGAGTTGTAGGAAAGAAAGGGACAGACTCTTTAGCAGGGCTTGTGCTGGCAGAGCAGGGGGAATGGCTTCAAGCTCAAAGAGAGTAGATTTACATTAAATATAAGGAAAAAGCATTTTGCACTGAGGGTGGAGAGGCTGGAACAAGCTGCCTAGAGATATGGTGGACGCCTTGCCCTGGAGACTTTCAAGGCAAGGCTGAACCAAGCCCTGGGCAACCTAGCCTAGCTATGCATGTCCCTGTTCACTGCAGGGGTGTTGGACTAGGTGACCTTTGAAGTCCCTTCTAACTCTAAGGAATCTATGATTCTGAAGACAATTTTTCACCTCTGTTCACATTCAGGACACGTATAACTGAGATGCAACAAGGAAAAAAAGCCTCTTGGAACAGTATTTTACATACATACTTACACATGCTAGCTAAGACATTTAGCTAACTAAAATGTCCATTTCCTTTGTGGTGTTATAAATTGTAAACTTTCAACTCTAACTTGAAATGAGAAGGCCTTCATCAAATGCCTTCTAATGAATGGGTCTTCCATTTATAACTGCCTTGCTCATATCAGAACCACTAGGAGAGAAAAAACAGCAATTATTTATAATAACTTTATTGGGTGTAATTTTCCTCTGTCTTTGAAAGCTCCGCCTGCTGTTTTCCGGCTGTGCATGTTAAACAGAAGTGCTTACACTTGACCTTGTTCTTGATCCACTTTTTGTGCACAGCAGTGCATTTTTTCTTCTGAAAGATAGGTACAATTTGTGTCCACATAAATTATACTGTACTTGCTATTAACATTCTTTTATATGGTAAATTACTTACACTGATTATGTTGAAGACTGTTCTATGAGCTGTTGATAATGCAAGTCTATGATTTGTATGTAATATGTCATTCTTAATTTAGAATAAGACTGAAAGGAGATGACAGATTGCTGTAACACATGCAAAGAAATCAGGTCCTGGCCACAAGCAGACGGGAAAGGATTCGTGGTAGTATTTGTAGAAGGAAATATGTTCAGCCTTGGCATCCTGGCTAAATTCCAGCCTCAGCAATTACACTGTCTAAATATTCCTATATATTCAAATGATTGATTGTGGTATTTTCATTTATTTCATGCCTCAGATTCATGGGGAACTTCAGCATAGATAACCTCCATCTTATTTTCCTGTATTCCTCAGAGAAGGAATGAACAGAATGTTATCCTTACTTCATTCTCTGAACAGTTAGGGCTAAGATAGGCTCACGTGATTTATCTTGCATAGTCATGTACAAAACTAAAAATGTCACATTAATAATTGACCACACTGGACAACTGAAAGACTGTGGGTCCATAGGGGGTCCAACTCAGGTTACTGAAGGAGCAGGCAAAAATGCTTGCCAAGCTGTTTACATCATTTGCCAGCTATCCTGGCCAACCATGAAGCTCCCAGATGACTGGAAGCTTGCCAATGTCACCCCCTTATAAAAAGAACAGTCAGTAGGAAGAGGCAGGGAACTGCACAGCTGTCAGCCTGACCACAGTATCGGGGAGGGTCATGAAGCAGATTGTGTTCAGTGCAATCACACAGCGTGTGCAGGACAACCGGGGGGTCAGGCCTGGCCAACACGGGTTCATAAAGGGCAGGTCCTCCTTCATCACCACAATCTCCTTCTACAACCTTTTTGACCCACGGGGTGGGTGAAGGGAAGGCTGTGGTTGTGGTCTACCTAGACATTAGCAAAGCCTTTGACTCTGTCTCCCACGGCTGGTATCAGGAAGAGTGAAGTCAGGAGGACTGGGAAACTGCCTGTCTCTTTCTACTCAGCACTGGTGAGGCTGTACCTCAAGTACTGTGTTTGGTTTGGGGCCCCTCAGTACCAGAAAGTCATTGAAGCCCTGGAGCGTGGTCAGAGAAGGGCAATAAAGCTGGTGAGGAGTCTGGAGCACAGGGCTTGTGAGGAGTGGCTGAGGGAGCTGCGATTGCTCTGCGTGGACGAAAGGAGGCTCATGGGAGACTGCGCCATTCTCTGCAACCACATGAAAGGAGGTTGTAACAAGGTATGCTTCAGCCTCTTCTCCCAGGTAAGCAGAGCCAGGATGAGAGGGAATGGCCTCCAGTTGTGACAGGGCAGGTTCAGGATGGATACTGGGAAAGATTTCTTGTCTGAAAGAGTGGCCAAGTCTTGGAACGGGCTGCCCGATGGGGCGGTGGTGTCACCATCCCTGAGGCATTCAAGAAACGTGGTTGTGGCACTTATGGACATGGTTTAGTGCACATGGTGGGGGTGGGTTGAGATTTGGAAACAATGATGAGAGCAGAAGAAAGAAATGAATGTAGAGAAGCAATCTAGTCTTTAATGACACAATCCAACCTCTTAAACAGCTTCCAAGTGATTTGACTCTGAATAGAACTCATAGCACATTGTGATAGTTGTAGGACATCCTTTTCATGTAATGTATCAATGGAAAGTGTATGAAAATAAGAACTTGCACTACAAGCAAGTATAAATATAAGCAACCCAACTATATTAGTTAAATTGCTCTCTCACTTTGTGTTAATTTGCACACAGCTATAAGTTGTACGTAATGCACTGTCATACTCTCACTACTTTAACAGACTACTGTTCTTCTCACAGAATCTAAATTTTCTGATCACCCAGCATAAAACCGACCTCCTGCATTTTATTCACTCAAAGATTACAGTTCTTCTGTACCAGCAATCTTCAGGGTGTTAAATGCAGAAGGGTTTTTGGTTTTGTTTTTGGTTTTTTTTTCCAATTAATTATACTTCTGTAAGCTACTGTTTTGCTTCTATAAGAGTATATTTTTGGGGGAGTGCAAATTAATGCAAAAAAGAAAAAGAGAAAAGAAAAAAGAAAAAAAAGGTACCACAGATATCCAAAAAGCTTTTTTAAACTGCACAGTCCTGAAGCATTTTATTTATTTATCATTTTATTATGATAATAATAACAAAAATAAATGCAATATTTCTCAGTTAAGTCATGTTAAGTGTTAAGCTTATTCTTGTAAAGCCCTATGACCAAAAAAAAACCTGCTTTACCTGACTAAAAGACTTGTTCTTTTTGAAGAAATTCGCCAAAATTTCATAGCCTCAAATTTGCTGCACACACACATGGTTATCCAGTGTCTGAGGTCTAGATGCCAAGGGCCTACGGCTTTAAAGTGCTGAAGTTTGTACTGTTATTATTTTTAGAGTGCCACTATCCTGCAAACGTTTGCTTACATTCTTTATAACGTTTCCCTGTGAAAGAACTCTTCTAAAGGTAAATATCAATGTCATAAATATAGATATCATGAATAAAAAGGAGATGATGCACTTTTAATTATCACATCTGCAATGAAACTTGCTATTGAAAAACACATTCTGAGCTCAAAAGTGCTATAGCAGCTTACGATCTTCCATAAGACCTTTTCTTCATCCATTTTTTGTAAAAGACATCAATAATTTAAACAGCTGCTTAAGAACACGTATACTTTCTAAAGGATGTGTAGCTGAATTTTTCTGAATATTCTTTTTGAGCCATAACATCTGCTGAAACTTTGAAGTATCCCAATATCTTTACCAGCTTTTATATTTAATCTGCAGCTCCGTTATTTATTTCAGTCAGTGGTTATTTATTTTTGGTTCATAGAATTTGTACGAGGCTGGATGAAGTTTTAATACTAACAGTATAAATGAGTAGCTAAGAATAAATATTTCTCTTTGGTTATAATTCAAAATCATTTCCACAGACATTAATTGTTTTCAATACTGGGAGGATTTGGTGTGTAGCTTTTCTGGAGCTTCATGGTACTCAACAACGTTTATTTATTCCAGATGTTGCATGATATTTAATATCAGTAGCAAAGCAGCATTAAGAGATTATCATTTCACTTCTACAACATGTTGCACTGAACGCTGTGCTTGGCTCTGTTTCAAATAATGTAAATAGTTCTCATAAGTTTTCTATAGTTTGTTTTTTGTATGTCAGTGCTGAAGTATTTTTATCACTGCTGTCATAATTTTTTGTTGCTGCTCAAATGAAAACCTGACTCAATATAAAACCCTATGCAAAAGGCAATAAGCTGTGTACAAACAGAAGAAAACCTACTAATATTACTTAGAGGTGTGCCTTCTTTACATGACACGTGTTGAACATGCTCTTTGGTGACAGTACATGCAGCCTTTTTTTGGCATACTACCACTCCTCAAGGCATCCAGCATGACAGAACATAATTGTCGTAGATGTAAAGCTTTGGAATAGCAGAAAAGTGACTTTCACAGTATTTGAATGCTGCAGAATATATCCTCCATCATAGCTCTCTGTGCTTTTCTACATAGGTCAGTTCCTGTTATTTAGTGTTGATGTAAATTTTTGCCAGGCTTGGCAGACATGTAGTACTGTGGGTTTATGTGCTGTATCTTCACTCTGGTGAAGAATTTTCAGAACTCTTCCAGGCATTTTTTAGTTTCCAAGGTTTTTTTCCTCTTTGTTTTCTTTTGGTTACCATCATTATGTATTATTTCCACTGTTGGGAAAGGGAAAGGGAAAGGGAGAGGGAAAGGGAGAGGGAGAGGGAGAGGGAAAGGGAAAGGGAAAGGGAAAGGGAAAGGGAAAGGGAAAGGGAAAGGGAAAGGGAAAGGGAAAGGGAAAGGGAAAGGGAAAGGGAAAAGGGAAGGGAAAGGGAAAGGGAGAGGGAAAGGGAGAGGGAAAGGGAAAGGGAAAGGGAAAGGGAAAGGGAAAGGGAAAGGGAAAGGGAAAGGGAAAGGGAAAGGGAAAGGCAAGAGAGGAGAGGAGAGGAGAGAAGAGGAGAGGAGAGGAGAGGAGAGGAGAGGAGAGGAGAGGAGAGGAGAGGAGAGGAGAGGAGAGGAGAGGAGAGGAGAGGAGAGGAGAGGAAGAGGAAGAGGAGAGGAGAGGAGAGGAGAGGAGAGGAGAGGAGAGGAGAGGAGAGGAGAGGAGAGGAGAGGAGAGGAGAGGAGAGGAGAGGAGAGGAGAGGAGAGGAGAGGAGAGGAGAGGAGAGGAGAGGAGAGGAGAGGAGAGGAGAGGAGAGGAGAGGAGAGGAGAGGAGAGGAGAGGAGAGGAGAGGAGAGGAAAGGAGAGGAGAGGAGAGGAGAGGAGAGAAACTTCTTAATAACAGTATATTGCAGTATTGCAGTAAAAGAATCCTATGATTTGAAAGTATTTTCAAGAATGAAACACTTATAATGAATTTTCACAGGTAATAGGTGCTTTTGCTATTATTCTCAATCTAATGCAGTCTAAAATAGCAGCAGTGATAGTTCTTTGATCTCTTCTCTTTGTAATCTGCTCTTCTACCCAATTGCTCTTCCCATTAAGGACATTTTTCTAATAGCAAGTCTAAATGTTTCCTCTCTTAGTTTCAGGCCATTGCTCCTTATTCTACCAGAAAGTATTTATATTCTGTGATCATTTCCCCCTAGAGTCTCTGTGTTTTCTAGGCTGTATAAATATTGGAAACAGCCACACTGCAGGGTGTCACTGGATGTGCTGCGGTACACCAGTCCTCGAGATGGTTAGTATCATGCAGGGTGTAACACATGCTCCAAGGCAAGCACTATAGGTGTTCCTAGGCTTTTCAGGCTCTTGCTATCGCTGAATCCTCGTAAATGCTTGTACTTTGAGGAGAAGGATATTTTTCTTATCAGAAAGAAAAAAAAAAAAGTGCAAATTCCATTAAAAAGTTGCAGGGAGAAACAAAGAAAACAAATTAATCTATACATTTCTGCTAGTCTACTTAAGCAAGATTAAAATAACATCATTCATTACTGAATCACTGAATCACAGAATGACCCGGGTTGGAATGGACCTCAAGGATCACAAATCTCCAACTCCCTGCCACATGCAGGGCCATCGACCTCCACATCTAACATTAGTCCAGGCTGCCCAATCTGGCCTTGAACACCTCCAGGGACGGGGCAGCCACAACCTCTCTGGGCAGCCTGACTCAAACACTCTTTGACTACAAACTCATACAGCCTTAATGTAGCTCTGTATGTATTATGAGGTCATTTAGCAACACTGAAGTTTTTTTTTTCTTAAAACCTATGGCTTAGCTAATGTCAGGCAATTTTGTTAGCCTATCCACACCTTTTCATTCCGTGCTAACCTTTAGCTCTCCAGTAATGCCCTCTTAGGCTATATGGATGGTCCTGCCTCTGAATTCATTATTCAGTCTCAGAAATCCTTTCTTTCCCCAGTCTCAATCCCAGACTCCTATATTCTTTCAGTTAAAGTCCATACCAAGTCCTGTCAGTTTAGCTTTTTGGATTCTTACCTTGTAATTACAGAATCTTGGAACTTTCTGGGCTGGAAGGGAACTTTAAAGATCATCTAGTCCAACCCTTCTGCCACAGGCAGGGACACATTCTACTAGGTCAGGCTGCTGTGTGCCCTGACTTGAATTGTTATGGTGATGAGGGACTAACAAATTTTCTGGGCAGTTTTTTCCAGTGTTTTACCACCTTCACTGTGAAGAATTTCCTGATACCCAATTTCAATCTACTTATTTTCTGTCGCCCCTTGTCTTGTCACTTCAGGCCTTTTTAAAGAGTCTTTCTCTGCCCTTATAAGCTTGTTATTGAAAGGCTGCTCCAGGCTGAACACTCTCAGTCTATAACACTGTCCTCATATGAGAAATGATGCCCTCTGATCCTTTTCATGGCCCTTCTCTGGAACTGATCTAACAGGTACATGTCCTTGCTTTTAGGTATGCACCAGTCCTGAGCTTGAAACAAGTGATGCTTAAATGCTGACCAACTCTCACAGGCCCCCTTACCTTCCAATGCTGTAGCCCACAGAATATCTACAAGTACCTCCTGAAGTGGTGGAAGTTGGCAGTATCTGAAGCCAGCAGGATGGCCTTCACTTCTGCAAATTGGCTTGATTAATCTTATTCTTCAGCAGTTTCTGCAGCTTGCTGTGTAGGGCTCTGTACAGCAGCCTTCTGGAAACCTGTGACTCTTTCATAGAGTTATAGAATCATTAAGATTGGAAAAGACCTCTAAGATCATCTAGTCCAACTGTCAAGCCATCCCCACCATGCCCCACTGAGCTTTGTCCCTAAAAGCCACATCTACGCAGTTCTTAAACACCACCAGGGACAATGACTCCACCGCCTCCCTGGGCAGCCCATTCCAATACTTGACCACTCTTTCAGAGGAGAATTTTTTCCTGATAGCCAACCTGAACTTGCCCTGGCACAACTTGAGTCCATTCCCTCTTGCCCTATGTCTAGTTACCTAGGCCAATAACTACCTCATTACAACCTCCTTTCACGTAGTGTCAGGGAACTAAATGGTCTCCTGTGAGACAGGGAAACTGGTTCACTCCCTGTCCAGGTAGAGTAGCATGTTGCAAACTGTTCCTCCTGAATTTATTCTGCTCCCCATTGCTGTCTTACAGCTCAAGGTTTGAGTATCTTGAGGATAACTGGCCTGACTTCAAAACAGAAGGCATTGAGAACCTCAGCTTTATCCTTCTCCTTAGTGATACTGTTCCCATCTGCATCCATTAAAGGTTGGATTTTATCTCTGTCCCTCCTCTTGCTGAAAATATTTTTGTCAAAACATTACTTATTTTCTTTATCATTGGATACCAAATTTCCCACAATACTATACAACCCATCAGTGAACAAAGCGTGTTGTTTCTCTTTCTCTGGCAATAAATTTTATAGTGCCTCTTCAGCATGTGTCACTTCCTCTTCTGGCAATATTCAGAAAGCTTTGCCTTCAGGCCAGTCCATGATCATTTCCAAGTTTCCTGGACAACTGTGGTTTCCTATTTGAGCTTGTTGATCACTGACTTTGTGTTTTATAATTAAGGGAACATTCTCAAACTGCAGAGAAATGCCTTCTAATTCACTTCCTTTCCCAATAAACCATGGATGAAGAAGCTGCTGCATGAAGAGCTTGGTGTTCCACCCAGGGAAGCAAACTTGAGCACTGATCTGATGCTTAACTGAGGGACATCCTAGTTATTTAGAAACTAGTTGACTCCCTACCGTCCTGACTTTGGAAATAGCACATGGGTTGAACATGAGCACCTGTGCACAATCACAATGCATAAATAGATTCATTAGTTAGGAGAAAAAGAAGAGAAAGGAGAGAAAATACACCGTATCAGACCACGTACTTACTGTCACCACCTAATACTCTGCACCATGTGATGGGCAGATGTGCTCTATAAACCTCAACATAAATTTAACCACACCATGCCTGCATGTAGATAATGTATATATGTATCTTGTCCTTCTGCCTCTGAATCACGCTTTCCATCTCTCACCCTTACTGGCATCTTGCAGAAGGGATATTAGTTTTCTACCTTTCTTTTTCACGATGCAAATTCCTCCTGCTTCAGCTCCAGTTTCTGGGAGACTGATCAGTCATCAGGCTGCTGAACCATCAATCTGAACACAAAGCAAAAGGTCCTTGCTCCTGGCAAAGCCCAATTTCATTTACAGAAGAAGTGCTTCTTTCCTTGACATATTTGGGGCAGCTCTACTTCCTTTGCAGTTTTACTATATTTGGCAAAAAACCACCACTTTCACAGCAGATGTTTATGTATTTGTGCTAATGACCCCCTTGGCAGCTTTCTGCAGCCTTGGAAATAGTCAGAGAGGAGCCATTGAGATCCTTGCCAGAAATCAGATGAATAGGTAGAAAACAGGAACATTTAAACGTATGTGGTAGGTTAACCTTGGGTGGCTTGACTAACCCACTGCAGTACAGAACAGGATGGGGCAAACAGGAAAAGATAAGCTCCCAGAATTCAGGAGTTGAAAGATAAGCAGTGGCAGCAACCTGCTCAGCATGGGCAGTCACAGCAGCATGAACAAGGAAGCACCTCTGCTGGAAAAGCTTCTAATCAAAGAATCAGCATTTTCTAACAGGCATCCATGTTCCATGATCTACAAACTTCTTCTGACAGAAATAGCTCCAAAGGATTGGTGAAAAATATAGAGGAATGCAGACTGGCTGGGAAAACAGGCCTTTTCAAAGTTGTTCTGTGAGTAATCAGAAATTTCGTTGATATGTTTGAAATCAATCATGCTTAATTAACATCTTGGGTAGAAATTGGAACATAAGCCTTATTGTAGAGTTTTGGCTTAAGAGCAGGGAGTAGCCAATAGGATTAGGACTAGATGTTTAGGAATACTGTAAACTGCTAACCTATTGGTTTTCCTACTGAAAAATAGTACCTTAACCTCAGACAATACTGCTTTATACACGTATTAGAGAAAAGTGAGGGAAAGGACACAGTCCTACACAAGGCTCTTACACAAAAAAAAAAAAAATGACCAAAAGAAGTCATCAAATCTTTCTCATTAAGCTTTCTAATTATTGTCAGCTTTGCCTGTCATCATTTACAGGTCTCATCACTCTACCATGAAAATGCTAGCTGTTCATCATTAGTGATGGAATTTTGTTCCCCTACTGGCTCTGAAATTGCTGATATGCATTTTTTTTCCTATGTACATATTTCAGTTTGTGGCTGGTGAAGACAAAGACATTGGAAATGAAACTGTTTTGAACACTGACTGTCGCTAACATACAGCCTACAAGATATGACAAGATTTCTCACAAGCTAGCAATCTCAATAAAAGAAACAAACAAATAAAGGCATTATTTTACTTCAATGAGAAAGAAGCCTTTGTTTTCCTTCTCTTGATAGTACCTTCCTTGCTATGTGACTAAATAAATAAAGAAATAAATAAAATGTTTCTACGTCCAGAAAGTCTTTAGGAGCTTCAGTGATTTTTTTCTTTTTGAAATATTTACTAGTTTCTGACATCTGGTCATGGAATTCTGTTTTCCCCAAAGTAAATTCCTATTGCAGAAGCAGTATTTTGACAGCAAAAATCCCCACAGTAGGATTAAAATGACTATCATTGATTATATAATCTTGCAAAGGTAAATTCCTCAAGTTATTCAACTCACTCAACAGAACTGGAAATCGAATATGGACATATTGAATTTTCAACATGGATTTTCATGAAAAATATCTGTTTCAGCACATAATGCATATAAGCAGTTGCACTTAAGGCAAGCTGCATAACTTACTTGTAAGATATCTAGAGAAAGAGTAGGACTTTCATGCCAAATTATTTTCAACAAGCAACTGTAGTTTATACTTATACAAAGAAATCTGCAGGTGCAAACTGCAGTCACTTGTTGAGTAGACAAAAGTTGTATTTAAATTGCACGCCTTAGAGACTCAAAAAAAAAAAAGACAATTACATGCAAACTCCATTTATTGGTCTTGAGTAGATCTGTATTGCCGTGAGAAAGCATTACAGGGATAGTTACTTAGAGATTTATTGAAACACAGAAATCAACTCCCAGAACGTCACACAAATATATTTTAATAAGGGACTGTGAGCTTCCTTTTTAAATTCTGAAGAGACTTCCCGTATGGACTGAAATATTACTGCTATCTTGCTGGAATTTTTGCTGTGAGAGCCATTCACAGTGCTGAGATGTGGGTGCCTAGATCTCTCAGCACACTGTTGACCTCTTATTAATCTGAGCAGGACTGTAGAGGTACATGTAGATACTTTCTACTCATTTAGTCGAGTATAAATACAGTCAAGCCCACATGTGCCAAAACTAAGTCAGAGACATTGCACTCAATTACTACACTCTCCACCTAACAATTAAGAGGCTGAAGTTGCATATAGCTGTGGGCATCCCATGTGTCTAGATGTAAGGAACATGAATCCTGCACTGCTGTGTGTCTTTTAAGTATGATTTACTATACAGGGAGGAGAAAGCAGTATCAGTACCTATTTCTGTTTCTTGTTCCTGAGCTATCCTTGGTTATTTTTCTTTCATTTGAGCAGATGTCAACAGAGCCCTAAAGGGCTGAATATCAAAAGTGAGTCCTAATTCCATATAGAGTCATCTAAATGCAGTTCTGCTTCCCAGTTACACTAAGCACCTTCAGCTCGAGTGCCTCCAGAATAATACTGAAGTATCCAAATGTGAAAAATTTACCCTAAATCCTTGAAATCTCTGGAATGAGGAAAAATAATTTTGTAGCCTTTCATAATTTGTAATACTTCAGTTACATCAGCTCTCTTCCAAAAAAGAGACCTATATTTGCATACCACTAAGGAAAGATGTTAGTGCTACCACTGTTTTCCAGGCTGCACTGAGGGCTGTTATTTTGCAGTATCCTGCTACCTTCTGGGCCTTCCTCAGCAGTTCTTAATTATTTTCCCCATAGACTTCGGTGGAAGTTTTTGGCTGTTCTAAATTAACTGTAAGCATTCAGGAAAAACACCTAGACAGCACGGTGTGTGGCTCAAACGTAGCCATCTGCTCAGTATGCAGACATAAGTTAAAGATGAAAATAAACCAACAAACAACAAAACAAGAGTGGTTTAGGAAGTATAAAGAGATGGAATAGAAGACACTCTGTAGAAGACATCACATAAAAACACTGAGTTGCTTACTGTTTGGTGGCACTTCTAACAAAACAGAGTAGAAATACAAGAAACTGAAAGAAGTTATAGGAAAGTGATCAGAGACCAGGAAATAATTCTATGTGGGATCCATTAGGTCTGTTTATGAGACAGATGAATAAGAGATGACATGATATAGCTATCGTGACATCGTGTATAGCGTCAAGCCTATCACTGAGTTATTCACTATTAGGGCACAATACAAGATTGAGGAGACACCCCATGAAATAAAAAGAATTAATGCGATTGGCAAAGTTTGCATATTATACAGCTAACCTTAGGCTATATCAGAAAACACTCTTGAAGTAAATACTTTGTAAAAATAAAGGGGGTTTTGAACTACACATCAGGGTTTCCTACAGATCTCTAATAGAGTGCAAATGGGTAAGAGACAAACCAGCTCTCACCTTCTGAGAAGTCAGACCTCTCACGCCACTCACCAGTGGGGTGGTTGGCAGGAATTTGCCGTATCCAGAATATACAGAGGTTTAAATTTCTCTTTGCAATATAAGCCTGTCCTGTGAGAATGATCTGTACAATGTGATTCTTACAATAAACATAAACAGGTCGTGAGGGCAGTTGTGCAGAATGACTATGTACAGTCTAGCAGATTTTTAACTGGATAAGTTCCCTTTTGCCGTGGAGTGAAAATATGTCAGCAAGGTTGGGCATTCTGCCAGATATAAACAAGCCCCGAAAACTGTTAGGTATCTTTACTTACATGCCTAAAATTTATTCTAAACAACTTATAGTAAGCTTTCCTACAGCTGGAATGCACTGTCTGCATTATTATAGTAATAGACATTCCCTATAAATGGAACACTGCTCCAGTAGATTCTCAGAATCATTAAGTTTGGAAAAGACCTCTAAGATCATCTGGTCCAATTGTCAACCCACCCCCACCATGTGCACTAAACCATGTCCATAAGTGCCACAACCACGTTTCTTGAATGCCTCAGGGATGGTGACACCACCGCCCCATCGGGCAGCCCGTTCCAAGACTTGGCCACTCTTTCAGACAAGAAATCTTTCCCAGTATCCATCCTGAACCTGCCCTGTCACAACTGGAGGCCATTCCCTCTCGTCCCGGCTCTGCTTACCTGGGAGAAGAGGCTGAAGCATACCTTGTTACAACCTCCTTTCATGTGGTTGCAGAGAATGGCACAGTCTCCCATGAGCCTCCTTTCGTCCACGCAGAGCAATCGCAGCTCCCTCAGCCACTCCTCACAAGCCCTGTGCTCCAGACTCCTCACCAGCTTTATTGCCCTTCTCTGACCACGCTCCAGGGCTTCAATGACTTTCTGGTACTGAGGGGCCCCAAACCAAACACAGTACTTGAGGTACAGCCTCACCAGTGCTGAGTAGAAAGAGACAGGCAGTTTCCCAGTCCTCCTGACTTCACTCTTCCTGATACCAGCCGTGGGAGACAGAGTCAAAGGCTTTGCTAATGTCTAGGTAGACCACAACCACAGCCTTCCATTCACCCACCCCGTGGGTCAAAAAGGTTGTAGAAGGAGATTGTGGTGATGAAGGAGGACCTGCCCTTAATGAACCCGTGTTGGCCAGGCCTGACCCCCCGGTTGTCCTGCACACGCTGTGTGATTGCACTGAACACAATCTGCTTCATGACCCTCCCCGATACTGTGGTCAGGCTGACAGCTGTGCAGTTCCCTGCCTCTTCCTACTGACTGTTCTTTTTATAAGGGTGTGACATTGGCAAGCTTCCAGTCATCTGAGAGCTTCATGGTTGGCCAGGATAGCTGGCAAATGATGTAAACAGCTTGGCAAGCACTTTTCTGCTTCTTCGGTATCCTTGGTTGAATCCCATGTGGCCCCACAGATTTGTGAGTGTCCAGGTGGAGTGGCAGTTTGCTAACTGTTTCCTCCTGAATAGTTTTTGGGTTTTTTTTTTTGCTCCCCATTGCTGTCTTCCAGTTCAGGCGGTTGAGTACCCTGAGGATAACTGTCCTGACAAAGACAGAAGCAAAGAATTCAAGACAGAAACGTGGAAGGCTGTAGTCAATGATGTCATATGTAGAGCAATGTTTGCTTTCTCTCCCACTAAAACCTCTTAATCAGAGCTGTTACCTTATGGAAACAATTTTAGGTTCAGCTAACCCTACTGAAGAAGGTCACCACTGTTGCCAGATTGCCTTGTGTTTGCACTAATCTTTTGTTGTTGTCCTTAGGACTCTTCCAAGTCATTAACACATGGGTTACAGACAACTGTGCTACATTTAAATGACCATGTGCATGCAGACATATACCTGAATAGAGGTTACAAACAGGAATTACAGTTGATTTCTGTCCTTCAGATGGTCCAGTTTCTTAATTTTTTTTCTAACTTCTGTTTCAGATAACTACAATTGACCAATGATGCAGTGATGTAAGAGGTGCCCCCTACAACACCTATGATATTTTTCCTTCTATTCCTGCTTGAATGATGTTATTGCCTTACAATTTTTTTTTCTAAATCTATTTTTTTTTTATTAAACAAGAAGAATGGCAATCTGAGCATCACAAAACAGAATATACCTACTGTCTTTTATATGAAAATTTTTATTTTGCAGTTTGCAGCTGCAGCAGAAAGTGCTCTAAAAGGTTTTTTTGCTTGTTTATTTATTCATTTCTGCATTCCTGAAAATACCGTGATCTGACTTTCACTGATCTTATGCAAACATGCTTGTTTTGTCAGGAGTTAAAAGCTGTCCATATGCCTATTGCCTTCTATCTGAAGTCTGGCTGAGCAGTGAACTGCGCAAGAAAAAACAATATATTGAAATATCTGTTTCACAGCCATGAACATCTGTCTCCTCTTCAAAAGTAACACAGTGTAATCTGGATATATATTCCCAGAGTGGAACTTTGGTAATTCAGATTAGAAGCAATTCTTGATGTTTTAAGGAGCCTGTTTATTACAAAAACAATTACACAACCCACCAGCACAGTACACAGAAAGGGAGAAGTAGAAGTTTATTTAGCAGGAAACCTCCTGGCAGATGCTAGCACAACTGGGGCAGCTAAATTGGCTTGTATCAATAACTCTTTCAGCCAGCTTGTAAAAATCCTTCTGGGCCTGAGCCCCTGCATATTCACACTTACTAACTGATATTTCATGTGTGGCTTAAGAATGCTTGCATACTCTTTATCCCCAAAGCTTTTTTATCATTCCTAATTGCTCTTGATTGCCTTTTCTCCTATATAGGAAATTTCTAGATCTGAAAACATCTGTCTTTTCAGTCCTGTTTCCCAAGTCAGTGACTTTTGACCAGTGCACTACACCATCATTTCTTTCTTTGAGCTGAATTGCTAGACATCAGCATTGATACATCTGCAGGTTTAAATATAAGAATTGTGAGTTTAATATTTTTGCACACTGACAGGAAGGCCTCTTACTTCCCTTATGCATGCTTTGGTCATGACCTCCATATCCCATTCACACAGAGGCAGATCACTAACTTAATTTCCAGTATGGTTACATCCAAGTTGTTGCATTGCCTTTGGATGCTTTATTTCACAGCCATTTTCTGTGAGCTTTATAGCCAGATAGAAAGCTTTGCTCTACACTTTATTATCATTTTTTTTATTCTAAAATTTCTATTTTTCACTTTAAATTCTAATACTGAAGAATTGATGTAAATATAGTTCATGTATTTTTGAAAACCCTGTATTGTTTTCAGAACATGCATCCTACAGTCAGTACATTTAAAAGAAACCTGTCTTGCATCAGCAATTAAAAATAAGATTTTTTATATATATATTTATTCCCATTTAAAGTACACCATTTGTTTCAGCCCTGGTATATTCATCATGATAAATATTTTGCAATTAATACAGTAAAAATTTATTACATAGAAGACCAAATCTTGCTTAGTTATAAGTGCAAATAACCTATTAGTCTTAAGTGCAATTTTAAAGCTGCTGCTGAGAAGAAACTTGAACTGTACATAATTTTCTGCAAGATAATTTTCCGCTATTAAGAAGAGTAAAATAGCAATTTGTTTCCTGAACATTCATAAAAAGGTACTGGATAAAAGTTCCTTGGAATCTCTATTCATCCTTAAACTACCCTTTTGTTTGGTAATGATATTTGCCAGTGGTGCCTTCAAACATATAAAATCTGGTGGGGCTTCCTTGCTGCCCTAAAGCAAAACATCTCACTTAGCACGGCTTCAGTTATGTCACTGTAGTGATTTATTTATTTTAATTATTTATATTATTTCACATTTCATTTTAAAAATAAGCAGGATATTATTCTCATGAATTTGCAACCATAATCATCTAGCCAGTGGAAGGTAAATTACTAAATGTTACTTTTCCTCTGCTTGATGTTTTTTTTTCAAGATGCCAGTTTCAACCTCAGATATTCTGTATTACCTAAATACTTATTATGAACAGCAGGAAAAATCCTGTCTCAAGGCAACTCATCCCAGGATTACAAATGTTACTGAACTCTGTGGATACATTAAATAGTTGCCATTTTTTTTCTATCTCGAAGACTCAAACAGGTCCTTGGTTTCAAGGAAATCACGAAGCTGAGGCAAGCAGAAGTGCAGGAAGTTAGAATACACCAAGAGAAGCAAGTATTTAGGATTTTTTTCTTTCTCTCTTGAACATGATTAAGGATTAGAGGGCTGAACCTTCTTCTTTCTACAGTCTGTGTGTGAGCTCCAGCAGGCTTTGCCAACTCAGTAGCTCTAAGACAAATGTGGGAGGAAGTGGAGGAAGAAGAAAAGCCATCAGTACGATGCAAGTAGACACAGCAAAGAATAAGAGTGAGACAGGGCTGCACGGGGACACAAGTTTATTCTATAGAAGGCGAAGAAGAGTAAACGGCAGCTACAAAAGTAAGGAGCAAAAGGATCTGATAGGAAAGAAGAATAAGAGTGACCATAGTAAAGTCTAACATATTTTCAGTAGTGCTTAGATGTGATGTGATTCAAACAAAACCTGAGAAGTTTAAGCAGACATAAACATAGGCGAGAAGATTCAGTTTAAAAATCAAGTAAATAATTGCCGTTCAGAAAAAAGTACATAGAAGATGAAATAGCAGAATGAATGCAACATTTGTGGGCTATTTTCTCTGAGCAGCATTGCTGTTTTAATGGCAGCCAGGATAACTCAAATTCAAAACCTTTCATTCTCAATACAATATCACAGAATCACAGAATGGCCTGGGTTGGAAAGGACCTCAAGGATCATAAATCTCCAACCCCTTGTCACAGGCAGGGCCACCAAAATCCACATTTAATACCAGCCCAGGCTGCCCAGGGCCCCATCCAACCTGGCCTTGAACACCTCCAGGGATGGATGTGGCATCCACAGCCTCTCTGGGCAGCTGTTCCAGCACCTCACCACTCTCATAGTAAAGAACTTCCCCCTGACATCCAACCTAAATCTTCCCTCTCTCAACTTCAAACCATTTCCCCTTGTCCTACAGTTATCAACCCATTCAAAGAGTTGATTCCCCACCTGTTTCAGTCCCTTTGGGTACTGAAAGGCTGCAATGAGGTCACCCCACAGCCTTATTTTTCCAGGCTGAACAAGCCCAGCTCCCTCAGCCTGTCTTCATAAGACAGGCCCCTGATCATCTTTGTGGCTCTCCTTTGGACCCTCTCCAACAGCTGGTGAATGGATTTAAAGCCAGCTGGCAACTCTGGTCTTGAGTTGTGTTCCCCAGGGGTTGGTGTTGGAGCCTGTCCTGTTCAATATTTTTGTTGACCTGGATGACAAGATTGAGTGCATTCTCAGTAAGTTTGCAGATGACAGCAAGTTGGGAGAAAATTATGAACTGCCCAGAACTAGGAAGGCCTTACAGAGGTATCTGGACAAACTGGATAAGTGGACCTAAGCCATTGGGTGAAGTGCTTGCTTCAGCAGCACCTTTACTAAAATTGGAACAATACAGAGAGGATTAGCATGGCCCCTGTGCAGGGATAACATGCAAATCTGTGACACATTCTGTATTTTTTGAGGAAGTTTTTCCCCCAGAGGATGGTGAGGCACTGGAACAGGTTGCCCAAGGAGTCTGTGGATGCCCCATCCCTGCAGGCATTCAAGGCCAGGCTGGATGTGGCTCTGGGCAGCCTGGTCTGGTGACCTTGCACACAGCAGGGGGGTCAAAACTAGATGATGCTTATGATCCTTTTCAACACAGGCCATTCCATGATCCTATGATTATAAGTTCAACAAGATCAAATGCCGAGTCCTGCACTTTGGCCACAGCAGCCCCAAGCAACACTACAGAATTGGGCCAGAGAGGCAGGAAGACTGTGGAAGAAATGGACCTGGGGGTGTTGTTTGACACTAAGTGCAACATAAGCCAGCAGCGTGCCCAGGTGGCCAGGAAGGCCAATGGCATCCCAGCTTGTGTAAGAAATAGTGTTGCCAGCAGGAGCAGGGAAATGATCAGTGGAGAGGCTACACCTCAAGTACTATGCTCAGTTTTGGGTCCCTTGTTACAAGAAAGACACTGAGACCCTGAAGCATGTCCAGAGGAAGGTAAGAAAGCTGGTGAAGAGTTTGGAGCACAGGTTTTCTGAGGAATGGCTGAAAGAACTAGGATTGTTTTGTGTGGAGAAGAGGAGGCTCAGGGGAGACGTTATTGCTCTCTACAACTGTCTGAAGAGGGGGTGCAGCAAGGCTGGGGTAAGCCTCATCTCCCAGGTAACTAGTGATAGGGTGAGAGGGAATGGCTTCAAGTTACACAAGGGGAGATTCAGCTTGGATGTTAGGAAAAATTTCTTCTCCGAAAGACTGGTCAGGTATTGGAATGGGGTACCCAGGGAGACACCATTTCTGGAGGTTCAAGAGCCATTTAGATGTACTAAGAGACATGATTCAGTATTGGTGATAGATGGAGATAGATGGACAGTTGGACTGGATGTTCCTGGAGATCCTTTTCAGCGTTGATGATTCTATGATTCTGTATGCTCCCAGCTGTGCTTTTTACCATCTCTGAGGGCTGGATTAAGCTTATCATTTTTTCTGTATGATGTAATGCTCTTTGAGAAACTAATTTGGTATCTGTAGTTGGTATTGCAGTCATCATTGTACTTTGGGAACTGTATCTTGGAAACTATTAATGATTTCACTCTTTGTCTCCTTGGAGAGCCACGCTATGTGGGAGAAAAACGTGAAATGTTCAAACCAACATGTTCCTATTACTATGCCCGCATAATGTGCTTCGGGTTTTGTTTAAGGTTAAACAACCTATTTCTAAATATCCTTCAGGGATCTACCCTGAGGTCAAATAGTTACGAGTGGCCAAGAGTGTGGGGTGGTATAGGCAGGTACCACAAACAGTGAGCCATTGTTTCAGAGCTTCACTTCCAAACGACTGCAAAATCCTGAAAAACTCATGACATATTTGGAAAAGTTGTGCTGTCACCCCGGCAATGCTAGAGAGGGACAAATCACTGCAGCACGTTGGGGTTTGGACCGTGCCTACAGAGGCCTGTTCAACACTAATCAGCATTCTCAAGGGAAAGAGATCTTTGGATTTGATGACGGTGCAGTAGGCCCTGCAATTGCTCCAACCACTGCTACAGGCCTTGCAGTTTAATCAGAGAACCAATCTGTGCCAGTATCAGTCACACATATACTTAAGTGCTGGAATAATGAAGCCAGTAACCTGGACTTAGTGGGAAGTGAAGTCAGGCAACAGGGATCTCTTTCTAGGGAAAGAGGGCATTGACAAAGCAATTGGAAAAGGGACACCAACCTTCACCCTATAAAGATGATTCTTGTAAGCCATGAAAGAAAGGTGTCCCATCAAGGAAGATCTGACTTGTCAGACAGGCAGGTGGAATATCATGAAGAAAGGTATTCAGTAACTGAGGAAATTGGATGTGATGTACAAAATCAACCTGGACGTGAATAATGACCTGTTATCCCAAGATTCAGATGACGTCAGATGCTCACAGTCTTTGTGAATGAAATTTGTGCAGGGTGCACCATCACTGTGTGCCAACACACTGATGGCAATGGTCTGGAAAGATAATGAAAAACGGTGGATGAAGTGACTAGCCTACTTCTACAGTAGGCAGAAAATCTCTTTTCCTTCCTACAGGCCTGTGCCTTAATGGAGAAATTGTCCTGGTAGTCCCAGGAATTCAAAGACAATGTGCCCTACTCTCCATCCAGGTGGACCAATGTCTCAAGTATTAGAATTAAGTATTCCTCTGTCCGAGAAAGAATATTCAGTGGGAACACACCATGTGCCACCCTTTGGTTTTACCTACATGACCACGGAGAGGACATGGGGAATTGGGATGGAAAACCAACCTCAGTCCTAGAGGCACGGTTATGTCAATTGCAAGGAGGAACAATTGAAAAAGGGGGTTCTTCCAATAAAATGGCCACTAGTGTTTCCGATGGGCACTCTCTCAGATGGAGAAGATGGTCTGATTCTATTTCTGAGGTTGATGATGAGAGTAGGAATTTGCCGCTAATTGACTCTGCTGGGTCAGGAGAGAAAGGGTGGCAAGGACAGAAGCAAGGAAAAATCCTATCTGGCAAAGATCTGCATCAGCAGGCCATAGGCTGTTTTTGTGGTTTAGATCTGTGTGACGACCAGCTGGTCAAATCTACCACTTGCTTTTGACTCTGATACAGCAATACTTACTGCCATAGCTAAGCCTCACCTCAGGCCTACAAGACAGCAAGTCTCTCAGTAGTTCCAGAACACAAGCACATTGCTGTGGGCTGTGGTGCAGTGGTGATACGGTTTGAAGAGTCTGCATTCTATGATCTGCTGTCTTTTTTTCCTGTGATATCCTGTTAAGATGCAATTACAGAGGTAAGAGCATGGGAAGGTATATATGTTCTAAAAGAAAGAAGTTATGATATTGCTACCTGAAATACTTCTCTTTGGAATGGAAGGAAAGAAGGTTGTATCTTAGTTATCTGTCAGAGTAACACAGAGTCCAAAATGCAAGTAGCTATCCCTAGGGTCCCCTCATGATTCCTTATACTGCTGCTGTAGCCAAAGCACATCCTCCTTCCAAATGTTACAATAAGTCTGCATCTTTCAATTTACATTTTCACACATTCACATCTCAGGAGGCGTGAGACAAATACGTAGACCTAAGGCTGAGTCCCTGGCACTGAATGTCTACAGAAAAATCCCAAACCATGGGCTTTACTTCAGCTCAAGCTGCTGCAAAGTTCAGTGAGTTTGTAGGACACTTGTTTTCCAGCACACCCACCCTTCCTGTGAGAACTCAGAGGTACAGTACTTTACCAGTTTTAACCATCGTGGCCTCTCCCAGTCAAGATAGTTTTATCATTAAAATTTCCTCACATCGTGGGACATCTGTGTGACTTCCAAGTGCAGAAGTTACTTTTGAGAATGGAGTACAGCCCTTTGCATCTTTGACCAAATTCTGACAGCTAAGGTCCAGCACTGTGCAAGAACAAGCTAGATTTTTGTTACGTAAAATAAAAGCTGCCATACTTTTTATTTAACTAGGGTATCAGTTCAATTCCTAAGAGTAGTTGTAATAGAATCAAGTTACATTGTCAGTATGATAAAAGGTATCACATCATTACTTTGTCCTTTTTACCTTATTCATTCACAGATTGAAGTTTCCTGGATTTCTGTCAAAAGAATTGGTCTTTTAAGAATAGAAAAGACCAATGTCATCTTTATACAGTTTGGGAATTCATCTCGAGTGGTCCAGAGATTAACAATATCAGTGATAATTGAGTCAAAGGCGTCTGTGGAGTACACTAACAACAAAATAGATCAAGGAACAAAAGGCAGGTAATTCAACAGCACACAACTACTGAATAATCATTTTAACCTTACTAAGGGTCAGGATGGTGAATAAAATAAATAAAAAATGAATGCGTTTAAAGAAAGGTGGAGGGGAGGAACAACAACATACAAAGAGGGAACCGGGCAATTGTGAAGAAATATGTGTACGAAACGGAAAATGTACAGCTGTTAACAGGATAGAAAAATCAATTTTACACCATATAAAGAGATACATTTACATCATTATGATTATGTTGGGAAAGGATTAGAATTTCACTTTCTTCAAAGCATTATTGCAATGTGTCATATGATTCTTCCTTATCTGATGATCATGATGATGCCTAAAGAATAGCACCTCTCAAGCATCACTGTTCAGTAACAGACCACCTTGTCTCCCTGAGCTGCCAGATCTCATGTCTTTGTTTTCCATAGGTAGATTTAATTAAATCAGCAGAACTGGAGCTATAAAGTCTTGCAAACAGTAGGAGTAACTAAAGAGGAAAAAACAAGTGGGGGAAGAGAGTAGAAAATGCACATGGACTCAGAGACTTAATAGCATAAGATCAGCAGATCAGTCCTAATACTGGCATAAGCAAGTGGTACAAAAGAAACCCAGAGAGCTGAATTCAGATGTTGGTGGCAGAGGAAAACATGAGCCATCATTGTGGGAAATATAAGTGTTTCAGAAATTGGATAGTTTTTTTTTTAAATTATTATTTGTTCTTTAAATACAACTTAAAAAACATTAATTATTTTTTAATCATAATTTTAAAACGTTTTGATTTGAATATAATTACAAAAGATGCTTGCACATGTGCAAGAGTAGCACTGGCCAATATCCATAAGTAAATCCATCCTATCAGCCCATACTAGAACACTTTGATTTGCTTTCAGCCCTTTTAATTTCCCAGCCCTTCCATGCATGTTTTCCCAGAAGGGAAGAGCAACCACAGGAATAATAGCTCCAACACCAACTAATTCAGACTTGGGGAGTCACAGATGTAATGGTTGTGAGCCTCTCCTCAATTCCTACTCTCTCCTTTGCTAGTATGCATGTGATGGCTTTTGCACAAACTTCAGTGACTGCACTTGCTGAGAAAAGCTCTGCAGGAATCAAAGAGTTTGTTGCATTATCAGAATAGCTATTTTGAATTGTATCTGGCAATATATAGAAACCAAATGCAGCTACAGGTTCAATTATAGTCTGTTCTGCCTGGGAAGCAGGTCTATGAGAGTGAATAGCGAGGCTCTCCATCAACTGCATTTCCTGATTAGTTTCAAGTACTGTCAGGGATTCAGAAAAGAGCCTGGAGGCAGTTAACTGTAATGAGCTACATATTAGAAGAAATACATTCACCTCCACCCAAGCACAGGCAATATCGACTAATAGAGAATTATACTCTTTACCATTTCCACCTGTTTACAACCTCAGATCTCCACCAGAACTATTTTCTCTAGGACATATGTTAGCTTTCCTCCTATCCTACTTTCCTCACATGATTCAGACGTGGGGAATTGCAGAGGTTTGAGACAGTGTGGAAACAGACTTCTCATTACTGGCAGATTTGTACGCTGGCTGAACAAATGAGGGCAGATAGCATCTGCTGGAGCTTGTAGTGGCCTAAGTAAACTGCACTGCTGTGCATATACTGAAGGTCACCAGGCTCGTCATCTCTGTGTCACATTTGACTCATTCCTGCCCTTCTCCCCACCTCAGATTTTTATCTCAGAAAAACTAAATTTTATTTGAATAAGAGCTAGAGCAAGATTTTAAATAGAAAACAAAACAAACAAAAAAAAAGCATCCTCAGAGGAGCTAGAGAAAACAAAACAGTTCTGCATTCATTTCTCTCTGACTTCTAGGTGGGTACACCAGTTTGATAACACAGATGTTGGAAGCTCTGCTGAGTTCCTCTACATCTCTAGGAATTTTTTTCCATCCTTTCTGAGATGTAGGTGTTTCCCAGTCATTCCTTCAGTCTTTCGGTCTCTCTAAAAAGCAAGCTGAGCAGATCCATACTGGCTCTGCTGTACCCCGTCGGCCTGCCCATCCTAAGCTCTTTCCCTGAGTGTTCAGCAACTCTTTCAGAAGAACTTCCCCCAAGAAGTCCACCGACATTCTTCACAGAAAATAAAGCCAATGTACAACAAACCTGTCAAATGCAGCTCTTGCCACTGTCACAGCAACAGCTGAGACTAGAAGTAGGGCCAATTTTGTGAGACTTGTACATAGAAAATGGGAGCAGTCTGCAGAAGAGGTATGTGCACTAAGTAATTTTTCTGATGTCTTACATTCTTTGTTGACATCCTATAAAAAGATAATTTATCCTACATTTTTAATAGCCTGGATATATCTGCATCATTTCTCTGTATCATGCTTCTATTCCTTCTTCCCTTCGCTTTCTTCTGTATCCCTCTGCTCATTATTTTTGTCTGCTGCTTAATTTATTCTGAGCTGTGGTCAGTTTTTCAGCAGGGCTGTTGACATCAGTTTGTGCCAGCTTTTGCTAGAAATTTAAACCACCTTTTCTGATCACTTTAGTACTAAGATTTTAGTAAAGGACTAAAATCCCAAACTGTCTGAGAGAAAAACTTATGCTCCCAGATCCTACATATTAACCACAAGAAGAATATATAATGTGGATTCATGGAAATACGAACATCATACATGGACACAAGTTAGTTAGTGGAAGTTTGTTTCCATGGAATCAGAGAAAATCTTGAGTCAGAAGGGATGCATAAAGATTATTGAGTCCGACTCCTGGTCTATAGAGGACCAATTAAAAAACAAACTATACTTACGAGAGCATCGTCCAAATGCTTCTTAAACTCCAGCAAACTTGGTGCTGTGACCACTGCCCCGGAGATCCTGTTCCAGTGCCCAATCACCCTCTGGTGAAGAACCTTTTCCTAATACCCAGCCTGACCCGGCTCTCTGCTGTTCCTCTGGGTCCTGTTGCTAGCATCACAGTGCCTGCCCCTCTGCCCCCCTTGTGAGGAAGCTGTAGGCTGCCATAAGGCTTCCGCTGAGCCTCCTGTTCTCTGGGCTGAACAAAACAAACGATCTCAGCTGGTCCTCATACATCTTGGTCTCTAGATTCTTCGCCATCTCTGTGGACGTCCCTTGAGCACTCCCTGATTGTTTATTCCTTACGTTTTGATGCTCAGAACTGCTCATAATGCCTGAGCTGAGACTGCACTGGTGCAGAGCAGAGCAGGACAATCTCTTTGCTCACCCAGCTGGCCCTTTTGTTTGTCAGGGCATGTTGCTTACTCAGATTCAACTTGCCATCAGAGACCTTCCAGTTTCCTTTCCATGGAGCTGCTCTCCAGCCTCTCTCCCACAGTCCTTACATATATCCAGGTTTGTCCATTCCCACGTCCAGAATCCAGCACTTGCTCTTGTTTTGTTTCAGAACAGAGAACAAGAGTTCAAACAGGAGGTCATTCAGTGGGCGTACATCATTTAAAGGCATACACTGAAATAAAAAATGAGAAAATCCTACCCCTTTCAGCTGAGTGTAAGAATGGAAATAGTACATCAACTGATACCTGAAAGGATTAAAACATCACGTTCTTCTCATTTCTGTGCAGACAAACAGTTTATGCAACAGCTTGTTATTCAGTAATGCATACTGTGGACAGAAAAGTACCAGTTGTCAAGGTACAAAACAAAATGCAAAAAAGCCAGTTATTGGCATAAGGATAGTAAAAGTCAAATGTAAGCTGTGGAAAGCTAACCCCAGGTTAATGAACTGAAATATAGATGAGTTAAAAACAAAACAAAAAGTCTATAGTGGAATCAGTAAGGATTTTTTTCTGCTTTCTGAGACGTTGTTAAGGTCTTGCTCTTGCACTGTGAATTTAGCTCAGTGGTTAGGTGTGATATGGCTCCAGGTTTCCAGTGCAGTGGACAAGTTCTCACCCTTTCAGACAGTGGATGTTATATCATCCCAGATTCCCTGAAATCTGCTTTTAGCTCTGATTTAGCCTGAGTTTGCATTTAAACAGTCATTATAATTTTTTGAAATAGGCTTTTAATCTTGAAAGATTATTCTCTCAAAAATGAGAAGTGTCCCTATGTTTTACAAGATAGGTTACTCAGGAAGATTGCACTTGAAGTAGAAAGTGAGAAGAGCAGTCCCACTGGACTATAGAGCCAAAGATTTCTTGACATTTTTTGCAAAGTATTATCCTTTTAAAAAATGTACCTGCCATACCTTTATACTCAGTTCAGCTGTCTGTGGTTAGGTCAGTGAATTGGTAAATAAAAGCATTTATTAATTATTTTTAGGCAGAAATGGAAGATAAATTGATTTTCTTCCATGCTAATGTTCTGTAAGATTGAATATCCCCAAAGAGTTTTTAAATGGAGGTTGTTGTCTTACTAACTTGCACACCATGCTTTTTATTTGACTTTTTTTTTTTGATTGAAACCTTGGTAAAGAACTACTTAAACCCTGGGAGTTGCTATGCATAACTGTAGGCCAGCATGTGCCAAATATGACACAGCACGAAGTCTTTTGTTGTCATCCAGCATACTGTGTTAAGCAATTGGCAAGCCTCTTCTCCTCCTACCTCCCAGGACTTTTGTTATTGAATTGCTACATAGTGTATCTTAGCCTAATTGAACTCATTATTTAGGAGACTACACAAGTATTCAGGAAATATTATTCCTGAATAACCATGTGTATATGGAAAAAGAATTACCTAGATAACATAGTTAGATTTAAAAATGAATAAACAAGTCCTAAAAGATGTTTTGCCATCTTCACTGGATCTTGGGGTACCTCTTAGAAAATCTGCAAGAAGAAATTTGTCACACAAGAGAGTTGGTGGAGTAAACCCATCTTCAGGACAAGAGAACTATGAAACCACAGGAGCATGACAAGAGAACTATGGAACCATATCAGAAAAGCCAGTTTCCTAACAGTAAAAGAGAAAGATTCTGGAAAGAGCAATCCAGTGTGGAATTCATTCCAAAGACTTTAAAAAGTGAGATACGTAAAAATGTGCTGGAAAAAGACAATATAAAAGCACATTTTCATCCCCAGTATAGAAAAGCTTATCCTTGCACACTTTGCAATCATCCCAGACTAACTGGAGCCAGGGCAGGAGGGTGAGGACATCATCAGCCCAGGTGAGATTTAGAGTACTGTGTGGGCTGGAGATCAATCCCAGTACTGACTTTGGTTCTAACACTTCCTTTTTCAAGGGAGTGAGAGAGTCTGTGTCGGTATGGATGCTACTTTTGCTGGGCCATGTGGACTCTAGAATGAGTGCAGATCTGTTACATACAGTGGTATAGACATGCCTTATATATAACATATTTTCTCCAACTTGTACTGTTGATTATAAGAGACAAAATGCACTAAGATTTGTGAAACAGTGGTCTTTTAGCCAGTAATGACCTTCTAAGATAAAGCAAAATTGGTTTATTACTTGTTACAATTCACTTGTTGCACAGAAAAAAAAAAAAATGACCGCAAGTTAAATGTAATTTGGAAGCAGGTTTTTGGGAAAACTGATCTGTGGCCATTTAAGAAAAGTGTGGAAAACCAAGATCAGTGTGAAAGAGTCTCTAGTTATAAAGGACTTAAGAATGGAACTACTTATATGTATAATAGGCTCAGAGTTGGGGCTAAAAAGCTTGAACACATCAATATGTGAGTGTGCAGCATTCCCAACCAGACAAGCACTTTGATTTTTAATTTCAGGATGCTGGATGTTGCTATGGTTATTCTTGTGCAGAATCTTCTACTCATAGAACCAGAAGGAAAAACTGATTGGAATTAGATGGAGGTGTGAATAGGGACAAGACGACCAGGTCCCAAAATTAAAAAAGACATCAGTTTGAACATACTGTAGGACAGATGTGTTGCTGTAAATCCAAACTGTCTTAAAGATGAAGACCATGATCATTACAGAAATGCAATGAAACCACAGAAGTGAGAAAAACACGATACATCATTGCAGAAGAAACATTGGTGAACTTCTTCATGAAGGAAGTGGGGTGGAGGAGTAAGAAAGATGTCCCCACCTATCAGTCTCATTGGTAATAATCTACCATGGGGCTGGTATGCAGGTATTGTGATAGGATTCTTGATAACGTTTATGAAAATATCCTTCCAATGAGTAATACTGCTTGGCACATGCCATTAATTTACTTAGAGGAAACTGGAGCATTTTGCCACTTAGCGTAACAGAAAGTACCACAGTCTGGCCCAGACTGTTCTCAAAAGATGGAATAGGTGTCATTTAAATAACACCAGATACATTAACAACTGTTTGAAGATTCAGCTGAATTTTCTTCTGAGCAAATTTCCAAAACGCACAGGGAACTTGATTCTTCTACCCATTATGTACATTGGCTAATACCTTAGATTCCCTGCTGGTTTCAGCAAACTCGTTTGGGATTGGATGATGGTAGACTAAAAGCTACATGAAGGACTAAATTCTAATTATTAAGTGGTCTAGAAAGATTTGTTGGGATGTGTCCTTTAGTGGAACACAGGCAGATGAAAAGGCAAGGCCCAATCGTATGTTACCTACAAAACTCTTACCTGAAAAGTTGTGCTCACCACTGCTTGAGATGAGTGTTTCCAACTGTTCTTAACTAGAATGTTTAAAAAAGAAAAAATCCAACTCAAACCTCCTAGATCAGACACATTCTTCATTATAAAGTGATGGAAAACAAACGGAACCGTGCCTATCTCTTCTTTTATGTGCACATTTTATTTGCTGCAAACAGGTAATGGTATAGGAATACCAGTATAGATAGACATCTTACTCTCTATCACCAGGCTATCTTTAATACATTACTTATTTTAGTGTGCCTGTAGGTCCTATAGGAAGTGCACATTGTGGCAGAACAAGTATCAACAGATTGAAAAAACTGGCAGAGATGCAGATATAATCATGTTGAACTGGCAACCAGAACGGCGTGATGGAGAGATGTCAGTAATCAGCAGAAGTGAAAGAACCACTTCTACCTTTACTCCATGAGATGCCTCAGTAAAATCAGCAGCTAACATCATTAAGGATGCCTCAAATAAATCTAAAGGAAAATTTCCCTGACACTCACAGAAAAAAGACAAGAGTATCCATAGAATGAATTGAGCTAATATATTTAACACATGAAACATTTTCTAAGAGCTTGTTCTGCATACCACTGTAAATCAGATAATTATGAATTCGTGTGTCTAAAAAAATATTAAATATCGTTTGCCAATCTGGGAAACAAATTACTTTCTTTTCAACATCCAAATGATAGCAAGCATTATCTTTGGAATTATATAATTATTTATTTTAACATACTTATATACAGAGAGTGTCTCATCCTGATATAATAGTTTACTTCAACATAAACTAAGTAAAGACTTTTATGATGTAATGAAGCCTTTTTAACACATTTGTGACTTAGAAACTTTCCTCATACGCCTACAGGAATATGATCATAGTAATGATACGTCTTTTGCTATCATGATATCCAGTTTGCCTTTAATGAGGGCCAGCACCATTGAGTGATGTTTTAATTGCATCTGAGATGGATAACGCTTGAACAAAATACTCAACACACATTTTGAAATTAATTCTAAGCAGCTAAAAAGGTTTCAAACATACATGTTTGTAAGTACATGTATATTATATACTTGTGTATAATAATATATACACACACATTTATTTTAACGTTTAGCTTTAATAGCAAAAGGTACAGTAGAATTCCACTGATAGCAAGATTTGACTCTAGATTATCCATAGAAAATTGGTGCTCTTTCTAGAAGAAAATCAATACAAGCTCAAAACAAAATGTGATACCAGATAACTCTCATTTGCAGTCAAAAACGGATAATCCATTTGAATACCTAAATAATTGAATGAGGCCCACTAGAGTAATCCAATAGATACTTGATAATGGAGAAACCCCACTGGAAAATGTTACTGAGTAAAATTTTGTATCAGTTTTATCTAGGTTGGTGTACAACATTTAGGACAAGGCTCTCAGTCCTGACTGAAGCCTGCAGGTACTACTGGTGTACAAATAATAAATAATAGAACCTGTACTGTAAACTCTCTAAAATCAGCAGTAATACCAAGCATTTTCCATCTTTGAAACACTGTACAGACATAAAACTATTCCTCACAACACCCCTGTGAGGTAGGTACAAAAGTATTTTCCCATCTTTACTGACAGTGCAACTCATCCCACTTCTACAAGGTGCTGGTCGACTCTGCAGAGGGAGTGCACTCCCAGATTCCCAGGGGCCCCAGGGTTATTTAACTGCCAGGGAGAACCAGAGTCTGATTAGAGACCTGCCCACTTCTCTGAAATGTGTCAGTGGCACAACGCAAAGCTTTTGGCTTTCAGGTTTGTCACTTTGCCAACCGATCGAGCCGTTCTGCCTTCTGGAAAAATAAAATACTATGTGCTGGAGCTGCACAAATTTTATTCTTTTAATTAATCTGCTGATACCTTGAGCATATGCAAAGGAAAAGCATTTGCGTGGTGGCGTGTATGTTGTGTAGCAATCTCACAGCAAGCTTTTCACATTTTTCTACTTAATACATAGAAGTTTTTAGCTCTTTTACTCATTTATGTGAGAAGGGACCGATTATTCACATGGCGTTCTCACATCAAATTCTACATTAAAGGGCACGGTCATGTTTTTCAGATTCAGATTTCATGACTTCCTTAATAATCTTGCAGTGTGTACTAAAATATACATATTATCTCTTCCCTCTTTTTAAAAATAAAGTCCAGGATACTTTTGTCTAGACATACTTTCAATATACTACATAGCTAATCATTTGGAGTATCTCCATTGAAGGCCATGGAGTTTCCAGCGGTGTAACAGCAGGTGTGGTGAAGTTAGGATGAAAGTCTCCATTCTCCTGAATATCTGTACCAGCACACTACCAAACTTAACATCTTCATCTAAAGAAAAGTGTGAATGGCACGTTTCTTAGGGCATCCTGTGAGCTATACACATACCTGATCATATCACTGATTACTTCATCGTTCATTATCCTAGCATTACACACAGGTGTTAAAAAAAAAAAGAAAGGTACATCTTTTGACTTTAGCAGAATTAGAGAAAAAGGAAAAAAAAAAAACAAAACAACAACCAAAACCCACAGTATCTTCCAAATGGCAGAGTACATGCAGAGAAGTAAATTAAAGTCAACAGAAATACAAAACAAATGCAGTCGTAGGAATGCAAAGTATTTGCCAAGATGGAAAGGACAAAATAGATGAAGGAATAGCTATTGTATTGAGGGCTAATACACACACAGAGAAAAAAGGGGAAAAAAAAACCAAACACAAACAGGTAAAAAAGTAATTATGTCACTCATTTGTCATAAATACTCTATTTCTAATCACTTGTGGGAAAAAAATAAGTGAAGAGTTTGAAAGCATTGCTGAAATTTCCACAATGTACAATAACCCTCCCCAGAAAATACCAAAACTTGCATCATTTTCTGATTACAGAATTCCTACATGGCTCTATTTTTAAACATCTGTAGTTCAGCAGACTTTGACTATTTTTACCTGTGTAACACATTTACCTATTCAAATTCTTTAACGTCTTCCTATAAGAACAAAAATACCCCACTGCTTACTTAAGGATAGATAGCATTGGTGGGGGAGGATGGGAAGGCAGAAAACTTTTCTCTGTGTTTTGAACAGTATTATAACTATCAGAGCCCTCTCTTTTTTTGCACGTCAGGATTTCTCTCAGCAAGGCTCAGAGATGTGCACGCAGGGACGTAAGCACAAGCAAAAACCTGTTGTTGAATCACCAGAGGAAACTCGTACCTTCTCTGAGTAGACCTTATAGAACAGAGTATTTTCATAGCAAGGCCACTAAAAGATAATTAAGTCAGATTTTTCTTTGCTTTTCTTTATTTTTTGTCCGTTTTAAATGCAGCAGGCATCCGTCACCAGATCATAGCAGCTTGAAGGCAGAGGTTTGTGCAGGAGATATTTAATCGTATGCCTATCCTCAAGAATGAAAAAGTTACATTTAAATTGGCATGAAAAAATAATTTGGTTAAAGTTAGGCATGCTTTGATGAATTGGGGTCTTGATAAAATAAAGAAAAAAGCCATAGGTTTTATTATACAGAATGTCATTTGGAATGAATGGATGCGAGTTGCTAATTTGGTTCTTAATTTTGAATTTTTGGATTTGAACTTCTGACCAATTTGTTCTCAAATTTTATATCGTGCAGCACATAATGGATTTTAGGTAGATGTTGAAACAACGTGAAAATCAACCTTCTGCTGTAAACAGGACATAAAAAGTGTGCAGAATGCAGTCAGTTTGAAGCAGTAATACTTCCAAAGGCTGCTTTCCCTCCTCCAAGTTGTTTTTTTTGTTTGTTTGTTTGTTTGTTTTTTCCTTCTACTGTCTTGCATGAAATGCTCTGAGGATTTATTTTCATTGGAAAAGAGACTTGAATAATTCTACCCCTTTGCACCGCTAATATACATTAGAGCAGCATTTAAATACAAGGTGTCAACCTTATTCCAGTTTTCAGATGCAACGATTAGAAGCCATTGACACCAATCTACCACAAGTGACCTCATTCTCGTTATCTCACACTGTTATTAGAATAATCAAGGAACGCAATTCAGAAATAATATTACATCCTGCATTTTATTCAACTCCATATGACAAAAATAGTAACCTAGACTAAGACATCCATTTCAATCAGTAGGTGTGTCAAGCCAACAAGATTCAATAATAAAAAATATTGGATCTAAGTAACAATTCCCAGCTGGTTCAGGGAGGCTCCTAGCCCTACATGGTATCACAGTATAAAAATAGTGTCTCTCTTCACCATGCAGAGAGGAATGACCTAACCCTGAATACAAAATGGGCTCAGTCTTACTGTACCATCATCAACCATCTTATTTACAACACTTTACATCTTTCATCTTTTTTTTCTTCTTTTTCTTTTTTCCCCCCCCCTTTTTATTTCTTTTATTTTTTAAACCTTTTTTTTTTGTTTGTTTGTTTTTTAACTTTTTTTTTTTAACTTTTTTTTTTTTTTTTTTTTAAGTTATACACATCCTTTAGGGAATAAAGATAACACTACATGGTACCAAATACTAACAGAAAAACTCACACCAAAAATGACACAGATAAATAAAAACATTCAATTGCTGAAATGCAGCAACATTAAGCCACCTCAGTTTTCTTTTTCAAAATGCCTGGAAACACCCCTAACCACTCACACACTGTGGCAAAAGAAAGATGTTATGTTGTAGAGGCATTATAGATACATAATTTTGTTTATATATAGATATGTATATCTATATATCTATCTCATCATTGTAAAAAATGGAGACGTATAGTTCATTGCTCATTTCCAGTAGAAACAAACAGCTAGTAAGTCTTTGAAACTCTTTGCACTCCATTACACGATGGCAGAAACAGACCATCCTCTTACAGTAAGTTTTTGTTGTGTAAGAAAGATTGTCTTATTTTTTCAGTCTCAAATGAGAAGACCTCACTGTCTGATTCACTCTGCAGGGGCATAAAACTCCTTGTGCTGTTACCCAGCTACCCATAACGTCCCTCAAGCAATTCTGCTGGACGGAAGTTCATAGTGTCAGACTCCACCACGCTTGTAATGCACAAAAATGAGGTAGTACACAAAATGTTTACTGTTCAAGTTTTGATCAAGCCCCAGTCTTCTCAGCATCCCCAGCCTGACTTATGAGTGGAACCATTCCCTTTATTTACTCAGTGTAATTGAAAGAATGCAATCAACATAAAATCATATTCGATTAATCAGAGCATATTGTGCTTCAGAGCGATCTGAGAAGATAATCAGTGAGAGTTGGAAATAAACACATAACATACTACAGCTCATGCTGCCCTAAAGTTATTATTATTTTTTTTTCCCCGCATTATTAGGCAGTCAACATCTTTCTGGTGGGTGTGTGTGAAAGATAGAACAGATCACAGTAAAATTAAACCTACGCAATGTCCTCTGTCATCTATCCTAGACTTGTATTAATATCACACTCCTAAGATAAATGCATCAGAATTCTGCTGGGGGTGGTCACGCTTTTAAGTGGGCTTTGTAGGAAAGTTAAATGAATCATTTCAATTTAAGAAATGGCAGGCCCATTTTTCCTAAGGATCTGACAGTTCTCTGCAGCTTTTCTGCTTAGTTAAGAGAGCTCTCATTGTTTGACCTTAAAACAAAACAAGAAAGTGTAACAGGGCTTCCCCCGTTATTCCTTAAGTCAAAGTACTATTTATAAAATAGTTTACATCTTAGTTCAGTTTCAAATTATAGACAAACCTCCCTAATACAAAATACTAAAAGTGCAATAGTATAAATTAAGAGTTTGCAACCACATTATACAAACATTACCTTTTTATTGTACAGCTTTGATAACATGAAGTATTTACTCACAACTGTTTATTACGTTGTGAATAATTTATGGTGCTAAGGTTTGTCTGTAACTTGTTTTCCAATCATTGAGCTAAAGTCCACACTACATTTTTTTTTCTTTTTTTCATTTAATAGAACAACTGTCCACATAGCAGCTACAAATACTTAAATTAAAAAAAAAAAGTTTGTTACTGACAGGTACTTGCACATGAAAAGCATGCTATCTTTCCCAATAAAACTTCACAATTTTGTCTGCATTAAAATAAACCACTTATTTATAGTAAAACAAGACTTGCTTTAAAAAAAAAAAAGAAAGAAAAAGAAAAAGAAAAAGGGAGAGAGAGAGAGAGAAAAGAAAAGAAAAAGAAAGGTCACATAACCAGATGTATTTTGCAGTACAAGAGCTTCATTTAAATTTGGGGCTAGTATATTGTCTGTTACCCGCATAGTCTTAACATTATAAATACTACAGACAAGGATACTGTAATAATACACAGCATTGGGGTACTAAATCACTTATTTGAGATTAAGATTCCTAAAAACATAGTCCAAGTTGCTAACTAATTTGAACAAAACCAGCAAGTGTGACAGAATGCCATAGCGAAGCCCCCTCTCTCAGTTGATATTAAGGTTTCTAAGAAGAAAGTGGACGTAGACTAGCCTCTTTCTGTGTCTAATGAAGTTATCCAATGGTTTTTTTGTTTGTTTCTGTTAAATTAAATGGTTTCACAGTTCTCAATAACAGTCAAACTCACTGTTGAAAGAAGTACCATGCAGATCTTGCAAGACAACTTTTCAGCAGCCACAAAGTTGGGTATTTCTGCTACAGGTAAAATTTTAAGGGGAACCTATGCATTTAGGTCAGGAAACTAATGCTTAACTTCAAAAGCTGTACATGGAACAGGACAAGTGTTGCGTTGAGTAGTGGTCCAACAGTAATTCGTAACGAATGCTTTTAATTTATGCCAATCTCTTTGTTGTCCTCAATAAATCTGGTGAATGGACGACTGGCTCCAGTTTCAGAACTTGCTTTGTCCAAACCAACAATGGGAGGGCTGCTGCCTGTGCGAGCTTTGTCCATGCCACTGGTAAGGTTGCTTAGAGGTGGGATGGCACCTCCACCAAGACTTACTGGGAGCTGAGGAATGCCTCCGTTCTGTATGACAGAAATCTCATTGTTCTTCATGGCAAGTCCATTTGTGATAGCTGCAGCATATTGGTTCCAAAAACTGGGGTCAACGTTCATGGCCCGAGCTGCCAAATCCTTCTGGAACATTTCAGAGAACTTCAGTGCATCACCACCCAGCAAAGCCATGGGGTTTTCCACGGAGAGGCGACGGCCACGGCGTGCAGGTGCATTATTCCACATGTGCGTTCCCATGTGAACCTGCAATGCAAATGGGACAAGAAACACCCTCACATTAGCATCTTCCAGATGAGTGGCTGGGCTGAGCCCCTTGCTTTTAAAAAAGGTCTTTTAATTCCGGTTTTAGAAAAAGTCTTTTAGTTCACATTGGAAACAAACCAATTCCAGTTAAGACACGGTTCTAAGGCCTGGTCAAGCTGTGCAAAGGAAAATCCAGCTCCGTAATAATCTTTCAGTGTGCACCAAAAGAACAAAGCATATGCATCCTTTTAGGTTTGGACAGTCTCGTATGCAAGCTGGAAATTCTTCATGGTGAAGATTACCAAGTGCTTTTACTCATACTAGGAGATGGCATTTTTTCTGCCCTTTCCCTTTCAACATCTTTTCTCTTAATATTTTATCTCACATCAAATGCATCAATCGTTTTGCTAAATATAATATTAAAAACAGGAACTTCAGGACAGTTAAAAGTGTATTCCCCAGGCTGTGTCCTGGTGGTTAACCAGACTGCGGGAATAGGAGGCACGAGTCCTGCAGTGACCTGCTGTAAATCAGTGGGAAACTGCTTTCTAGTCTGCAGTGCCCTCAAAGCAGAACAGAAAATGGAAATCTGTGACAGGCACACTAGTTGCTGAGATAGTTCTGCATTTCTGGTTTAGAGTGAGCTTATTTTTCAGTGCTGTTCCACAAGAACTGCCAGAGCATGCATACCAGCTGACTGTACATCACGATTGTCCGACAAAACACACTGTGTACGTGTGCATACACTCAGAAGCAGTTTTAAAGAGCACATCCTTGCACAGCCTCTTTTCGGTCCCTATCTTTAACACAGGAGAAGCACGAAACACACCGGCATACAACGAGCCTTGAATCTCCCTTTTTTCCTGTTTCTGGGACACACATTCAGCCCTAAAATCGGCCAAGTTCTAGTACAGTGCCTCAATCCCCCCAAGCCTTTACAGTTGCATTTGGCCTCTTACCTTAAGATTCCCCTTTGTGGTAAAAGCTCTACCACAGATTGTGCAACCAAACGGTTTTTCACCAGTATGGGTGCGCTCGTGTATCTGCAGTGCGCTTGCTGAGGAGAAGGTCTTCCCACAAGACTGACAGTTGTGCTGCTTGGGAGTGCGGCGAGGGGGGGGTGCCAGCATGGGGGTGATCCCCGGACTCATCACTGTCTGTGGTGCAGCAGGAACCTGGATTCCAGCTGGAAGCGAGGGAACCTCACCCAAAGAGATCGGCTTGCTGTGACCATTCACTTCCATTTTGATCATGGTAGGCGCTGTACTGGTGACCAGGCTAGGAGTACTTTGGCTGGGACCTAGAGTAAAGTTGGGTTCAAATAACTGAGAAGGCAGCTCTTTTAATTTGTGCGTCAGTAAGTGCTGTTTTAAATTACCCATAGTGGAACACCCACGATTGCAGACTGTACAAACAAATGGACGTTCTTTAGTATGGCTGCGGTAGTGAATTTCCAATGCACTCTTACAAGCAAAAGGCTTGCCACAGATATTACAAACAGTACTTTTAAACTTACCACGTTCTCTGTTCAGGAACAGCAGGCTAAAAGGAGCCTCCTCTTTGATGACCGGTCTTCCAGGGTTGGTGGATGTCAGATCTAACGCGCCTCCATTTTCAGTTGCAGGTGGTGGGCTGTCTGGCTTTTCAGTCTTTAATTGTATTTCTTGTGGTTCTTCCTGGTTGCTGAGACCTGGGGACTTTGATCTAAAACTTTCACTGTTACTATTTACAGGAGACAAAGCTTGCATGGAGGAAGAAGACTCTGACATTGCAGGGCTGCCTGCACTCTGGCTTTCGAGATCACCAACAGCCGATGAGGAGTCATTGCTCAAATGGTCACTTTCCCCTGATCCGTTTTCTATGGATTTTAAACTGGTCAGCTGCTGACAGTTCATGACAGAATCAATCATTTTCATTTGATTCTCCAAAGCAGCGATACTGGAGATCACAGAAGGCGGTGAGGAAGGACATGACCCAGAGTAAGAGATAAGGGGTTTTGCTGAGTCGCTTGCCATGTCCTTTAACTCTGGGTCCTCTTCCATAGAATTTTCATCAATGTCATCATCGAAGTTGCTCAGCGTGTCAATGTTCTTCTCGTCATAGGAGAGTTCTGAGTCCATGGCATCCTGGAAGCCCTCAGGTAATGGCGTGTTAGGAATCTGCCCACCCATATGCATACGAATATGCTGCTGAAGAACAACTGCATTTGTAAATTTCTTCTGACAAATGGGACATGAGTGCTGTACTCTAAGTGGTGGCTTTGCTCGATGAACTCCAAAATGCGTTTTTAGATTGCCTTTGGTAGTAAAGGCACGTCCACAAATTTTGCATTTAAATGGTCTTTCTCCTGTATGTGTTCTGTAATGCATCTTGAGAGCGCTCTGACAACTAAGCACACGGTGACAAATGACGCATTGATTTGGATCTGTCATCTTCTTATCAATGTTCTCTACTAGCTGCTGTAGTTTTGAGGTTTCTGATGTTTGCATAGAATCTAGCAGACCACC